>NC_066581.1:514266873-514891159 GCF_024323335.1 Lathyrus oleraceus
CATGCATAATATATACATTCACAACATTATGCATATCATCATACATCATCAACACATGTATCAAACACCATATCATGTCAAATAATTAATCACAGTATTAGCACACTCTACTAATACCCTTACTACTCAAAACAACAGGAAATAATCCCTATTACATCATCCGCCAACATATGCCAACCATCAATTAAGTACACAACATTTAAAACACCAATTTTTCCACTCTGCAACAGTGTTAACCGGTTAACGCCCTGGGTTAACCGGTTAATGCAGCACAAACACGCTTCCTGCCCAAAACTTAACAGTGTTAACCGGTTAACGCCCTGGGTTAACCGGTTAACGCAGACAGAACAGCAATATCTCAGCAATCACAACAGTGTTAACCGGTTAACACCCTGGGTTAACCGGTTAACGCAAACAAAACAGCAATTTTACACAATACAACACAGTGTTAACCGGTTAACACCCTGGATTAACCGGTTAACGCAAGACAGAAAGCTGTTCCTGCGCTAACACAAGGCAGAATGCAGAATTCTCCGCATTTTCCGCCGTTGGAGGACTTCCGGACCTCCGATTCCAATTCCGTAACAAGCTATACGTCCAGCAAATTACGACTCACACGACTATCGATTCAATTACAGTTTTTAACACAGTTTATCCAACGTAATTTTCAGCATTCACAATCCCAATTAGGGTCAATTCAACGGTTTATCACTACCCATTACATGCTAATCCATAATACCCATTAAACGACGATAAACCCCCCTTACCTGAGTTAATCCGGCGAATCTTTTAGCTTCAAGCTCTTCCTTCTTCAACCTTCTTCCTCTTGCTCTGCCTCTTTTCCCTTTCTCCACTTTCCACTTTTCAGCCGCTTCTCTGTTTTTCACGTAAAAACCCTTTCTTTACCAAATGGACTCTTTTTCTTATTTCCAACTTATATATATTTTCCAATAATTATTATTCCAATAATAATAATAATAATAATCCAATAATTCCAATTATTTAATTAAATTAATAAATATAATATTAACTTAAATTAAATAATTATCTTATTTTTATCGGGGTGTTACAATCTGCACCTTAAAGGTATGAAAAGGATCATATCTGTTGAAGCTGTTAGAGGAATTCCCAACTTAAATATTGATGAGGGAAAAATCTGTGGAGAATGTCAGATTGGAAAACAAACAAGGATGTCACACCAGAGGCTTAGACATGACACAACTACCAGAGTCCTGGAGCTACTTCATATGGACTTGATGGGACCCATGCAAGTTGAAAGCCTTGGTGGGAAGAAGTATGCATATGTGGTGGTAGATGAATTCTCCAGATACACCTGGATCAATTTCAAAAGAGAAAAATCTGATGTATTTGAAGTCTTTAAGGAGCTTTGTTTGAAACTTCAAAGGGAAAAAGAAAGTCCTGTTGTCAAAATTAGAAGTGATCATGGGAAGGAGTTTGAGAACATCAAATTTGCTGAATTCTGCTCTTCAGAAGGAATTCATCATGAGTTCTCATCCCCCATCACTCCCCAGCAAAATGGTGTGGTGGAAAGAAAAAATAGGACTCTTCAAGAATCAGCCAGAGCTATGATTCATGCTAAGAAATTGCCCTATCATTTTTGGACTGAAGCCATGAACACAGCCTGCTATGTTCACAACAGAGTGACATTGAAGAAAGGAACTCCCACAACCCTTTATGAAGTCTGGAAAGGAAGAAAACCCACAGTCAAATACTTCCATGTATTTGGTAACAAATGCTATATCCTGGCTGATCGTGAGCAAAGAAGGAAGATGGATCCCAAAAGTGATGTAGGAATATTTCTGGGCTATTCAACCAACAGTAGAGCCTACAGGGTCTTTAATTCCATAACTAATGTATTGATGGAATCCATTAATGTTGTGGTTGATGACCAACAGACGGATGTCACAGACGATGTTGAGACATCTCTGAATGATTCTCCAGTTGACCACTCAGACAAAAATAAGGAAGAAGAACCTCCTCAAACTGAAACTGAAGATGACAAAATAAAAAAGGGACCCTCTATCAGAATTCAGAAGGATCATCCCAAAGATCTTATCATAGGAGATCCAGATAAAGGTGTCACTACTAGATCAAGGGAAGTAATCTCACATGGCTTCTTTGTGTCAAAGATTGAACCCAGAAATATCAAGGAAGCCTTGACTGATGAGTTCTGGATCAACGCAATGCAAGAGGAGTTAGGCCAATTCAAGAGGAATGAAGTATGGGAATTGGTTCCTAGACCTGAAGGAGTAAATGTCATAGGAACAAAGTGGGTTTATAAGAATAAATCTGATGAACAAGGGGTTGTTACTAAAAACAAAGCTAGATTAGTAGCTCAAGGATATACTCAAGTTGAAGGAGTGGACTTTGATGAAACATTTGCTCATGTAGCTCGCCTTGAGTCCATTAGACTATTGCTTGGAGTGGCATGTATTCTGAAATTCAAGCTGTTTCAAATGGATGTAAAAAGTGCCTTCCTGAATGGCTACTTAAATGAAGAAGTATATGTTGAACAGCCTAAAGGATTCACAGATCCAAATCTTCCACAACATGTCTACAGATTAAAGAAAGCCCTCTATGGGTTGAAGCAAGCTCCCAGGGCTTGGTATGAGAGACTCACAGTGTTCCTCACTGACAATGGATACAAAAAGGGAGGTATTGACAAAACTCTGTTTGTGAAGAATGAAGGAGGAAAGCTCATGGTGGCACAAATATATGTAGATGACATTGTTTTTGGTGGGATGTCAGAACAGATGGTTGAACATTTTGTTAGACAAATGCAATTTGAGTTTGAGATGAGCCTTGTTGGAGAACTGACCTACTTTCTTGGGCTATAAGTCAAACAGATGGAAGACTCTATCTTTCTATCTCAAAGCAAGTATGCCAAGAACATTGTGAAGAAGTTTGGAATGGAAAATGCAAGCCATAAAAGGACACATGCTCCTACTCATGTGAAAATCTCCAAAGACGAAAATGGTGTCAGTGTAGATCAGAGTCTATACAGAAGCATGATAGGATACAATGTCACACAAGAAGTCATGAATACAATGTCACACAAGAAGATGTTGTCTGAATACAATGTCACACAAGAAGTCATGACATTATACTGTGATAACCTGAGTGCCATAAATATTTCCAAAAATCCTATTCAACATAGCAGGACAAAGCACATTGACATTCGTCATCACTTCATCAGAGAACTCGTAGAAGAGAAGATCATAACTCTGGAGCATGTTACTACTGAAAAGCAATTAGCAGACATTTTCACTAAAGCTTTGGATGCCAATCAATTTGAATGGTTAAGGGGGAAGTTGGGGATCTGTGTTCATGAGAACCTATAGCAAGCAAAGGAGTTTGTGGTTATCCCAGAGAATATTTCTGACTGGGAAAACTGTGGTGTGGCAAGGACTAGACTGTGTGGCTGGAAGCTATTCTGATACTGTTGTTTGAAAGATTGAAGTTTTATTTTGAAATAAGGTCACCTTTGGTCAATTTTGACTAAAAAGAGGGAGAAGTGCTGATATGGAAGCTGTTGTGGAAGTATATGGAAGCTTTTGTGGAAGTTGTATGTGGCTGGACAGAAGGACAACTATTATTGAAAGAAGTGCACAGGTGCTAAAACAGAATGTTGTTCTGTTTACAGATGTCAAAGAGGATGTCTGATATGGTGCACAGGTGTTGATGTTGAAGCAGATGTCAGTATGACATTCTGGCTGGTACAGGTGCTGGAGTTACAGTAGCTGTTATGTTTGTTGTATGCACATATTTAGGGGGAGAAAAAGTACCCTTGTGCATTGTGCATTTGTGTGTCTTACTAGTTGCATCCATAACTAGTAATTTTGTTTGTTGCACAGATTTAGGGGGAGGATAAATACCCTTGTGCATGTGTGTATTACTAGTAGCCATAGCTAGTAATTGTTTTGCTTCTGCTGCTGATTAAACTTCTGTTATGTTGTTTAAACTGTTGATAGTTTACCTTGTGAACAAAAAGGACAGATATATGTTTTAGCCAAAATTTGCCAAAGGGGGAGTTTGTTGATTCTAAGTGTTGGCAGCAATTTTGGTAAAACAAAGAGTGTTCACAAGATGTCTTGTGTGATGTCTAAACATGAGATATCCTATGTACCTGCTGGAGTTCAAGAACATGTGCATGCAGGATTGTTTTAGAATGCCACATACAATGACAAGGCTTCTGATATTGGATGTACCTGCTGGAGCTTAAATGAAAGACATGTTCATGCAGGATTGTTTCAGATGACATACACAATGTCATGGCATCTGATATGGTTGTACCTGCTGGAAGTTATAAAAGGAATTCTTGGATTATGCAGGATTTTTCAGGATGTCAGACCCGATGTCATGACATCCTGTACACAGAACATTCAGTATGAATGTCTGGTGTTTTGTGATTGCACAATTAATGGAAATCTTTGGATGATTGAAGATATGGCTAGCTGGCGCATTCAATCATGGATTACAACCAGATTTACTTATTTTCCAAGGAGATCTAAACAGCTGTTATAAAAAGATTTGTTTGGAAAATAGATTTAGGGTTTTCAAGATGTCCAAGCCCAGCTGGATGCTTCTATAAAAAGGGACTTAGAAAACCTGTTTGAATACATAACCAAGACTGAGCGAAATATAGAGAGAGAGCTAGGGTTTGTGTCTATTTAGTCGTAAGACTTGTAGGTCATTCAAGTCATCCATTGATGATTGAATTGGACTGATTTGTGGTTGTAATTTGTCACTCTAAAGTTGTTAAGCAAGAGTGTGTGTCTTCTTGATCAAAGCTGTGAAGCAAGATCAAGAGTGTGTCTTCTTGATTGAAACTGTGAAGTAAAATCAAGAGTGTGTAATTGAAAAGTATTTTCTTTTCACAAGGGATTGTTGTTTAAAATCACTGGTGTGTGATTGTAGGGAAGTGAGTGGGTTCTCATATCTAAGAGTGCTTAGGTAGAAATTGCACGGGTAGAGATTAGGTGAGAAAGACTGTAACTTGTTGAAGTGTACGGAGAGTCTTTGAACTAATTCTATTTTAGTGAATTTCCTTCCTGGCTTGGTAGCCCCCAGACGTAGGTGAGTTGCACCGAACTGGGTTAACAATTGCTTGTGTTAATTGCTTTACCATTCTGTTTTTGTTTATCCATTGTGTTTTACCAGATATTAGTGTCGTGACATTACCTTCGACATCTTATATCTGATACCAGAATTTCAATTTATCTAATAAAAAAATCAAAACAAACTAAAAGAGGTATTATTATCTAACTATATGTATATATTCGTTTGATTCATATATTAGTTGTATGACCGTGTTTTAAATTAAATTGATTATGTTTTTCAGTATATTTTTATCTTGCATTTGATTAGGTATGTAACTTGTCTATGAGATACCATATGTTTAGGTCTATATGTATATTTACATATATTGATAAACAATTGAAGTTTAGTATGAATGTAAAATTTTCTAGTATGCTGACGTAAGAGCTATTCATTTTTCTCATGATCTTGTTAGATTTCTTCATTTTTCTTTAAAAAAAATGGAACTCATTCCAAGACATCACACCTTAATCCATGATAATATTAACCTTTTAAAAAAAATATACTGGGAGAAATGGTTGAGCATGGAGGTGCTGTAGGTGTAGTAAAATAATTTGTACCAAAAACAAATGTCTGTGAAAACGTGACTTAATTATTATTATTATTATTAGTTTTGTTATAGAAATTTTCCAGTTTCTACTAAAACGAATCAATAAAAAATTCAAATTATGTGCCCTATGATAATAGCTTTATTAATTATTTATCTATAAGAATCGAGCATAGTATTTAAGTACGAAATTTTATTTCGATCTTGGTGGTATTGGTTTGGATTGCTGTATGTTTATTTATTCTTCATTTTGTCCATCACAAAAATGGAAAAAAATTATGTGTGGTATATTATTAAGTTTATACGTATATAATAATGCTATCACAAAATTTATAGATATTATAAATATAATTATACTATCACAAAATGCATAGATATTATAAATATACTCATGCTCTCCTAAAATGTGTGAAGATTATATCTCTCTCTATGGATGACTGGTTTATAAAAATAAAAGGAAATAGATAATGATATGGACTAGTTTTTAGTAGTTTCTAGTCATATTTATTTTAAATAATGACTTTTTATATTATCGAGACATGCATCATATAGGATGTATAGAGGTGTCATTATGTTGACAGTAGTCTTGTGGCAAGATTGACGGTTCCGGCCTATGTGGTAAGTTTGACGTTTTTAGGCATTTGTGGAAGGAGCCTGTGTGACAGTTTTCCCATTGAAATGAGTTTTATTTATCCGGACCATTTGTGTTTCATGTAGTTGTTATGGTCACATTGCATTTCATATGATATAAAAAACAATTATCTTTTAGATAAAAAAACTAATAATTATATTTTGAATTGATGAAGTTTTGTTATTATTTTCTTATGGTGGGTATGATTCAATATGGATAAGGAAATTGACCCTTTACAATTATCATGTTAGCTACTCAAGGAAAAAAGAATGATTGAATGTGTTGCTTGGAGCGTGCACGGGGGCAAACAGGGTTTTCCGAAATTTAAGTACTTTATGTAATAACTAAAATGTGACGGTGAACTATTTCTATTTCAATAAGTCTTGACACTTTTAGACTCGTGTGGAAATGCGGATATGGATTTCTCCGCTAGGAGTTTTCGAACGATTTCTCAATTTTAATTAAGTTCACTTTCTTTAGCTATTTTTATAAATGTTTCAAAAATAAAATAGCCGTAATTTTTTTTATAATCTAAATATTAAAAATATCTCGGATATAATTTCGGGATGTTACATCTTGCAACCAAGGTATGGTGGAATCACTCGAGTGAAGAGTGAAGAACGAGGATCTTAAATCAATCAAGAATCTTGAATCAATCAAGAAAGGGATTGAGTCATGTTATATTAAGAAAGATTCCAACATATAGTATATAGAGCATTGATTGCAATTCTTGGGAAGCATATAGCAATTACTTTTCATCCAAACATGAATTTCCCAACAAATCTTCCCATCTTGAGGTAAGAATTATGACAATTGGTGTAAGGAGATGAAAGTTGTTTTCTGCCATCAAAGACGTTTGAGATCTTGTAAAGAATGTAGTAACACCAATTGGAGACAATGCCACAAATGAACAAAAGGTTGCACATAAAGATTTGAAGAAGAAAGATTATATAGCTCTCTTTATAATCCACCAACGTGTTAATTCAGACAACTTTGAGAAATTTTGGTGATGTAGATTCATCGAAAGAAGCATGGGATATCCCAGAGAAATCTTTTGGAGTTGCTGAGAAGGTGAAAAAAGTGAGGTTACCAACTCACAAAATAATGTATAAGTTACTTCACATGGAAGAAAGTGAAAGTGTGGCTGATTTCTTTACTAGGGTAACAAGATTGGTGAATCAAATTAAGATGCACGGATAAGTGTTGACATGAAGATAGATAGTTGAAAAGATCTTGAGATTACTTCTTCCAAAATTCAATCATGTGATTGTAGCCATAGAAGATTCAAAGGACCTGTCAAGCATGACAAAATAATAGCTTCAAGGGACGCTTGAATCTCATGAACAAATAATTGATGAGAGATTTGCAAGCAAGATGAAAGGTGATGTAGTTCTGTAGGCACAACCAACAAAAGAATAGAAAGGCAAAGGAAGATGAAAAAAAATAAAGGTATAGGAGGTTACAATAATTCAAATGGTATGAGTCACTAACAAGAAGGAAATCTGTCAAATAAGAGATAACCCATAAACCAAAGAAATCACAGAGGTGATGTTGCAGGTAGAGGAAGAAGTGGTGGAAGGAAACCTGATAAGAGTCATATTCAGTGCTTCAATGGGCAAAAACATGGTCACTATGCTAGTGATTATTCTGAAAACAATTTGTTCAACATAGGGAAACTCTTTGTGATAATTTTCCTAGTTGCTAAAGGTATTGGTGATGTTTCGATCATGAGGAAAAATGGAAAAAGGTCAGTGATTTCCAATGTATTGTAAATACCAGGATGAAAGTAAGTTTTCTCAGCATAGGGTAACTGATTGAGAAGAATTACAAAGTGTTGATAGAAAATAAGATGATGAGAGTACTCGACTCAAGTGTCAAGTTGATCTTGAAGGCACCTATGTCTCAAAAGAGAAACTTCAAGAGTGAATATAACGTGATGGAACACAAGTGCTGGGAAGCTGCAGCTAGCATGGATGAATGGCTATGGCACTATAGACTTGGCTATCATAACTTTAAAGACATCAATAATCTGAAGAGAAGAAACATGGTTTCAGGCATACCAGAAATCCATATTCCAAATGAAGTGTGTGAAGAATGTGTTCAGGAAAAGCAACATAAAATCAACTTCAACAAAGATGTAAGAAGTAATTTGAATTCCACTCTTGAGATCATATACTAGGATGTGTGTGGTCCTCTTCAAGTAGATTCGATTGGAGGTAACAAGTACTTTGTTATATTCATAGATGATTTCATTAGAAAATTATGGACATACCTAATCAAGAATAAAAGTGATATGTTTTAGGTGTTCACAAAGTTTAAATCTATGGTGGAGAGACAAAGTGGCCAAAAAATCAAGACCTTGAAGACAAACTGTGGTGGAGAATATGTTTCAAAAGACTTTGATGCACTATGTGAAAGATAATGGATTGTGCATGAGGTGGTCCCACCATACACTCCTCAACAAAATGGTACTAGTGAAAGGAAGAATAAGACCATTATGAACTTGATATGGAGTATGTTAAAGGGAAAGCATCTGCCAAATGAATTATACAATGAAACTGTGTCGACTATAATATACATCTTGAACAAATGTCCAACTAAGAAGCTAGAAGGAATCACACCAGAAGAACGTTAGTCTGGTGTCAAGCCTAACTTAAGTCATATGAAGGTATTTGGATCCATAACACATAGTCACGTGCCTGACCAGTTGAGAAAGAAACTTGATAACAAGTCAAGCCAGATGATCCTGATAGGATATCACTCAATTGGTGGATACAAATTGTTCGATCCCTTGCACAAGCAAGTTGTGATCAATAGAGATGTGATCATAAATGAGCTGAAGGAGTGGGATTGTAATGAAAATGTCTAGAAGGATTCAATGAGAGTCATATGTGATGAACCGGCTAGTGAAGCTGATAGTGGAATTCGACCAAAAGGAGGCAGGGTTCAAACACGAACAAGCAGACCTCAAAGGACAAGAAACATGTCTGCAAAGTTGCAGAAATGTGTGATCACATAAGATGATGTGGTAAACAATAAAGGTGGGATGATACACTATGCTTTCTATGCAGATACTGGTTCAGTCAATGTAATTGAGGCAATAAAGGACTCAAAATAAATGCAAGTTATTTATTGAATACAAGATCAATAAAAAAAAAACATAGATATCAACACATTTCAATTGAATAAGAGGAAAGTTAACTTTTTAAATGTATAATTCTTTGTGTTAAGCATGTATGTGTAACTGTAGAATTTTGACTGAGTCGAAGTAACATGTATTCGATAGAGTTAAACTTAGTGTGTAGTAGTTCAATCTACATGTATTTAATAGTAAGTCAAATACAAAAAGTAGTAGTCAAAGCTATGTGCATTCGATAGGTAATCGAATATCGTTTGTATTAAGTCAAAGTTAAAAAGTCAAATGCATGTTGTAATAAGTCGAAGGGAGTTATCTTGAGAACTAATTCATGTGCACGTAATCTCATTATAAATAGGAAGAGTATTTTTACTTGTAATTACTAATTCAATACATTCTTCTTCTCTTCGTTCAAAACTAATCTTCCCTCTCTTGTCTTTTATCCTTTCATTCCTTCTCTCTTCAAATCTTTGTGCATGGGAGTTATATTTCCACTAAGTTGTGGTTGAATCACTCGAGTGAAGAGTGAAGAACATCTTGAATCAATCAACAAAGTGATTGAATTATGTTTTATCAAGAATAATTCCAACACTTTCAATAATGGGATTGTGAAGTTTTATGGCCTATATTGATTTTAGGTTTGTATTTTCAGTCAAATATTAACATGAAAATCCACTCAAAGCATTCTTGATAGAGAAGAAATAACTATAAAGCTGTTAAACTAGTTTATGGGGGGTATATGGCACAATGTTGTTAATATCACAATGTACAAAAATGACATAGTGGTGGTACTCGTCGCAACGCTTTTGAGATGCAAGTTGCAGTGAGCAGTAGGGATTTTAGTGGTCCCAAACATCTATCCCATATTCTATTAGAACTATATGGATAAATTCTTAAAATTAATTATTTAAATTGTTTTTTTAAAGTTTGAGAGTTTAAAGTGGAATATACATGATGGTTTTAAAAAAAAGGAAGGATTGTGTGAAAAGAAGAGAACAATTTTCGTGAGAAGGATTTTGATGAATTTATTTTTATTTAAAAATCAAAATCTGTCTAATTTAGTTTACAATTATTAAATGTTTTGACAAAAAATTTCGACCTCCTCGCACAACTAGAATCATATAAGTTAATGGGTGTTTTTCTAATCATAATCGGATTATGTGCACACAGATGAAACTTCAAGAAGAAATCTAGGAATATCAACTTATGTTGGCATATTTATGGATAATTTAGGAACATTCTTGGGAGATTTCTCAACTAAGATTGCAGTTTTCATCTCCTTTCAAGATGAATTGCATGGAATAATTGCTATTGAATATGCTAACAGGAAGAATTAAAGAAATATTTGACTTGAAACTGAATCAATGTTGACCATTTGTACATTTTCTAATTTTAATATTATCCCTTAACATTTTTTAATATAATGGAATAATACTTTACACACTGTGAGCTCCTTAAGATTCAAGACATCTCATATTTTCATAGAGGAAAATGCATGTGTAAATAGATTAGCTAAAGCAAGTTTTTTTTGTTAATTATGAGACTTGGTGGGATTCACTTCCTATTTGCGATTTTGAAAGTTTTTTGAGAGATAGGTTAGACATGTCTAACTATCTATTTTTCTATTTTTTAATGGACACATATAGATGTAGAACGAAAGCTAGAAGATATACCCTCTAAATGAAAGTCATCATTCCCATTTAGCTAAAATGGCTAAGTTGACCAAGCAGAGATCTTGGTCTCTCACACTACCATGATGCTTAGACTTACAAACATCAAACTAGTTAACTTAAGATATCTTAGAATCACGTTTAATCTCACCTAAAGGATCTTTATTTGGACCCTAATAATCTTCTTCCAAACCTTGATGAGCATTTTTAAGAAAGTTAGGAAAAATATAGGGATAACAATCAGAATAGGGTTAAATAAGATTACACGCCCCGTGCTAACATACAAATCTCTCCACAAGTTGAACAGTCTTGAAATCATACTAATTAGAAGTTCCCACATAGACTCAAACTAATGGTTGTCCCCTACCTATATCCTTAGATACTCAAAGGAATGGTCTATTGTTTACAATAAAGAAAGTCACTAGTTAAGTCTGAAAAGACAAGGTTCACATTAAACCCTATTAGGTTACTCTTACGAAAATTAAGTCGAATAACAAAGTCATCTCAAAACCCTCAAAGAAACCCAAAAAAATTAACTAAAACTAAGCATCCACCAGTATAGTCGTGTCATCCATATACTGAAGATGGGATATGCTAAAAACCAGGGAATTGAGTAAACCTAGAGAAAAGATCGAGGTCCACAAACTAGGTGTAGAAGCCATTAAGACCTTCGGCCACACAAGCAACAAAACTAAGGGGTCGCCTTGCTTCATTCCCCTTTGGATGCTAATTTCTTGGGTCGAACAATTATTAACAAAAATCGCAAGATTTTAATAAAACACACAAGCATGCATCCTAGATCTCCATTTGACAATAAATCCAAACATAATAATCATATAATTGATAAATCTCCAACTGACTGAATCATATGTTTTTAAAAAATCCACGTTAAAAATGAGGCAAGCTTTTTTTTGGTTTTCTATGCGAGATCCATTAACTCATTCACAACCATCACCGCATCTACTATTTGTCTACCTTTGAGGAAGGTCGATTGACTTGAGGAAATAAGGTTGTCCATTACCTTTGAAAGCCTAAATATCAACAGTTTGTCAACAAGATCATAGAGAGATTCCATCAAAGAAATAGGTTGAAAATCCCCCTAACTTGGAAGAAGATTCAACCTTAGGGATTACGATGCTAAAGTAGGACGTGAAACAACGAGATAAAGTTGCAAAATAAAGAAATTGGTCAAGCATAAGCCCAAAGTCCTCTCTGAAAAAAATGTTAATCCCATCAGACCTAAAACTATTGAATCTAATTTACTCAAATCATGGTCCATAAATTGAATCGAATTTAATAATTAAGTAAAAATATTAATTAACCATTGGATTATAGTCAATTTAAAAGTTATGATTTGGAGTAAGTTAAAAAAATTTACTCTCAAAATAAGTTAAAAATACTAATTAATAATTGAAATAGTTGGTTAAGAATAAAAACTCAACACAACCTAACTAGACCTAGAGTTAATAAAATACTAGAACAACCTAATAAATAAACAATACCAACTCTCTCAAAGAGACAACAAGTAGATCCCCAAATAAGTAGAGAAAAAAAGGTCAAACAAACAATGGTCATAGTTAGCTTTGTCTCTTAGAGCTTGCATTTTCCTAATGTTTCTAATAATCGTCTCCCAAATCTGTCTTTCTTTGCCGGAATGAAAACCTCTATCTTTCTTAAATTTTCTTTTTCTCTCATCTTAATATTTTTTAATCATTCATTTATCATCAAATATAGAATTTTTTTTTGAAATAATCACAATTTTCAAAATAAATTCCAAAATAACCATATTTTAAAAAATATTCCTAAAATAACCACCTTTTAAAACAGATGCGCCAGATGAACTGGCACATCCATTTTTCATCATGAAGAGACGCCAATGCCTCTGGCGCATGCATTTGGCTTATGAAGAGGCGCCAATGCCTCTGACGCTTATATTTTCTATCTCATATGTATAAATACCTTACCCTGTATGCAATATTATTCACACAAACCTTACCCTACAACCATATTTTCTTTTATTCAACTTCACTCTCCTTAAAATTTTTGAGTTTTAACCATGTTTGAATATATTCACGAGCGAAATACCGATTTAATATTTTCCGTCGTTGCGTCTCCGATAAAGATTCGACTTTGGAATATAGATTCGTTTGAACGTCTTAATCAGACGTTGAACATTTGGTTAGATGGAGAAATTGGGGATGGTGAAAGGATTAGAAGAATCCAATGGCTTGTGTCCATGTTCAACCAAAATGGAGAAGTGCGTGAATGAATGGATATTAAGACTGACCGAGACGTTCATAGGATGATGCATTACATGTTCAAAATTGTTTTGATGTCTGTAATTGCTTAGTTATTGTATTGTAGTTGTTTTAATTGTTTGTGTTGTTGTTTATGTAATGATATTTTCTCACAAACTTATAATATAAAATAAATTTATTTTTTCATATATTGCAACAGAGATACATGTGAATTTATCAGGTTGTGCTCGTTCCGACACTAGGACAATTAGTACGATTGTGACCTGGCTGACGACATAAACTACATAATCTAACCATTTTGTTCGCCGTATCCATTTCGGTTCGAATGCGGGTGTTGTTTGGGCGACCCTTTTTCTTCCTTCGCAAAAATTCGTTGTGCCGGACGATGTCCCCTTGATATTTTGGCCAATAATCTTCTTTTTCCACTACCGAAAAACTAATTTTATAAATATTTGATAGACTGGTGACTTTGTAAACGTCATATAGCAAGTAGGATGGGCACTAGAAAACATATGCTGAACATCGTCATCATCTCGAATCTTTTTCTGATAAAACTTCACCTGTTTTTCTGCAAACCAAACCATATTTTTATAAATGATTTGGCCCACAGGACTACACTACAATTTCTTTTCTATTCTTTGTTTTAGATGTGAAAATTTGATTGTCAATTAATTGTGAACTGAGTTATCTCTGTGTTGCGAAAACAAAAACCGAATAATTGATGCTCAAATATTTCACCTTCGATATGGGCACTGATCATGTAATGTTGTGAGGAAGACATTTTTTTAAATCTAACTTTAGTATTTCTTTTGATCTATATGGGTACTAAAATTGAATGCATTGATATGTTATTATGATGCACTTAAATAGCGTAAACGTTGAATGAATTGATATAACCATATATTAGAGGATGTGGATTTGGAAATCTCCTCAACATAGTCTCGTACTCGGTGGACTACAAATTCATTCTTGCTTTGTTGGAACCATATATTAGAGGATGTGGATTTGGAAATCTCCTCAACATAGTCTTGTACTCGGTGGACTACAAATTCATTCTTGCTTTGTTGGAACCATATATTAGAGGATGTGGATTTGGAAATCTTCTTAACATAGTCTCGTACTCGGTGGACTACAAATTCATTCTTGCTTTGTTGGAGAGATGGAGACCCGAGACCCATACATTTCACCTTCCTTTCGGTGATTGTACCATCACACTTGAGGACATATACATTTTGTTGGGTCTCCGTATAGATGGTAAGGCCGTGAATGGTAGAGTTAATGATGAGGACATAATCCAAGACATAAATGATACAATGCAAAGCTTAGGAGGTCCTATGAGAAGGGCACGTGCAAGAAGAGTCAATGATGCTTTAGTTCACTTCATGATCAAGTCAATAGAATGCATGGGCCAGATTGAAGAAAAAGAGCCCAAGTTTATTCTTATCATCCAAGCATGTGATAAAAGGCCCAATAATGCATAAATAAATAAAAATAAAGGAAATACCAATAACCACACTATAATGGACGAAAATTGCAAGAGGAGTGGTAAATAAAGAATTGTCATTATTCTGCCCTTTCAAGAACCCCACTATCTCTTCTTTATTTTGCACTTTCTTTGTAATAACTCAACCCACTATCATGATAATTAGTGGCTGAAACCCTTTTGTTTTCTTAGGAGTTAATTTTTACTTATTTCATCATCTTAAACCATTCCTATATAAAGAAGGCATGTATCTTCTTTTTGGATCAATGAATTTTGGCAAGTTTACACATTGTGTAAGTGAGAGTATTTGCTCTTAGGTTCTGGATTGGACCAAAATTGATCTTATCAAGAAATCCTTTTCTTGTGGTGATCCTCATCCATAGGATTATCATTCTCTCTTGGATTAGAAAGAGTGTGGTGCCCCTTCTACTTAATTCCATTTTTTATTTCTCCTTTATTTCATATCAGTCTCGTTTATCTTGTATGCATATATCAAATTCTATCATTCTTTCAATTATAAGGCAGATTACTTCCTCTGAGTCACAAAAGAATTAATATTCCAAAAGTTAACAAAGTTGTTTCAGGAATTTTGAAGGAAATGCATAAGTCTCAAAAGTTGGTGCATATCACGTGGTAATCAGAGCATATTCCAAAAAAAAAGGGCTGAAATGTGGTAAATTGTCTATATTCTTGTTCTTCATTATTATCCATTTATCATTATAAAAAAAATTTGAAAAAAATGGGTATAAGAAAAAAATTAAAAAAAAGGGATCTGATTGTTAAAGATTGTGATTCAAAATAAAAAATCTATTTTTTTTCTTGCCACACTCTTAAAATTCTCCTGGTTTCCTTTGTTTTAGAGTCTTCTTTTTTGGTTTGCTGTTTTTTTAAGTTTTTTGTGTGTTGATTATCATCTGAAATTGATTTCTTTGTGTTGATTCATTTTGGTTTCTCTAAAGAACTAAAAGAGCAAATTGAGTGGTAAAAGGCAGAGTGTTTTTATTATTAAAAAAAAAGCCAAAAAAAAACAAATTGAGTGAAACACGAGTGATTGAGTGTAAACACGTGAGTAGAGTGGTGAGGTCCATTTTTAAACACTTGTTCCTAATTTCACAAATATTTCACAATTATGTCTAGTCCACCTTCACCTAGAACAACAACTTTAACTGTTCAGATCGCAGCCATGCGTGACAATTTTGAAAGATTGTTAAGAGAACAAGGTGAACAACTTCAATAAAGAATTGATGAGTTGGAAAGGAGGCCCCAAAATTCTAATGATGGTAGTGGTGATGAAGAGAAAAGAAACAAAGTTTAATTGCAAAAAAAAGAGATGTGAAAAAAGCAATTGTGTCACACCAACCTTTGTACTTGCTCTTTTGCAAGGAGGTGCCTTTGCTAACCACTATTTCTAATGAAAAAAAATTGCCAAATTGTGTTGAGTCTCTTTTGCAGGTATTTAAAGAATTGTTTCCGAAAGAGGTGCCAAGTGGTTTACCACCTATAAGAGGAATTGAACATCATATTGATCTCAATTCAGGAGCATCTTTGCCTAATAGGCCAGCATATAGAAGCAATCCACAACAAACTCAAGAGATACAAAGGCAAGTTGTTGAATTGATAAGTAAAGGATGGGTAAGAGAAAGTTTAAGTCCTTGTGCTGTCCCTATTATTCTAGTCCCTAAAAAGGATGGTAGTTGGAGGATGTGCACTGATTGTAGGGCCATTAACAATATTACCATTAAATATAGGCATCCTATTCCTAGACTAGATGATTTGCTTGATGAATTGTTTGGTGCATGCTTATTTTCTAAAACTGATTTGAAAAGTGGATATCACCAAATTAGAATAAGGGAAGGGGATGAATGGAAAACTGCTTTTAAAACAAAATTTGGTTTGTATGAGTGGATGGTTATGCCTTTTGGATTAACTAATGCACCTAGTACTTTCATGAGACTAATGAACCATGTGTTAAGGGAGTTCTTGGGTAAGTTTGTTGTTGTGTATTTTGATGATATTTTGATTTGTAGCAAGAACTTAGATGATCATTGCATTCATTTAAGGGCTGTTTTGCAAGTGCTAAGATATGAAAATTTGTATGCCAACCTAGAAAAATGTGTCTTTTGCACCGATCATGTGATTTTCTTAGGTTTCATTGTGAGCTCTAAAGGAGTCCACGTTGATGAGGAAAAGGTGAAAGCCATTCGAGAGTGGCCTCCTCCCAAAAATGTAAGTGAGGTAAGAAGCTTTCATGGTTTGGCTAGTTTTTATAGGAGGTTTGTGAAGGACTTTAGTACCTTGGCAACACCCCTCAATGAATATGTTAAAAAGGATGTTGGTTTTAAATGGGGTGAAAAACAAGAGCAAGCCTTTGTTGCCCTAAAGGAAAAGCTCACCCAAGCACCAATTCTTGCATTGCCTAATTTTTCTAAATCTTTTGAAATTGAATGTGATGCATCTAATGTGGGAATTGGAGCTGTTTTATTGCAGGAAGGTCATCCACTTGCTTATTTTAGTGAAAAGCTAAAAGGGGCTGCCCTTAACTATTCTACATATGATAAGGAATTGTATTCCTTGGTGAGAGCTCTACAAACTTGGCAACATTACTTGCTGCCCAAAGAGTTTGTCATTCATAGTGATCACGAATCCTTGAAACATTTGAAGGGACAAGGTAAGTTGAATGAGAGGCATGCCAAGTGGGTTGAGTTTCTTGAACAATTTCCTTATGTAATCAAGCATAAGAAAGGTAAATCTAATGTTGTGGCAGATGCACTCTCAAGAAGACATGTCTTGCTTTCTACTCTTGAAACAAAAATTTTTGGCCTTGAGCATATTAAAGATTTGTATAAAAGTGACCTTGAATTTTCTTCAAATTTTTTAGCTTGTGAGCATACTGCCTTCAATGGGTATTTTAGGCACAATGGCTATTTATTTAAAGAAAAAAAACTATGTGTGCCTAAAGGTTCCATTAGAGAATTACTTGTAAAAGAGGCGCATGAGGGAGGACTAATGGGTCATTTTGGGGTTTCTAAAACTCTAGAATTCTTAAAAGAACATTTTTATTGGCCTCACATGAAAATTGATGTCCAAAAGCTTTGTGAAAGATGCATTGTGTGTATAAAGACTAAATCAAAAGTTATGCCTCATGGTTTGTATACTCCTTTGCCTGTACCTGGATTTCCTTGGATTAACATTTCCATGGACTTTGTTTTGGGGCTGTCTAGAACAAAGAATGGCAAAGATTCTATTTTTGTAGTTGTGGACAGGTTTTCAAAAATGACACATTTTATTCCATGTAAAAAGGTGGATGATGCATGTCATGTTGCTGATTTATTCTTTAAGGAAGTGGTGCGCCTACATGGCTTACCAAGGAGCATTGTCTCTGATCGTGACTCCAAGTTCTTAAGCCATTTTTGGAGGACTTTGTGGGGAAAGGTGGGTACAAAGTTATTATTTTCCACTACGTGTCATCCCCAAACAGATGGACAAACTGAAGTAGTAAATAGAACTCTTTCTACTCTTCTTAGGGCTGTTCTTAAAAAGAATTTAAAAATGTGGGAGGAATGGTTACCTCATGTAGAGTTTGCTTACAATAGGGCTGTCCATAGCACTACACAACATTCACCTTTCGAGATTGTGTATGGTTTTAATCCTTTAACACCTCTTGATTTGTTACCATTGCCTAACACATCTATTTTGAAGCATAAAGATGGGAAAGCTAAGGCTGAATTTGTGAGAAAATTGCATGAATAAGTAAAATTGCAAATTGAAAAGAAAAATAAAAGTTATGCAAAAAGTGCAAACAAAGGGCGAAAGAAAGTTATTTTTGAACCCGGGGATTGGGTTTGGATACATATGAGAAAAGAGAGATTCCCATCACAAAGGAAGTCCAAACTTCAACCTAGGGGAGATGGACCATTTCAAGTACTTTCAAGGATCAATGACAATGCCTACAAAATAGAACTTCTAGGTGAGTATGGGGTAAGTACTACTTTTAATGTGGCTGATTTATCTCCTTTTGATGTAGGTGATGATGGTCTAAATTCGAGGTCGAATTCTTTTCAAGAAGGAGGGAATGATGAGGACGTAATCCAAGACATAAATGATACAATGCAAAGCTTAGGAGGTCCTATGACAAGGGCACGTGCAAGAAGAGTCAATGATGCTTTAGTTCACTTCATGATCAAGTCAATAGAATGCATGGGCCAGATTGAAGAAAAAGAGCTCAAGTTTATTCTTATCATCCAAGCATGTGATAAAAGGCCCAATAATGCATAAATAAATAAAAATAAAGGAAATACCAATAACCACACTATAATGGACGAAAATTGCAAGAGAAGTGGTAAATAAAGAATTGCCATTATTATGCCCTTTCAAGAACCCCATTATCTCTTCTTTATTTTGCACTTTCTTTGTAATAACTCAACCCACTATCATGATAATTAGTGGTTGAAACCCTTTTGTTTTCTTAGGAGTTAATTTTTACTTATTTCATCATCTTAAGTCATCCCTATATAAAGGAGGCATGTATCTTCTTTTTGGATCAATGAATTTTGGCAAGTTTACACATTGTGTAAGTGAGAGTATTTGCTCTTAGGTTCTGAATTGGACCAAAATTGATCTTATCAAGAAATCCTTTTCTTGTGGTGATCCTTATCCATAGGCTTATCATTCTCTCTTGGATTAGAAAGAGTGTGGTGCCCCTTCTACTTAATTCCATTTCTTATTTCTCCTTTATTTCATATCAGTCTCGTTTATTTTGTATGCATGTATCAAATTCTGTCATTCTTTCAATTATAAGGCAGATTACTTCCTCTGAGTCACAAAAAAATTAATATTCCAAAAGTTAACAAAGTTGTTTCAGGAATTTTGAAGGAAATGCATAAGTCTCAAAAGTTGGTGTATATCAGTTAACCAGGACAACTCTATATGCAACGAATTATTGGATGCCCTTTTGTGTGACGACCAAACTGAGGGAGAGTCATCCGGTCAAGCTAGGGGGCAATGTATAAATTTAAAATATCTTAAACAATACTATGCGAGTATAATATTGTCTGAAGAATAAACCGAATACGAAAAAATAATTAAAGCTCGGTGTTATATTATGATTTTATTTGGTAATTTTTTATTTCTAGAAAGTACAGGTAATTCAGTAAATATTATGTATTTACCGTTGTTACGCAACATTAATAAGGTAAGCACATATAGTTTGGGGTTCAGCTGTGTTGGCCTATCTCTATAGTGCAATGTCTAAAAATGCCAAAAAAAATACTTGTGCGTTTTATTCATATGCGTATTTGCTATAAGCATGTGGTTGGTCAAGAATGCCGTCACTCGCCCCGGTAAACAAGAATCCATTCATGTTCCCGTTTGCAACAAAGTAAGTTTAACACTTTACCATTTAATTAATTATACTTTATATTACAATTAACTGTAAATAATATTTTTCAATTTTTTTTATCTAGGTGGTCAGTAAGGGGGATGAACTACAATAGGTGTCTAAAACACGCTATAGTAGTCTATCGCAATCTATTGGATCACATTGGACCAGACGATGTAATACTCCTACACAACTCTATTTTAATTTAAAAATACTTATCAAATTATTTATCATCTAATCGTCGTATTGTTGTATAGTTTATCTGGAGGCCATATCTGGGTCTTGATCATCAGGTTAACCATGACGATGTTGTAGTTTGGACAGCAAAGACACCAATTATCCGGTTCACTACTGTGGAAATGCACAAGAGTGACTGAGTAAAAATGCAGTTCGGCATGCAACAACAGATTCCAGAACCTCCGAAGTGTTTGGGGAATTGGCATAAAAAAAGAGTTGATGTCCAATGGGATTATTCCGATTGGAGAGACTTTGCAAAAGAGATGTGTCGTCAATGGAGGAATCGGCGATAACACATCTTATACGAACCAGTTATCCATGGTGCAAGACCAACTCAACAATATATGGCATGGTTTAGGTCAGTGACAACGCAACAATTTGTGTCTGAGCCGCGGTATTTGATTGATCCACGCCAACTAGCTTTGTCATCGTACGCCCAACAACAAGTTCCCGTCCAACACCAATGTCAAACCATCCAAACCCAACAACTAACCTCACACCACCAACCCACCACATACAACCAACAACCAAACACCTAACTTCACAACTCATTCATGCCATCCACCAAACACCAAACATCGCAATCCATTCATGCCACCCACCCAACCACAAAACCAAGAATCAAACCCTACCCACCAACAACTATACGCTTCAACCACAACCGTTTATAGCCCAGATAATTCATATGGGTCACTCCATCGTAGCCCCCCACCAATGACCACTCAAACATCTCATCACCAAAACACACAACCATTGTTTAACTATAGTACACCCCAGGAACCATTGCTTCGTTTCCAAAACGATTCAATGTCCCAATTCGGGCAACTATACCGTCCATAATCCACCCAACCCCATCGACCCAACTACGATGACATGGGCACTGAACTCCATTACGAAAGCGCCGTTGGCCAGAGCCCCCCGGATATTGGGAACAAATGATGACACATCTATCAAATACCACTGGAACTTCCGCTGAACCTTCACACCAACCATCATTCGATCAGGTCAGTACGCAAAGATCCAAAACACCTCAGGAAAATCGTGGGAGACCTCAGAGACAAACTAACACACCTGGATGTGGAACAGGAGGACGTTTCGATCGAGCCGGTCATTAAATTTTTGTTAATCCCATGTAATAGATCAGGTCAGTACGCAAAGACCCAAAACATCTCAGGAAAATCGTGGGAGACCTCAGAGACAAACTAACGCACCTGGATGTGGAACAGGAGGACGTTTCGATCGGGCCGGTCATTAAATTTTTGTCAATCCCATGTAATATTTATTATATCATGAATAATTTTTTTTTACATTATTTTTTATTATTTAATAAAAAATAATTAAAAATTAAAAAAATAAATAATACAAGGGTGTATGCATAAGATGAATTGACGCATACACCACATGCAATAAGCATGCGCCAGAGGCATTGACGCCTCTTCATGAGGCATCCAATGCATGCGACACTCAAGCTGGTGCCTCCTCTTGATTCAAAATGGATGCGTTAGTTCATCTGACACATCTGTTTTGAAAAATGGTTATTAGGCCCTCTGTGTACTCTCATATATGTTAAATAACAATTACTTGTGGCATATTCTAAAGGCAGTGGGCCTTCTTATGGGTGCCTAGTCTTTCCACATGTCATTTATGAAATTTAATACTATCAATTTTATATGCAACGTATGAACTCTTTTTTCTTGTATTGTTTTCAATCATTGATTGCACGACCCATAGCTGTTTAAACTAGTCCACATCCATGCATTATATAATTGGTCGGTATGAATGATGCTGAAGCCATATAGATCATGCGCTATAACTAGACTGATAATATGGATGGAATTAGATTTGGACATTATTGGGTCCATAAAAAATAATCTATTAAATCTATTTATCCTTTATTTTTTTAAATCACGTGTCAAGAAAAGTTGCACCATAGAACTTATTATTATTATTATAATAATAATAATAATAATAATAATAATAATTATTATTATTATTATTATTATTATTATTATTATTATTATTACAAGTTACAATACATTACTATTACTATAAAGAAATTATAATACAAAAAGTATGATTTAATAAATTATATTTATTTATTTTAAAATATTTTGATAATAAGTATATTTTTAAAATTAAATAATATTTTCCAGATAAAATTATTAATTTTATGATTTCATTACTTTTATTTTATTATTTTCAAACTAATTAATTTCTAAAATATTATTTTAATCATAAAAGTTGTACAGGGGTATGCAGCCTCTCTCTTGTATAATTTTATGATGTTATTATAAGTTATTATTATAATATGTATAATAGTAACTTATCATTATCGTAATAATAGTTGTAATATAAATAATACTCCAACATATTACAATCGAAACAAACTACATCGTCGATGAGAAAAATCTACCCACCTTTTTATAAAAAATTATAGAAGACATACACGATCATATATTTAAAGTTCAAATTAGAATATAATTCACTGAAATGATACAACAGAAAAAAACAATCTCTCACACTTCCTTGGTACATGAATAAATGAAATTTTTTAATCCTAAAATGATTTTAAATGAAATTATTAAGATCCAAAGAACTTTCTTATTGGGTGTGGGTGAAGACTCTAAGAAGGTAAGTTGGGTTAACTGAGATTCTATTTGTTTATTTAAGGAGGAAGGTAGTTTAGGCGTTAAACATTGTGGGGTGTTCAATCTTGTTTTATTGAGTAAGTGAAAGTGGCCGATCTTAAATGATGATGATTTTTCTTTGTGATCCGAGTTAATTTTTTTGTAGGTATGGTAATGTGAAAATGGTGGTTTTAGATGGATCTTGTTTGAGTAGGGAGACATCTTTGTGATGGAAGGATACGTGTGCTATTGTGGTGTCAGAGGCTGATTCTTCTCTTATTAATTGGTTTTCGTCTTCCATATCGTGTAAGCTTAAAAATGGGAGACCTTTAGATTTTTGGAGACACCATTGGCTTGGATATTCAATCTTTGATGTCTTATTCCCTTCTTTATTTTTATTTCGATTAAGTGAATCAATGGTCTTAAAGTGGGTGATGTGGGGTTTTGATTAATGACTTTTGGGAGTTAAATTTTAACTTTAATGGGTGGATGTACGTGTTGACGAGGCTTTGTTGTTAGAGGATTTAATGCAAAATTTTCATGGTGTGAAGGCTAAGTTTCGAGAAAAGGATCGTTTTGTTAGATAGAGGAATAAAAATGAAAGTTTTGTAAAAAAAAAGAAGTTACAAGAAAATTTGTGAGTCTTACATTTTGGTACTTTGTTTGGATTCTTTAAAGGTTAAAGCCTTAACTTGTTTATGGAAATTTAAAGTTCCAAGCAAAAATTTTCTTTTTTGTTTGAGGTTAATGCTTAACAAGTTGTCCACAACATTGGAATTGGCCCTTTTTCATTTTGGAAGAGGAAGATATAGAGCATTTGTTTTATTCTTGCATTTTTTCTAATCTCATTCAGAACAAATTTTGCTTGTAGATTGAATTAAGTTATTAACTTTGGAAAAGATTCAATATTTCTTTTTTAAAAAGGGAGGAATATCACTTGGTTGAATTGAGGTAACGATCCCTAGGCTTGTTGGGCATAGATTGCATTTTTTGTTAGGTTGGTGTTTGTTGTTGATCGGTTTGTTTTTATTTCTTTGGTTTCTTTGTTGGAAAGGGTGAACATCCCTTATATATATATATATATATATATATATATAGATATATATATTATATATATATATATATATATATATATATATATATATATATATATATATATATATATATATATATATATATATATATATATATATATATATATATATATATATATATATATATATATATATATATATATATATATATATATATATATATATATATATATATATATATATAATATATATATATATATATATATATATATATATATATATATATATATATATATATATATATATATATATATATATATATATATATATATATATATATATATATATATATATATATATATATATATATATATATATATATATTATATATATATATATAATATATATATATATATATATATATATATATATATATATATATATATATATATATATTCTAGGTTTAATTAGTATCGAAATTCTTTAATTTAATTTGAGGTTTCAGTTTAATCCCTTATTTAATAAATATTATATTTTAGTTTCTTAAAAAATATACGATAATCTAATTAGTACTTCCGTCAAATTTTGTATAAATCGTTAACTTCCGCCTACGTGGAATGAGAGTTAGATATTTATTAAAAATTGAGTAAATATATGAATTAAAAAATTAATATTTTATTTAAATTGGAGAGATTTTATTTTTGAGTGTCAAAAATTTCGATGGTTAAAAATCTCTCAAATTATTAATAATGCATAATAAAAATATAACACCATATTATTATCATAATAATCAACAAATCTTTCAAAAAAAATAGAATAATCCCTCACACAATAGAACATAAAAATCCATGAAAACAAAAGTAGAAATTCAAACAAAATATTTTTTCTAGGATTTAGAGATACACTGATTATAAAGAAGGCTACAACGTTGTTTCAAGAATCATATAGGGGAAGCAACAATATTGGTGTTGTGGTAAACCCAACTCGTCTTTCTAACTCTTCCAAATTCTGAGACTCCTCAATTCGTTTTACAAGTTGTTTCCTCTACTCTTCTTATGTTAAATGAAAATTCATGTTAATTAAAAATAATTTCAAATCATTTAAACTGTTGGAAATCCCCCAAAATCTATGGAGAATTTCAATCAATCTTGATGAACAAGATTGTAACTACCCACACAATAACAACGAAAAGAGAAGAACAATGGAGAAAGAGAGAGTGTATAGAACGATGAAGGAGAAGAGTAATATAATTCTGCAGAGTTTCTCTCTGCCCACAAACCGTGAAAAACTTCTTATTCACTTTGCAACTGCAAAATACTGTGAATACAATGTGTTGTGAATACTTTATTCACCTCTATTACAAAATAAGGGTTACTCCCTCTATTTATAGATTTAGGTCAACTTGGACCTCAAGCCAAATTCCAAAATTATAAAAGCCCAAAATAGCTAACACTACTCAACACACTAGGTGGTTTGACACTTCCTTGCTTCTGTCGAGCAACCTGCTTCAACACAAGGAATTACAATTCAACACACCACCTAATTTATTGTGTCTAAGCTATCTACATTCATCATGACTCTTAGTCTTCTGAACACTTCGACCTGCACTCCCTTCGTCATTATGTTTGTAATCTGATTCTCAGTTTTGCAGTGTTCCACATTCATTTTCCCATCTGCTATCTGCTCTCGAAGATAATGGAACCTCATCTCGATGTGCTTGCTTCGACCATGTGCTATCGAATTCTTCGCCAAATTGATAGCTGACATGATGTCGATCTTCATGGTAATTGCTCCATGACTCTTCGATGTTATCTCTTCGACTAGATTCACCATCCATGTTGCTTGACATGCACAAAGAGAAGCAGTTATGTATTCTGCTTCGCACGATGATAATGCCACTACTGGCTCTTTTCTCAAACTCCAAGCAACTGGTGCACCACCTAGAATAAACACATAGCCCGCTGTGGATTTTCGATCCTCAACATCACTACACCAACTTGAGTCGGTGTATCCCACTAATTTGCATTCTTTTCCTTCATCAGCTGCAAGAAACAAAATGCCATAGTCGAGAGTTCCTTTCAGATACCTTAGTATCCTCTTCGCTGTTGCTAGATGTGATACCTTTGGCTTCTGCATGAACCTACTCACCATACCTACACTGTATGCTAAGTCAAACCTTGTATGACACAATTATCTAAGTGACCCAATAAGTCTTCTGTATTGGGTTGGGTCGACATCATCTTCATCTGAATCCTTCGACATTTGTAATCTGGGCTCAACTGGAGTCGAAGTTAGGTTGCAATCTTGCATCTCAAATCTCTTGAGAATTTCGCCTGCATACCTTCTTTGATGCATCATCAAACCTCTACCACTCTTGTAGAATTCGATGCCAACGAAATATGAAATGTCACCCAAATCTGACATTTCAAATTCCTCGTTGAGATCACCTTTGAAGTCTTCGATCTCCTTCTTGCAGCTACCTGTTATCAACAGGTCATCGACATAGAGACATTGTATAAAAATTCACTCTTGCTTCTTCTTACATATACTCCATGCTCAGATTTGCACTTCATGAATTCCTTCTCCCTTAGAAAACCATCTATCTTCTTGTTCCGAGTTCTTGGAGCTTGTTTAAGTCCGTACAGGGCTTTATGCAGCCTGTACACTTTTCTTTCTTCGCCATGTTTCACAACCCAGCTGGTTGTGCAACATAAACTTCTTATTCTAAGGGGCCATTAAGGAATGCACATTTCACGTCCATCTGGCACATCTGCCAGTTGTTCATGTTTTCTAAACCAACAACTAACCTGATTGTTTCGATCCTAGCAACAAGTGCAAAAACTTCATCGAAGTTGTATCCTTCTTTCTGAAGAAATCCTTTCACCACAAGTTTCGCCTTGTGTCGAGTCACTTCTACTTTGGGATTCAACTTCACCTTGTATAACCACTTCACATCGATTTCCTTCTTATTTGGGGGCAATTCGACAAGTGACCACGTGTTGTTGACTTCGATTGACTTCAACTCTTTGTCCATTTCTTTCATCCACTTCAAATCTTTCGATGCCTCAGCAACATTGACATGTTTGACATCTGCATAGAAAGCATAATGTACCAACTCACCTTCTTCATCGACCACATCATCTGATGTAATCACACATTCTTGCAACCTTGCAGGCATGTGTCTTGTTCTTTGAGGTCTGCTTGTCCTTGCTTCACCCCTGTCTTCTTCCTGTCGAACTTCTCTTTCGATTTCACTAGCTGGTTCATCATAAAAGATTCTCACTAAATATTTCTTGACATTCTTAGTCCAAGCCCACTCCTTAAGCTCATCTATGATCACGTCCCTGTTGATCACTACTTGCTTATTCATTGGGTCGAACAACTTGTATCCTCCAGTCGAATGATATCCTATCAGGATCATCTGACTCGACTTGTCATCAAGTTTTCTTCTCAACTGATCTGACACATGTCTATGTGCTATAAATCCAAACACCCTCAGATGACTTAAGCTAGGCTTGACACCAGACGAACATTCTTCTGGCGTGATTCTTTCTAGCTTCTTCGTCGGACATCTGTTCAGGATATATGTCGCAGTCGGCACAGCTTCTCCCCATAATTCTTTGGGTAGATGCTTGCCTTTAAACATACTTCTAACCATATTCATAATGGTTCTATTCTTCCTTTCTACAACTCCATTATGTTGTGGAGTGTAGGGTGACACCACCTCATGCACAATCCCTTCTTTCATACATAATGCATCGAAGTCTTTTGACACATATTCTCCACCACCATCAGTTCTCAAAATCTTGATCTTTCGACCGCTCTGTCTTTCGACAATAGATTTAAACTTGGAAAATACCTCGATCACTTCACTTTTCTTCTTGATCAGGTAAGACCATAATTTTCGACTGAAGTCATCTATGAATGTAACAAAGTATTTATTACCTCCAATCGAATCCACCTGGAGAGGGCCACATACATCAAAGTATATGACTTCAAGAATTACCTTCGACCTACTTCCTGCATCCTTACTGAAGTTGTTCTTATGCTGCTTTGCCTGCACACATTCTTCACACACTTCGTTTGGAATGTCGATTTCTGGTAATCCTGAAACCATATTTCTTATCTTTAAATCTCTGATGTTTTTGAAATTGAGATGGCCAAGTCTATAATGCCATATCCATTCATCTCTGCTGGCCGCTGTTGCGAGACACTTATGCTCCATCACATTAAGCTCAATCTTGAAGGTTCTATTCGGAGACATTGAAGCCTTCAAGATCAACCTTCCATTTGAGTCGAGAACTCTCATCATCTTGTCTTCGATCGACACCTTGTAGTTCTTTTCGACCAACTGCCCTATGCTGAGCAAATTACTCTTCATGCCTGGTATGTACAAAAATTTGAAATTACTGACCTCTTGCCATCTTCCCTCATAATCAGAACATCACCAACACCTTCACCTGCTAGAGTGTTGTCATTTGCAAATTTCACCATATTCTTCATTGAGGGCTTTATGTTGACAAACCAATCTTTTCTTCCAGACATATGTGATGAGCATCCTGAGTCCAAGTACCACTGGTCCTCGAATCTCTCTTCTTCTCTTGTTGTAACCATCAATAATGTCTCTTCTTATTCATGTTTCTCCAGCTTTGCATAAGTTTCTTGATTCTTCTGCTTTTCTGGACAATCACTAGAATAGTGACCATACCTTTGACAATTGTAACACTGAATGTGACTTTTGTATGGCTTTTGACCACCACATCTTCCTCTACCTGCAACACCACCTCTTTGGTTACCTTGGTTCCAGGGTTTTCTCTGATTTGACCAGTTTCCTTCTTGCTGATTTCGACCAGTCGAATTATTGTAGCCTCCCCTGCCTTTGTTGCCATTCCAGATTCCTTTGCCTTTTCTTTCTTTTGTTGATTGAGCCTGCAAAGCCATATCATTCTTCGACTTTCCTGCAGCTCTTTCAACCATTCTTTGTTCATGAGATTCAAGCGTCCCTTGAAGCTCTTCCTTTGTCAATTTTGACAAATCTTTCGACTCTTCTATGGCTACTACCACGTGGTCGAATTTGGAGCCAATGACCTCAAGATCTTTCCAACAATAGATCTTGATGTCAACACTTCTCTACATACCTTGATTTGATTCACCAGTTTCGTAACTTTGGTGAAGAAATCAGTTATGCTTTCACTGTCTTCCATCTGAAGCAATTCATACGTTCCTTTGTGAGTTTGTAACCTCACCTCTTTCACCTTCTCCGCGCCTCCAAACGATTTCTCCAGAATTTCCCATGCTTCTTTGGTTGACTCTGCATCGCTAACCTTTTCAAAGTTATCTGCATCAACATATTGATGGATTATAAAGAGAGCTTTATAATCTTTCTTCTTCAATTCTTTATGTGCAACCTTTTCTTGATCCGTCGCGGCTTCTGCAAGCGTTGCTACTCCTTCCTTCACAAGATCCCAAGGATCTTGATAACAGAACACAACCTTTATCTGCTTGCACCAATTCTCATAATTGTTGTTCTTGAGAATAAGAAGATTTGCTGGAAAATGCCTGTTTGGATGATTCGTTGCCATGGGGATTTTCTTCCCACAAATCGATTAAACCGGAGCTCTTGATACCAGATGTTGGAAATCCCCAAAAACCTCTGGAGAATTTCAAACAATCTTGATGAACAAGATTGTAACTACCCACACAATAACAACGAAAAGAGAAGAACAATGGAGAAAGAGAGAGTGTATAGAACGATGAAGGAGAAGAGTAATATAACTCTACAGAGTTTCTCTCTGCCCACAAACTGCGGAAAACTTCTTATTCACTTTGCAACTGCAAAATACTGTGAATACAATGTGTTGTGAATACTCTATTCACCTCTATTACAAAATAAAGGTTACTCCCTCTATTTATAGATTTAGGTCAACTTGGACCTCAAGCCAAAATCCAAAATTATAAAAGCCTAAAATAGTTAACACTACTCAACACACTAGGTGGTTTGACACTTCCTTACTTCTGTCGAGCAACTTGCTTCAACACAAAGAATTACAATTCAACATAAACTAATACCAACTGAAGTGCTACGTTGAACCAATATAATAGATTTCGATAAAATTTAATGAAAAAAATTAACGTGCCTGACAGAACTTGATTTAAGGAAATTAAAACGAACCTTTTTTAAATAAGGAACGAAAGTAAAATATAAAATTAAATTAAAAGATAAAATGAAACATTATGCCTTAATTCTAAATTCTCCTTGTTTATTAAAAAATCAAATATCTTATTATAAGTTGTACGATACATATTTTATAGACACATGCAAATCAGAAGTTAGCCTATTAAGGGCAAAACAACACAATTTTTCGTTTTAGGCCTACTAACAATTTTATTTTTGTCAATTTTTATAACAAAAGTGCCACAGATACTAACAAGAAAAGACCTAACATTACTAAAGTTTGCTTTATGCCTCACTTACTATTGAAAATTAGTATCATATGGTCTTCATCCAATAGAAATTTTAATTTGTTTTTATATTTAAGATATAGGGAAATATTTATTTAATTAAAAATTTAAGAGAAAAATATTTGAATGAAAAAATAAAATCGAAAGGAGTATGAACAATACTACACCTTTATTAACTACAGTATGATAAATGATTAGGTTTATTAATTTCCAATATTGGTGCCTAAATTAGTTGTCATGGATATGCATATGTCGTGGTTTAGAAAGGAAAAGTCAACTAATTAGTACCATCACTTAATAAATGCACTAGCTAACTTTCAAGTTGAAAATTTCACAGGCTGGGTATTATAGTTTAAGGATATGTTTGGATTTACTTATTTGAATTATCTATTGCCATAAATTTTATGACACTAATTGGAGAATTTTATTAAAATAACTTATGGCATTTTTTATATATTTTTGGATTTATTTTTTATAAAAAATTTAAGATAGATCACAAAAGAACTTATAACATATCTAAAAACAATTTAAATGTATTTTATTTTTTCATATAAAAACAACTTATGCTAGCTTATTCATAAGCTCTTACTTTAATAGTCACTTGTGCTATAATCTATAAATAAGTCATTTATCCAATCATGTCCGTGAGAAATTTTAGCGCCCAAGGATTTCTTGTGTAAAAAGTAACTTATAAAAGTTGTAACAATGGTGGCACATATCATTCATACTGAAAAAGAGAATTTGCAAAATTTGTACGACTTATTGGTTAAGAAACGGATCTAACAAACGAACTAACCATTTGTTAGTTAGTTAGATAGTATAAACTAATAACAAACTAACTAATTGAAATATATACATGCAATGTGTATAATTAATTTGCGAAACTAACTACTTCACTAATATACTTGCACAAGTGTATAGTATAATTATTTCACTTAATTATATACCTGAACAAGTGATAGTACATCTTATGAGTGCATTATCCTCATAAAAAATGTTTTGAATGATGTCAAAACTGTGACACTTAGTATTTGTGTATATTTGATCTTATTGTCTAGGACTAGATGTGTATTATCATATTAGAACATTTAAAATCATATTAGATAGGCCATTACAAGTTAAAATTATGAATTTTCATGAAAAACAAGTAGATGAGTCGATACATTGAGTCTATGAGTCGATACATACCGAAAGATTCTTAAAACAAAAATTATGCCTTCTATGTAACGCTACATAAGAGCCTTGAGTCGATACATATTGCGTATGTAGCGCTATATCCATGTTTTGTATCGACTCCTACTGAAGCTTTTTTTCCAAGCAAATGACTCTGCCTCACTTGTATCGACTCCTAAAGTATATGTAGCGACTCACATGCTTTATGTATTGACTCATACGAATTTGGAGTCAATACATCCTATTCTATTTTACAAAACTTGTAATTTTTGCTAAAAACATATTTTGTTTGTTATCTTTCTACACACACATTCATTCATATAAATATTCACTCATGCATCATTTCTCAACATTGAAACCAAGAACATACACAAAATTTTCTCATCATCTTCAATATTTTCTCTTCGTACATTTAACAAGTATACATACTCATTTTTGTTGAGTGTCATCTAGATTTTGTTTAGTGTCAATTTTTTAAAAACTCCCCGTCCAGTATGTAGCGACTCAAATAACGAATGACTTGATACATAACCTAAGTGTGTATTCCATTAGACTTTCGGTTCAGTATGTAGCGGGTTCAATCAACGATGGGCCGATACATTTGAATTTTTTTCTCTGAGGTCGACTCCTGCAATACCTATAGTCACTTTTTTCTCTCTCAAGGACTGCACGTTAATATCGAGTTCAAATTATCATTAAGTTAAACAAAAAGTATGATTTGGATTTTTAGATTCAAAATTATAAAAATAAAGGCAAAGGCAAATGTGGATGAAAATAAGGGTTTGCAAGGTAAGAGGAACAATGCCAGGGAAGGTGTATGATTTATCCCTGTAACAACTCTGAGTCACTATTTCATCAATAAATATCAATTACTACCAGTTCTCAAGCGTATTTTCTCCCAAATCCTTGGTGAGAAAACCTTTAATCAATCTACCCTAATTTCTATGTCCATAGGCAATTAAGGTGAAGTTAAGCTTTATTATATCAAGAACACTCTGGTTCATACAGGGTATCCCTAGTCCTAGGTGATATCTACTGCAGAGTAACCTTATGAAAACCTTACCAATGGAGGTCCAACCTAATTGATAACCATAGAACAATCTCGATTGGTCCGAAAGAGAAAACATTAAACATATCAAAAGGTTACCGTAAAAATAATATTATAAATGCAAATGTAAACTCAAATTCGTTACAATTCAAACTCAGGGACACCCCCTAGCATTGGGGGGTTTAGCTACTCATATTGTTCAAAACGAATGCAAGATAAAAATTACACATTACAAGTATTTGGATGACTTCGATCTTCAATCGCTTCCGCTCATGAAAACCTTCAGCTCTCCAAACTCCTTGCTCTCTGTAATACTTGATTGTTTGACAATACTGTGTTTTGCCTCGTTCCAAGATGCTTTTTTCTTTGGCAGAATGTTCTCTTATATAGTGAAAATTCCAAGCAACAGGTGGACATGTCCAAAAATCTCTTTGCAAGTCCGATACTCAAAAGCCCGATGAAAATGGCAAATTTTGGTCCTGGGCTGACACGGGTGGCCGTGTCATCCTACTGTTCCTGTGACACGCCCATGGCTTCCTTGACACGAGTGTGGATACTGCCTGACACGGCCCGTGTCAACTGACACGGGTGACCGCATCAGGCTACTGTTTTTCCTTTCAAGCTCCTTCTGCCTGACACGGCCCGTGTCAGGTGACACGGGTGGCCGTGTCAGGCCTCCTGTATCGGGGTTTTTCCACTCATTTGCTTGCCGGAATTCCGCATTATCCCGCTCCGAGTTCCTCGGTTCTTCTACCTGGACCTGTCCGACAAAAATACAGATATCCCCCCGCGTAAAATCACAAAAATATAAAATAAAACTGATAATTAATAAAATTGCTTAAATAACTTACGGGAATGAAAATTAACTTTAAAGGTACCATAATGCATACATAGTGTCTTAAAATCCTTGGTTTCTTGTCGGATAAGCAACGAAAATATAGTGAAAATGGTGAACGATCAATTGTTCAAACGATTATTTTGTAAAACATATTGATTTACTTTCTCATCATTAGTATACATTTTGTTACGGTTTTAATGCATATCTGATTCTTCCGATAACGTTTCGGGATAGACGAGTGTTGATCCGGAATTGCTTTCGCTTACCATAGTAAATATTTTCATAACATAATTTTAATTAAAGAAAATTTTATTATGATATATTCACTCCCTTCTAGATCGTTGCCCTCTTCTAACATATCTACTTTATAATGTTATTACAATCTCATTGTTCATGAAAATATAGCCTAGGGTGCTTTGTCTATCACTTATGTCACCACACCAATGAAAATCTGAATATTCTATCAATCATGCCTTCTTCTTCAAAAAATAAGTTAGAAATAGAAGCTCAAGTCTCATGGTTTACTTTAGGCACCTAAGTAATTTATTTTGGAGCCACTAGATATGACTTCCTAGTTTCACTCATGAACTTGCTCATATTAGTTTCTCCATAGCATATGTCATGTCTATTATTGCATAAATACCTCAATGATCTCACAATCTTCTTGTACATGTTGCTTCCCCCTTTTATTGACTAATGCATTTATTAAAATTCCCTGACTTGATTAATTATGCTAAATCTTGTCCTCAAATAACTACTTAAGGTTCTAATATCCCAACATACCTCTCAAATTCATCAATATCATCATATATCACATTCCATTAGTACTTTTTCTCAACTCAATTTTGGAAAAAACATTTTCAACAATAATATCAGAGACAAGCTCAGTTTATACCTTATCTAAATCGTTTTGACTATCTTTGGACTAATCATTTTCAAGTCTTCAATCACCCATCAAATTTCCATTTTATGTTGCTTAAGTACTTGTAGACGTTTTTCTTCTTCACTTCTGCTTAAGTTTGCACGAATAATTGTTGGGAATTTGTGTACTTCAACTAAGAATACATATTCATGATGAGATGGAAATTTCTTATTATCCATTCCTTTTGTTGAATCTTTTGCCTCTTCATTTTTGTGTGATGTCTTTAAGTCTTCCCACTGAAAAGGTTTGAATTTTCCTTGGTATGGTTGTGCTTCTATCATGGCTAGAACTTCGATATCTTTTTTATATTCAAATAGTTTTTTAGGAGAAATAACTTCTTATAATTTTGTTTTATTCCCTTTTATTTCCTGATATACCTCTATCAATGACTTAACATATGTTGTCTTATCTTTTTCATCTTCATATATCTTCTGACGTCTTGATGTTACAACACTAATATTATTATGTTCTTTAGGGTTTGTTATTGTTGTAAAAGGAAGGTTATCTTGAGCTTGGTGTGATAGTTGTTGAGTTATTTGTCCAATTTGAACCTCTAAATTCTTTATATATGTTGTAGTATTTCTCCTATCATTATTGATTTCTTCTTGAAATATGGCGTTTAGAGCAACCATTTTTTTCAATATCTATCTCTCAATCTGCTTTCTTCAATTGAAGTGGACACTGATTTAGTTGAGCTAATTGTTGATAATAGTTGAATTTTTGATGAGGAGTATGATATTGAACTAAGACGTGTCTTTGAATACCCCAATTTCTAATATTTCCAAGAAAAGTTCAAATGATTCTTCCATCTAGCATTATATGTATTTGAGTAAGGGTTGTTTTTCTTGAGAAAGTTGACCTCTTGTACTTGTGATTGTGCGGCTAGATAGGCTTCACATTATATAGAAAAATGAGGACCTTCGTAAATTTAACATCCTGCAGATTGCATTTGTTGGACTTGAGCTACCTTCAAAGTTATCCTGTTCAGTGCTTTCAATATTCTGTCAACTTCAACTGCAATATGATCTTCTAAATTTTTATTTTGGGTTTCTAATTTTAGATCAATTACTCCTTCTAGCTTGCTAGTGCTTCTTTCATACAACTCTACGTGTTCATTTGCAGTTATGCCTTTAGTGATCCTTTTAATACTATTGATTATTGTAAAATTGGTTGAGCCACCAACAACTATACTAATTAATTGGTTAGTCTAAAGTTGGAGGTCATTAAAAAACATATGCATTTATTCTATTTGATCTAAATTATGACTGGGGCACACAACTGTAGAACCTTTGTGAATTCTTTGTAAGCTTCACCTAGTGAGTCACCTTCTTTTTGCTTGAAATTAATGATCTCGAATCTCTTTTTAAGAAAAACTAATGCGGAAAAATACTTGTTTAGGAATGTTGTATCCATATCTCGATTTCTATGTCAAAAGAAAACTCAAACTAAGTTTTCACCTTGCATACAAATGTCATGCAAAAGTTAGTTAAAATTAAAATAAATAAAAAAGCAACAAAATATTAAAATTTTATCACAGAGCAATAAAATTTCTACTGATACAAAATGTCTATAAGTATTGACAACTCTTGGCAATGGTGCCAAAACTTGATTGTAAATTTAGCAAGTGTAATAAATCAAGCAATTTAGTAATGTCGGGAAATCCTAAATGTTGATCTCAAGGATTGTGTTGTGTTAATATAGGGTTTGAGTTCAGATCATTTGAACAAAAAAGCATTAGGGGTTTCTGATTTGGTTGTTGCAAAAATATAACCTAAGAAAAAATTTGATAGAATAGAAAATAAATTGATGAACTATGCGAGGGATGAGAGCTTGACCTTGAATCCCTTTTTACCACAAATTGACCTTGTTACAACTAATTATTATTTTCCCATGATTACTGGTTCCTTATATTATTTATTCCTAATTCCTTAGTGAATAAACCTTTAGTCTTAAATTAATTCTATATGATTATTCATGAATTGAAAATAAAACTAAGCTTTTGATTAACCTGAACAATACAGTTTCAAGGTTCTATCCGTAGAACTAGGTGATACGTGATATTTATAGCTAACAGGTTATAAGAAATTAATTTGTAAAAAATCATGTTAGCAAAATTTCCAAAATATTGAGGTTTCTTAATATAAGAAATTAATTTGTAAAAAATTATGTTAGCAAATTTGCAAAAAACTATGTTCAACTCATTTCGCAATAAGTTCTGATTAGCATTTTTTTCAAATATTTGAGATTGATTATTCTTAGAACTTGACAGGTTGAGTCATCAACCACGGCGGTTGAGGCGAAGAAAAAAGATTAGATTGAGTAATTATTTTCTAATCTTATCCAGATTAGACACATAGGAACAAGATAGAAGAAAATGTTGGAAAGATTTAGTTAGAATTTAACCAATTTAAGGGAAAACTGTTTAAAAAAGTGTGTAAAGAGAAACAAAATAGTAACATTATCATCTAAATTGGCTAAATATGTTAATTTGGTTGACAAAAATAATTTTTAGATCAAAATTACCTTCATTTTGATGAGGTGGCGGAATAATGTGTTTTCCACATCATTTATTTTTCTTATATTATAGATGAAATGTTATATTCAAACAAAATACATAAAATGAAATGCTAAATTCAAATTAATAGTAATGTTTTGCCGTATAATAAACCAAAGTGTTATATTTAAAAATTAGGTAGTATAAATCTATTGACATACCATAATTTATATTTGTGAATGTGAATATATTAACTGGTCCAATAACTAAACACAAATTTTAAAAGCCAAAATCGGCCATTGTGTTATGCCAATAGCCCAAAATTATGCCATTCTATTAGTAAAAGTAAATAGAAATAATTTATAATAAAGTATAAATATGAATAATTTGTTATGCATGTCATGCCATGCGAAATCGATCGTAAAACCTAATATGCCTTGTCTTTACCTACTGTTTTTTCTCAACACATGAAAAGTAGCATATAGTTTACTAATTAGTTCATGAAAAATTTATATTCACGCACCGAGAAAAAGCTACACCTGCACCGTATTTTATATTATATTTTATTGTTTATCATACAGTAAACAGTGAAATATTATAATAATATTTTTTTAAATAAAATATTATATTTTTTATTTTATTATTTTTAAATTAAATAATATTGATATAAAATTATGTGATTAATCAACTTCATAATTTTATTAATCAATTTTTTATATTGTATTAATCAACTTTGATGACGGTTCAAAATTTATTTGGATAACTGAATGTTTATTAACCAACTTTATAATTTTATTAACCAACCTTTTACTTTTTATTAATCAACTTTGGTATACTAATAAAAAATATTTTTAATATCTAAATGTTTATTATTCAACTTTTTATATTTTATTAATCAACTTTATTTCATTACTTTAAATACACTATATACGATTACTATTCACGGATATGTTCATGTGCTATTCATGCATTGTTCATATATTTTTTTTTTAATTCAGAAAAACAATGATCACTATATAAATATGGTGAATAATATATATGGTATATGTATTTGGTGTAAAATGTGATGGATGAATAGATAATGATTAAAAATACATGCTTTGTAATACTAGTGTCTCTACCTTTATCACTTCATAATGTTAAATAATGCAGACCAGGCTGAAATGTGCTGGATTGTTTGGTATACTTTAATTTATAAGGTACAATGCTTCTGGAGTTTATTTCATCAGAATATTTATGTCCGAGAACTAAATTCTAAAACATACGAAAGTGATTATGAAACTTTTAGACTAGAAAGTTGTACTTGTTTCCTAGGTTGAAATATCGATAAATGTTAAAAAATTTGGATCATAAATATAATATTGTGTGGATTAGCGTTATTATTTAATTAAATAAAATTACAATAATTTAATTAATATTAAGTATGTGGTTAAAATCATAAATATTATTTAATATAGGATTATTGCGTAGATACTATAAGTCAATATACAATTTGATAAGAGGGCAAATTAGAATTTTGAAAATTAGAGATATTCTTAAGGTTATTTATAGGGGATATGATCCCTATTTGTAAACATCCTGAAAATAGGACTCATTGTAAAAAATACGGCTTATTGTAAAAAAATCTCTTTTTATCCCCACGGGAGGAGATTCAAGGAGTCATAAAAATTCTACAAGTGGAAGATCACATATCTGATAACCTTCAATTATTTTTAATGACAAACTCATGTATGTTTTCGCTTTCATTCTCATAATTGTATTCGAGTATGAGTATAAGGGATATGAGTTGATTACATATCTGATTTATAGAATTTTGTTTAGTGTTCTGTTCTTGATTTCTATATCCATAAAGATCGTAAGGTTATGAATAGATCTACCTCACATAACAAATCTAATAAGTAGAGCTACTCGTATATGGTTGAATCTGAATTTTATGATTTTTCTTATATTAGAGTTTCAAAATTGGGATGCTTTTAATTTTCTACTTTTAATTTTCTGCTCATAGGGATTTGTTTAGAGTTCTGTTTTATATGGATAGAAATCGTAAGCTTATGAATATATCTAACTAACATAACAATCAACAATAAATACAAACAATTGTTATAACTAATGAGGTCATCAAGCTAATCATAGTGCGAGGTTATAAAAATATTTGATGAATAATAAAGGTCAAAAGGAATAGATTTGTTGCGCAAAAAGTAAAAAGATGACAAGTCACTTATAACAAGTTTAAATATGTCAAACTATCTCATGATTGTTAAGATATGAGCTAACTAAACTTATCTTAAAATCAATACAAAAATCAAGCACAAAGACATGACAATATGAGTTGCATCTTGATAAGGAATCTTTTCTGTTTCATTAGGCTATCACGTTGGATATTAATAAGGAATCCTTACCACCTTATTAGGTCATCATTATGGGTCCTGATAGTAAATCCTTTCCATCTCATTAGGCTATCATTTTGGATCTCGATAAGGAATCTTTGCCGCTTAATTAGGCTATTACGCTGGATCCTAATAAAGAATCCTTGTTACCTCATTAGGTTATCATGTTGGATCTTGATAAGAAGGTCTTGCTGCCTCATTGAGTTACTATGTCATATCTTGATAAGGAATACTTGCCACCTCATTAGGATACAATGCTCGATCATAATAAGGAATCTTTACCGCATTAGGCTACTATGTTGGATTATGATAAGAAATCATTATCGAATTATTAGGCTATCATGTTGGATCCTTATAAGGAGTCCTCCCCACCTCATTAGACTATCATGTAAGATCTTGATAAGGTATCCTTGCCTCCCCATTACGCTTTTACGTTGGATCCAACTAAGGAATCCTTTTTACCTTATTAGGATATTATGGTATATCTTGATAAGGAATTATTGTCTCTTTACCGTGTCAATATCCTGATGAGGAGTTGATGTTTTCCTAAAACGCCATCTCGTACGAGTCAATACTAAAAATTGTCACCACCCCTAAGGTCTAAGCCTCATGAGGTAACTTCGCCAACTTAATGAACATATAACTAATAGGAATAAATAGCAGGACATCAATAACACAAAATAAACATACCACCTAAAGGCGTGAATATTACCATAAAAGGCCCTGAAGGGAGATGCTTCAAAAACACCCTCTAACAAGGCAATAATAAAAAGATGATAAAAAAGAAAACAAAGGCCTAAGAGTTTGATGTGGTGGACTCACCTTTAGCATCCTCGCTTGTGGGAGTTGACATCTTAAGTCTCGCCTAAGGGACTCACCTCTTAAAGTTCCATCTAAGGGACTCGCATTTCCAAGTTTCGCCTGAAAGGAATTACCTTTTCAAGTTTCATTTCAAAGACTCTCATTTTAAAGTCACGCTTAAGTAATTTTTCTTTCCAATTCTTTCCTGATGCACTCGCCTTTTTAATCTCACCTAATGGACCCACCTTTTCAAGTCTCACATGAGGTACTCGTCGTTTGAAGTCTCGCATGAGGAAATCCCATTTCCAGGTCTCGCCTAATGAGCTCTCCTTTTCAAGTCTCTCCAGAGGGAGTCATATTTCCAAGCTTATTCTAAGGGGATAACTGTTTCTTACCTCCCCCAAAACAAATTTATTATCTACCCTGTTTAATAACTTTCCCTTCCCAAACCACATGCTTAGGGGACTATGCACTGTGAAATTTTTTATTGTGCCATAGAAGAAAACAACCCATGAATCGATCAACATAAAAACATCATAAAAATGCCATTGGAAAAAATGCGCGAGAACGATATAATGAGCCATGCTGTTTTGATTTTGTGTTGGTTAGTGGTGCTGAATGTGTTAATGAGTTTGGTTCATGTTGTTTTGATTTTGTGTTTTTGTGATATAGGAGTTGTTAATGATGAAGATTATGCTATGCGTTTATTTTTATGATGAAGGATAATGGTGGTTACAAGGGTGAAGGAGTGTGGTTTAAGGTGATGGTGGTGATGTTATTAGTTTCTGGAAAATAAATCACATGAGGGAGGGGGAGGTCTAGGACATTGTGGATTTTTTCTTGTGGAATTGTGTGTCCTTTTAAATGTAAAATCCCTAGGTTTATATAGGTGAGAAAATAGGTTTTGAAATCAATTACAAATAATGTTTTAGGAAGTTTTTTATGAGAGTTTGATCTGATTTGATTCAGATTTGTCTTGAGGTTCAAGTTTGTGTAAAATAGGAAGTATTTGATGAGGTTTGATCCAATTTGATTCAGATAATTGGCTTAAGGCTCAAGTCTGTATGTATATGGAAGATTCAAATGTAACAAAAATCCGTTGTAATGAAAAATATTTTGATTTCCTTTTGTGTGTTTGATCTGAAATTGGAATGTATGGACCTTTTTTTTTGGATTTTTTTGATGTTTTTGTGTTTTAACAATCAATAATAATAATTATAAAAATACCTAATCAAAAATACGAAAAATAAGATTAAAATAAATAGAAAAAGTCAACATTTGAATTTTTTTGACTTTTGACCTTTTAATAAAAATAACAAATAAAAAGAAATACAATGGGGTTCAAACCTACAACCTTACACTTGAAGTCCCTGCCCAGCTACCGACTAAGCTAACTTACAATTTTAATTTTCTCATTCTCTAAAAATAAAAACATGCGAGCAAATTTTAGGATACGACAATTGGCCCTTTTTATTTACCTTAAACCTGAGAGCATGAGTGATGACAATCTTCATGTAAACATGGTGCAATATAATTAAATACGAAATAACCCAAAATTTTGTCCATCAAAAGAATAAAATAAGTAGGGGAGAAAACATGTAGATAGGATAGGGTAAAGAGATCGTTGCCTTCCCGAGGGTCAGTGTTTAGTTCAAAGACAAAGAGATTATCGCCTTCTCGATGGTAGGTGCTTAGATCATACACAAAGATATTGTTGCCTTCCCAAGGTTCAGTGCTTAGATCAAACATAAAGATATCATCTCCTTCCTGAGGGTCGGTGCTTAGATCAAACATAAATAGATTTTCGCTTTCCCGAGGGTTGGTGCTTAGATCAAATATAAAGAGATAGCCGGCTTCCCGGGGGTTAATGCTTAGATCGAACATAAAGAGATTATCGCTTTCCTGAGGGACAATGCTTAAATTAAACATAAAGAGATCGTCACCTTCCTGAGGGTCAATGCTTAGATCAAGATAAGTCGTCTCCAACTCGAAAGTTGGTGCTTAGACAGAACGAAACATTGATCTTCGTCAACCCAAAGGTTGATGCTTAGATTAAAACAAGTCGTTGTGAACTCGAAAGTCAGTGCTTAGACTTAAAGACACATTGATCATCATCAACTCGAAGGTCAATGCTTAAATTAAGACAAAGGAGATTTGTTGGGGGTATGAGGGGTCAACACATACTTACGAGTTAATATGGATTATTTAAGACGACTATCCACTAGGAAAGATTCACGGATAAGGACTCACTAGGGAGAAAAGCTTGTTGGGGAAGACTTTCAAAGAGACTATGCAGAGGAAGTTACCTACTGGGAAACTAGTAAACATCCCTGCTGAGATAAGAATTCTCTTGGGAAAATGCAATCAATTTAGCTGGGGGGATTAATTTGGACTTCCATGAGCAGACATAGAATCCTGACTCACGCTATGCATGTATGCTTTATGTTGATGCATTTGATGATACATGATATGTTTTGGGTCGACGCATTTGTTAATGCATGCCATGTGGTATGCATGGAATGTGTAACACCTCAAAATTTGCCCTCCTCTCTTGGGACTAGTTTAACATGTTGCATTTCATGTTTTAGGACATTAGGCATTTGCATATTGCATATCATGTGGAAATAATGATGTCATCCTCCTAAGTCTTTCCCAGAAGATAGAGAGGTTAAGAGATTCAAGCCTGAGGGTCTCCATAAATTGATCACCAACCATCTGAGGGTTTGTGCTTCAATTAGGGTTTTCCTAATCCTTCAAAGGTTGAGCATTATCTTGGTTGTAAGGGTATGTCACCATCATCATGGTTATGTCATCATCCAGGGTGTCATTATGCTTGCCCCGTTTCCTTTGGATTAGGGTTTTGACCTCTGGTCAACCCTAATCAGTGACTTCTATTCCAACCAGGGATTTTCAAGGAGGTGAAGTATTCCATTGAGATGGAGATCATATGGTTATATGGAGAGCTTATTGGAGCTAGGGGTTCATTTCTGAGCCATTTCCTCAGGTGGTAGTGGCTCAAAGTCATTAGAGCATTGCCAAGCCATCTGGGGCCCATAAAAGTCAACAGAAAGTCAATTGAGGGCTAGGAGGTGGAGAAATGGTTTGAGACACTTCATTCATGTCCCAAAGAGGTTCATTTGTCATTACAAACACTTATCTTGAAGAATTTGAGGTCAGATCAAAAGTTTCCAAAAATGGAAAGTGACCTGTAATTGGAAGTTTCCAAAAATGGAAAGTTTTTGGTTCAAATTCAACTTGATTTTACATCATCAAAGAAGTTTCAAATTAATTTTTGTCCAACATGAAAGTTGAAGATCTTTCTCTCCCATTTCCAAAAAGTCCAAGATCATGAATTTATGATGAATGGTTGAGGAGATATGAGCAAATGATCATGAAGTATGCATGGAACTTCAAAGTGGCATAACTTTTAACTCAAAACTCCAAATGAAACCACTCTTTTTGCAAAATTCTTCTCATGACATGAACTTTCCAAATCATTCATCACATTACATGAAATTTGAACATATGATCATTTGCTTACCCATGAAGATTTTGGAGGGAAATTCATAAATTCAAAATTGGTGCATCATGGGAACTAATCACCATTGCCATTGTGTTAATTGGAAGTTTTTAAGTGGATTTAACCATGCAATTGGCACTGTTCACGTATGCATGCTTCACACACCACCAATTTTTCAAGTTTTGCCAAAACACCTTATTTTTGCTAATTACCACTAACCATTGCTAATTAACATTTTCAGTGTGATTAGTACAGCATATATATACATAATCATAACAGAATTTGGGGATTTTCACCATTTCTAGATCCAAATTCTCTCTCCCTCCAAAATTTTCTCTCAACCAAAATTCAAAATTCTTCCACATAACATTGAGTTTTTCTTCCATATTCTAGTTCTATGATCTTGATTTAGTGCAGATCCAGCTTTGTTTTGAAGGATTCGTGTGGAAATCAAGCATGGCAAGTTCATGAAGGTGAAGATGGAGTTTCAAATTTGAGCAAGATCTAAGCATCTCCAGGCCTCAATTTCAACTTCAGGATTCATAACAAGTGTTCAGGAGTGGATCTACACAAGTGCCAAGCCTTGAATCTGCTACTGCCATTGTTGGAGCTTCAAGAGGTCAAAATTTCGCATCTCTTAATTCCTGTTTTTATGTACATAATCTTGTAGATCGTTGCTTGCTGATTCCGCTGATATAAAGAACATGAAATTTGGTGCATTATTCATTGAGATATGATGATTTGAGTGTTTGGATCCATAATTTTCCTTTCTTCGATTGGCATGATTCTTTAGGAATTAGGTTGAAATAATGGTAGATTTGGATTCCTCATGTTGCAAGCTTTCCATTGGTGTATGAATTTTAAAATTCTGGAAAAAAAATTCGTTGTGAACAGTAACAACCACCGTCTTCATGAAGAAGACGGTGGTTTCCGCCACTAGCGTCCACCTAGCGTCAGCATAGCGTCCGTTTCTGCATTTGGCTAGGGCACTGATGAAACGACGTCGTTTCGTCCTGGAAGCGCCCCTCGCTTCGATTCCGACTGGGAGCAATTGCCATTTTATTCCATTCTTTTCATTATTTCATGTTTTTTTCAATTTTTATTTCATTTTTTCCATGATCTTCAAAAAATCATAACTAACTGTAGAATGATCCAAATAATTCCAGGTTTTTTGCTACTTGATCCTTGAAATGTCTAGAATTTTATGATGTTAATTTCTGGAATTGTGCCTGGCTGGATTTTGAATTGTGTTAGACTATGTAAACATGTATACTTTTGTGACATTGCCTTGTTCTTTCCATTGTGAAATGCTTGATATTGATCCAAATGCCATGAAATTTTGCATGATGATTCTTAACATGTTGATTGACATTTTAGGCTTGGTTTGGTATTTTTCTTATGTTCCATCCCTGTTTTATGTACATGTTAATATGGTGTGACAATGCATGTGTCGCATTACGCGAAAAACCGGCGGGAAAACAAAACAATAGAGCCGCCACCGTGCGTTATTTATCCCAAAAGAGGGAAAGGAAACACTCGAAGTAAACCTGGAAAAGACATGGTCTCGCGACCAAAGAGAATGGGATCGGGAGTCGGTTATGCGAAGGGAAGGTATTAGCACCCCTACGCATCCGTCGTACTCGACGGGATCCACGCACAAAAGGAAGGAATATGGTTGCTAAACACTGCTCACAAACAAACAAACACTGGCTGAAAGAGACACAAGAAAACAAACGAAACTAACTCGGCAGGATATCGCATCCTGGGCCTACGTAGTCTATTAGGCATAGACATCAGAGTCGACGTAGTTCGGGACAGGGGAAAACGTGCTCGCTAGGATGTCGCATCCTATGCATACGTATCTTCTCGGACTAAAGAAGAATCAGAGCACTCGTAGCTCGGCTCACGCACGCCAAACAAACAAACACGGGAAATCGACTGCCAATCGCTGGACTTACGTCAAATTCCACACAAACAGGCAAACATGGAGATCGAATGCCAATCACTGGACTTATATCAGACTCCAAACCAACAAACACACACAGGAAACCGACTGCCAATCGCTGGACTTACGTCAGACTCCAACAAGCAAACAAGACACAGGAAACCAACTGCCAATCGCTGGACTTACGTCGGACTCCAACACACACAAAGGGGTTGAAAAAGAAAAGGGGCGCCCGGAGAGATCAACTCATCTCCTGCCTACGCACCTCATTTGGTATGAGGATCAGGGCGACGTAGTTCCCCTACGCAGGGACAAAGGACTAGCCTAACCAGATAACAAAGGGAGACACAACTAGGGAGACTACGACTCGAGCCTAGATGTTATCATGCATATCATCCCTAAGTTAAGGTTTCTAGCTAACTTGCACAGGGAGCAAGCTATCCTAAACAGCACAGGCAAAGCAAAGCAAACAATCACAAATAGCACACACTATATACACACAAAGTGGGCTCACACAAGGGTCAGGCTGTGAAACACAAGCCAACTGTATCAGGGCGATGTTAGCTCTTAACCTTAACATTGAGAGTTAAGGTGAAGCTAGATGAAATAGGAAGTGAAGATAAGACTTCACAGCTCTTATCCCTGGTCAGGGAGAGCTTCAGACAAAGGAATGTGTGGGTTCAGAAAGTTGGAACCCTTCTACACATATGACTGACTCAACAGAGATCTTGGGTTGGTATCCACAATGCATCAACATGTAATGTGAGCAAAGGGAAGACACACTGACTAGCAGGAGATGGATTGCACATCTCTTTTATCTGCCAATTGCCTTATCAAAGGTCTTTTCCTGCTTGGGACAAAAGTAAACAAGCACAAGCATTGCCTCTTAAGGAGGACTTCAGACAGGTGCCTGGCCAAGTAACAGGCCAGGTCTTCCAGACTACATGGAGTTAGAGACATTATACCTCAATGCTCAAGCTATCAAGCAAAGCAAAAGCAAGTTCACAAAGGAACTATAGCAACTAAGGTACCTGAAAACAATCCAACACAATCAATATACAATTCAAACAAAAGTCAAACAGACAGTTACAAGTCAACAGACAACTGTACATAAACAGACAAACAAGCATCAATGCACAAAGGTGCAAGCCACAAGGCCTAGGCTTAAGTCTTAAAGCCTACAAAACAAACTCAAAGTTAGTCATCAACAAGCAATGGATCAACTCCAAATGAGTGAATATCATCAAGCATGGCAATAGTGCTTTTCAACCTGAAACAAAGCTCAAATGTGAGAGGCTAACCACTAGGACAAGGCCTAGGGTCAAAGAGGGAGCAATAAACCAAAACAGAACATGAAAATTGGTAAGAATCAAGTTCAATCAAATAAGAACAATGTCCAAGTGGTCTCATATTCATATCATGCACCAATTTCATTTCATAAAGCATTTAGTGCAAAGCATGCAAATTCAAACTCATAGAACCAAACAGAATGATCCAACTCATATCAACTCAAAAACAATTCAATAAATCCCAAGAAAATCATGGCTAAACAGAATACATCACATGATCATCATACCAAAATTCAAGCCATTTGGATAAGTGGAAGCATGTCAAATAAAATCCCTAAGGCAAGGCAAGTCAAAACAAGCTCAAAGGAAGCACAAAACCATACATCAACTTCAAGCAAGCCTAAAACAGAATCTACACATGATAAGTGGATCAAACCAAAGCCATGGCAAACTTCAAAGTGTCTAGAACACATGTGCAAAATTTCAGGTCCATCCAATAAACACCAAGAATTTCACAAATCACATAAGATCATGACTCACAAAAAGTCCACAAATGGTCAAACAGAGGAGAAATTATCAAACAAATTGGAAATGCACTCAAAAATTCTACACAAATTCACAGTCAAATTTAACATCCATAAGTATCATCATGCAAAAATTCAGATCATTTGACATTCATTTGATATGGCAAATAAAATCAGCAAATTGGACAAGAAATGGTGTGACACACATTGTCACACCTATATTGATCAGATCATATCTCACAAACCAGAAATGCAAAAATAGCAAACTCAATGCCAAAATGTCAATTAGGATCTCTAGTTTACACATGCAAATTTTCAGCCTCATTGGATTAAGCATCATCATTTCACAAGCAAAATGGCAAGGCATAGCAAGAAAACACATGTATGAACATTCCCTAGCCAAAATAAAAATCCACACGTGCACAAATTCTGAAAAAATCCTCGAAAAATAGTAAAGATCTTGATGAACACAATGGAAAAAATCTCATCTCATTTGGACAAATATTTTTGGAGTTATGAATTTTTTAATATGGAGAAAAAAATAAAAATGAATGTGAAATGGCATGTGAACAAGGAGCAAACATGAAATAGAAAATGCAAGGCAATTATTGGTAATGACATGAAGCAGGAATCGAACCACGCATACATTCAAATATGGCGCTAGGTTAAACGCCGCGTTTCATTTAAATGAAACGCTGGCCAATCAGAAGCTGGCACTTGGACCAGTACATGACAAAGAAACAACAAAACACATGCATGTGCGCGCCATGAGGATCAAATGAAATCTGGAATTGAAAACCTAACAAGCTCATCGTGTTCTTCATCATTTTTCCAGCTCAAGAACAAATCATCACCAAAATGCACAAACGATACATCATTGCACTCGTCCTTCAACGTACAACAACATGCTAGCATTAATTAAGCCTAATTCTAACTAACATGGACGGATCGATCAAAAGAAGTTTTGCATCTCAAACTTAGATTCACAATATCTCACTCAATTCTTGATGAAAATCAATGCCACAAAGCTCAGAATACTCATGGATGCAAGATCTACAAAAAGCATAGCATAATTTCAAGAATCATGAGCATCGAATTCTTACCTCAATGAAGATGCAGAAGTTGATTTGCTCGATTCAAGGCCTGGAAGTGTGAAACAGATGCTCTACCAAGCTTGAATGCATGAATGAATGAAAGATTTCAGCTCAACAATGCTTGATCACGATGGAATCTTCAACTACCATGGGATATGCAATGTTCAACAGTCCACGATTTGGCTTGTATTCTGCAGGATCTTGCTCCAATTCACTTCAACAATACTTGTGGATGATGCACAAACCAAGAACAAAGCAAAAAAGATGAAGAAAATCGATGAAAAGTTGAGAGAAAATTGAGATGAAAAATTTTAGATCTGAAATTATGAAGTTGTTAATCCAAATTCTGTTAGGCTTATCAATATATATGAGCTGTTAAACATGTTCTTAATCCCTATTAGCCAAATGCAAATGAAATTAAGCTCAAACCAAATGTATGTGCAAATTTGGTCAAAACACCCTATGTGCATGGAATAATTGCTACAGTACACGTTTTATGAGTTAATTCACCTCAAAATGCTGTTTAAGACCAAATGCAAGTGAATGGAAGTGTGGAAAATGCTTAATTCTCAAAATGAACTTTTCCCTCCAAATTTCAAATTCAAATCAAGTGAAAAATCCAATATTTTTATGATGAGAATTGGTGAAATGTGATGCATGATTATGATAGCTCATGTTAAAAGGAGAATGTAGCAAAAAACCCCACTTCATTTGGCTTTGTGGTGTGAAAGTTATCCAAGTTTGAAGTTCAAAATCCATTGACAATGATTTGATCATAATTTCTCAACCACACATGATAAATTCATGTTCTTGGACTTTTTGGAAAGGTGAGAGCAAGATCTTCAACTTTCATGTTGGACAAAATTTCATTTGAAGCTTTCTTGGACATGTAATCTTGAGGAGAAAACCTTTCCATTTTTGGCAATTTGAAATTACAGGTCACTTACTATTTTTGGAAACTTTTCATCTGACCTCAAATTCTCCAATCTTGATCTTTGAAATGTCAAATGAGACTTGTATGGACATGAATGAGGCCTCTCTAACCCTCTCCCACCTTCAAATCCATGATTTCATGCACAGTTGACTTTGGTTGACTTTCTAGGGTTTCAGATGAATTTCAGCTTGACTGTTGAGCTCTGATCATCCAATCTTTGGCCAAACCACTTCAAAATGATCCCTAGGTCATATGAACTCAATGAACCAACCATAGGGCTTTGCTTCAATAGGAAATGCACTTGCTTGCTTGCTTAACTGGATCTCCTGACCAGTCTTGACTGATGGCTTACACTTGGGTAAATGGACAATGCAATGTTATGCAGTGGACAATGTAATGTTAATGACTTAATCATGAAAATGTATGTACAAAATGGGAGGTGCAAATTTGAGGTGCTACAGCTGCCCCTATTCGAGGGAACCCGAATGGATGAGAGCAACGGCTGTCAGACTTTCAGGGTAAACAGGGATTGAATACCAAGAACCGTAGAAATTTGCACACTGCGGGGATCCACCAACGGAAACGTCCACTGGGATCTGATGTTTATTACTGGGGATTTTGATTTTTTCTCTCAAGGATACAACCACCTCCAGACATCGAAAGACGATGAATGAGAATAGAAATCACAACTAGACGCCAACGGACGACTAGGAAAAACTCGACGTTTATCGAAACCAACGGAGAGGTAACCAATCATTAATGAATGACTGGGAAGAGGTACAACCATACGTCAACGGACGTAGTGGGAAAAACTCATCGTTTACCAAAACCAACGGAGAGGTACGCTACTGGGGACGACCAGGAAAAACTCGACGTTTACCAAAACCAACTGAGAGGTGACCAGACATCAACGGATGAATGGGAATACTCGACCAGACGTCAACGGACGAACGGGAGAAGCTCGACGTTTATCGACACCAACGGAGAAGGAGAAAGCTCGACGTTTATCGACACCAACGGAGAAAGGTGACCAGACATTAATGAATGACTGGGAAAGAAAGGGATACAACCACACGTCAACGGACGAATGGGAAAAACTCAACGTTTACCGAAACCAACGGAGAGGTGAACTCTACTGGGACGACCAGGAAAAACTCGACGTTTATCGAAACCAACAGAGAGGTAACCAGACATTAATGAATGAATGGGAAGACTCGACCAGACGTCAACGGACGAACGGGAGAAGCTCGACGTTTATCGACACCAACGGAGAAGGAGAACCCACTGGGGAAAATTTAACACAACCAAACGTCAACGGACGATTGGGAAAAACTCATCGTTTATCGAAACCAACGGAGAGGTAACTCTACTGGGGACGACCAGGAAAAACTCGGCGTTTATCGAAACCAACGGAGAGGTAACCAGACATCAACGGATGAATGGGAAAGACTCGACCAGACGTCAACGGACGAACGGGAGAAGCTCGACGTTTATCGACACCAACGGAGAAGGAGGCCAGGTAGGACGTTTTATCGACGACTCTACTAGGGATCAACCAGACATCAATGAATGACTGGGGAATAGGATATGCAATCAAACGTCAACGGACGAATGAGAAAAACTCAACGTTTACCAAAACCAACGGAGAGGTGTCTCTGTGGAGAGCAACTACACGTCAACGGACGCATAGGCAAAAACTCAACGTTTATCGAAACCAACGGAGAGGTAACTCTGTGGGGAAAACGAACGCAGCCAATCATCAATGGACGATTGGGAAAAACTCAACGTTTATCGACACCAACGGAGAAGGAGAAGACTCTTCTGGGGAGAGAAAATATGACTCAACCAAACATCAACGGACGATTGGGAAAAACTCGACGTTTATCGAAACCAACGGAGAGGTAAACAGACATCAACGGATGACTTGTGGGGAGGATACAACTAGATGTCAACGGACAACTAGGAAAAACTCGACGTTTATCGACTCCAACGGAGAGGAGGATTACTGCTGGGAAAGATGCACAACTAGACGTCAGCGGACGACTAGGCAAAAACTCAACGTTTATCGAAACCAACGGAGAGGTAACTCACTGGGGATCAAGGTCACGACAGAGCAGACAGGAAGGAACATCAAGAATACCGGGTTGTAGGCATGAAACAGGTGACCGACCAAGGCGTGAATTGGTTTGTGTTCCAGAACACTCATCATCCTGAAGAGGGCTAGAAAAGCGATCTTGTTAGAGGATGGACATTCGATTCCACAAGGAATACGAATCTTACTCTGCTGGAGAAAACCATCAAAAGATTGACCAAAGAGTGCATGAGATATATTATCTATAGCCGTCAAAACGTAGATAATACACTCGCATGGAAGATTATCCATAACCGGGTTGGTTGTTAAATGGATAGATCGACCGACATCATCCTGAAGAGAGCGAAAGCAAACTTGTTAAAGGATGGACATTCGATTCCACAAGGAATACGAATCTTACTCAACTGGGGAGGACAAAACTTCGACCCAAGAGCGCATGAGATATATTATCTATAGCCGTCAAAACGTAGATAATACACTCGCATGGAAGATTATCCATAACCGGGTTGGTTGTTAGATGGATAAATCGACCGAAAAGGAAGGCATCGGGATACCGAGACTAGGTATGCAAAGATGACCAATCAAAAGAAAGGGGAAGACCCGCTGGGGATAAAGTTGCTTAATCAAAGCAAATATCCGAAAGGTGAAAGGAATATCAATACCGAAACTGGATAATGATAACCACAAAGAGGGGATTACATCTACCGGTTAGTAGGTAGAAAACCACGGAAAAGTAACTGTCATCGACTAGGATGAGCACAAGGGTTAACTCCACCAAGGGGAGAACAGAGGATTCACATCTACCGGTTCGTAGGTAGAAGACCACAAAGATAGGACTTACAACTACCGGTTAATAGGTAGAAGCCACAAGGAAGCCAATTTAGGATCGATCCAAAAAGGCAGACTGAATCAAGACTCATCCTAATGAGGAAAGAACTCAATAGGGAAAACCCATCCCATTATGTGTGGGGAGGGAACTGAAACAACCGTCATCCACGAGGATCTAACTCAGTGGGGAGCGCAGAAGGAAATGACAGACATTTTCTGCTTAAGGGGTCAACTCTACATGGAGAGATCAGACACACCCACATCTGCTAAGGGAATAGATCCAAGCTGGCAAGATGTTACCAATTGGGGAGTAACAATGCTGGGACACCCGCTCAACTAAGGAGTCACTTGTTGGGAAAACACTTCTCTACCCTGCTGGGGAACCCAATTCTGAAATCAATCCAACGGCGCGATGCTAAACTCTTTCCAACAACCCATTCTCGGATAGTCACCACGACCTCGGGCTAATGGATATGTTTGCAATGCTGATGCATGAGTTTTTTTTAGCGCAATGCCCCATGATCATGGAAATGCTACGCACTAATGATGCAATATGCTATGCTTATCTACATGATGAATGCATAAAAACACATCTCCTCCAGAGACAACACCGGGGAACTCCAGGAACTGTGCTGAGGATTTCATTACCACATCCATTTCCACCCTGCTGGGGAAAGACAACCTCCATCGAACCCGAACTGCTTGGGGATTACCCTGCTAGGGGAGGCAACCAATGCTTATCTCTACTGGGGATAGCCCCGCCGCACCCGATCCGCTTGGGGACCTTGCTAGAGGAAAACCATCAACACAACCTCTGCTGGGAAGACAGTAACCTTCAGACTTGCTGAGGAGACACTGATCTCGAATCTGCTAGGGAGGTGACACTCTCACACCCACCGGGGAAATACGGCCTATTGGACACGGACCGCCCTTCGACTCGTCGAACACTGGTGTTCACCATCCCACCACAGTGTTGACTTTCCACTTTTGAGAACTCCCAGACTCCTCTGGACTTTTCTGGTTCATCACCTTGTATTCCCGACTCCTCCGTACTCCACGGGGATCAAACTCCTGGGATTCGTACAACCTTTCCAGTCCACAGACTTTGAAGAGTCTTCTTGATTACCCTCTAGGATCGTCGTCCTTCTTTCGTCGTCTTTTCACCGTTCTTCTATCCCTTGCCCCTGATTGGACTCTGCGGGGATCTCTTGTCAAAAGGTTTCATGTCACAACCTGCCAGTGAATGAAGATATCTAACAGTACCTGCACAAGGGAATCGTTAGATAAAAGCGTGCCCCAGGCGTGCCCCATATTTCAACACCTAGGTCACTCAAACTTCCGAATAAGATTTCCAGATTTCAATCTTATAAGCATGCATCGGAAGGGATCTCCATGTTTCAAAATGCAAATATTCTTATCAAAAATAAACGGATGTTTTCGTAATCAAAGCGGTAATGAAGACAAAAACAAAATTATTTGACTGAACACGCATTTATTGACTGAAAAAAGGTGGCTCAGAACCGAGCAACACACAGGAAGCAATCCCTGAAAAGAGGTGATTGCACACCAAAGGAAAAAATCTACCCTAATGGCAATGTGAAACCGTGATCTCATCAAGTTCCAACTCGGTTACACCCCATATGTCCTCAGACTTTCCGCACTTTCTGTCTTCTGAACAAGACGCTTCCAATCGATCTCTGTCGGAGATTATCCAAGTCTTATCACAAGCACAAACGATCATGCTGGACGCAGTTGTTCGTTTCAATCCCTCTTTTGCCTGGACCGCCCTTTCGGGTTTCAGTCCACCGGGATACCCTTTTTTGCCCAAGTCGCCCTTGTGGGGTTTTCGACTTGCCGGGTGTACAGTTCTTTTCTTTATCCCTAACTTTTGCCCGAACCTTTTCTTTTTTGGTTCGCCGGGATGCCCTTTTTTGCCTGGACTCTTTTATTCTTTTTGTCCAGCGGGTCTCTTATACGAAGTATCTTTTAACTGCGTCCACATTCACAGGGGATGGAAAATCTTCGTCATCCGTGGTCATTGACAACAACGCTCTGTCAGAGAAGTCCCTTTTGACCACGAATGGGATCCATAACTGTATGTCCACTTGCCCCCACGATCGTTGAGGAGGAAGGATCCTTTTCAAAACCATATCTCTCATGATACCCACGAGGTCGCATTTCTTGGTTAACAAAACGCTTCATTCACTGGGTACAACTGCCCCATGACAAATAACTGCCAGCCTCTTTTCCTCAGTCAGGCTCAACGTGGCATACCAAGTCCTTATCCACTCAGCCTTCTCTAATTTTTCATCCATCAGGACTCTCCACAATGGGATCTAGGATTCTGTAGGTAATACCACTTTTATCCCCTACACGAGCGAGTGCGGCGTTGCCCCAGTAGACGTACGCACCGCAAATCGATACCCAGGATACAAGCTTCGTGCTCAGCCACCATGTCTTTGGTGCATTCAAATGTTATCCGGGCAACAAAAGGAATGTGGGATCTTTTTGGCGCAACTAATACGGCACTAACTCATCCACATTAACCTCCCCATCAGACATCAGAATCCGTTCGGATTCAGGGTCAGGCCCCTCCTCCGGGATCGGTTCCTCACAATCTTTCGATTTGAGCACCTCGAGATGTCCTCATCAGGGAACTCGAACTTCCTTGGTTGATAATCCTCAATGGGTTACGGTATATCATGAATCAATCGGAATTATTTTCCATCTCGCAACCCATCCAATCGATGCTAGCTTCTCAAGCACATACTTGACCAGATCCATCTTGGACATCCACAAAGTGGTATGAACCAGCATACTGTCTCAGTCGGCGAGCAGCCTATGCCAAAGTACATCAAGTTTTTTCGAGCAGTGAGTGTATTGTTTCACAATCGATAAACTTTTTGCTTAGGTGAATTGCATGCTCTTTTCGACAAGACTCGTCATGCTGACCCAGCACACCTCATAGACCCCTTGAGGACTGTCAAGTACCAGATTAACGACCGTCCCTTCACGGGAAGCATCAGAATCAGAGGTTCCTGCAACTTATCCTTTTGTCTTTCTATGCCCCTTGGCAGTCATTATCCTACCTGGCCGTTTGATCTCTTTTTTTCATTTGTTTTTTTCGGTTCAGGCATTTCTCGCATTGCTTTTTCTTTTTCTTTATATCTTTTTTTTTTTTAGCAGGATCGACCTCGATTCCTCTTATCCGCTCACAATACCTCGGCAACTTACCGGACAGCACTCCACAAGTGCACTGGTTCGGACTCAACCTCAGTCTGAGTAGTTTCGATCCGGTCAAACAATTTGCCCCGGATCCACCAGATGCCCCTCTTCTGCTTGGGACTTTGCTATCATGTCATCAACATAGCATTTTATTCTACGATGAATCATATCATGAAACAAAGTCACTCTGATACGCGGCATCGACGTCCTGCTTCTCTAGAGGACAGTCTTCTCTCCATGGTAGCTTGCGTATAACGACATTGGTACCCGACTCTGGCATATTCTGATACGACCTTTTCAACAGGGCTACCATTCTGCTCTCGACTCGCCTCTGAAGCGGCCTCAACTTTCACTCTCTGACCTCGGCGGTGTCTGGAGTATCAATCTTGAATCGCTCCTCGTGCGGTTGAATCACCCTCTCCTCTTGTTTCAACAACCTGGCTAATTCCAGCAGATCACAATCTTCTTCGCCTTATTCTTCGGCATGATAGATCGGATTGTCGAAGTCATACAGAAGTGTAACCGAATTGTTATCAATGAGATCAGGAGGATAATCACTTTTGAGGTCAGAACAAGACGAATCAAAAGGAAAGAAAAATGAAAATAAACATTGCCATTTTTATTTTTTTTTTAAACTGCAAAAAATAAATGAAAAACAGGGAACACCGCTTTTAATCACAAAAACATCCATTTATTACTGATGCAAAATGTTGCACAATGAAACACATGAGATGGCCCTTACAATGGACCATTACGTTTCGGGCAAAACGTATGGCTTTCATGCAAACAAAATTGAAAAACAGAAATACTACACTTCAGGATGAGTGACAGTGGCGATCTTTGAGGCCCTCCAATTCCCTGGTACGCACGACTTTATCCACAACTCAAGCTCGCGGTCACTGTCGATCTCTTCACCCACTGAGCAGGCCTGATCAGGATCCAGCATTCCTGCACTGACAAAGGTGTACGATGAACGACGTCCTCTGTTTGGTCTAGATGACTCTTGATCTGGCTGATACCCGACCCCAAACATGTCTGCCTTTACCACTATGTCAATGATCCTGCCCCAGCCTTGGGCATCTTGGTTCTTCACCACCTCTAGGGCTTGTTTATAAGAAGAAATGGACAGCTTCTTCTCTTTCTCAACAACAACGGCATTCTCCACCTTGACGGTTTCGACTGCTCGGCTTAGTGTCTCAAGTTTTTCACTGCCCATTTCCACTTCCTTCATCCTCTGGGTCGTATCCCCCTTCAATACACACCCCTCTGTGGTGACGGCCGCACAGCAATTATCAATACTAGGGAAAGCTCCATCCTTCATCAGAGGTTTTGGGACCACAGACATTGGAACCTTTAACTGATCCTCCTCGGTCACCTCCGATCCTCTCTTGTCCTTTTTCACCATCTTCACTTTTATAGGACCCTTCCTGGGTACGGGGTTGACCTCGCCATTCATTATCTGTGCCAAGCTGATAACCTTAGAGTCCACCATGTCCTGGACGACATGTTTGAAAGCTCTACAACCCTCAATGCTGTGTCCGGGTGCCCCGGAATGGAATTCGCACCTGACATTCTCATCATAGTTTGGAGGCCTCTGACGCCGTTCTACAGGAATCAATATTCTTGGCCGGACTAACCCCAGATCCCTCAATCTTTGGAACAGAAGAGTATACGTCACAGGGGGCTCATCAAACTGACGATCTGGCTTCCCCTTCTTGACTTGACTCTTAGCTTTCAATACTTTCTGTTGAGGTGGTGGTTGTTGCTGTGGCACCGATGAACTACCAACAGGAGTGGTTGCAACGGCAGCATACGGGTGGTACCGATCTTTACTGTGCTCCTTTCGGACAGGCACACCACCTGATTCGGCCTTCTTGAGCTGACTATTTCCTGAGGGTTTCTGTACCACGGATGACGGAGCATCCCCCTGAACTTTCTCCTTTGTCATCCAGCTTTCAATCCTATCCAATCTCTCAGCAATCGCCTTCTGCCCCAAGGCTAGCCCCTGCACGGCTTTGAACAACTCCCCTATCATCTCTTTCAATTCGAAGATATCGGCGTTGGGAGGATCCATTAGTCTGAGCTATCTGAACGGAAGAGCTATGCGCACCAGTTAGTCACTGACACCTACAAAACAGCAAACATGTTAGTATCACTCACACATGCAATGTCTATCCGTATGAGGAATGTCCTTTGATTCTAGCTTCATCGAGACGGATGATATTTCAACAACAACATTCTGATATCCGGATATCCCTCGACCAGAATCTCAATCAAAAATTGACCCTGAGTACGGATAGACATGTGTTACATGCAGATGAATGCAAAATGGGCATGATGCAAATGCATGCAGGCAAGACTGGCTGGCTGAGTATCTCGGAGCACCGGATCAAAGCTTCGACTTGAACTCGGAACCGTAAATTCATTTGAAACCCAAAGTCAACTGAGCCCAAAGTCATCTGAACCCATACTTTTGAAGCAAACCACCATCTAAGCGAGTACCCACAAATTCAGCCCAGGGATCCGAAATAAACGGAACCCTCTGATCAATACCAGGGTCAAACCTCCGGCGTCCAGAAATAACGATCCACGGATCCGGCTGAACCAAAGTCACTAACAGGATCACAAGTCACCAACAAGTCACCGACAAGTCACCAACTGTACCTGTGATAATGATCATTCCCTCCCCACTCACGGGTGTCATCTAGGCCAGGGTAAGGTCGAGAGAAACGCAGGATAAACAACCCTTTCAAGAATATCATCCTGTGCACACCCGATGTATGCACCGATAATACCCCATCAGAGTCTGAACTGCTCGTGATGTCAATGTTCCGCTAAGTGGCGCATACCACCCGCTTCCCATGAATCACTCTATTCCTAGGTTTCCTAGATTTCACTCATAGCCTGGGCATTGGGCCTTTTACCTCGAGTAACTCCCACCCCAAACAGAGAAACACAGCACAACCAGCACAGACGAATATGAATGAATGCAAACATTAATGCAAACATAAATGCAAACAATGAATAAATGAATGCAATAAATAACAGCAAACAGCAACCAAAACCCTAACCTAGAGAGCGCTAGGAGAGACTCGCTTAGGGAAGATGGACCAGCAAGAGGTCAACTTCTCTATTTCCCCAGCAGAGACGCCAGCTGTCGCATTACGCGAAAAACCGGCGGGAAAACAAAACAACAGAGCCGCCACCGTGCGTTATTTATCCCAAAAGAGGGAAAGGAAACGCTCGAAGTAAACCTGGAAAAGACATGGTCTCGCGACCAAAGAGAATGGGATCGGGAGTCGGTTATGCGAAGGGAAGGTATTAGCACCCCTACGCATCCGTCGTACTCGACGGGATCCACGCACAAAAGGAAGGAATATGGTTGCTAAACACTGCTCACAAACAAACAAACACTGGCTGAAAGAGACACAAGAAAACAAACGAAACTAACTCGGCAGGATATCGCATCCTGGGCCTACGTAGTCTATTAGGCATAGACATCAGAGTCGACGTAGTTCGGGACAGGGGAAAACGTGCTCGCTAGGATGTCGCATCCTATGCATACGTATCTTCTCGGACTAAAGAAGAATCAGAGCACTCGTAGCTCGGCTCACGCACGCCAAACAAACAAACACGGGAAATCGACTGCCAATCGCTGGACTTACGTCAAATTCCACACAAACAGGCAAACATGGAGATCGAATGCCAATCGCTGGACTTACATCAGACTCCAAACCAACAAACACACACAGGAAACCGACTGCCAATCGCTGGACTTACGTCAGACTCCAACAAGCAAACAAGACACAGGAAACCAACTGCCAATCGCTGGACTTACGTCGGACTCCAACACACACAAAGGGGTTGAAAAAGAAAAGGGGCGCCCGGAGAGATCAGCTCATCTCCTGCCTACGTACCTCATCTGGTATGAGGATCAGGGCGACGTAGTTCCCCTACGCAGGGACAAAGGACTAGCCTAACCAGATAACAAAGGGAGACACAACTAGGGAGACTACGACTCGAGCCTAGATGTTATCATGCATATCATCCCTAAGTTAAGGTTTCTAGCTAACTTGCACAGGGAGCAAGCTATCCTAAACAGCACAGGCAAAGCAAAGCAAACAATCACAAATAGCACACACTATATACACACAAAGTGGGCTCACACAAGGGTCAGGCTGTGAAACACAAGCCAACTGTATCAGGGTGATGTTAGCTCTTAACCTTAACATTGAGAGTTAAGGTGAAGCCAGATGAAATAGGAAGTGAAGATAAGACTTCACAGCTCTTATCCCTGGTCAGGGAGAGCTTCAGACAAAGGAATGTGTGGGTTCAGAAAGTTGGAACCCTTCTACACATATGACTGACTCAACAGAGATCTTGGGTTGGTATCCACAATGCATCAACATGTAATGTGAGCAAAGGGAAGACACACTGACTAGCAGGAGATGGATTGCACATCTCTTTTATCTGCCAATTGCCTTATCAAAGGTCTTTTCCTGCTTGGGACAAAAGTAAACAAGCACAAGCATTGCCTCTTAAGGAGGACTTCAGACAGGTGCCTGGCCAAGTAACAGGCCAGGTCTTCCAGACTACATGGAGTTAGAGACATTATACCTCAATGCTCAAGCTATCAAGCAAAGCAAAAGCAAGTTCACAAAGGAACTATAGCAACTAAGGTACCTGAAAACAATCCAACACAATCAATATACAATTCAAACAAAAGTCAAACAGACAGTTACAAGTCAACAGACAACTGTACATAAACAGACAAACAAGCATCAATGCACAAAGGTGCAAGCCACAAGGCCTAGGCTTAAGTCTTAAAGCCTACAAAACAAACTCAAAGTTAGTCATCAACAAGCAATGGATCAACTCCAAATGAGTGAATATCATCAAGCATGGCAATAGTGCTTTTCAACCTGAAACAAAGCTCAAATGTGAGAGGCTAACCACTAGGACAAGGCCTAGGGTCAAAGAGGGAGCAATAAACCAAAACAGAACATGAAAATTGGTAAGAATCAAGTTCAATCAAATAAGAACAATGTCCAAGTGGTCTCATATTCATATCATGCACCAATTTCATTTCATAAAGCATTTAGTGCAAAGCATGCAAATTCAAACTCATAGAACCAAACAGAATGATCCAACTCATATCAACTCAAAAACAATTCAATAAATCCCAAGAAAAATCATGGCTAAACAGAATACATCACATGATCATCATACCAAAATTCAAGCCATTTGGATAAGTGGAAGCATGTCAAATAAAATCCCTAAGGCAAGGCAAGTCAAAACAAGCTCAAAGGAAGCACAAAACCATACATCAACTTCAAGCAAGCCTAAAACAGAATCTACACATGATAAGTGGATCAAACCAAAGCCATGGCAAACTTCAAAGTGTCTAGAACACATGTGCAAAATTTCAGGTCCATCCAATAAACACCAAGAATTTCACAAATCACATAAGATCATGACTCACAAAAAGTCCACAAATGGTCAAACAGAGGAGAAATTATCAAACAAATTGGAAATGCACTCAAAAATTCTACACAAATTCACAGTCAAATTTAACATCCATAAGTATCATCATGCAAAAATTCAGATCATTTGACATTCATTTGATATGGCAAATAAAATCAGCAAATTGGACAAGAAATGGTGTGACACACATTGTCACACCTATATTGATCAGATCATATCTCACAAACCAGAAATGCAAAAATAGCAAACTCAATGCCAAAATGTCAATTAGGATCTCTAGTTTACACATGCAAATTTTCAGCCTCATTGGATTAAGCATCATCATTTCACAAGCAAAATGGCAAGGCATAGCAAGAAAACACATGTATGAACATTCCCTAGCCAAAATAAAAATCCACACGTGCACAAATTCTGAAAAAATCCTCGAAAAATAGTAAAGATCTTGATGAACACAATGGAAAAAATCTCATCTCATTTGGACAAATATTTTTGGAGTTATGAATTTTTTAATATGGAGAAAAAAATAAAAATGAATGTGAAATGGCATGTGAACAAGGAGCAAACATGAAATAGAAAATGCAAGGCAATTATTGGTAATGACATGAAGCAGGAATCGAACCACGCATACATTCAAATATGGCGCTAGGTTAAACGCCGCGTTTCATTTAAATGAAACGCTGGCCAATCAGAAGCTGGCACTTGGACCAGTACATGACAAAGAAACAACAAAACACATGCATGTGCGCGCCATGAGGATCAAATGAAATCTGGAATTGAAAACCTAACAAGCTCATCGTGTTCTTCATCATTTTTCCAGCTCAAGAACAAATCATCACCAAAATGCACAAACGATACATCATTGCACTCGTCCTTCAACGTACAACAACATGCTAGCATTAATTAAGCCTAATTCTAACTAACATGGACGGATCGATCAAAAGAAGTTTTGCATCTCAAACTTAGATTCACAATATCTCACTCAATTCTTGATGAAAATCAATGCCACAAAGCTCAGAATACTCATGGATGCAAGATCTACAAAAAGCATAGCATAATTTCAAGAATCATGAGCATCGAATTCTTACCTCAATGAAGATGCAGAAGTTGATTTGCTCGATTCAAGGCCTGGAAGTGTGAAACAGATGCTCTACCAAGCTTGAATGCATGAATGAATGAAAGATTTCAGCTCAACAATGCTTGATCACGATGGAATCTTCAACTACCATGGGATATGCAATGTTCAACAGTCCACGATTTGGCTTGTATTCTGCAGGATCTTGCTCCAATTCACTTCAACAATACTTGTGGATGATGCACAAACCAAGAACAAAGCAAAAAAGATGAAGAAAATCGATGAAAAGTTGAGAGAAAATTGAGATGAAAAATTTTAGATCTGAAATTATGAAGTTGTTAATCCAAATTCTGTTAGGCTTATCAATATATATGAGCTGTTAAACATGTTCTTAATCCCTATTAGCCAAATGCAAATGAAATTAAGCTCAAACCAAATGTATGTGCAAATTTGGTCAAAACACCCTATGTGCATGGAATAATTGCTACAATACACGTTTTATGAGTTAATTCACCTCAAAATGCTGTTTAAGACCAAATGCAAGTGAATGGAAGTGTGGAAAATGCTTAATTCTCAAAATGAACTTTTCCCTCCAAATTTCAAATTCAAATCAAGTGAAAAATCCAATATTTTTGTGATGAGAATTGGTGAAATGTGATGCATGATTATGATAGCTCATGTTAAAAGGAGAATTTAGCAAAAAACCCCACTTCATTTGGCTTTGTGGTGTGAAAGTTATCCAAGTTTGAAGTTCAAAATCCATTGACAATGATTTGATCATAATTTCTCAACCACACATGAGAAATTCATGTTCTTGGACTTTTTGGAAAGGTGAGAGCAAGATCTTCAACTTTCATGTTGGACAAAATTTCATTTGAAGCTTTCTTGGACATGTAATCTTGAGGAGAAAACCTTTCCATTTTTGGCAATTTGAAATTACAGGTCACTTACTATTTTTGGAAACTTTTCATCTGACCTCAAATTCTCCAATCTTGATCTTTGAAATGTCAAATGAGACTTGTATGGACATGAATGAGGCCTCTCTAACCCTCTCCCACCTTCAAATCCATGATTTCATGCACAGTTGACTTTGGTTGACTTTCTAGGGTTTCAGATGAATTTCAGCTTGACTGTTGAGCTCTGATCATCCAATCTTTGGCCAAACCACTTCAAAATGATCCCTAGGTCATATGAACTCAATGAACCAACCATAGGGCTTTGCTTCAATAGGAAATGCACTTGCTTGCTTGCTTAACTGGATCTCCTAACCAGTCTTGACTGATGGCTTACACTTGGGTAAATGGACAATGCAATGTTATGCAGTGGACAATGTAATGTTAATGACTTAATCATGAAAATGTATGTACAAAATGGGAGGTGCAAATTTGAGGTGCTACAGCATGTCACACAATTGGATGTCATATTTGATCATTTTCATTTCCATATCAATTGATCTCTTATGTTTACAATTTTTGGTATGCTAATTGTGTTTGATGTGTTGAATGCTCATGAAAATTTCCAGAATTGTTTGAGCCATTTCTGATTTAATGTGCATTTTCTCATCTTGTGTGTCCAATTGATGATCATGTTGTGTGCATTGCCTTCTCTTGGTTGAATGATGACATTGCTTGATGATTTTGATTTGGTCCTTTTTAGGACATGTTCATGATTGATTAAGGATGATTCATGTTGATTTTTAGCTTCTGTTTTGAATTTCTTCTTCACTTTTGACCCTAGGCTTTGCCCTAGGGATTTGTACTCACATTTGAGTTGTGAATTTCAGGTTCAAGTATGCATCTCAATGATTGATGTTGCTTCTTCATTTGAGCTTGGCCATTTGTTATTGTTTGCTAACATTTGTTTGTTTTGTAGGCCTTGATGATAATTCATTTGAGTGTTTGCCTTATGGCTTACTCATTGTGTATATTGGACTTGTCTGTCTGTTGAGATCTATTGACTGTTGTCTGTTTGTCTGAATGTAAATATTGACTGTTTTAGCTTTTCTTACAGGTACTTTAGCCGCTTTAACTCATTATTTGAATTGCTTTGCTTGGCTTGTGGTTGGCATACCACTTAGGTAACTTCCTTAACTTCATGTAGTCTGGAAGACCTGTCATGTTATTTTGGCAGGCACCTGTCTGAAGCCCTCCTTAAGAGGCAATGTTTGTGGTTGTTTATCTTTGTGCCTTATACATTTAAAGACCTCCTAAGTGAAGAGGCATTGGCAGATAAAAGGGATGTGCAATCCATCCCCTGCTACTCATTTGTGTCATTCATCTTGCTCACACCCTGTGTTGATGCACTTTGAATAAAAACCCAAAATCTTGTTGTGTCAAGTCATGTGGAATAGAGTCCCACATTCTGGACTTCCACACATTCTTTGATTCAAGCTCACCCAGGCCTGGGTTAAGAGCTATGAGGCATAACCCTCATCTCCATTTCATCTGCTCACCCTAACTCTCAATGTTAGAGGTTAAGAGCCTGACTACCCATTTCAGTATCTGGCTTGTTTGTCAAGGTCGATATGACCCCTTGACTAAAGCCCAACCTTGCTTGAGCCCCCTTGGTTGTGTATAGTGTGTGCTGACTGCTTTTGATGTTTATCTGTTTTGCTTTTCATCTCCTTTCTGTAGGAGTCGTATGATCAACTTTCGAGGAAGTTGAATGTACATAGGGATAGACTTGAGTTGACTCACTGCCTGTGTGAGTCAAGCTCTTGTTAGAAACCTCAACCTAGGACTATTGTGGATTACATGATAACTATTAGGCTCGAGTCAGTCTCCCTTTTAGTTTGTCATTTCCTAGTCTCTGGTTAGGATAGAAGTTTCTCCCCTGTTAAGGGGAACTACGTCGCCCTGATCCTCATACCAGATGAGGTACGTAGGCAGGAGATCGTGCGAGATCTCTCCGGGCGCCCTTTTTCTTTTTTGTGTGTGTTTTGCTTGACAACTACTAGGTCCGAGTTCCCGACTCCCTTCTAGTCTGTATGTTCAACCCTTTTCTTCTTCAACTCTTCTGCTTTGTGTGTGTGTTTGGAGTCTGATGTAAGCCCAGCGATTGGCATTCGGTTTCCCGTTTGTGTGTGCTTGGAGTCTGATGTAAGTCCAGCGATTGGCATTCGGTTTCCCGTTTGTGTTGGTTTGTGGAGTCTGATATAAGCCCAGTGATTGGCATTCGGTTTCCTGTTTGTGTTTCTTTTGTTCCGAGTCGGACGTAAGGCCAGCCATTGGCAGTCTGTTTCCATCTGTGAGTTTCTTCTGACGTCTCAGCGTCTTTGTGTGTGTTTTGTTTTGGCGTGCGTTAGCCGAACTACGGTAGCTCTGATTCTCATTCCAGATGAGATACGTAGGCATAGGATGCAATATCCTAGCGAGCTCGTCCCCCTCTTCTTCCATCTGTGTCTTATTCCAGTGTGTGTGCATTCTTTTGAGCAGTTATTTAGCAACCTTATTCTATTCTTCTGAGCGTGGATCCCGTCGAGTACGACGGACGTGAGGGGGTGCTAATACCTTCCCCTTGCGTAACCGACTCCCGATCCTTGCAATCTCTGGTCGTAAGACCATTTCCTTTCCAGGTTTACTTCGAGCATTTCCTTTCCCTCCTTTGGGATAAATAACGCACGGTGGCGGCTCTGTTTGTTTGTTTTTCCCGCCGGTTGTTTTTCGCGGATGCGACAGAATGATGCATAAAATGAAATGATTGATCAACGCATATATTGGGTAAGTGGATGTACACCAATTGGACTTCAAAGTAATTATGTCAAGAAAGGCTTTGTTTTCTTTTGATGAAAAGAGTCGGGCGAGGTTAATCTTTGGAGATGTGAGCGCCAAGAAAGGTTGGACTTTGAAAGGTGATTAGATTGTCAAACGAGTACTAGACTAAAAACAGACATGATCAGATCTTAAGAAGAGTACAAGACTTTAGTTGACTACCAGACAAGAATTAGATTTGACTGCCAGGTGAGAACTGGACTTTGCTTGATCACTAAATGAGAAATAGATTTAAAACTGAATTAGTTTTGACTGAGCATCAGATTTTGAATAAGAAAAGGTTTTTTAATTTCACCAGACAAGTACTGGTTTTTGCGGGTGCCAAATGGTGTTGGTCTTTTTGGATTTAAAAAGTATAGTGCCGATGACAGATGATATTTGGGAATTGAGGGTGGGCACCACACATGACTCGCTATGTATGATAACTAGATGAGGTTTGTTTCTATGCATGAAGTGCGACGACTGATGCATGAGGTATGATGTATGAAGTGTTCCCAATGATGATTGGGATTCTAATATGTGCCAAGGGATGTTGGGCTTTTGTAAGGTGTCAAGTAAGATTGGGTTTTTATGAGGTGCCAAGCAAGATTGGGCTTTTGTGGGGTGTCAAGTAAGATTAGGCTTTTGAGAGGTGCCAAACGAGGTTGAGCTTTGGGATTTTGTGGCGTCAAGTGAGGTCGGGCTATTTGATTGTAAATGTTGGGTGCCAAACGATGTTGGGCTTTTGAATTTTTATGCTTGTGTTACAAGTCTTTTTTATGACAACAAATTCATGCTATGGGAATATGCCTGATGGATGAGGTGATATACATAATTTGATGCTAGAGCAATGCAAAATGATGATGATGATTTATGTGATGACTTGAGTGTTTCAGCAAGTTCTATGTGGCGGGCCATAGATGGTTAAAATTGAACAAAAGAGATCTTTTATGGTAAATCTCTCTGTCGAGGGAAAATGTTATTTGACGGGAGATGGTTCTAGCATGATCTCCCAACACTCATTTTGAACTCGACCATTGTTGATGTATTGTAGGATTTGCCAAAGCATCTTAAAATATGGAGAGAACTCGCCTCTGGAGTTTATTGTGCCCCAGTATGTTGGGTCTTTGAAGAGATTCACCTCAAAATAAGTTTTAAAGAAATTTGTCATAATATGACCTTAAGATGCCTTGCCTTAATATTCTGAATCTTGAAGTAGTTTGCCTCTGATTAACCAACCTTTGGAGTGGTTTATCTTTGATTGGCCGATTTTAGGAGGGTCGACTTCACTATGCTTTTGGGAGGATTAACAATTTTCAAACCTCCACAATTCATCCCTTCTTGTGTATGGAGCCACATGTCCAACAAACTATTGGTGATGGCATATGCATTTGGGGCATGTTGTGTTTGATTTAATTAATAGGATATCTTCCAAGAATTTAATAATTGATATTCTTAAAATAATTTTTTCTAAAGATAATCTATGTGATGCATACCAAATGGTAAAACAAGCAAGAATGTCTTTTAAATATAAAAAATTGTGTTTCCACAACTAAACCTCTTGAGCTTCTCCGTCTAGATCTCTTTGGTCCCTAAAGAACTAAAAGTCTAGGAGACAACTATTATTGCTTAGTGATAGTAGATTATTTCACCAGATTCACTTGGACTCTATTCTTAAGACACAAAGAAGAAACCTTTAAATCTTTTATTAGATTTATTAACCTTTTCCAACACTAACTTAATTTGAAAATAACCATTTTAAAAAGTGATCATGGTGACGAGTTTGTTAACCTCCTCTTTGAATAATTTTACAACAAAAAAGGTATAACCTACAAATTCCCATGTTCACGGATTCCACAACAAAATAGTGTTGTAGAGCGTAAAAATCACGTTTTAGGAGAATTAGCATGAACTTTGATAAGTGAGATGGGTCTACATATGTACTTTTGGGAGGATATGGTTAACACTGCATGCCACATCTTAAAATGAATGGTTATTAAACCTATCCTAGAGAAGACCCCAGATGATTTACTTAAGGGTAGAAAGCCAAATATTTCATACTTTTGTGTTTTCGCCTGCAAAAATTTTATCTTAAAAAATGGCAAGGACATCTTAGGAAGTTAGATGCTAAAGTCGATGAAGGTATCTTTCTTAGGCATTCTTCATCAAGAAAATCATATAGAGTTTTCAACAATAGAACCTCTATCATTGAAAATCACTTCATGTAGCATTTTATGAATCTAAGTTCCAAGAGACACAGATAGATAATTCTTCTATTTTTTATGTTTAAGGAATAGACCCGAGAGACTAGTCAAATATGACACTCCAAAAGTGAGTCCTCTAAAAGGGAGGAAATTAAAGTTGATGAAGAGGAATGTGAACAAGGGGATGATAAAAAAACACCTAAAACAAACTTCCTCAAGATTGGATTGTCACAAAGGACCATCTGCTGGACAATATTTTGGGAGATATAAAAAAAGGGACTAAGAACGTGTATACAATTATATAATTCTCTAATTACTCTGCTTTCATATCTTAAGTTGAATCTAAAACTATTAGTGATTCTCTGACGGTTGGAGGGTGACTTCTTGCTATGTGATAAAAAATTAATCAATTTAAAATAAATGGTGAATGAGATTTAGTCCAGCTTCCTAAAAATAAAAGAGTCATATGCATCAAATGTATTTTCAGAAAATCTCGATGAAATGAAATAGTTAATAAAGCAATAACTTTGAAAAAGGATATAATCAAGCTGAATGGAAAGACTATGAGGAGACTTATGCTCCCATAGCTTGTTTCGAAGCCATTATACTTATTTTGACATTTTCTTGTTGTCTCGATTTTAATTTTTATCAAATGGACATTAAGTATTCTTTCCCAAACAATTTATAAATGAAGAGGTATACGTTTCTCAACCTCCACATTTTGAGGACCATGAAAAAGTTGACCATGTTTTCAAACTAATAAGAGTCCTCTATGATCTCAAACAAGCTCCTAGAGATTGGTATGATCACCTTAGTGGTTTCTTGCCAAGGGAAGGATTTAATAGTAGAGTTGTAAATACTACTTTCTTTTTATAAAGTATAAAAACATGTTCTTTTAGTTCAAGTTTATGTAGATGACATAATATTTGGGTCTACTAACAAGTCTTTGTGTAGAAAATTTTATAACTTTATGCATAGTTAGTTTGTAATGTCATTAATAGTTGGACTCACATACTTCATGAGCCTCTAAATTAAGAAAACCCACATGGAACATTTATAAGTTAAATAAAATACTACTAAAATTATTTAATAAGTATGATACGAAGGATGCTAAGTCCATCTTTACACCATTGACTTAAAACTTTCTTATTGATAAAGATGAAATGGGAAAAGAGATCGATATAACCAAGTATCGATGTATAATCATATATTTTCTTTATTTCACTATAAGTTGTCATATCATTATGTTTATTGTATATGTGCGCTTGATTTTAGGCTTCCCCTAAAGAATCAAATTTTAAAACCATAAAATCCATTTTAAGATACCTAAATGGTACTTCAAACTATGATGTTTGGTTCCCTAACTATAGTGAATTTAGTTTGGTAGGATTCTCAAATTATGATTTTGCGGGGTCCAAATAAGATAGGAAGAAGACTAGTGGAACATGTCGCGTTTTTGGAGATTGTCTGATATTTTAGCATAACAAGAAGCAACAAAATGTTTCACTTTCTACCATCGAGGAAAAATACATAACCTTTAATAAATGTTGCATCCTAATTAAATACTACCTCCGTTTTTTATTATAAGTCGCTTTGGAAAAATATTTTGTACCACAATATAAGTCGTTTTATAAAACCAATGAATCATTAATGTTATGTTTCCTATTATACCCTTAAATATTTATTATTTTCTCTCCTTTCAATTATATCAATTTATCTTTCCAATATCATTAATGAAGGATAATTTTGTAAAATCTTTCATAATTTCTCATTTTTATACCACAATTATTACATTTCTTAATACGTGTGAAAAGTCAAAAACGACTTATAATAAAAAACGGAGGGAGTATGGTAATACTAGGGCGATTAGTTTAACCAAAAAACCAATTTTATACTTACACACTAAATATATTGAGATTAAGCATCATTTTCTTCGAAATCATGTGAAGGTGATATTATTTTTGAATACCTGGACACCAAAAATCAATTTGGTTATATTTTCAACAAGCCTTTGTCTGCGAAGCCTTTTCATAAGATCCAAAGAGAATTAGGAATCTTAGATCCATCTTGCTTTGAATAAGCACCAATCTCTAATTTTAATTTGCGGCATATTTTTCGTTGAACCAACCTTATGGATATGATCTCTCCGATATTCATATCTCTCTTATGCTTCTACGATTTCTCTTCTCTTTGAACTAAATGAATTTGATCGTGTTATTGGTGTGTTTTATCTCTTTTTAATTTTTGCTAGATACATACTAAATTGATTATTCTTGTATTTTTTATTGTCCATTGTGTTTCATTTCATATCATTAATTATACATATATTTTTTCATTCAATTAAGCATTAAAATTGTTCATTAATTTTTTTTTCATTAACTATCTATATTACAATTTTTTTCTACAATCAATTTTTTAATTTCCTTTTACAACAAATTCTTTATAAATGGATTTTTCATTGTGCTACATAGGGATGTCTTAAACTTTCACTAATCTTAACTGTTTTTCTTAGCATTGCATGAAAGTGTACAACTTCAAATCTAAAACATTCTTTACAAAAAAAAAAACTAAACCTACTAAGTACACCGTATATTACTCATATATTCACATAGTTGTATGAACATAGTTTCAAAAACTAAGAATTAATTGTAATAGTACTAGTCTACTTAGTTATGCAAATCAATCCCTTTCTAAGGAAGCAAAGGTGGCAGTTTTGGTCACTGTCCAATTAACAAAATATTAATGCAATTAATTGATTTTATAGACAAGTTAAAGCATCCAGAAAGTGCCTGTTCATTGAGAACACCAGCCAGGCAAATTGAAAGACATTATGTTGATAGCTTATTTAGCTTTTGGCAAAAAGTCAGCTTTATCTCAAATTTTCATTTAATGACATGTTTGTGTTAATTTATAGAAACTTTAAATTGCTGAAATAAAATATAGCTTTCTTAAGTGTTATGTATATAGCTACACATTCAATGCTCTACGCGGTTTTGAGTGGTACATAACATGCTATAGTAAATAATTTTGCTTTTTTTTTTCTCCATGCAGTTATTGCTCTTTGCTGTCAAATTTTGACTCTTGCTCTTTGATATAAGTACTTTTTAAAGTCAATTTCTTATCTCATGCTGAATAGGAAAATAGACTGTCTGCAGTAAAACTTTTGATGTATTCATGTAGACGGTATATTCGCGATCGTTTGATCAAGATCCGACTGCTCATGTTTTAATACAATTTTAAACTTTATAAAAATATAAAATATAAAATATGGAGTATCCTATCATGATCCAACAGGAACGAACCACGGCCAAGGGTCTCAAACAGCGTTTGCATTGGCATTGTACTTGTGTAAAAGTTTTTGCGTTTTCTGTCGATGCAAATGTTGCGTTATTAATTGTAATATTTACGATGTAAATTAATTATAATTTATTTTTTATCGTTAAACTGTAAATAACGTTATTAGTATCAGCAGTTTCTGATACCATTTGGTCGCAGTCATTTTGGTGATAACAAATCTTTTTTTAAAACCTTTGAAGTGGAGACACATTGTTAGAACTTAAAATTATCCTTCAATAAATTCATCAACCATACGGCTTGACACGCACATAACGAAATGATAAAGTACTCGGCCTCATAAGATGAGAGTGTTACTACCGGTTCCGTCTTCAAACACCATGAGATTGATGTTCCACCGAACATAAATATGTATCCAGCTAAAGAATTTCGATCATCTTTATCTCCACACCAATTGGAATCGATAAAACCAAGTAAATTTCATTTTTTTCCTGTGTCCGTTGCAGGAAAGAGAATTCTGCAGCCAATAGATATTTTTACATATCTTAGAATACTCTTGAATGCTTCCAAGTGAGACATCTTTGGTCTCTCCATGAATCTACTCACAATGCTGACACTAAATGCCAAGTTCGGTCACGTATTATACAAGTAACGCAATGATCCAAACAACCTCCTATAATGAGTTGGAGTAACGTCTTGCTGATCCTCATTCTTCGACAACTATAGCCTCAGTTCAGCCGACGTAATGGCAGCATTACAATGCTCCATTTCAAAATTCTTCAAAATCTCAAGCGCATCCCTTCTTTTGTGCATGACTAGTCCTTTTTTGGACTTGTGGAACTCAATGTCAAGGAAGTATGTCATGAGGCCAAGGTCAGTCATCTCAAACTCTTACATAAGTTCACTCTTGAACTTAGAAATGCACTATTCATTGATGCTCGTAACCAGCAAGTCGTCTACATATAGACAAAGTATTATCACCCATTCACTTATATATGTTTTCACATACACGCCATGTTCGGATACATACTTCTTGAAGCTAATATCCTTTAGGAAACCTTATATCCTCTTGTTCTAAGCTCTTGGAGCTTGTTTCAAACTGTACAACGCTTCCTTCAACTTATAAAACATTGACTCTTGGTTTCTCACAACAAAATCAGGGGGTTATTCTACATAAACTTTCTCTTCAAGCGGTCCGTTCGAAAAAGCAGATTTCACATCTATTTGATATATGAACCGATTTTAGTTATTTTCAATACCAATAACTAACCTAATAGTTTCAATCCTAGCAACCGGTGTGGATACCTCTTCAAAGTATATACCTTATCTTTGCAAGAATCTCTTTGTAACTAATCAAGCCTTATGCTTGATTATTTCACCATTGGGATTTGCGTTCACTTTGAACACCCATCTCACACCAATTGGCTTCTTCCTGTTCATAGATCAACCAACTCCCAAGTTTTGTTCTTCTCAATGGATTCTAACTCTTCCTTCATAGCATAAATCTATTTTGGATCACTCAAGGCGTTGTTCATTTTAACGAGTTTAGATTCGACCATAAGTGTAAAATGGACGAAATCACCATCATCATTGACTTTGTTGTCTCGGAACAACTCATAATATTGAAGTCTTAGAATAAAACCTATTTTCAGTGTTGATCTTCTCAAATTTTCTTCAATTCGGGTTTCAACATTGGGCGTTTATGCATTTTCCAATTCTGGAGAAACAAAATTTTCATTGCTGTAACTAGTTACAACTTTCTGGTAACCAGTTTCAAGTTACTTCAACTGCTTGATCTCGTCAAAAATGACATCTTGTCTGATCACATTCCTTCTATTCGCTGCATCAAACAACTTATAACCACCAGTAGAGTGATACCTTCAAGTATCATCAACTCTCCTTTATCATCCATCTTCTTTATAAGCTTCCCTAGAACGTCTCGATACGCTAGGAAACCTAAAATTCTCAAGTGATTCTTGCAATTTAAATCCATACCTATATCTTCTCAAGCTTCATTGTTGTACATATATTCAACAAATAAGTAGTTGTGGACACCGCTTTTCCCATAACTCTTTTGACAAGTTCTTCCCCTTCAAGAAGTTTATCACCATGTTCATGATCAATCGATTCTTTCTTTTGGAAACAACTTTTTTCTATGGTGTATAAGGTGGTACAACCTCATGTACTATCCCTTCTTGATCACAAAACTTCCCAAATTCATTTGAGACATATTCTCCTCCACCATCCATTTTGATCACTTTGAGCTTGTGACCGCTTTTCCTCTCAACCATGGACTTGAACTTCTTAAACACTTCAAATACCTCATTTTTTATCTTGATTAGGTATGTCCATAGATTTCCACTATGATCATCGATGAATGTGACAAAATAATTATTGCCACCAATCGAGTCAATTGGCATCTATCCACACAAATCCAAATACAACACCTTAAGGCGATGTTTGGTTCTACAACATGCATCCTTGCTGAATTTACCCTTATGTTTCTTCACTTGCACACATTCTTTAAAAATTTCAGACGGTATGTTGATCAATAGAAGCCCCGTTACCTTTATGTTCTTTTGCAAGATGTTGAGATCTCTAAAGTTGAGATGTCCAAGCCTATAGTGTCATATCCAATCTTCTCGAAAGTGCATTGTAGCAAGACACCTATGCTCCATAACCATCAACTCAACCTTGAAAGTTATATTGGCATCCATATGAGCTATTAGGACCAAAACCCTATTTGCATCCATAGCGTGTAGCCCATTGTTTTCTATTTGAATCTTGTAACCCTTCTCAAGGAATTGGAAAATACTTAGAAGGTTACACTTGATTCCTAAAATGTATGCCACATATTTGATCAAGGAATGTCCATCATCCATTCTCATGATCAAAAGATCACTGATCCCATCGACCGCTAGAGTGGTATCTTCAACAAACTTCACTTTGTTCTTCATGGAACGATTGATTGTAACAAACCAATCTTTCCTCCTCATCATATGAGTAGAACATCTAGATTCCAAATACCATTCCTCACTATATAGAACTACACCTTTCATATTCTTCATGAAATTTTCTTCTTCTTGTAACCGGTTATAGCTTTTACGTAACTGGTTACAACATGATTATGTAGCGTTTCCAAAACTGTTGTTGATGTTGTCCTGCAACATGTTGCTGCTGCATTCCCCTTTAGCGATCATGACCAAGAGCGGTTTCTCCTCATCAAACTTTTTTCTTGAAACCTTGGCTTCATCCACTTAAGGTTCCTTCTTGATCATATTACACTCTCTTGCAAAATGACCGAACTTTTGACAAATAAAGGATTGCATCTTGCTCTTGTCTATCCTTCTTCTTTCACATCTATAGTTGCATTGACCATCATTTTTGATGCAGTTGCTCTCACCTTTTTGACAAGTCAAATTCTTGGAATTTTGGGACACTCTTCCACAAAAATTATGAAAATTCCATATACTCTTCATGGGCCATTTTTTTTTTATCTCTTATCCTTCTCGTTGAAATGAGCTTGCAAAGCAATCTCCACGTTTACCTTATTTAATTTTCTCTCCTCTATTCTTTGCTCATGTGTCTTAAGAGAGCTTTGTAGCTCCTATTTTCTCATTTTCGTAAGATCTTTTGATTCCTCAATCGCTACGACCATATTGTCAAATCTTGGCGTTAAAGAACGTAAGATTTTTGCTACAACATACTGTTTCAGGATTGCTTCTCCACGTGCTTTTACTTGGTTCACCAATCAAGTAATTCTCATTGTGAAATCGTTGATGGTCTCCTTCTCCTCCATTTGAATCAATTCGAGTTGACGTTTGTGAGTTTGGAACCTCACCACCTTCGCCTTGTCAGTCCATGCATATGTTTCCTACAATGTATTTAAATAATTACAAATGGAATGAGACACAATCAACAAGTCAAATAACAGAAAAATAAAAAAATTCGTACCTGTAATCGGTTACACTAAATCTGTAATCGATTACAGCTGTTATAAAATTAAAAAATACTAACAGTGGTAACCGGTTATTGTGAATGCATAAAAAATACAAAACAGAAATTCCGTAACTGTAATCGATTATATCCCCGTAATAACCAGATACACTTGAATTAACAACAATACATTTATTCATGCAATAACATATTTTTTATCCTTTAACCTAGATCGAACGACAATATGAGAATAAGTTGATAGATGTAAATATATCCATATACATTTTAAAATTTTGAAACTTGCCCTGACAGTGATAAATCTAAAGTTCAACGTACCTAAACTATTTCATACCATATGGATGAGCGATTAAAACTTCAATAATCTTTTTATTTTTATTCAATTAAAATAAAAGATATCAAACATAAAATACAGGCCATCTGATCAAGATTCAACAATCATAGACATATCAACTACATTAATGTGCCAAAACTTTGAATCTAGACAATCTTATCCTTCTAAATACACACTACCATACCCTTTTGTTTACTCTTTTTAGCTATAAATGTACATCAAGCATAGCTTAGGCTTGGACACTTGCCTATAGAAGCCTTTCAAGTCAAGAGATTTTAGTGAGATAAAAAGCAAAAGAGAAAAGGGAGAGGGATTGGAAGAAAAAGGGTTCTAAAAATTAGTAACAACAAAACAAAGAGACATGGGAAGACCACCATGTTGTGACAAAGAAGGTGTTAAGAAAGGACCATGGACACCTGAAGAAGATATCATACTTGTTACTTATATACAAGAACATGGTCCTGGAAATTGGAGAGCTGTTCCTACTAAGACAGGTTCATATAATTCTAACTTTACAAACTTCATTTATTTATTTATTTAATTCTGTTGATGATCATGAATTGATAATAGAACTTGATAGATCTGAAATGAAATGATATACTTTTTTTTTAAAATATAAGGATTGGGAAGTGATTAATTTATTTGATTTTTGTGGTTTCATTTTTTAGGGTTATCAAGATGCAGCAAGAGTTGTAGACTTAGATGGACAAATTACTTAAGGCCAGGAATCAAAAGGGGTAATTTCACCGAGGAAGAAGAGAAGATGATTATCCATCTTCAAGATCTTCTAGGAAATAGGTATGTAAATATAATTTCTTCATAATTTACTATAAAATAAATAGATTAGTAATAGAATTTTATAGAATGAATATGCAAAATATGTTCACAATTTTTTTCATAAAATTTAATTATAAAAATAAACTATTGCAAAAAAAATTCTAATTAAAGAGGTCTACCATGTTTTGAATAATTTTTTTTAATTATGGAGGTAGTTCAAGTTTCATATTTTTTTGTTTCTAATTTTTGAAATATATAATTTTTTTACTAATATACTTTTAAACCAGATACTTAATTACTATACTAGATAGTTTTGAAAAAAATTATTAACTTTTTCTATTATTTAAATTAATTTAATTTTTATAAATAATAAAAAATTTAGCAATAAAATTTTCCGCCATTAAATTTAATAACAGATTAAAGAAGAAATTTCATAATTTTTCTTTATAAAAAAATTCCATTGGTAATACGATATTAGTGAAAAATTACATTTTAATTTTTCGCTAATAAATTTAGTGACGAATTCAGAAAGAAATTTCATGTTTTTTTTTCTTATGAAATTCTATAATTAATTTAATTATTTTTAGTAGTATTTTTGATAGCTTATTAAATGTTCACATGGCTAACTGGTAATCACATTGATTATATCATAGATGGGCTGCAATAGCATCATACCTTCCACAAAGAACAGATAATGACATAAAAAATTATTGGAACACTCATTTGAAAAAGAAGCTCAAAAAATTGCAAACTGGAAATAATTCAGAAAGCAATTTTGGAGATGATGAGTTCTCACCAACAGAAAGAATTCCAAGAGGCCAATGGGAAAGAAGGCTTCAAACAGATATTCAAATGGCGAAAAAAGCACTTACAGAAGCACTTTCACCACAAAAAATAGCTTCTACTAATAGTAACTCAGTTTCTTCCACTAAAGAATCAGCTCAATCTTTTTGCTATGCTTCAAGTGCTGATAACATTGCTAGGTTACTCAAAGGTTGGATGAAAAATCCGATAAAGTCTTCGAAAAGTAGTACTTCGGCCGTGACGCAAAATTCCTTCAACAACTTTGTTTCTGTAGGGAATAATGATACTGCTTCTAGTAGTGGAACAAAGGGTGAAGTGTTGTCTGAGACATTTGAGTCTTTGTTTGGTTTCGAGTCTTTGGATTCGTCGAATTCTGAATTCTCTCATCGGTCGTTGTCGACGGACGCCACTGTTTTACAAGATGAAAGTAAGCCGGAGGTTGGTTCGGAAATAATGCCGTTTTCTTTGCTTGAGAAATGGCTTCTTGATGAAGCAAGTTGTCCGGAGAAAGTAGTATTAGGTTGTGGCGACGATGATGCGCAAGTTTTCTAAATTCGTTCAAGTTGCGAAAAATAAAATACATGGTTTTACGTCGTTGCGAATTGTTATATTAAGTAAAATACAGACAAATGCAGCCGGGAATTTTGGCTGCGATGTTGATGTTTGGTTCAAATTGTAAATTATATGGTTTTAAATTGAGGTTGCAGTTAAGACTACGCTGCAAACCTTTGTGTTATAGTAAAATACGAACAATTGCGACTAAAATTGTGGTTGCGATGTGATGTTTGCAAAGAGATCTAAAATAGTTATGTGGAGCTATTACACACTTAATACCATAAGGGAAAGCTTGCTTCACTTTGTGTAGTGGTTTGGCAATGTTATCTTTCTTTTTGAATTTATTGTTTCATTCTTCTTCCCATATTGGGGTTTTCAAATGTTTACATTGCAACCATTGTAGTAAGCTTTTTATATTTTCTAGTTTCTTAACACTTACTTTTAAGGGTTTACAAGACATGTGAGATTAAGAAAAAACATCACAAAAGAAAGAGTAAGGAATGGAATTTCCAAAAGTTTATTTAAATTAACCCTAGAACAAATATATTCATCCCTACTTTACATACCAAAGGAAAAATGAAGCAATATTTGGTCATCTAAATTCAAACAAATTTTATTCTATTTATGTTTTGTATACTAAAAAGGAGTAGATAGGTGATAAACTAAGAAATAGCATACAAATATTTATGGTAGTTAGTGGATAAGCTAATGATATCACACATCTAATAAACTTAAACTTGCTTATAGATATACTAGATTGAGATCGTAGTATTTAATAAAATTATTTGTTGATTTAGTTGATAAATAATTTAAAAGTAAAATTTAGAGTTCAAATGCTTTCCATGAAACCCGAATATTCTGACATATAAAAAAATATTTATATGATTTATAAAAAAGGATTAAATATACGTCACCCAAGTAATATTAACGGATTTCTGAATACCTCTTAAAAAAATTGATTCCCCTTATAACATCAAGATTCTTTTTATTTGGCCTCTAGATTGACTATTTCAACCCAAAATCACATTTGAAGCTTATGTGGCATGTTTTCTTTAGTCTATGTGGCCCCTGATTTGTCATGTCAATTGATATGTCATATATCATTGTTCTTCTTCTTCTTCCTCATTCCAATCTTCGACTTATCGTCATGCTCGCCATCGTTCGAGATGCAAATATCGTTCTTCACCAAATTTCGTCATTCCAATTCCGGTCTGCATCGTTGTTCATCAATCTTCGTTGTTCCAACTACAGGTTTCAGGTGAAAAAGAAATTAGGATTTGAAAATAGGTGGAAGTAAAACCTCATCAATTCGCAACTCAAGTGGAATAAGTTTACCCAGATGTGGATCTAATGAACCAATGAAGATGTGAGTCTTAAACACCATTGAAAATCCCAATAGAAAATTCTGAAAACGTCAAAATTCAGGGGTAAGCAAGTCGCTAATTTTTTTCTTGATTTTTTTTCTTATTTTATACCTAATTGTAGAGTGTGGTAAGTTGTGAATTATTCATTTGGAACGATGAACTTGGTCAGGTTCAAAGAACTCAGAAGATTAACTTGGAGAAGAACAAAAGTTATTGTTGGATGGATAAACTTATGTTGTCCTGGATTTTATTCTCCATAATTATCAAGTCATGTAATATTAGTGCGTCAGATGATATTGTAATGTTTGAATTCTGTTAATTGTGATCTTCATGTGATATTAGTTTATCTAATGGAAAATTTATGTTTTGGTTACAATTGTGATGTTAGATTTCTGTCAAATTTGGTTTTGGTTACAATTGAAAAATCTAGTTTTGCTAAAATTAGGCTTTGATTAGTTTATGTCATGTTGTCGTGTGATTAAGTGCATAACAAGAAACACAACATTAAAATTTTGTCAAATTGTCAATTTGTCTCAGATGAAAGTTAACATATTATAGATAATAAGAAGCATATAAAGTGCATATGTCATTACATTTGCAATACAAAATGGCACATAAAAGTGCATCATATATGACATAAACATACTATTTGGCACATAAAGCATAACAAATTCATTAGAAAATGATAACATACTAATTGGCACATAAGGCATAACAAATTCATTACAAAATGATAACATTTGTCATTAACTTTTCCTCCAAAATTTCTTTGATCTCAGACACACACCCAACTTTGAATTAGGTCCATGAGCAGTTTTTCCTTGTGTCATAGTTCCTTCATCATCCTCTGTCAATGTTATAGGCTGGTCAGAATTTGAACCAGGACCTATAATTGGTTTTTGCAACATTTCCAGCTTCAATCTCTCACTTTCCTCTTTCTCAAATTCACAAATGGTTTTTTAATCTTCTTTTTTGTTGGTTAATTCTGACTTGTTTCAACCACATTTGAATCATCTTGACCTGCTTGAACCACACTTAATTCAGCCTGACTTGGTGCTACAACATCAACATCAACATGACCTGCATCAAAATTAACTAGATCTACAACAACCTCATAATGCCTTGAATTAACTTGAACATGCCTTGCATCAACTTGAATATTTTCTTTATCAACTTGGACATGACTTGCATCAGCTTGAACATTTCCTGAATAAGCTTGAACATGAGTTGCATTAGCTTGAACATTACTTGCATCAGCTTGAACATGACTTGCATTAACCTTGTTCTTTTTTGGCTCAACTCCAACTTCGCCTGCTTTGGGTTTCCTGTAAAAAAATAGTTGTTGCGTTACATTCAAATAATGACAGTGCAAGCATATAAAATGTGGTAGGTTAGAAAATTACATTTCTTTTTAAAGCATTAGGATCTTGTGTTTGGCTCTTGCATGATATTGTATTGTGACAAAATTTATCACATTTAGTACACTTATAAGCTACACCAGGTCTTCTTCTCCTAGCATCATCCTCGCCATATTCCATAATCCTAACCTCCTTAGGTCTCCCTGGTCCCATTAGCTAATTCCAAGCTTTGACATCCACTTGCTTATGATGAATGCCTCTTAGGAGGAAATTAGTTGAGTTTATACCGAGATGTTTTTTGTTCAGTGGAACCATTTATGTGGCCTTGTGTTAGAGATAATTTATGTTGAGTTTTAGGTTCGAGAGGAACTAGTGACATGGCCTTTTATTGACAATTATTTCATGATAATGTGTTTAGGTCTGAAAGAACCAGTGACATGTATGACTTATGTCTAGTGACGAGTATTAGAAATAGAGATTTAAGATGAGTATTGCATTTGTTTTGCTTCATTCATGCATCTTGTATATCGAAAATAGGTGATGAACTTCAGTCTAGTGATGAGTCTCAGGTTCAGAGAGGAACCTGTAACGAGATGATGGTTCAGACATGGAACCAGGTTCAGAGAGGAACCATTGACGAGTGGATTAATCAGTAACATACTTTTGATAACCAAAAATCTTGGTACCACATGCATTGGACTAGAGGAGATGAGATATATTACATACATAACCGCATTTGTAGTTGATTTTTATTATGGATGATTTATGTGATTAATGAGTGATATTATTTACACTATGTCATTATACCCCAATTTTGTCAGAGTATTTTCAATTCATCTGATACATGTGCGTTTGTCAAGTTTTGCATTTTAACCATACTCATTTTTATTATCAAATAAAGTCACCATAATCATGCATATACTAAAAAAGTCAACATAAAGTCAACATTTTACAAGTTGAAGAAATTGGCTAAAATTGCATTTTTTTTCATTATGCATTTTGAAAAATAAATTCATGATCATTTGATTTATCATCAAACCATTTCAATTTTATTAACCATTTTTATGCATCTTAAACAAAAATGAATATTTCTATAAGGTCCAAAATATCTCATTTATTACATCATTATTCAATGCATATATTACATCGTTATTCCATGAATATATTACATTATTATTCACTATTTATTTAAATAAGTTTCTAGAAGACACTCACACTCTTTACATAATTCTTAAACGATCCTTTCTAGAGCCTATAAATAAACTTCATTTCATTCACAAATGACACAAAAAAATCACTCACAAGAACAAGCCAAAATATTTCACAAATTTCTCTCTAACTTTCAAGTCAAATTTTATTCTTCTTTATTTAGGCAGACTTTTAATTTTTGTGTATTTAATTTTCTTTTCATTATTATTCTTGCTACACTTTATTAGTACCTTAATCATCATCATTTTGAATAGAAACTTCATTGGTTCAAAATCAAGAGTTTAAAGTATTCTTGAATCTCCATGAACAAAAGTGATTAAATGTGATTTAATTTTCTTTACATTATTATTCTTGATGCACTTAATTAGTATATTAAACACCAATATTTTCTATGGAAACTCCATTGATTGAAAATCTAGAGTTTAAAGTGTTCTTGAACCTCTATGAACAAAAAGAGTAAAATACAAATTGATGCTTGTTTTACATAAATAATGTATCCAATAACTTCTCAACATCACTCCGTGCATGACTCAATCAAACAAATATATATTATTGTATTTTATTGATTTTCAAATTTTATTGTTGTTTAGTTGCTGATTTTTGAACATATTATTGTGTTCGGGAGATCGAGTAGATAAATTTTCATTATTTATTTGCTTAATTCCATAAAAAATCGAGAAACTTAAGGTATTTTTACGTTTTCGTTGGAACATTTTTCTTTCATTTTTGTTGCTATGAGAATAGTAACCAAATGTAGGGTTGAGGAAGATAAAGTCTCCTCGCACCTCCTGAACAGTGCACCCATGTGGGGACTCCTCCTTTGAGCCTAGAGCATTTTCCTAATTACACCCCCAATTTTCAACATGTTTTTGTCTTTTGTATATTTATTTATTTTTATTTTATTATTATTACTTTATTAATTTATTTATATCTTTTTTAAATTTCCCTTAGTTTTTTAATTCTTTTACCTCTTGTATTGATAGTGTGCCCCTCTCTTTTATTATTTCTTTTATTATTATTGTTTTATTTTAGTTTATTTTATTTCTTTTAATTGATGCATGATTGTTAATTCAAAAAGATAAAATGATCTTTAAAATTAACCTTTCAAAAATACTCAAATCAATTGTGCTTGATCAATATCAAGTACATTTTTCAAAATCACATCAAAACCTTTCCAAACCAAAATCAATCGCTTAACATCCATTAACCTTCACAAATAAAATCAAATCAACTTATTCCACAATCATTTTCAAAATCAATGGGAATGTATTAGCATCCCTCACGCCCGTTGTACTCAACGGGAACCATTTGGTTAGTTGTGTGTATTACAATTAGCTTATAAATGTTAGGACTTTCGAGTTATTAAGGGAAAAGAATGTGACAAAAAGGTTTATTTTTTTATTAGAGTGTCTGACGAGACTTTGAATCTCGCTCCTACGTATCTCCGGGTGCGATTGAGAACTCAAGACAATTTTAGCGAAAGATACTTTGAGTCAATCGACGAAAAAGCATTACTGGCTAGCCAAAACAAGTGGAGAAGGGAACGTTTTCATCACAGCCGAATAGATTTACAAATCAACATTCGTGGGCAAAACGTCGCTAGCTTGCTCACATGTTCAAGTGGACGAAACATTTTTTTTTGCATCGTCTTGAGACAAAATACCTTTTGTTTATGAAAAGGGTTTAAGAATCAATCACACGGCGGTGAGAAAAGAGTTTGATTGGTTTGAAGTATTTTTGGATGATGAGAGGGTTCAGAATAGCGAGAACTACATCTTGTTTCCCAACTATCAGGAGCTCGTGGACTACACCTCGTTCCTTTTTCATCTTATTCGTAAAAAGGTTTTGATATTTTTAGATGTTTTGAAGTTTTGATTGAGATAACACACTCGATGCTAGTCGAGGTCTATTAAGTGTTGTGGTATTGATATGAGGATGATGAGTGTTTGGATTGAGGAGAACTACATCTCAGATCCTAACTCTCAAGAGCTCATGGGCTACACCTCGTTCCTTTCATCCAATTTATTTGAAAAGTGGTAAATAATGGTTAAGTGTTTTTTATTTTGACTGGGAGAATGGATTGACATTGGATCAAGCATTTGATTAACGTTTGAAACACAATTTGACCAAATGGTTTGGGAGTTTTAAAATGGTGGAAGATGAAAAGTTTGAGAAATGGTAGAAATGGATCAAAATGGTTTGGTCTTTAAGAAAAATACTCGACATTGGATCGAGTTTTTATTTTTGTTCTTTTTGAAAAAGGGTTGATTTTACTCTTGTATTAGAAACTATCTGAAAAAATAAGCAATCAAGAATAAAAGCGATAAAATTATTACACGTCATGGGAATGAGGATACATTTTGTCGAATGGGGATATGATAATTAAGCGATTAAAGCAAACTCAATCAAGAAAATGCATATAAATAAGTGTTCGTGAACCAAAAGGATCTCATTGTAAGAAGGCCCTAGATTATTCCTATGATAAATAATTAAGGCCGACATAACCGCGTTTAGTGATTCGCGTAAATCATTAACCGAGAATAGGCTTTCCTTACTTATTCATCTCTAGTAGGGTTTGGGTCACCACTACACATATATATTAAGATATTTTATGCTAACTATCTCAACGTGTATGAAGTCTTCCCCCCACCTTTTGTTGTAGAAGATGTTGCGAAAATTTCCTCAGGCGTCACTTTTCAAACTTTGAAAAGAACCTAATTTTCGTCGCCCATTGAGTTGTACCAATGTTAGAAAATAATAATATATAATTAATTATTATAACTTATAAAAATTTATTTTAAAACCTTAAATAATAATTGTTGGAAATTATGGATAATTAATTTCCATGGGAGTGTTCCAATATGACAAGAAGTGTGAAGTTGAGTTAATAACAATAAATGCATTGACAATAGTCCCACATAGAAAGTGATGCTCACTTTAAAAGCAATTATAAAGACTTAAAAACATTAAACTCAATAAAGGAGATAAAGAGGATAAAGTATCACATGGAGAAATGTGGTGGTCCCAAATATTATGCCACATGTCTCATCCAAATAACTCTTCGTCGATGTTGTCGTCAACAACACCATCTTCGGCTCCGGGACCAGGTCCAAGGGCATGGGCGTAGAGGCGCTAGTGGAGTATTGTAGGGGAACTTTAAAACTTAGGCACAACGCATTAGAGCAATCGGGCTACTCACGACATTACACAACAGTCCTGGTGGCACTCTGACGGGCGACTGCCTTCGACCGCCATGCAACGACTTAATTTTAATTATTGCTCCTAGTTTTGGTCGTTTCTTAGAGTCTGAATTTCAAATTCGAAATATGCAACACTTTATGAAGTAATGCATATGTGAACCATTGCACACCTAGGCTAAAAATGTGTTGTTTCATCAAGAGTTGCAACCTTGTGAAATAACACATGCATGGCCTATAAATACATTGTTTAGTATTCAAAAATCAACACAATAAAATCATGCATCCTCTTCTCATAAATTCCAGACACACTTCCCTGCATTCAAATCTTCAATAGTCTTATGTAGATTCGATTACGAGGCTTAATTATCCCGGATATTCTTACGTTCAACTCTAAGACAATAAAAAGAGTGCTTGAAATACTTTTAAGGAAAGTCACACCAATCACGATTCAGACATAGATCCATTCAAATTTACCGATTTATTTAACAATCTTAAAAGTATTTCACTATTGGCTTCAAGCGTTGCAGTATCAAGCATCAAAGTTATGAACCAGAACCTTGTCAAGTTAGATCGCTTTGATGGAACCAATTTCACTAGATGGCAAGATAAGATGACATTCCTACTGACCGCTTTGAAGTTTCACTATGTCTTAGATCCTGACTTGATACCAATTCCTGAAACAACCGAGGATGACTCTGATGAACTCAAGAAGGAGCGCAAGAAACATAAAGAGGACAAATTGCTATGTCATGCACATATCATGAATACTTTATCTAATCATCTCTACGACCTCTATACGAATACTCAGTCTGCAACAAAAATATGGAAAGCACTCAAATTCAAAATCAAGGCTGAAGAGGAAGGTACGAAAACGTTCTTAATATCTAAATACTTTAATTTTAAAATGATAGACTTCAAGCTTATTTTTGCACAAGTACGCGAGTACAGGTTCTCGTGAATAAAATGAAAGCTATAAAAATATACATTCCAGAAGCTTTTTCTAAGTTGGTGCAATTATTGCAAAGTTGCCACCTTCGTGGAAAGAATACAAGAACAAATTGATGCATAATTATGAGGATTTCTCGTTGGAGAAACTTCAGAAACACCTTCGAATCGAGGAGGAGACGGAGGATAGTGAAAATTCATAGTGCTTTGGATACTCTAAAGCTAATGATATGATTGGAAAAGGAAATAGGAAACATGATGGCATGAAAAACCATCTTGGCCCTAAGAAGGAACAAAAAAAGTTCAAGAACTCTAGCGGACCAAAAGGACCAAAATGAGGGTTCTATGTGTGCGGAAAACCATGCCATTATGCCCGAGATTGCAGGCATAACAAGTCCAAAAATTAAGTTGACGTTGTTCATGCAAGTGACGACATAATTTCTACGGTGAGCGAGATTATGGAAATCAAAGATAAAGTGCAAGGTTGGTGGTATGATACATGTGGTACCGTGCATGTTTCTTATCACAAAGCAACATTTAAAACTTATTCTGAAGTAAATGATGGACAAGAAGTGTAGATGGAAAATGAAGTACGATCTAGAGTCGTTAGAAAGAGATCCATTAAACTGAATTTCAATTTCAGTCACCCTTGTCAATGTACTCCATGTCCCTGACATGAATAAGAACCTAGTTAGTGGAGACTTGTTGGAAAACCTGGTATTAAGTCTATATATGAACCGGGAAAACTAATATTGACTTGTAATGGTGTATTTGTAGGAAAAGGATATTCCGCTAAGGGAATGATCAAACTTTGTACTACCAATAATATTATTAATGAAATTTCTAATTCTGCTTATATGCTTGAATCTACTTCTTTATGGAGTTCTAGATTAGCACATATTGGTATTAGTAGTCTGAATAGACTAATTAAATTCGATTTGATCTCATGCAATATTCATGATTTTGAAAAATATGAAATATGTGTCAAATAAAAAATGATCAAGAAACCTTTTAAAAGTGTTAAAAGAAAATCAAATTTGCTTGATCTGGTGCACTCTGATTTGTGTGAATTTAATGGCATGCTAACCCATGGGGGGAACCGATATTTCATAACCTTTATTGATGATTTCTCTAGGTTCACACATGTATATCTTCTAAAGCATAAAGATGATGCTTTTAATACCTTTAAAATCTATAAAGCGGAAGTAGAAAATCAATTAAATAGAAGTATCAAAGTCTTTGAAGTGATAGGGGCGGTGAATATTTTTTACAAAATTTTATGCATATTGTGAAGAATATGACATTATACATAAATGCTATGCGCCTCGTACACCATAATAAAATGGTCTAACTGAGAGAAAGAGTAGAACATATCAAGAAATGATAAATGCTATGTTAATGCATTTTGAATTGCCATTTAATTTGTAGGGTAAAGCATTATTATCCGCATGTCATATAATGAATAGGATTCCTTTAAAGTTAATTGGTATCTCTCCATATGAGATATGGAAAGGTAGATCCCAAATATCGGTTATTTTAGAATGTGGGTGTGTGTGGCATATTACAAGAATATGGATCTTAAAAGAACTAAATTGGGTCATTAAGAGATCAAATGTGCTTTCATATGATATGAATCCAATAACAAGGCATATAGAATTTTAAATCCGGAGTCTAACATAATTGTTGAATCCCGAGATGTGGAGTTTGTTGAAAAACTTATCACGAAGGATAAGAATATATGAGATTCCCACGAATGAAGAATCTCGTGATGAAGACTCTCCACGAATTATTGAATAACAATTTGAAAGTATCTCGCGGATTGTTGAAACACAACCCGGGCCTAGGATAAGCAAAAGATCCTGAAAAGCTAAAGTTCTAGGACCAAATGAAATCGATTCTCAACTCATTTTCTTTTATCTAGTTGAAGGAAATTACAAGAGTGATGTTCATAAGATCCCTATTATTATCCAATTAGATGATGATCCTAAAACCTATAAAGAAGCATTGGCTTCAAAGGACTCTTCTTTTTAGAAAGATGTTATCCAAGATGAAATGGATTCGATCATCTCAAACCACACTTGGGAACTTGTCGATCTTCCAAAGGTTCAAGGCCCATTGGATATAAATGGGTGTTTAGAAAAAAGTATCATAGTGATGGTACATTAAACACCTACAAGACTAGATTAGTAGCAAAAAGGTTCAGACAAAAGGAAGGTGTTGATTATTTCGACACATATGCACCAGTAGCAAGGTCGATGATAATAAGAGTATTGTTTGCATTAGCTTCTCTGAATGACCTTATTGTTCATCAAATTGATGTTAAAATAACATTCTTAAATGGAGATCTGGATGAGGAAATCTACATGGAAAAACCATAAGGTTATGTGCTTTCTGGAAATGAATAAAAGGTATGCAAACTTGTCAAATTATTATATGGTTTAAAACAAACACCAAAATAATGGCATCAAAAGTTTGACTCTGTCATACTTTCAAATGGATTTATCCAAATTATTGTGACAAATATTTCTACACAAAAGTGCGTGGAAACATTGTAAATTTTTGTGTCTATATATTGATGATATGTTAATCATTAGCAATGAGATGATTGGAGTTTTAGAAACAAAGAGATTTCTAACTTCCACATTTAAGATGAAAGATCTTGGATTAGTTGACACTATTTTATGGATCAAAGTAAAACGAAATAGTGGGGATTATGAACTTAGTCAAACACATTATATTGAGAAAATGTTGGATAAGTTCAAACACCTGCACTTTAAGGAAGTAAGTACTCCATTTGATCCTAGTGTCAAACTTCAAAAGAACAATGGAAGAATTGTGGCCCAATTGGAATATGCAAGTTCAATTGGATGCCTAATGTATTTAATGCAATGTACCAAACCTGGAATATCATTTGCAGTAAGTAAGATGAGTAGATTTACTAGCAATACAAATGGTGAACATTGGAAGGCCATAACTAGGATTTTCGGTTAAAAATCTTGGCCTTTATTATGGTTGGTTTCCTACCATACTAGAAGGATATACCGATGCGAGTTGAATATAAAATGTTGGAGATCATAAATCTACAACATGGTGGATATTTACATTGACTGGAGGTGCAAATTCTTGGAAGAGAAAGAAACAAACACGTATTACTCTTTCGACCATGGAATTAGAGTTTGTGGCTCTTGCTTCCGTTGGTCAAGAATCTGAATGGTTAAGGGATCTTCTGTTGGATGTTACATTGGCTAAATACTGTAAGACCCCAAATTTCGACCCTAAGATCCCTCATGCTATCTCATCATATGCATTAGCATTATGATCACACCTTGGAATCCTCCTTACCTCTCATTCATTGGGTTTGCATTGGGAGGGATCTCCAAGCACATTTGATTATATAATACTTTGTTTTTATTATTTACTAACCAAAATAACAAAAATATGTCAATGTATAGTTTGTTACTTTTGTAGGTAGTGTGTGTGCTCACCCATGTTATATCAAGCTCACATCTAGGGTTTAAGACCCTCAATGCAAGGAGTTCAATAAAGAAATGGTTCACATTGGCTATAGGCATTATATATGGATCCCCATTATCTTTACATGTCATTTTGATCAAGAAATCACCAAGATTTTGAAGCTTGTTTGCCTTGGAAGCCCTAATTCACCTGGGTATCTTGTGTGACTTCCTTAGCAAGTTTCTTCAACATTTGATCAAATATTTAAAGGGATACTTCATATTACATCCTCTTACACATATATGATCCTCCATGAGTCCCAAAAGTCAAGAGAATATCAAGCTAACAAGATGGTTCATGGTGGTTGACCAGAGAAAGTCAACTGGTCAAAACTGGGGTTCCCTAGACCCTATCTCCTATACTTTTTGTCATATCAAAATTATTACAAGAGAAACGTTACTCAAAATGACATTTAAAACAACTTTTGTGTTAAAGTATAGAGCTAGTTTTGCTTATAAAGTCATTTTGTATGGTGAAAGATTATAGGTCATTTTGTTTGAACCCTAGTTTGGAGGTCAACTTCCCAAGATCATAACTTGCTCAATTTTTATGATATGAAAGCAATTAAAATTCCATGATCATATTAAAGATGTCTAATTCAACCTTTATGTTTGAATGAAGTTCAAATTCAACTTGCAAATGCATGTGCCAAGAGGAAACATTATAGGTCATTTTGGGCTATTATCATTGAACAAATGATTTTACTCAACTTCTCAAATTCATAACTCCTTCATGACAAATCCAAATGAGGTCCAATTTGTTACCAAATTGAATAGGTTTGAAAGAGCTATAACTTTTATGAAGGAACTCTTTCCATTTGAAGTCCATAAAAAAAGTTATTCAAGGTGGAAGAAGTGAACATTTGACTTGAGACTTAGAAAATTTTCAAATATGTTTGATTTCCCAAACTTCCACCTCAAAATTTATCATGATCCAAGATCATCTCATTTGGACAAAGATTGAAGGACTTGCGCATGGGTGCAATGTGAAGTACCATTTGGAAGAATTTCATTACCCAATTCAATTCAACAATGCATGGCTTAATGTAACACCTTCAGCATGACATGTGCAGACTTTTGGACCTTTGCCAATCATTCTTTATGATTTGTACACGCCCATGCAAGCTCATGATGAAGGTTACTATTTTTGAACATTGAAATGAAAGTGTGTAGAAAGCAATGGCATTGGCTATAAATACAAGAGCAATGAGATCAGAACTTCATCCACACCCTGCCCAAGCTTTGCTCGACTGATCCAAACCCTCATTTCCATAGAATTTTTTAAGGTTTCTCTTGAAATCGAGCTTGAACTTCATATTCTATTTGGAAGTTCAAACTTCAGAAATTCACTTCCCTTTTCATCTCAATTGGCTTCTGCAAGCAAGAGGAAGAGAAAGCAAGCAAATCCATATCAAGATCAAGTGAAATTGGATCAACTCGAAGGTGATTTTTCAGAAACTTCATCTATTTGATTCTCTCTCAATTCTTTACCATTCTTTGTGATTTTTGGTTGACTAAATTCCTACCAATGTAGGCAACAAGATTGAGTTGCTTTGAGGTCAAATCGAAGCAACTCAGATCATGATCCTCAAAATTCAAATCCATGTATCTTTTTATATACTTGGAATTGGAGAAAATTGAGGCCAGATTCGAGCTTTTGAGCATTTTTTTATTTAAATACATGTCTTTATTTTTCATTTTGGTGATGGTTGATGGTGGACCAGTCCGGTGAGGTCTACTGGAGAAGAAGACCGGAGCCCGGTGGTGTGTTGTCACACCTCTCAACCACATGATCCATTTAAAATGTTTTAATCTCAGCCCTAGGTTCTGATTACCATGCGTACAACGCATTTGACTTGGTGTATGGTGGAACGCGCCCGTGTGGTCATCAGATCTGCCACCTCAACTAATGAGGGAGATTTGATGGCCCTTATTTTTTTGTATTTTCTGATTTTTTATTTAATTGTATTATATTAATTTCATTTTTAATCCAAAAATATGGCACTTTCACCAAAAATCTTTAAATATTTTCCTCTTTCATTTTCGGAATTAAAATTATTTTTTGGATTAATTTTGATATTTTTCATGAATTAATTGTTTTTATGCATATTTTGAATTGTTTAAAAATACTTCTGACTTTTCAAAAATCATGAAATTTTTTGTCTAAGGTCCTTTGGGGTTTGACCTAGGATAAATCTCTTGACCATTTATTTGGTGTTTTGAAGAGGTTTTAGGTTTTGACCAAACTAAATTTAATTCAAATGCATTTTTAATTTGATTTTAAATTGATTAATTATATATAAATTATGTTGAGCCATTTTTGTTGGCTTGTGATGTTTGACTATGTGTTTGGGCTTTGGTCAATGTTGATTTGACTTTTGTTAAGTTAAAATCATTGGATTTAGGGGATTGGTGAAATATACATTTCATCTCCTCCCACTTCTTAAATTTCAAAATCTCTCCCCCTTTTCAAAAACTTTCTTTGCTTGTGATTTTAAAACTTAGACTTTATTGCAAAATAGAAACTTTGGCCTTATGTCATTGCCTTTTTTAAACTCTTCTCTTAAATCAAACTTGTAAACAAACTTAACCATATTGACTTAAAATTTCAAAAGACAAAAAGAACTAACACCCATTCAAACTTTTGGGCATTTTGTGCCTCTTTTAGACTTAACTTTTAATTAAAAGTAATCCACTCATTTTGAAATTGTTACCACAAACTACGAGGTTTTGATCCCTCATTTTTATGTTGGTACGTAGGCACAAGTACGAAGGTCTTGTCAAACACAAAAATATAATTAATGAATTATTTTCTTATCCCCACACTCTATTGATTGCAAATATATTTTATACCAAAAACACATACAAAAAAAAAAAGGGCTCCCTATAAGTACCTAGGACACTTTGGGTGCTAACACATTTCCTATGTGTAACCAACCCTTTTACCTGTAATATCTGGAATTTTATTAGTTTTGATTTGAAAACTTATTATCTTTGGGTTTTGTTCGTACTTTTCCCTTTTTCTTTGGAAAAAATAAAAGCGCGGTGGCGACTCTGGTTTTTTTGACGTTAAGTTTATCCATAGTTTAATGGTCATGAATTTACTGCTACAAAGACAATGTTTCAAAAGTGTTGATACATTGTGATATGCAAGTCACCCTAGCAAGAACATTCTGTGAAGTATATAGTGGAAAGTCTAGGCACATAGGTCTTAGACATTCTTTCGTGAGAAAATTAATTAAGGATGGAATTATTTCACTGGCATATATACGAACAAGCTATAATTTAGCTGATCCATTTAGTAAGCCACTGACCTGAGACTTAGCAAAGATTACCTAGAGAGGTATGAGATTAAAACTCCTAGAATAAGGGTTCTGACAATGGTACTAACCCAATCTGAAGTTAATAAACCTTAACCTAAGACTCAATGCGTAACAATAAATCGCTGAGTTGGATGATTGTGCAACGTCTTAAGACAATGTTGACTATTACATATTGAGGATTGAGTTTTTCAAACTCTTAATGAAGTTCTTTATCGAGGACATGTATCTTAAGAAATAGATACGAAATGAACTTCACCTATATGACTTTCGAGATGGTGCCATCTCAAAGTGAGAGTTGGAGTTTCTCTAAAAAAATTCACGAAAACAGGAAAACACACATGGCCATAAATAGTGTTAGGCGAGACATGTAGGCGAAGAACTATTAAAGGTTGTGTTTAAGGTAAAACTGGTATAATCACAAGGGATAACGGTTCAAAGAATTGTTACCTAACATTCCGATTATACTTTATCTTACCCATACTAAGGTTAAGTTCAAATCGAAAGATACTTAACTATATTAAGATTATTTATTTATCTTTTCTGGAATTCGTCTTGTCATCATTAGAACAAGTGGAGAACTGTTGGAAATCATGGATAATTAATTCTCATGGGAGTGTTCCAATATGACAAGAAGTGTAAAGTTGAGTTAATGACAATAAATGTATTGTCAATAGTCTCTCATTGAAAGTGATGCTCACTTTAAAAGCATTATAAAGACTTAAAAATATTAAACTCAACAAAGGAGCTAAAGAGGATAAAGTGTCACATGGACAAATATGGTGGTCTCAAACATTATGCCACGTGTCTCATCCAAACAACTCATCACCAGTGTTTTCACCGGCGAGATCAGCTCCGACTTCAGGACCGGGTCCGAGGGTGTGGGCGTAGAGGCGCTAGTGACGGCTTGTAGAGGGGCACTTGAGCACTTAGGCACGACGCATAGGAGAAATCGGGCTACTCGTCGTGTTATACGGCAGCGCCGGTGGCGCTCTGGTGGGCGGAGGCCTGCGGCCGTCATGCAACAGATTAATTTTAATTATTGCTTCTGGTTTTGGTTATTTCTTAGAGTCTGAATTTTAAATTCGAAATATGAAACACTTCATGAAGTGGTGCATAATGTATCCATAGACGAACCATTGCAAACCTATGTTGAAAATGTGTTGCTTCATCAAGAGTTGCAACCTTATGAAAGAACACATGCATGACCTATAAATACATTGTTCAGTATTCAAAAATCAATAAAACAAAACTGTGCATCATCTTCCCATAAATTCCTGACACACTTCCCTGTATTCAAATCTTCACCAGTCTTGTGCAGATTCGATTACGAGACTGAATTATCCTGGGTTTTCTTGCGTTCAACTCTAAGACAATAAAAAGAGTGTTTGAAATACTTTTAAGAAAAGTGACATCAATCATGATTCAGACCTGGATCCATTCAACTTTACCAATTTATCTAACAATAATACCATCTAAAGAAACTATTTATTCAATTCAAATGCTAATTAAACTATACTCTCATTTATATTTGTTAGATTTCAAAATTTACCGAGAGCATACCCCTGATAACATTTTAAATAAATGAAATTATTTAAACATCATAAAGACAATAAAATAGTAGTTAAAATAAATTAAAATATTAAAAATAAAATGCATGTGTTATAATAACTTACTGATAAAGAAAAAAAAATACTACCGAAACCTCACTAATTTTAGAATTCCATCCAAACAAAGCCTAAACAACGAACTAGTTTGTTTGAATGAATGAGAAATAAAGCGGGATGGATCCCCTATTTATACTATCATAAAAATAATAAAAAATTGTGTTACCCTACTACTGTAGAGCATTCTATATTTCCTCACCAATTTTGGTTAGATAAAATAATTACTTGTTACACCATTAAATCGATTTGGAAAAATTCACTAATTTTTGGTTGGGTTGGATTGGATAGTTTACCCAAAATAAATATCAATTTTTTTATTTAAATATTAAATGACTTAATGATAAGTCATTATATTTTTTCATTAAAATTAATCGAAACTTTTATTTTTATTTTAAAAATTGAATAACCTAATTTTGTTATTTTTTATCATCATAAAATAATAAATATAATATAAATTCATCATATAATACTTGCATCAAACTAAAGTTTTCATGACATGTAGTTGTAACAATATCAAAATAATAATAATAATAATAATAACATTAGAAATTAGTTAAAATCATGATCATTAAAATACTAAATGTTCAAGAGATTAAAATTAAAACAACTATGCTCGAATTCATCAAAATCATAATAATAAATGTTTGATTAGTGAATTAGTGAGTTTTTTGGGTCCGAGTCCGATTTACCCATAGCTCATTTATTTTAATGAGTTTTTTAGTTTTTAAAACCATATTCACCCACTTACCCGACTCAATCCATTTGAAAAATATTTTTTTATATAGGTTTGTTAGGGTTTTTTGGGTTGATCCAACCTATGTACACCCTTAAAAAATTAGAGAACTAAAAAAATAACAAAAAGGGAATAACAAGACTCCTCAATCACCCAAAAAAAAGAACAAGAACAACTCCGATGCACCAAAATAAGAGAAACGTCCCAACTAGATCTAAAGAAAGACATAAAGCAACATCCTCCAAACCACCAAAAATACCATCGAGAAAGTGTGTGGGTGGGTGGGTGGGTGGGGGGAACAAAAACCTCAGGCCGTTATTGATTCAGGAAGAGAATAGGGTGATTTTGCCACTCATAAAAGGTACAAGAATATTTAGAATAGTTTCGAAGGAACCATTTCAGAGAATAGATTATGATTTTTTCTACAAAATCCTTCATGTTTAGGAACACGTCCAAGAAAACAAAATCATTGTGAGATTTCAAAATGGACCTAGCCACCAAATACCAACCAAGTCATACAAATATCGTATACCACATATTAACCACCATCTCATAGGTAACAAAGAGATGGGAAGTACACTATAAGGATCTCGAAAAAAAAATGAAGAGATGCCTCATGGGTCTTTGTAAGATACATCACTTGAAATACTCTCTCTCATGGACATCCTATCTAATAAGAGTTTCTAATAGAAGACAACAACCTTAGATGGACCCCAAATGTTTTAGATAATGGGGGAAAATTTTCTCTAGTCATGGAGGTACCCACAATCATACTAGCACCATAAGGAAATAAAGGTCAAAGCAACCAAGTAGGCACATTCTTTCCCATGTTTCCACAACCAAAGGCTCATATATATATATATATATATATATATATATATATATATATATATATATATATATATATATATATATATATATATATATATATATATATATATATATATATATATATATATATATATATATATATAATATATATATATATATATATATATATATATATATATATATATATATATATATATATATATATATATATATATATATATATATATATATATATAGACACACACACACATAGAGAGAGAGAGAGGGAGAGAGAGAGAAGTGCCCTAGATAGCCAAAATGTGGTTATTTACTAGATCATTTACCTAGACCAAAAGCCTCTTCCTCCACTAAAGATCCCAAACCATCATCACATATACTTTTCAGCCTACCTCTCCTACTATAAATTCTTTGAAACAGAGATCTAAGAAAAATCCTCGGGAAAGTGGCTCTCAAAGAAAGGTCTTCCTAGAAAGAGGTAAGTATATTAGACCCCACTTTTTAAACATCTTATCCTAAAACCAATCTGAAACGGGGGCGGAATTAAAGCCAATGAGAAAAACATATTTCCAATAAGAAGAACATAATCTAAAATCTGAAGACCTTCCCACCAAGAAAGGAGACTGCATAAGCACTAAATCTAGCATTAAGTATATCTCACCACAAACCAATACTATGTAAGATTAACCTATATCTCCATTTTCCATGTCAAGCCAAGTTGAATAAAAAAAATATCTAACCCAACCCTCTTATCTATTTAGGATAACAAAAATCAAACTCCCTAACCCATGAGACTATTAACTCACCTTTCACCCTACACCAAAGAAACTTACACTTGATAATCACAATCATTTTCCAAACCTTAACTAATATCTTTAAAAGGGACAAGTAGAAATTAAGTATTGAATAAATGAGATTCACCCCCACCCCAAGCTGACATACCTATGACACCACCAAAACAACCCCCATTAATAAGCCCAATAATATTCTCATAAGTGGCGTATAAACGAGGATTTACACTGATCTGAAGGCCAAAGTATTTGAAGGGGCACATTTTTGGTTGAAACTCAGGAAAACTTTTATCATAGTCATTAAATTTGTGTCAACATTGACCCCAATGTGGATGCTTTTAGAAAAATTAACATGTAGCCTAGAGGCAAGCTAAAGACCCGAAAGATGGCTTTAATAGTTCAAAGGTTTACATCTAAATTCTCCACTAATATTAAATTATTGTCCATATATTGGAGATGAGAAATCACTAATCCTAAGGATCATATCATAAAGCTTAGGAATAGAACCATATCTACCACCATACCAAACTGGCCACTAAAACCTTCCATCATAAGAAAGAAAAATACTAGGGCCAAGGGGTCCCCTTGCTTAAGCACCTTTTAAATATTATTCTCTTGAGTGAAGCATCCCTTAACAAGAACAACAAAGTTCCATGAGAACACACATGCACACACCCAAACATGTAATTTATCACTAAACATGAACTTGCCCAAGATGAAATATAGGAAACTCCAACTATGGAAATAGAAAGCCTTTTCAAATTAACCTTAAAAATAAGGAAACATTTCTTAATTTTTGTGATCATCCCAACAAGTTCATTAACCTCCTCCACTCCATCTATCAAAAGTCCCAAGTTTATTAAAGCTCACTAGTTTTGAGAGATTAACGTATCCATAACTTTAGCTAACCTAACCTTTTAGACTTTAGTCACATGATTATACATGCTCAAAACAAAAGAAATAGGTAGAAAATCCCCCAATTAAATAGAAAATTCACCTTAGAGATTAATGTAACAAAATAAGAGGATAACATGCTCCATAAATAAGTTCTAAATTGATGCCATAATTTTTTTTTAAATGAGAAGTTGAAATTATGGCAAGTTACATAATTTTCTTTTATGAATAGCAATATAATGTATTAATAAAAAAAAGGTAAGAGCCACCAAATTACAAATAATCTCAATGCAAAACAAGTGCCTAAAGGACTATCAAGAGTACAAAAGAAATGTAGAAAGAAAAAAATTACACCATCAACAAAACAACAATCCAAACAATAAAGACCAATCTTTTAGGATTGAGTTAGAGCTCATACCACGAGAACCAACATCAACAAGTCAAAACCTACTAAAAGAGCAACAAAACTACATACAGAACCAAGACAAACACTTGATCCACTATTGTTTGAGGTAGATGATAGGGTTTTAAGTTAGTTAGAGTACGAGCATGAATTCACTTCTAATCAACCTAGAAACATTTTCCAGTCTAAATAAATACTCTTTTTTCGCCTCTTTCACCGTTTTTTGTAACACCATTAAAGATGACATATTTACGGATTCTCTAAATCTGTCTAGAGAATATCCAATCATAGCAAAACCACCCTAAACTTGACCCTATCTCCTTAAGAACAAAAGTCTAAGTTACTAGAAAGAACCTTTTGACTATCCAACCTCTATAAGATCTTATACAATACATACATGATAAATTAGTTACAGGAGCATACATGTATTTGAATTGGGAAGTATCATGACATTAATCGGAATTAATTGAGACCGTATTTTGAAACTATGCATGTATGTACATTCAAGTGAATATTGTGTTGCTACATTTTCATATCATTTATGATTTTTTTTATTTTTAGAAATACAAGTCGATAAGGTTCATATCAAGTACTGTATTATTTATGTTGTCATCAATTAATGCGCGGTGCATATAGCAATCAACATAACTCAATGATTGAATTGTTGACAGGGGATTATTTGATTATGTGAAAATAGGATGGACAAGTGTTGTTCTGATGACCAATAATCCTGAACAAAATAAGATATAGATGATTAAATATTTACAATTGGTTGCATGTGTTTCTATCTAAATTTTTATACGTAATTGATCCATATACAAATATATATTATTTTTTGTTTATTTTAATTACAAAATTTTCAACTAATTTATAGTGAATATTTTACAAACTATTATCCTTTCAGCTATCAACTCATTTGATTTTACAAACTATATATTATTTTTTGTTATTATCTTTTATTTAGTTTTAATTCTTATAAATATTGTTTTTATTCTTTGTATTTATTATTTTATTTAGTGTTTATAACATCAATTTGTATTAGTATTTGATTTTAGTCACTCCAATATATTTGATAAAAAATTAAAATTTATTATTCTACACTAGCGTTCAGACGGGCACTCCCGTGCCCGTCTGCCCGCTTTTTTTAATGCGCACAACAAAGAAAAATAAATGTATGTTTTTCTTTTTATGAAATTTCTATTGTATATAGCATTAAAAATAATATTATTATATTTTGAAAATGGTAAACAAAGATATTCAAAATTATATTAAAGCATGCAAAATACTATTGATACTGTGTAATCAATGACATTCTCTAAGAGGAATGCCGAACATGAAATCTTTATTCGAAATATTTTCTTTTTTCCTGCAATTGTTTTCCGTGGTAAAGGAAAAATGTAAGACTCTCAAATTAGAATTTTTTATAGATAAAAATATAGTAAAATTAATAGTAAGTAGTGTAATATAGTTTCTTTTACCTTATAAGGATTTGAATCAATTTTTCATACATCCTTTTATCCAGGGCCGGCCTTTCACAGGCGCAACAGGCCCTATGGAACTGGGCCCCAAAATTTTGGGGGCCTATTTTTTTTTTTTTTAAATCTAATTAATATGAAAAAATTTAAAATATATATTATTTTTCCTCATTCCAAACGCAACCTAAAACCGAAAAGACGCCAAGGAAAATGAAACGTCGGCATTAAAGAAGGGCCTCCAGATTAATAGTGTATTTTTTAGTGTATTTTTTTATTATTAAATTATATATATATTTTAGATTTAGGCCTATTTATTAAATTAAAACAGGGCCTCCAGATTGATTGGGCCGGCCCTGCTTTTATCAATGCGCTCTTGAGATTTATAAAACTACAAATACATGACAAAATGTCATATTATCAAAGAAATACATTCAAAATATTTGACTCATTTGAATATAATAAGGTTTATTGTAACACAAATAAATGTATACCTTGAGAACGAAGATACTTTATTTTAGTCTAGATTTGATAGAACAGCAATTATGACTTATTTCTGAATTATCTGGATTTTTGATAAGAAAAAGAAAACAATGGATTTAGTAAATATATATGGTTTTATTTACATAAACCAAGAATAGTAAAAATGTTCTTAAATGAATAAAATAAAACTCTCTCTCTCTCTCTCTCTCTCTCTCTCTCTCTCTCTCTCTCTCTCTCTCTCTCTCTCTCTCTCTCTCTCTCTCTCTCTCGCTCTCTCTCTCTCTCTCTCTCTCGCTCTCTCCTCTCTCTCTCTCTCTCTCTCCTCTCTCTCTCTCTCTCTCTCTCTCTCTCTCTTCTCTCTCTCTCTCTCTCTCTCTCTCTCTCTCTCTCTCTCTTCTCCTCTCTCTCTCTCTCTCCTCTCTCTCTCTCTCTCTCTCTCTCTCTCTCTCTCTCTCTCTCTCTCTCTCTCTCTCTCTCTCTCTCTCTCTCTCTCTCTCTCTCTCTCTCTCTCTCTCTCTCTCTCTCTCTCTCTCTCTCTCCTCTCTCTCTCTCTCTCTCTCTCTCTCTCTCTCTCTCTCTCTCTCTCTCTCTCTCTCTCTCTCTCTCTATATATATATATATATATATATATATATATATATATATATATATATATATATATATATATATATATATATATAACATTAATATTATAATTTGTATATTATTTTTAATAAATAAAAAATTAATAAAATATATATTTTAACTTAGACTTCTACCCAGATACGCATGTTTTTGGTTGTGACCTGAATTTTAATGACTTTAAAAAAGAACGAGTAGCAAAATTATTTAAATAGTAAAAAAACAAATTAAGAAATTGTATTTGAAACTAGACGTTTTTAGTCTATTATTATACATAAAGAATGCATTCGGATCCTAAATCATCCAGTATAAAATAATTACCTTTTTCTTTTCTCTCATTTAATTACAGTTTTGTGAAATACAGGAAAGAATTCTCTCCAGTGCAATCACATGGTTGATATTATTTCTTTGCAAGTTAAAAAATTAGTTAAAGATTGGTTCAATGGTAAGATAATCAGTGGACAGCCTACAATAAAATTCTCATGAGAGAGAATCTCCATACGTGGTAAATAATCCATTATAAAATAATTAACTTAAGGTGAATAAGGGTAGTTAGACTTGTCATAATTTTCAATAATAAATTTTTAATGATGTAACTCAAATTTAAATAGGCAATTATCTGACATTCCTTTCTCTTTCGAACATATCGCTCATTTTTTACATTAAATTTAGTCGGTTAGGTTAGATGAATAAGAGACGATAAAATAAAATTCACTTTTTTATTTTCTTTAATTTGAGGGATTTGGATGAGAGGGGGAACAAAATTCTTCAATAGATAACAATATTAAAGGAGTTAATTGAAATACACTGACAGTGTAAAAGAATTTTACACTATCCGTTAATCATAGCCGTTGGATGTTGAAATAAGTTTGACTTTTATTTTAAAAATCTATAAAGTAATGCAAACGGGTGATGGTGATTAATCGATTGTGTAAAACATTTTACACTGACAGTGCATAGTAATTAATCTCCAATATTAAAATATCATCCACAATAACCACACTAAAAATTTGACATGCCATATACGTATAACTATATCAAAGTAATATAAAAAATTGTTATTTTTTAGAGATCAATTTTGAGTTCCGAGTTCTAGTGTCTCAATAATTATCTAAGCCTGTCAGAAATTGTATTTGGAATGTTGTTTTCGTTTTAAAAAATTAAATTATTATAAATAGGACTTAGGGTATATGATTCTTTTCCCAAACAAATTTGATGATTTTTCAGTAAGTGTATCAATACTGTCGTAGTAATAAAAAGATCGAATTCACAGGGACTGCCTTTTAACAAGACAAAATGTGTGCAATGTATAGAAAAGATTAAAATGAGAGATTTTCGAGTTTGCAATGTGAAAAGTATATAAGTGCTTAAACAGAGTTATAAATGTGGTCAGGTTATGTTTAGAATCCCCGATTTCTCTATTGTTGATGTTTGATGCCTTGTCTAAATGATCTCATCACTATAACCCTACAACAAATTAACAAGGTTGTTATAACCGATCTCTCGCGAAATAACTCACTAATCACCACTCGGAGTTTCCTATCCCTAGTCCACCAGCGTAAGGAGGATTATGCAATGCACAGAATGTTAATTCCCTATGCCATTACTCGGGGTCTCCTATTCCTTTTCAACATGCGTAAGTACAACAATTGCCCTATGTCCAACACATAGACTAAGGGTCAATATTCCGTATGTGCCCACAATCAATTTAAAAGAGTATCTCACATAAAAAGTATTACGAACAATAAGAAATCGAGTAGGATTATAGATCAAAAGGTTCATACAAAGTCAAATCAACATATTACCCAACAACAGTGAAATAGGTTATCATAACACAACATAACCTATAGGAGCTTAGCTACTCATAATTCAAATTACAATACCGAAATCAATAGATGAAAAGAACATATGAATTCTCTTGAAGTAATGGCCTCAAATGGCTTTCAATGCGCTAAAAATCACCCTTGATGTTGTAAAAATCATGCATGGATCTCCAAAATTTGTAACCCTTATCAAAGTGCATAATTTCCCCTTAAAAAGAGCTTAGAATGGATCATATGTGTCAGAAAAAGCCCAAAAAAAGGGGCCATCGCGCACGCGATGCAGCTTTTATGGTCTTATCGCGCGCGTGATGGTGCACGTGATTTTCCCGAAAGTTGCGCTCTTTTACTCCATTTTCACCCAAATTTTCACTAAGTCGAATTTCTTCACACTTAGCTACTTTTTCTTCATTCTTTGGTTTTTCTTCTTTATATTGGCTCATCTTTCACTTGTTTTGATTCGATTCTTAGACTAAATTCATACAATGATGGACTATCATCAAAACCCCAAACTTGAATTGTTGTTTGTCCTCAAGTAATTCGCCTGCAACTGTATATTTCAACAGAAAACAAGTCGCACGATAACAAACAAACATTACCAAATTAAAATTTTCTTTGACCTGACCATCGTTCTAGCTTCCAACTTCTACCTGGAAAATTCGGAAAACATCCTTAAACATTGACGAGTACTCAACCTGACTCTCAGCTCACTTTGACTCACTTAATAAAAAGGGTTATTTCTCAATCAACATGCAAAATCAATTATGCTTAGCTTGATTATGTTCTAATATAGTTCATCACAAAAATCATAACACACACATTAAAGGTCTTTTAAGGTTGTAACATGGCTTATGTTTGGGTAGGATATTTTTGGGAAAGTAGGTTTAAACCTTTGGAATTAGGTGCCTAGTTCTCCTTCTATCATCATACCTATTTGTTCCTTTTTTACGGTACTAGAGATATTTAGTCCTCTTGTACTTCATTCTTTTTCTTTTCTCTTTTTTTTTGAAGAAGTGTCTTTTTCTTCTTCTTATTTCCTCATAAATTTTGAAATTTTGGCCAATTTTCTCTATTACCCCAACCCCAAACTTAAAAATTTGCTCACTTCCAAGAGAAACCCAAAACTTAATCTTTTTCATACACTTTAGGAATTATACTTCTACCTAACTCCAGAGAGAGGGTGGAAAGAAAAGACCTTTCAAGTCATATGGCTAAGAATTTTAGACTACGTCATCGAAAGAAAGGCTAAGCTCAAAGTGGTTAGCAATGAATATCCATATTATTACATGGTGGTTTCAAAAGGCTCAAATTTATAAATAAAAAAATGACCTCAGTGTGTGTCAGTCAAACCAGATGACCTTAATCGGAAATATATCAAACCAGATAAAATAATAGTGCATGGATACATAAAAAAGAAAGCAAAGTGAACAGTGGAATTTATTTGGCTTAAACCTTACTAGATGAGGTATCTGAAGGTTGAGTATAAGTCCGCTGATTCTTTTCTTATCCTTTTCCTTCAAGTTGCTAGTTGTTATTCTGATGATCAAGTTTCTTTTGGATCATTTGTTCAATGCTAAAATTCTAAACTTGCAAATCTGAAGAAAAAAACACAGCTACAAACTTGTTCATTAAAGACATTTGAATAGTCATGGAAGGGGGCATGCTCGAGTAGCTAATTCCTCTCTTGGAAGGTCCCGAAAAATAATAATGTAAATTCTGCACACAAAAATAATAGGTTATAACTTATGGGTTGCCTCCATCCAACACTTCTTTTTCATCATTAACTTGACGTCCCATGCTTAAAACACGTCAGGCGCAAGGGATACCCTCACACCAATCAATTCACTTCTACCTTTTCCTTTTTCCACCTTGATACCTTTTTCCTCCATATGGTAGCAAGTATCTAAGTCCTCCATATACGGTGTCCAATCATACACCTTAAAAACAACTTTTTCTTTGTTGAATTTCAAGACAAGTTCACCAGTTTCTACATCTATCTTTGCTTTCCCAGTTTCTAAGAATGGTCTTCTGAGAATAATAGATCCTCCTGAATGTCCTTTTGTATCAAGCACTACAAAATTTTCAGGAAACAGTAATCCATCAACATGTACTAACACGTCTCGTAAGATACCAAGTGGTTGAGTAACAAATGAATCGGCTAAAATGAGAGTCATGTTACTCGGTGTGATCTCACCCACTTTCAATTATTTGACCTTTTTTAGCGGCATGACATTTATATTAGATCCTAAATCACATAGAGCATGTGGGATCTTCACTCCATCAATATTACAAGAAATAGTAAACTTACCTAGGTCTTTTACTATGCCAGCCTTTTCGGTCATGTTTACATGTTCCTTGACCACTTTCTCTTTCGTCCCCTTTAGTAATTCCTTCATAAAATTAGAAAACTTATACATTAGTTCTAAAATTTCATGGAAAGAAATACTTACCTAGAGTGTAGCTAAAATTTCCTTGAACTTTGAAAACATCCATGCCTCATCGTCCTGAACCGGTTTCTTCTTAATTATAGGATATGGTGGTTTGATGTAATATGGTAATTTGGGATTTGGATCAGGAAGGATATGCTTCTTTGTTCTCTTCCAAAGAGATTTTTATCTATAATTTGATCAAGGGTGAATCCTCTTTCCTCTAAGTCACCTTGATTGTTACTCTCCTTTTTTTCACCTATATCTTTCTCAATCACACCCTCTTTAACTATTCCATATTCACCATTTTTTGGTAATCACCCCAAAACCTGTTTCCACATCCTTGCATGATTCATTATTAGGATTATCTATAGTGTTACCTGTAAATCCTCCACTCGAGCTTGGCAAAGCAGCTCTTTGTCTAGATAACTGACCAATTGATGCGGTGTTTTTCGCAAGTATACGAACGCGTCAGAGTAATATAAAAGATTGTCGAATCCATAGAGACCAAGTGTCAATCTATCGTTATCTATTGTTATGGTGTTTATCAAAGGCAATCAAAATAGGTGTTTTTAGAGTGTGCAATGAAAAGTAAAGTATTGAATAAAGTTTAATTAATAAAGACAGGGTCGAATGTAATTCACATAATCAATTAATAATTCAAGTACTTGCTAATAGAACTACTTATGGGCAATGTTTCCTACTTTGAAAAGAACTAATTTAACAGGAATTGTCGCTTTCGCGTAATCAGAACCGAGTTGTACTCCCTAATCAAACCCTCTTATTGTCACTTATAAAAAGGCGCGCATTGCGTTAGAGTAGTAAACCTATTTTTAAGAAATATAGTATCTTGACTAAGTTGAAAAGTATTATAACCTGGATTTCTTAACCAAAAGAGGTTCTCACGAACCAGACTCTAAACTTATAAACGCGTCCAAAAATAGTTTTAAAATCTCTTTTCTTCTTAAATTAAAAACTCCTAATGAACTAAACAAAGCGCTTTCGCTGTTTTTGAAATAGTTAAAAACAATTAAGTTTAGATAGACGTTGGACGACTTTCGATCTTACCCAACGGAATTGAAGTGCGGGAAAACTTAAGTTGAAAGTTAAAATAGCCCTTAAGTGTTTCTACGAACAATTGTACGGATTATCGGTTCAATTACGATCCTTACATTCTAACCTTATAAATTTAGTTAGACATGGCAAGGTAAAAATGCATTAATTTAAATAAAAGTAGTGCGAGTGCGGAAAGTAAATAAAAGTAGTGCGAGTGCGGGAAATAAATAATTTAAAGCGAGTGCGAGGAAATAAATAATTTAAAGCGAGTGCGAGGAAAATAAATAAAGTAAAGCGAGTGCGGGAAAATAAATAAAGTAAAGCGAGTGCGAGGAAATAAATAATTTAAAGCGAGTGCGAGGAAAATAAATAAAGTAAAGCGAGTGCGGGAAAAGAAATAAAGTAAAGCGAGTGCGGGAAAATAAATAAGATAAAGACAAGTAATAAAAACTTGCTCCAATCGGAGGGTTGAATAAATTGCAAAGCGGAAATGAAAATAGTGGCAGGATTAACTTCCTTCCAAAGTGCTCCAAACTCGATTACAGACTCTATCACAGATTTGATTACACAATTGTGGTAACACTCCAATGCGAAGCGATTACCACTTTAAAATACTGAATATATGCCTAAGTGAAACAAAGTTGCTCTGAGTTTGCCTCTGTTCTAAGTTTGGATGATTGTAAAAGTGATTTCGAGTTTCTATTTATAAGCAAGTAAAAAGATGGAAATGACAAGGATGCCTTTCAACTTGAAAATGGAAGGGAAAACTTTTCCTCTTGTGGCGCCCGCCACAAGGCCATGGCGCCCGCCACAAGGCCAATCTGAGGCGCCTTAGTGGAAGTAGTGGGGAACGTGGCAGTTTAGGGAAGTTGAGTTTGGACACGTCATGGCAGGGTCTATGGCGCCAACCATGGGGTAGGCCACAAGTACAAAATGCTGATTTTTAGGGTTTTTAGCTCTTTTTCACTCCTTTTCTCGATCGGGGCTCCGATTAAAGTAAAAACCTGAAAACAAAGGAAAATATAGCAATAACACAACAAAATAACAATAAAACAACTAGAATGCATGTGAAATCAGAGTCGAAAATACGGTAAATTTCAGTGTTATCACCAATCTGCATCTCCAAATTTTTTATTGATGCGTCATGGTTTCTAATCATTGTTTCATGGTTATTATTTAAATGATCAAAGCTACTTTTAATGACTTTAATGAAAATTTGCAAGGTTTCTTCCAACTGTGAAGGTTTCCTTTGAAACAAGGCTTGTGGCTTTGTTGCACACCTTGATTAGCACTTGAATTTTGATTATTGCTCCAACAGAAATTTGGGGGATCTTTCCAACCTGGATTGTAGGTGTTGGAATAAGGGTTGTTCTTCTAAAAAAATAGCAAATTGGAATTCTTCATTTGACCCTTCCTAGAAGCACCTTCCATTTGTATATTCTTCTCCATAAAAATCACACCTAAGTGCTTGTACTTGACTCATGTTAGCTTTACCTAAACTACTTTCATCTAGCTTTTTATTTAAAAATTCAATCTAAGCTAAAAGTGTAGTATGAGTATCAACAACTAACATACCTTTTGGTGTGCCCACAATTTTGATTTTTACCGACCTTTCGCTTTTTGAACGACGCTCATTCATAAACATCTTCTCAATAAGGTCTTTCACTTGTGGTTCAGTCATTGATCGCATAGTGCTTCTTACGGAAGCATCTAACAACATGTGTGTCTGACTCTTGAGAACTTTAATGAAATTTTGCATCTGCTACATATTATTCATATTGTGATTCAGGCATCTGCGTAACAAAAGTTTGAATCTTTTCCATGAGTCATAAAACGACTCAGTTTTCTAGTGCTTGAAATTTACAATCTATGTTCTACGCTCGGTAAACTGAGTAGTGGTGAAGAATCTTTATAGGAATATGTCCTCCAATTCCTTCTAAGTTCGAATCGTTCCATTTGGAAGGAAAAGTAACAAATCCTTAGCTCTTCCAATTAGTGAGAATCCAAACAACCTCAACTTAACCTGGTCTTCAGTGACATCAGTTGGTTTGCACATCGAAGATGTTTCATAGAAGCGTACAAGATACTCCCATGGATCTCTAATCGCGTTCCCATCAAACAAATTATATCGTAAACCTAAAAGCACATAATTCTTAATATCAAAGTTAGCAAGGTATGTCAGTACAAACCCTCTCGAAACCTGTCATTCATTGGTTCTTTTACAGTAATCCCCCATAGTTTGGGGTGGTATAGCTGCCATGATGATTTCCTCTTCAGAGTCAGAAGAAATCAGAGGTTAATCTTCAACTAAGATCACTTGAGCTATATTTACTTGCATGGTTGCTTTCCTGATAGCATGTGTTGTTCTTTCAATTTTAGGATCAAACGGTGTCAACGTTGATCCTGAGCTACGCATACACAAACAGGAAATACCCAAGTAGCACTATGATTATCAAGAAAATAAAAAAAATAAAAAAAAAGACAAAAAATAAAATGTTGCACAAACGTAGCCTTATTGAAATTTCAATAGTACCCCACAACGGCGCTAAAAACATGATGACTTCTCGGCAAGTGTACTAGTAGTGTCACAGTAATAAAAAGATTGAATTCACAGTGATTGATTTTTAACAAGACAAAATGTGTGAAATGTATAGAAAAGATTAAAATAAGGGGGGTGGGGGTGGATGGGGGGGGGGGGTTGAGTGTGCAATGTGAAAAGTAAATAAGTGCTTAAACAGAGTTACGATAACGGTCGGGTTGTGTTTCGAATCCCTTATTTCTCTATTGTTGATGTTTGATTCCTTGTATGAATGACTTATCATTATAACCTTACGGCGAATTAACAATGTCGTTATAACCGATCCCTCACGAAATAACTCACTAATAACCGGAGCTTCATATCCCTAGTCCACTAGCGTAAGCAGGATTAGATGATGCACATAATGTTAATTCCATATGCCACTACTCAGGGTCTCATATTCTTATTCAACCTGCGTAAGTACAACAATTGTCTTAGGTCTAATACATAGACTAAGGTCAGTATTCCCTATGTGCCCACAATCAATTTAAAAGAGTATCTCACATAAAAAGCATTAAGAACAATAAGTAATTGAATAGAATTATAGATCAAAAGGTTCATACAAATTTAAATTAACATATTACCCAACAATAGTGAAATAGGTTGATCATAACACAACATAACCTAGAGGAGCTTAACTACTCAAAATTCAGATTACAATACAAAAGTCAATACATGAAAATAACATATGAATTCCCTTGAAGTAATGGCCTCTAGTAAAAATCACCCTTGATGCTGTAAAAATTGTGCCTTGATCTCCAAAATTTGTAACCCTTATCAAAGTGCAGAATTTCCCCTTAAAAGAGCTTAGAATGGATCAGATACATCAGAAAAAGCCTAGAAAAATGGTCCATCATGCATGTGATAACTTGCATCATGCACGCAATGCATATTTTAAGGTCCTATCACGCACGCGATGATGCGTGTGATTTTTCCCAGAAGTTTCACTCTTTTGCTCCCTTTTTCACCCAAATTTTCACTAAGTTCAATTTCTTCACACTTAGCTATTTTTTCCCCGTTCTTTGGTCTTTCTTCTCCATTTTAGCTCATCTTTCACTTGTTTTGATCCTATTCTTTGACTAAATTTATACAATGACGAACTGTCATCAAAACTCATGCAAACTTCCAACTCCAATACGAGAAATAAAACTGTTTGTAGAAGAACATAAAAATTCGACAAGACCTACTTTCAGCAAAGTGTTGTCCAGTCCCAAACAAACAATGTACCAATGTAGCTTGTTTATTTAAAATTAATTTTAGTACAATTATTTAAAATGAGATTTTCTCAACTGATTTTAAGACACTTTCATAGCCTCAAACTTAGTTGTCTGGTATTTCTCATTCAGATATCGGATCACACCCTTTTAACATATGAGCACTATCTGAAATTATTTTACTTATGTGGAGATATCTAATTTTAAAAAATCAAAATCTAGAACAATCCATTGATATTTCTCGCAATGAAATTTCGGAAAGTCTACATGAAGGAATTGGGATCCCTTGGTCAAGCTACTTTCTAAGATATTAGCTTCCTGGAGGAATAAATTTGTGAGTTTAGGTGGATTGGTGGTCCTAATGAACTCGGTGTTGAACGCGATTATAATGTTCTTTTTGTGTTTCATGAAGATGTCAACCTCAGTTTGATATAAGTTGGTTAGTGTGCAAAGGTGTTTTATGTGGGAGAAATCCAAAGGGGGAGGAAAGATCATGTGGGTTAAGAGATAGGGAAATAGGCCTTAAGATGATGTCCCACCAGTGGAGAGGACTTCCCATTCTTGGTTCTTCACCTAATTAGGATACATATTAGTTCGCCTCGTCTTGCATTAAGATGATTAGGGACGAATAAAAGGAATTTTTTTGTATTATATCTAGGTTCTTGGGAGGGGGTTGTTTGGGTTTGGATTTTTAGGTTATGGCAGTCTTTTCTAGTTTTAGAAAATAAACATGTTTAGGGTTTGCTTGTCCATATTTTAGGAGTGGTTAGGCGAGGTCGATTGATTCTTGGGTTTGGAAACTTGATATGACTAAGGGATATTTGGTGAGATCATATTATGGTATCCTTTTGGATTTGGTCAGGGGTATTGATTATAGGTCAGAGAAGGTGTTAAGGGGATATTCTATTGTTTAGAAGAGATGAGTGCCTTCCTAAGTTGTTGTGTTCTCATGGATCTTTCTCCATTATAGATTATCGACTAGGCATAATCTTTTGAGGTGCCAAATTGTGCATGGATCTGGCAGTGTGGGTGTATGTTGTGTGTAAGGAAGGTGGAGTTATTCGATTATATCTTTGTTTTATATGAGGTAGCTTCTGTGAAGATAAGCTTCCAACATGATTTTGATGAAGACAAAATTTCAAGCTCTCCATATCAAAAGAAGGAAAAAGAAGGATCTTATCAAAACATTGTTCAAGACTTTCATAGATCAAGTTAAGGTATATGAAATTCTTGACATATACACTCTTAATGCTCAAAGTTTTTTATCATGCATTGTGTCTTTTTTTAAAAAACTTTCTTATATCATGATTGTGGTTTTGGATGAAAATCAGAAAGATTGCATTTTTTAAAAGGTATTTTAACTTAGAAAATTTTCAAATTTTTTCTGCACCAATCGATAGGTGTTATATGTCAATCGATTGATCAAAGTTTCTGTTCTAAAAAATTTCGTTTCATATGCTGAGCCAATCGATTGATGCTTTGAAGAAATCAATTGGTCCTAGTTAAATTTTTCATTTTTTGCCTTATGTCAATCGATTGGGCTTCTGAGTCAATCGATTGATCCTGTGAAATTTTTGAAAAATATGAATCATATTCTTTCACTCTTTACACCTTTTCGTCATGTCCTTTCATGGAAACCTTCACATCTTTTCATTAACATTTTTCAGATTCTTTTAACCATTGCCATGTTGTTTTGAAAGGATGCTTTCTCACTATAAATACTCTTTAAATCTTCATTACACACTCACCTCTTTCAATCAAATTATAAAATCTCTCTACATATTTCTTCAACAGAATTTTCACACAAAGATACTTTTTGAAATACATTTTCATATCATACTCTTCAAAAGTATCCTTGAGCACTTAGAGAGCATTTTGTCTTGAACCTTCATATCGTGAAAGAGAAGAAGATTCTAATCATTTGATTAAATCTTGTCCACTAGAAAATATTTCTACTTATTCAAATTACTCTTTAAAATCCTAAGTATCAAGGATTGTTTGATATTAAGTATGGTTACTTATCATCCAGGATTGTTGGAGATAAGTTTCAAGAAAAGGAAGTTTTGTTTTCTTTTCATATGAAATAAGTTTCAAGAGTATTGTTCTTGATAACTTTTTTAGAAGTTTGTTTATGAAGATTTAACTATAATAAAATCTCTTACACATTGTAAGGGGATTGGAGTACTCTCGGATTGTGAGGGGAACCAGTATAATTCCTGGTGTTCTTTATCTTCTGCACTTTACTGTTTTCCTCGCCTAATCAATCCAGAAAAGAAAAGAACCATTTTCCACCAAATTAGAATAAAATTTCTCAAGTCCTAATTCACCCCCCTCCCCCCCCCCCCTCTTAGGCTTATTCCTAACTTACATTTGGTATCAGAGCAGGTTATTGGTAACTTGCTCCACAAATCAAGAAGATGGCTTCCGCAAGCGCAAACCCGATGTTTAAAGAATGAGGTAGTAGCAACAAACCACCTCTATTTTCAGGAGAATATTTCGACTTCTAGAAAATCCGCATGAAAGCATATTTAGAAGCACAAGGAGATGGTATATGGGAAACTGTAGAAAATGGTCTGCATAATCCAATGATTGTGCTTAATGGTGTTGGCACTTCTAAGGTTAAGATCACCTATAATGAAGACGATAAGAAAAGAATACTTAATGAAAAGAAAGCCATCAATGTTCTTCAAAGTGCATTAAGTATGAACGAGTTCTTCTGCATATCTCAATGCAAATCAGCAAAAGAAATATGGGACACTTTGGTGGAGACTCACGAAGGAACCACTGAAGTTAAAAGATCTAGATTAAACACACTGAGTCAAGAATATGAAATGTTCAGAATGCAGCCCGGAGAATCCATTGTTGCATTGCAGAAAAGATTTGTTCACTTGACGAATCATTTAATTGCTCTTGGAAAGACCTTTACAAATGATGATCTCAACCTTAAAGTGCTAAGATCCTTGACTAGAGAATGGCAACCAAAAGTTACAACTATATCGGAGAAGAAAAGTCTTTCTACAATGACATCCACATTATTATTCAGAAAACTCTAAGAAAATGAACTTGAACTTGGAAGACTTGAAAAAAGCATGAAAATCAAGAAAAGAAATCCAAAGGAATTGCTTTGAAAGTATAATCAAAGGAAGAAAAAGATGAGGGCGCACCAGAGGAAGATGAAAACTTCATGCTCCTTGTTAAAAGGCTTGGTAAGTTTTTTGGTAAAAATGACAAATCCTTTTTTACAAAAAGAAATCAACATTTCAAGAAAAGGGAGGCTTCCATATCTTCACAAGATGTCACATGCTATGAATGTGGAAAACAAGGTCATATAAAACCAGATTCTCCAAAACTCTCCAAGAAAGGTGGATTTAAAGGCAAGAAGGAATTCAAGAATAAAGAGGCGTATGTTGCATGGGAAGAGAATGAGATAAGTTCTTCATCCGGATCGGAAAACGACGAATGTGCAAATTTAGCATTAATGGCTTCACACCATTCTGACGATGAAGAAGATGAGGTTAGTAGCAATTTTTGTCTTTTCTTTAGTGATGCATAAGGTTCTATAAATGAACTTCTTAAGGGATGAAAAATTCTGTACAAAACAATATCATCTCAAAAGAAAATAATTTCATCTCTAGAAGAAAAAGTCGTTACAATTGAAAAAGATGTCGATGATGAAAAACAAAAGATGATTAGTGAAAAACAGAATTTTGCATGTAAAAATTGTGAATCACTTTCTTTCCAAATTGTACAATTAAAAATGGTCCTTGAAAGGTATGAGGAAGGACAAATTGGGTTGGAAGGAGTCCTTAGCCAACAAAGATATTCAAATGATAAAAGTGGACTTGGTTATTCAAAGTTTTCCAAACCAAGTTCCAATAAAACCATCTTTGTTAAAGCTAATGACCAACCATCCAAAGAGAAAGTGAACAAGCCTAAAGTTGTTCATCACTATCCTAAAAGGAAAAAATTCTCTAAAAAGAAATCTTATGTTCCTAGATATAGAAGCAACTTTGAACCTACTTGGTTTTATTGCGGAATAATTGGCCATACACCAAATGCATGCTATGTTAGAAATTTCAGCATAGCAAGTGGACATTATGTATTGGTAAAGAAAGGCACTAATTATGAAGGACCCAAAGCAATTTGAGTACCTAACAAAACTTAAATTTGTTTTGTAGGTATGCTTGAAAACCACATCAAATATTTGGTATCTTGACAGTGGTTGTTCCAAGCATATGACAGGAGATATTAACAAATTTTCAAATTTAGCATTTAAGGCCAAGGGTTATGTCACATATGGTGATAACAACAAAGGGAGAATTCTTGGCATAGGCAAAGTTGGAGCACCACCTTTCACATCCATTGAAGATGTCCTTTATGTCGAAGGACTAAAGCACAATCTTCTAAGTAGTAGCCAACTTTGTGACAAGGGCTTCAAAATCAAGTTCACCAAGGATGAATGCTTGATTGAAGATGAAGTCTCTCATGAGGTAAAACTCAAAGGTATGAGAATTAATAATATATTCATGATTTCCCTTAATGATGTGTCTTTGAAAGTGAAATTTCTTATGGCAAATAATAATGAGTCATGGCTGTGGCATAAAAGATTCACTCATATTCATATGGAACATTTGAATAAGCTTATAAAGCATGATCTTGTTATTGGATTGCCTAAGATAAAATTTGTCAAAGATAGACTTTGTGATGCTTGTCAAAAGGGAAAATAAACCAAATCAACTTTCACATCAAAGAATGTGGTGTCCACTACAAGACCACTACAATTGTTTCTTATGAACTTATTTGGTCCATCAAAAACAAGAAGCTTCAGAGGTAATGTATATGCTTTAGTTATTATTGATGATTTCTCTAGATACACTTGGACTTTCTTCTTAGTGCAGAAAAGTGATGCATTCAAGGTTTTCAAGAAATATGCAAAGAAAATTCAAAACGAGAAATCTCTATCTATTGCCTCCTTATGAAGAGACCATGGTGGAGAACTCCAAAATGCCTCCTTCGAAGAGTTTTGAGAAGAACATGGAATATTTCATAATTTCTCGGCACCAAGGACTCCTCAACAAAATGGAGTGGTGGAGAGAAAGAATAGGTCATTTTGGAACTTGCAAGAATAATGCTTAGCGACTCAAATCTTCCAAAGTATTTTTGGGCGGGTGCGGTAAGCACGACATGCTATGTAAGTAATAGAATTATTATTAGACCTATCTTAAAAAATACCCCTTATGAACTCTTCAAAGGAAGGAAACCAAACATCTCTTACTTTCATATATCTGGATGCAAATGCTTTGTCCTCAATAATGACATACAATCTAAGTAAGTTCGACGAGAAGTCCGACGAAGGTATATTTATTGGATACTCTCTTACTAGTAAAGCTTATAGAATATATAGTAAAAGAACTTTAACAATTGAAGAATCTATTCATGTTTCTTTTGATAAATCTAACACCTCGGAAGAGGATGAAGTTAATTGTGATGATGATGAGATTATGGGAAATCATTCGGAAGATTCTATCAAAGTTAATAATGATGATCAAATAAAAGATCAAGAGGAAATCATCCAACAAAAGACAAATCAAGAAGATCTTCCTCAAGAATGGAGAACGCATAGAGATCATCCTATTGACAAAATCATTGGAGACATAAATCAGGGAGTATCTACTAGGTTGAATCTTAAAGATGCTTGTCTCAACATGGCGTTTGTTTCTCAAATAGAACCTTCTAAAGTCACAGATGCCTTAGACGATGATCAATGGATTCTAGTCATACAAGAAGAACTTAATCAATTTGAAAGAAATCAAGTATGGGATCTAGTTCCTAGACCAAAAGGTAAGCATGTTATTGGTACTAGATGGATTTTTTAAAATAAGCTAGATGAAAATGGTATCATTGTAAGGAACAAGGCAAGATTGGTATCCCAAGGCTATAATCAAGAAGAAGGTATAGATTTTGAAGAAACTTTTGCTCCGGTTGCTAGACTAGAGGCAATTAGATTATTGTTGGCATATGCTTGCTCTTTGAATTTTCAGTTGTACCAAATGGACGTTAAAAGCGCATTCTTAAATGGATACATACTTGAAGAATTTTATGTAAGTCAACCTCCAGGATTTGAAGACTTCAAACATCCCAATCATGTGTACAAACTCAAAAAGGCCTTGTACAGATTGAAGCAGGCACCAAGGGCTTGGTATGATAGGTTAAGTAACTTTCTTTGCGAACATGGTTTCGAAAAAGGTAAAGTGGATACTACTTTGTTTATCAAAATGATCAACCATCATACTATCTTAGTGAATTTATGTAGATGCCATCATATTTGGATCCACAAATGAATCCTTATGTGAAAAATTCTCAACAATCATGCAAGGAGAATTTGAAATGTCCATGATGGGTAAGTTGAACTACTTCCTTGGGTTGCACATCAAACAACACAAAGGAAGGGATATTCATCAATCAATCTAAATATTGAAAAGAACTTCTCAAAAGATTAGACATGGATGCTTTCAAAGATATAGCCACTCCAATGGGATCAGGGACATATCTTGATCAGGACGAATCCGGAACTCCAAATGATATCACTAAGTATCGAGGTATGATCGGTTCCTTGTTATATCTAACGGCTAGTCGACCCGATGTTATGTTTAGTGTATGTTTATGTGCTCGATTTCAAGCATCTCCAAAGGAATCTCATCTCACTGATGTAAAAAGAATAATGAAGTATCTCAAAGAAACATCCAATGTTGGCTTATGGTACCCCAAAGGTAGTATATATAGTCTTGTTGGTTTCTCTGATGCAGATTATGTAGGATACAAAACAGACATAAAAAGCACGAGTGGAACATGTCACATTTTTGGAAATGCTCTAGTTTCGTGGTCATGTAAAAAGCAAGTAAGTGTGGCTCTCAGCACCGCTGAAGCAGAATATATCACTGCTGGTAGCTGTTGTGCTCAAATTCTTTGGTTAAAGCAACAACTTCTCGACTATGGTGTAAACTTGGGAAGCATCTCTCTCAAATGCGACAAGACAAGTGCAATCAATATTTCAAAGAGTCCGATAATAAACTCAAGAACCAAACATATCAATATACGTCATCACTTCCTAAGGGATCATGTTCTCAAAGGCGACATTGAAATATCCTTCATTGATACCCAAAATCAACTAGCAGATATCTTCACTAAGCCATTGGCAAGAGATGCATTTTATAAAATCAGAAGGGATCTTGGTATTCTAAGCGGAAGTGACATCTAATCTAATCAAGATCCTCGATTAGTTCATAAACATTTTTCTCACAAAAATTAACAAGGTACATGCACTCTTCTTCATTTAAATTTATAATTGATGAATAAATGTTTAACTTTGTTGCTAGAAAATGTTTATTTTATAAAATGTTTTTATCTGATGTGTAAATGTTAGTTTTTATTAAAATTGTTTTTATGTCAATCGATTGCTTCACAACATCAATCGATTGGTCCTTATGTTTTTGTTCTCAATTTTTTAACAGTAGGTTCATGCAATCGATTTCCTCACACCTTTAATCGATTGGCCCAAAATTTTTTTCTTCTGTTTTTTGGTTGAAGCTTCATGCCAATCGATTGCTTCCTATCCCTCAATCGACTGGTCCATCATTTTTCACTTGTTTTAAGCCATGCCAATCGATTTGTCCCTATATGTCAACACTACAACAAACAAGACCTTAGACAGCGCTTTTTTTAGCCTTAGACATCGCTTTAAAGCGCTGTGTAAACCTCCGCTGCTAAAGGTTTAGACAGCGCTTTTTTTAAATCTTAAAAGCGCTGTCTAAGCCCCCCCCCCTTAGACAGCGCTTTGGCCAAAAGCGCTTTATAAGACCCTCTTATTTTAAATTTTTTAGGTATACCTTAGACAGCGCTTTTGAAAAGCGCTGTCTAAGCCCCACCCCCTTAGACAGCGCTTTGGCCAAAAGCGCTTTCTAAGACCCTCCTATTTTAATTTTTTTAGGTATACCTTAGACATCGCTTTTCAAAAAGCGCTGTCTAAGCCCCCCCCCCCCCTTAGACAGCGCTTTTGCCTAAAGCGCTTTCTAATCCCCCCCTTAGACAGCGCTTTTTACAAAAGCGTTGTCTAAGGTATACAAAAATTTTTGAAGCTTTTGTTTTAAACCACATTTTTTCCAGGTTTATAAACCAGAATTTCTACCTGTTTTCAACCAGATTTTGACAGACAATTATCACATTTTATATATGCCATTTTGGCCTTTTTTCTACCAATTTTTGACGGTATCCGATCTACTTAAGATTAAACCTAAGTTGACGGTCGCGGGTGCTAAGAATCCGAATGACACGTCCAAACCATTGGGGCGCATCAATTTGTCATACAAAAACCTAATATAAAAACATCATTAACATAAAGTAAACATCATTCACAATCAAAATAACATCTTCATTGTATATATCTTAATGTCAATTATCATTTATAATCAAAATAACATCTTTAAAATGACCATCATCTATTAAAAAAATTTAAAAATTTAATCTCTTCATCTTCAATGGATTGAAAATCTTCATCAATATCATCATTCATAATCTGCAAAATAAAAGTAATATAATTGAAATAATATTATTATTTGAAGACTATAAAATAATTAGAATGTAAAGCATAAAACAATTCAACCTTACATGATTATTATTTGGAGCATATATTGATGATTCTCTCTTTCATGACCAATACTTGTAGCAAAATGTAGAAAGATCTTCAATACTACATAGCCATCACAGGAGCAACATATCTCATATTTCTTACTTAGTTCTTTTGAGCTTTCTAATAGAATAATATACTAGAGTTGAAGTTGAATATGTCTTCCAATACAACAGGCATAACGGTTACCAAATACATACTAAGAACATTCATCCATATAAGAGTAACACATTGCATCAAAAGGAATTTAGCTAGTTGAAAAGCAAATTATCATTCCCTACAGACTAGTGACCAACCATCAAGTAAATAGTGAATTGGATTATAGGATCATATACCTTAAGTTGCTTCCTTATGACATAAGCATTCTCCTCCTCAGCATCATTGTTGTACCGTAATTTCTTTGTGAAGAAATGAAAAGTTGCAGTGTTGCTCTTGGGGACATGCACTGCCATGTACTCAAAATTAAACTCTTCCGACTAACACAATAAAAATACACATAATTAGAATAGAATAGTAAACCCAAGAACATGTGATCAATAAATAGAATCTAAAAAATGCACTACCATGTACTTAGTATCAAAGACCTCTTATGGGTATCAACCACGCTGAGGGAAGTGATAGTAGCATGACACTTACACAATAAAACTAGAGCAGTCCCAAATTTATTTATTCCTATAAGACCAAGGGCAAGCATTCAGCCGTTATTGACATTAAAAATCAAAATTTAATTATACACAATATTTGAAACACATTATTTTAAAAACAAATAAGCCATCATGACTCTAACGAACTCCTCATAGTTGATCTGACCATCACCGTCAACATCAACTTCGCGAATCATCTCGTCAACCTCTTCATATTTCAGCTTTTAGCTGAGATTTGTCATAACATGACAGAGCTCAGCTGCAGTGATGAAACCATTTTGATCCTTGTCGAACACACAGATTAGTATCATGTCATAAGAAATACCAAAAGCTTCTCATCTTGGCATTCTATATAATGAAAACCTCTAACCACCCAAATTTAAAACCAATTTAACACTCATTTTATGTTTCATCCCCTGCATTCAAAACGAAAATATCATGGAAAGAATAGGGAAAGTAGTACCAATTAGCAAGGTAGAGCAAAATTTAAAATAGAAGAAGAAAAATTTATTAAATAAGAAACTAGAGTAGAAATAACCATTTTTTGTTAGGAATAACATTACCGAATGGAAAAAAATAACTTACTAGTAATGAAAGGTTCAAAAATTCTTTGAGGTTTGAGAAATTTTGAACAAACAAAGTCTTTAATAGTTAGGGTTTAAGACCTGCGAAAAAGAAAGGGTTAGATTCATACAGAGAGAACAAATAAAGTTGAAGGAGAGTTTTTACAAGTTGAAGGAAGCTCGTCCGGGGAAGGAGAGCTCGTAATAGAAGGAAGCATGTTTATGAAGCGAGCTATACACAGATTTCAGTAAAGATTAAGAAAGCATTTAGCATGCTTACCATAAAACTTCAGCACCACTTTTAAAATAAGTGCTGCAAGTTCCCCAACTAAACCGAACCAATGTTGGAAAACCGAAGATAGAATGTTTGTGATTTTCTAGCCAAGACTTGGTTGCGGGATCTACATTAACAAAGAAACAAAACCATATTTATTATAATTACAATGTAAATCAATATAATACTCAATATCATATGCGATGTACTCATGACACTCTCACCTGCAGGATATCCAGAACCAAAGTTCCTGTGTATATTATCAGCAGTCTCATCGAGCACCCAATCTCTTACAGCTCGGTCCCTCGTAACCTAAAAGGTTGGATTAAAGATTTTAAGTAAACAATAAAACATTATAGTATACTGATGTAGTTTTAGAAGAGAGTTAAATACCTTTGCAGCTATACTTGCACCACTGACAACAGGATAAAGACTATCAGCTTTCTTAGCAACCACAAATTTGATAGATGGGAAATTTTTAGACATTTTTGCCTCATATTTCCCTGGATCTCCGACCGTATCAATATAAACCTGAAAAGCACAAATCATACATTACATTACATCTCTAATAATTCAATTATCTGCTTAACATTACTACCCAAGTACTTTAACAATAAAAGTTACAAAAGCCTCAATTTTCTCTTTCAGTAGCCGATTTTACCTCGGTTAAAAGCATATGCCAAATTATTAAAACACTTGGGCCTTATTTACTGCATTAACTAAATAAGTTCCTAAAATTCACCAAAGAAAAATAAATATGGGGATGTGAAATTACAATACAGGTTCAAGCAGGGCATTCAGAACAGTTTCTTTTGTGGGCAATGCAGGTATTGCACCTCTCTCAGTCACAGTCAATGCACCACAAGCATTGGCAAACTTGAGAGAATCTCTCAGTTGTTCCTCTTTCTGCAAGTTTAAACCACATGATGTTTAGAAAGTTATGTACAAAGAAGAAAAAAATAATGTATATTGAATAAAAATAACCAGGAAGATATCATAGAAATAGTAAGCTAAAATTTTAAGACAGTAAAATGCAATGAAAACTTTTTAAATTGAACACTTCTTTGAGACAGAAAAACAATGCTCACATGAAGTAATGAAAGATCTGTAGCTAATTGTGATAATATTCCGGCCACAAACGCGTCACCAGCTCCGGTTGTGTCAACTGCATCCACCTTCATTCCCTTCACTCTACCACTAAACTCCTGCAAAGAAATAGATAGGACAGATGTTATTAACGGTGGATATGGGCAAGCTTAAAATCCTTCATAGCAATATGGCAGATGGAAAAGGTTTAAAATCATGGTTGTCGTCTTGTCGATAATACACTATAACTAGAAGCATAAGTGTTATTAGAATTTCAAACTAATAATTTTTCACTGCATGATTTTTTTTGTTAGTAATTAATTTCTTAAACATAGATGTCAAACAATGCAGATTGATTAATAACAAAGATAATTAATTACTTTTGCTTAATTGAGGCCAGAAGGAGTAGGGTTTTTGGAAGGCATACCTTGGTGTAATATCTGCAGCCTTCTGAACCTTCAGTAACAAGCAGTAGCTTGAGGTTTGGATGGAAAAGTTTTCGTACAACGGCGTCATCGTATGGATTTTCACCATTTGTAAGAAATGAAATCTCTTCTTCACTTATCTGAAAATACAATTATCAGATTGGTTTTGTTAGAGAAGGTATTGACATAACCCTGTAATTCGTATTCTAAACAATGGAACGGAACAAGAAAATGGAAACTAAAGAATAAAAGAACCTTGATGATATCTGCAGTCTCCCATATACTCAGAATCCCTTCTCTAGCACTATCTGCAGAAGGCCATAAAGGAAGCCGCAGGTTAGGGTCATAAGACAGAAATACGCCGGCATCTTTTGCTGCCTTTGCAGCAGCTATATGTGCCGATTTGCATGGTTCTGTTATAAGACTGATCGACCCGTAATGAAAGATCTTGGCCTGCCAGAAATAAATAACAGAAGAATTTTACAACAATAATATATGAATTAGGTAGAGTTAAAGTGGAATTAGGTAGAGTTAAAGTGGAAAACGTTGGAAGAACATAGACTCGACCAATGTTTTGAAGTTTTAATTTTCACCTTTCTGATTAAGTCCAAGTCTAGTTCATCTTCTTGGAGCAGCATATCAGCACTGGGATTACGATAAAACATGAACTCTCGCTCTCCGTCACTCCTCAGTGTAACAAATGCTAAGGCAGTACGTGCACCAGGGTCAAAACGCATCCCTTGGTTGTTTACATTATTTTCCTTGAGTATATCAGCAAGCATATATCCAAATTCATCCTCACCAACCTATTTATGTTGAAAATGAGTTTGGAAGAGAACTTTAAGATTTCTGATTCATGAAACTAAAATACAGTAATGCCAAACAACAAAAATTACTTACTTAGGGGCACCGTCGAAGATTGGTTGTAACCAAAACCAAATATTTACTTACGATTAAATAACACAAAATATCATTGGTGCCAATTTAATTGATTATAAAATAATCAGAAAAAAAAGAGAATGAAGTTGATTGAGAAAGTACCGGCGAAACTCAAAGTAGCTAGGGTTTTCTTGTAGGAGAGAGGACAGTATAAACAGCCATAGACCATAGGACCAAGAACGGGACCTCTTCCGGCTTCGTCGATTCCCATTATGCAAGGCTCCGATGCCCATTCTGGAACCATAGCTTCGGATCCCATTTTCGCACATATAATGGGGTTTAGGGGAAGAATCTTTCACACAGGATAAACAAGCTCTGATTGAGGGTTGGAAGAAGGGGGAGTGGATTTGGGAGAAAGAGAAGCAAGCTCTGATTGAGGGTTTGGGAGAAGAATGTAGGATTTTTAGGATTTGGGAGGGAATAACTTTTTTTTCGTGACATGGAGGGAATAAAGACTTTAGACAGCGCTTTTGGTTTTAATTTTTTTTTTAATTTAAAGACTTTAGACAGCGCTTTATCAAAAGCGCTGACTAAGGTCTATATTTAAAAGCGCTTTCTAAAAGCGCTGTCTAAGGGGGGGTCTTAGACAGCGCTTTTAGAAAGCGCTGTCTAAGACCCCCCCTTAGACAGCGCTTTCATTACTTTTTTGGAACATTTTCCGTGTTTTATTTTAATTTTAACCTTAGACAGCGCTTTCTTTTAAAAGCGCTGTCTAAGATGCGCTGTTAAAAGTCATTTTTGGCGTAGTGCAATCAATTGGTCCTTGATTTATTTTAATTTTTCTTTGGCATGCGCATGTTTTGTGTCATTACAGTCTGCATTTCTCTGTTACACTCCTTTAATGTCTTTTAATATCATTTGCCTTATTATATTACTATTTTTACTCTCTTTTATTCCACCTTTTATCTTGGTAATTGACACACGTTTTCTATTCCCTAGCATCATGTGACTCTTTTACTAAGTCTTTATCACGCTTTATTTTGTTAATTAACTCTTTTTTGCTCAAAGGTCTAATCATATTGACCCATCTGTCATACCCCAAAATTTGCCTGTTAATTTTTATGATAAATTGATTCATGCATGACATTCATTTCACATTTGCATTCATTCATTAGCATACATTCTCATATAAATTATAAATTTTAATTTATTTATTATGTGATACAGATATAAAAAATAATAATGATTATGGTTATCTGTATGATATAAATAAATTTTATATATATAAATAAAATAGTTTTAATTTAATGATAAATAAAAATAGATTTGAATTTTAATTGTATAATTAAAATTTTAAATTAATTTTATTTGTTAAAGCTCATTAAATTATAATAACTATTTTTTATAATTTAGTCACTCATGTTCCATTTATTCATTATTTATAAATAGTATTTATTTAGTAATTCACGTTTTTTACTTAATAAAATTTATTTATAAGAGTAACATTTTTTTTAAAGCCCATAAATTATAAAATAATTTTGGTTGATATAAGTAAGAATAATTTTGATTTTTTTAAAATGATGAAAGTAAAAATAGAAATAGGTTTAAATTTTAATTCAATTATGTAACTAAAATTTAAATTAATTTTTATTTGTTAAAAGTCATTTAAATTATTCATTATTTATAATAATATTTGTATTTAATAAATATTTATTTATAATAATAGATAGCAAGGTTAAACCCTAATCCACACCATTATAGCTAACTCTCCTAAATTATAGGAAGGGATCCAAATATTTAGCAAGGTTAAACCCTAATCCACACCATTATAAATACTTCATATGGCTGTAGCGAGGGAAAAAAAGAGGAGAGATACAACAGAAGAAGATACACAAGGCAAGGCAGAAGCAAGAAGATTCACGGGCAGAGAAAAGAGAAGCAACCATAAAGCATTCATAGCCTGAATAAGAACAACATACATACAGTAAGCAAGCTAGAAGAATCAAATCCCCCAGTTTGTTGTATTCACATGAAAGAAACAGCATGAGGAAAAAATAAAGTAGCTTGCCGTAAGAGAGAAAGCTGTAACATGCATGGTGGTGTTGTGTCAAAAATGGAAAAAATCCATGTAGAATTAATATATATTTTAATGAAGACGAATAAATAACGAATGGACCAACATGGCTCGTTGGTAGCTCTCCCCTCACTGCAACGTAGAGGTCTTGGGTTTGAGCCCCCAGGACCTATTTTTTAGCTTTTCAGTTTTTTTTACTATGTTTACTCCCTTTCCACTATAATTAATTCACCACTATTTTTCTATTATTAAAAGAAAACCCATTAATTAATTTTCTAATTAATATATTATATTAGTTATTTAAACTAGGATATAATTTAATCTAGTTTATTAATTAAATTTTCATATATCACTTAATTAATTAAAATGGGCTATTTTGAATAATAAAAATCTAATTATATTTTTTTTTTCCTTTTTTCTTTTAAAATTTCTATCAATTTAGTCTAAGTTTTTCCATAAATTCATAAAAAAAAAGTTTCTATTATTATAGACTAGAAATATTCTTAATTCATTCTTAAATTTAGTTTATTTATTTCATTTGTCATGAACTTTCTATGCAATAGATTTAATTAGGATTTTTTTTTATTTCTTTCTTTTTAGTTTAATTAGGTTTTATTATTTTGTATGCCCTTTTAATTTTGTACTCGTTAATTAAGATTTAGATATTTTATATCCCCTTTTAAATTATGTACCCCCATCCCGAAGCCATGTAATAGCGTAGTCTTATTTTTCGCACTTTAATTTTTCCATACTGTGAATATAACTGTCTAGATGTATGCTAATAGGATTGCATGGAAAGATAAATAATCGAACTTAGATAAATTAATTCAATATAATATATCCGAATCCAATCATTTCCACACTTGCACCTCTAGGGTAACCCTCTCTTTGTTGCCTTACGATATTACGGTCATGTCCCGCGAATGTGGGGATACCCTTAGCAAAGACCCTTTCGATTAAATCATCATCATCCCTAAACAGATAAGTCATAGTCCCTTCGATCAAAAGGTCAATGTCCCTACAAGATAAATCAGTCCCTCGAACGTTGCCTTCAAATATATGACCTTGTCCCTCGAGCGTTGCCTTCAACTATATGACTTTGTCCCTCGATGACCCTTCGTTGTAGCCTACGATTAAATGATGATCGTCCCTTCGAATGCTAAGATATCCTTACAAATGTTGCCTTCAATGACCAATCGACGACCCCATGATGTCCCTTTACATCCAAAGGATAAGACTACTTACTTCTCAATAGTAAGGACATTTTTACCCTCCTAAGGATAGGAAATACCTATAAAGACCTTGGTTAGGTATAACTCTTAAATGCTTGCTCACAGCTTAAAATACTTTTCACACCTCACACTTTTCAAAACATCTTTTAGAAAATCACCACTTGGTATACATTCGCACCAGAATCATCGCCGAGTTATATTTTTCTAAACATCTTTCAAAATCAAACGAGATAAACACTTTGTATACATTCGTACAAGAATCATTACAAAGTTAAACTCTCCTTTCAAAATATTTTCTAAACACACCACATTTCTCAAACACTTTCTCAAACAAGGAAAACATAAGTGAGTTAAGCAATTAAGAGCCCATGGATAACCATGGATACAAAGGGTGCTAACACCTTCCCTTTGTATAATGTACCTCCCGAACTCAAAATCTAATCAAGGTCTTTCCTGTTCTTTTCCGCCTTTCCTTATTGGATAAAAGAAAAGTCGGTGGCGACTCTTGTTATCCGCAACATTTCTTTTCAAAGCAAAAACACAAAGTCAGTTCACCGTATCACAGAACTGGCGACTCTGCTGGGGAATCTTAAAAAGAGAGGTTACCTTAAAGATAAGATCACTTATGTTTTCGAATTGTTTCTTTGTCTGATTTACTTTTAAGGGATTGTTTCGGTATTCTATGCTTGAGTGAAATATCCTACACCCGGATCTAGTGTACCTTAGGTAAGTAGCAAGAGATCATCACGATTGTCCGGCGTATACTGGAATGGTTAAAATGATGGCTACGGTTAATGTGACACTTTGGATGTCCTGATGTTCCTCATGTTTACTTGAGGAAATATTTGGTGTCTGCGTGGTGTCATCAAAGCATTGACCAGACCTTTAGAACCCTAATTGACTCATCCTAGCCATTAGAAAGTAGTGAGATAACTGACTTCGGTTCCGACTGGGGTTGGTTGATACTCGATACTACACTCTTTGAGATTGGACTTTAGGGAAATTTTGGTCAACCGCTTGGTGTTGCACTGAAGTGGACTTAAGGAAAGGTCAATGCTTTGAGATCCTTCTAGAACCCGGTTACTATTCTAGGACAGGTTGAACCAATCAAACTTCAGTGGGGAGGGTACTTACCTATGGAACTCATGCAAGCCTTAAAACCTAGGAATGATTGTGGTGTGACTTGTTTGTGCTTGTTACTTACTTGACATCATAACATCATAACATCATGACATCATGGCATTGTACTAACCATTTCAAGGACTTAGGGATTTAACTTTGCTCTATTTTGTAGGGCTATGGCTTCCAGGAAGACCATCCGGATCAATTTTGTAGCGACCTCTCCTCAACTCAAGGATTTAGTGTTAGAACTTCCCGATCATGCTCAGTTCATCAAGAAACATGGTTATCTCCTCAATTTAGTTACCACCGGTTTCAAGGAAGATATGATGAGAGTTCTATTCCAGTTCTTCGATCCTAAACATCATTGCTTCACCTTCCCAGATTATCAGTTGGTACCCACATTAGAAGAATTTTCCAGGTTGCTTGGGATACCTATCCTTGATCAAACACCTTTCAGTGGTTTAGAAAAGATTCCGAGGTCTGAAGAGGTTGTCGCGGCTTTACACATGACAAAGTCCGACATTGAAACTAATTGGGTAACAAGAAGTGAAGTTAAGGGTTTACTTGCCAAATTTCTGATAAATAAGGCCCGAGAATTCCTAAAAGCTATGAGTGTCCATGCTTTCGAAGATGTTCTAGCATTACTAATCTATGGTTTGATGCTATTTCCTAATCCGGATCAATTCATAGACATGAATGCTGTTAAGATATTTCTCACTCATAACCCTGTGCCCACCTTGCTTGGAGACATTTTGCATTCCCTTCACACTCGTACTATGAAAAGGCAAGGGACTCTCATGTGCTGTGTACCTTTATTATCTAGGTGGTTTATTTCGCACCTTCCTCAATCAGTCTTGAAGAATGAGCAAAATTTGAAATGGTCTCAAAGGATAATGTCGCTCTCCCATTCAGACATCCATTGGTGTCCCCAACCCAAAGAAAATGTTATCATCATTGACCGTTGTGGAGAATTCTCTAACGTACCACTCCTGGGGATAAGAGGAGGTATTACTTATAATCCTGCTTTAGCCCTACGTCAGTTTGGTTATGCTCGAAGAGATGGTCCACATGAAATAATTATCCAGGGCACTGTGTTTGACTATGACAACGATTCTCAAGGTCTCCGTCAAAGGTTTGTATGAGCTTGGGGCATGGTGAAAAGAAGTACTTTAGGACAGAAAAACTCTATTCCTATGGAACCTTATCTCAGATGGGTACGCGCCAGAGCTCGTGAGCTTATCATGCCATATCTTGCAATCGGACCTCTGATTGTTGAACCAAAAGTTGAAGGAGGTACCCCTCAGATCATTCCTTATCCAGATATGCCTACCAATGTTGAAGAATTGAAGAAATCTTGGATCCAGTTGAGAGAGGAAAGGGATACTTTTGAAGCTCAATTCTATGCTGAAAGGAAGAAAGTATTAGAGCTCACCAGCCAGCTTAATGAGGAACGAAGTCTCAATGCATATCTCCGCCCAAAAAGAAGCCGTCCCTGGGAGACTTGAGCTTTCATTTTTTCTTGTAATGAACATTGATTAAAGAAATTATTAATAAAAGTTCCCCTTTTTGGTGGTTTACGCAAAGTTAAATTCCAAAAGTCCTTGAAAACATTTCATACATTGCATAACATAACATAACATTGCATAACAGGTACTTTAAAGGATCAATGTTCTCACGGTCTTCCTCTCAAACAGAAAAATGGCCCTCGAACAAACTGTCAAGGATCTCCAGGCTCAGAATGCTCAATTCCAGGAGATGATCTTGAACTTATCCAAGGGGAAGGAGGAACTGAAGACTCTATTACTCGAGAAGAAGAAAGACAAGAAATTTGTGAGTTACATTAACCCGGGAAGAAGGCGTAAAGGACAGACTCCAGGAGTCAAGATTGGAATTCCGAAGGATAAAGAAGATGAGACAGAAAATGATTCGGAAGATGAGAATGTTGATCCCTTCAACCCTAAGGACGACTATGAAAATTATGAAAATGAATAGTACTCTCCGAAAGATGATAAGTATAAGTTGCTGGAAGAACGTATGCTAGCTATGGAGGGTCAGAAGGCGCCCGGTCTGGATTTCGAAAGCTTAGGTCTGGTCTCTGATGTGGTCATTCCTCGCAAATTCAAGGTCCCCGCTTTCACTAAGTATGATGGTGCGTCTTGTCCTCAGATGCATCTGAGAGCTTATGTAAGAAAGATTCAGCCGTATACCACTGATAGGAAGCTATGGATCCATTTCTTCCAAGAGAGTCTGTTTGGCACACAGTTAGAGTGGTATTATCAGCTCGAGAGCTCTAACATCCGCACCTGGACTGATTTAGCGACAGCTTTCTACAAGCACTACCAGTATAATTCTGAATTAGCGCCTACTCGGCTACAGCTGCAGAATATGACTATGGGCTCTAAAGAAAGTTTCAAAGAATATGCTCAAAAATGGAGAGATTTGGCTGGCAGAGTCAAACCCCCTATGACTGATCGAGAATTAGTGAACATGTTCATGGGTACACTGACTGGCCCATTCTACAAGTTCCTCATCGGGTTTCACTGAACTTATATTGACGGGTGAACGTGTTGAAAGCGGCATTCGAAGTGGAAAGATACAGGAGGCTACCTCTGCAAGCACCAAAAAGTCCTATCAGGGGAAGAATGAATCAAATGTTGTGTACGGTCAAAGGGGTCATAACAAGAAAAATCGTGACCATACTGTTGGAGCAGTTACGATTGCAGCACCGCCATCTCAAAACTTCCAACATAGACAAGACAGGCCAAGAAGGCAGTTTACCAAGATCAATATGACTTTAGCACAAGCACTGCAGGGTATGCTAAAAGCAAATTTAATTACCCTCAGAGATCCTCCTGCAAATCCCAACACTACTTCTCCTCGTTATAATCCCAATGCCAGGTGTGCATATCACTCTGATAGCCCCGGGCATGATACAAACGATTGTTGGTTGTTGAAGAATAAGATTCAGGATATGATCGACGCTGGAGAAATTGAATTTGATCCTCCGGAGACTCCTAATGTCATCACCGCTCCTATGCCTAATCATGACAAGACTGTTAATGTTGTGGATGACAATTCTCACATTACTAATGTAGTTGACTTAACATCTCCTCTCCTGATCATCAAGAAGAATTTATTGCAAGCTGGTTTATTTCCAGGTTGTGCTGAAAATTGCGATCTATGTATACTCCGACCCAATGATTGCTTGAAGTTGAGGAATGGTATTCAACGGCTGATGGATGATCGTACAATTCTCTTTGAAAAGATTCCTAAGGTGGAAAACCCTATTGAAGAAATATTTGTGATTGCTAGGTCCAAAGTTCCAGTGAAGATTACCGCTACTAGAGTGCCTGTGAAGATTACTGCTGAGCCCAAGGTAGCTCCCCTAATTATTACTGCACCTGGCCCAGTACCGTATTCTTCAAGCAAAGCCATTCCGTGGAATTATGGAGGTGATGTTTACATCCATGGCATAAAGCAAGATGATAATTCTGCTAATATCCATGGCATAAAGCAAGATGATAATTCTGCTAATCCTAATGACGTTGACATTGTTGGGACTAGTAAAATTACTCGAATTGGAAGGATCTTCTCTCCAGAAATCTTACCTCCCGCCCCTGAAACTCGAGGAAAGGGACCAGTAATCAATCCTTCTTAGTCAAAGACACCAGTCGAAGTTACTACCGAAGATGTTGCCAAGCAAGAAATGGAAGAAATGCTGAAAATCATCCGTAAGAGTGATTTTGATGTGGTAGAACAGCTGGGGCATACTCCGTCTAAAATTTCGATGTTATCCTTGTTGTTATCTTCTGAATCTCATGCCAATGCGTTGATAAAATTCTTGAAGACCGCTCATGTACCTCAGGAGACATCTGTCGATCAGTTAGAAAATTATGTTGCCAACTTGGCTGTTGATAATGGCATATGCTTTTCTGATGCTGACCTGACACCAGCAGGAAAGAATCACAATAAAGCTCTGCATATCTCCATTGAGTGTAACGGGATCACCTTGTCTCATGTGTTGATCGACAATGGCTCTTCTTTGAATGTGCTACCGAAAGCTGTGCTTGATAAGCTTGACTGTAAAAGCATTGAACTGAAACCTAGTCACGTTGTGGTGCGTGCTTACGATGGTGCGAAGAGTGTTGTCCATGGTGAAGTGGTTCTCCCTATCAAGATAGGACCTCAAGTCTTCAACACTACCTGTTACGTAATGAACATTCGTCCTGCCTATTCCTGCTTGCTGGACGCCCTTGGATCCATGGGGCAAGTGCTGTAGCTTCGTCTCTCCATCAAAAGCTGAGGTATCCAATAGAGGGCAAGATTGTCACTGTGTGTGGAGAAGAAGAGTATATTGTCAGTAGTGTGCATACCTTCAGATACGTCGAGATGGATGGTGAATTCTTTGAGACTCCTTCTCAGTCATTTGAAGTAGTTCCTCCGACCAGTCCTATCCTTAAGCCAACTTCCCGTGTGCCCAAGGTTATTCGTGCTCCTCTTGCTATGATTTCTCTGAAAGATGCTCAAGTCGTGGTTGAAGATGGTGGTCGTACTGGCTGGGGTCAACTGATCGATGTACCGTACAAGTCTGATAAATTTGGCTTGGGGTTTAGCTCTGAAAAGATAGTCGAAGATCAGATTAATGTTGTAGAAGATGCTGATAGCGATTGCGACTTGGATAGCTGGATTTTCCCCAACAATTGGTGACGACTCAATAATTGGAAGGCTGAAGACACTATCCCGATTTCCTTTAGTCAGGAGTAATTGTTATTGCTTATTTTAGTGTTTCAAATTTTGTAATTTTTATTATGAATAATTGAACTTCTTAAAGCATTGTGTCTATGCCCGGGGCACAATAGCTAATTTGTTAAGGGTTTTGTCATTTTCATAAGCATATTCACATTCAATAAATCAATGGACTTTTTGCATTCAAATATTGCGCTCTTTATCTTTCCTGTCATCTTTCAAATAAGCTATGTTTTCTTACACACACTCACGTAACAAATTGCAGATCCATATCCACTCTGGATCAGGTTGATAATAATTCTGCTACTGTTAACTATGGCTTTAAAAATCCGATCTACCAAGCCGAGGACGGAAGTGAGGGAGATTGCGAAGTGCCTGGAGAGCTTGCCAGACTGTTACTGCAAGAAGAAAAGACTATACAGCCGCATGAGGAATCAATTGAAATTGTAAATTTGGGTACTAAAGTAGACAAGAAAGAAGTCAAAATAGGAGCAGGCTTGGAAAACAGTGTCAAAGAAAGATTGATTCAGATGTTACATGACTATGTAGAGATTTTTACTTGGTCTTATGAAGACATGCCAAGACTGGATACTGATATAGTAGTACATCGTTTGCCGATGAAGGAAGATTGTCATCCTGTTAAGCAAAAGGTTCGTCGCATGCGTCCTGAAATGTTTGAGAAAATCAAAGCCGAGGTTATGAAACAATTTAATGTAGGTTTTCTAGCTGTTACTTCTTATCCTCAATGGGTTGCTAATGTGGTACCAGTGCCAAAGAAGGATGGTAAGGTGCGAATGTGTGTAGATTACAGAGATTTGAATAAAGCAAGTCCTAAAGATGACTTTCCACTTCCGCACATTGATGTTCTGGTAGATAACACCGCTCAACACAAGGTATTCTCATTCATGGATGGATTCTCAGGTTATAACCAGATTAAGATGGCACCTGAAGACATGGAGAAAACTACGTTTGTAACACAATGGGGCACTTTCTATTACAAAGTAATGCCATTCGGTTTAAAGAATGCAGGGGCAACATACCAGTGTGCTATGGTGGTTTTGTTCCATGATATGATCCATCATGAAATAGAGGTATATGTGGATGACATGATAGCCAAATCTCATACTGAAGAAGAATATCTCGATCATTTATACAAACTGTTTGAGAGGTTGAAGAAATACAAGTTGAGATTGAACCCGAACAAATGCACCTTTGGAGTAAGATCCGGTAAACTCTTGGGCTTTATTGTCAATGGTAAAGGAATTGAGGTTGACCCGGCTAAGGTGAGAGCTATTCAAGAAATGCCAGTTCCCCGTACAGATAAAGAAGTCAGAGGTTTCTTGGGACGCTTGAATTACATTGCTCGATTTATCTCCCATTTGACTGCTACTTGCAAACCCATCTTCAAATTACTGAGGAAAAATCAAGAGATAATATGGAATGATGAATGTCAAGAAGCTTTTGACAAAATCAAGAAGTATCTCCAAGAACCTCCAATTCCGATGCCACCAGTTGAAGGAAGACCTCTAATCATGTATTTGACCGTGTTAGAAAATTCAATGGGGTGTGTGCTGGGGCAACATGACGAGTCTGGTCGAAAAGAGCATGCAATATACTACCTTAGCAAAAAGTTTATCGACTGTGAAACAAGATACTCACTGCTTGAGAAAACTTGTTGTGCTTTGGCTTGGGCTGCTCGCCGACTAAGACAGTATATGTTGAATCATACCACTTTATTGATTTCTAAGATGGATCCTATCAAATATATATTTGAGAAACCTGCTCTCTCCGGAAGAATAGCAAGATGGCAGATGATTTTAACAGAGTATGATATCCAGTATACTACCCAGAAAGCAATCAAAGGAAGCGTGTTAGCTGATCATTTGGCTCATCAAGCAGTTGATGATTACCAATCTATGAATTTTGAGTTCCATGATGAGGATGTTATGCTTGTTACTGATTATGAAGAACCTGGACCGGATGAAGGACCCGAACTGGGATCCCGATGGACTATGGTTTTTGATGGATCTTCTAATGCATTGGGCAATGGTGTTGGTGTTGTAATTATTTCTCCCAAGGGTTGCCATACGCCTTTCACTGCTAGACTATGTTTTGATTGTACCAACAATATGGCTGAGTATGAAGCATGTATTTTGGGACTCAGGGCTGCTATAGACCTGAGAATCAAGTTTTTGAGTGTGTACGGAGACTCAGCCTTAGTAATCAGTCATATCAAAGGAGAATGGGACACTAAACATCTGAATCTCATTCCTTATCGAGAGCGGGTGTTGACATTAATCCCATACTTTGAAGAGATTACATTCGAACATATTCCACGAGAAGAGAATCAGTTGGCAGACGCATTGGCTACCATGTCATCTATGTTCAGAGTCAGATGGGACAATGAAGCTCCCATGATCACCATTGAACGATTAGATGAACCAGCATATTGTTATGAACTTAAAGCTGATGAAGTAGAAGAGAAACCTTGGTTCCACGAAGTGAAAAGATATTTAGAAACTCAGGAATACCCTGAAGGGGCATCCATCAATGACAGAAAATTTCTGAGGAAGTTCTCCGCCTAATTCTTTTTGAGTAATGGAGTATTATACAAACGTAATCATGATTCGACTTTGCTTCGCTGTGTGGATAAAAAGGAAGCAGAAAAGATTATGCATGACGGTATTTTTGGGACTCATTCTAGTGGACATACGATGGCCAAGAAGATTCTGAGATCAGGGTATTATTGGTCTACCATGGAAGCTGATTGCCACCATCACTCCAGAACTTGTCACAAGTGCCAGATCTATGCGGACAAAGTACATGTACCTCCTGCTCCATTGAACGTGTTGACAGTCCTTTGGCCCTTTGCAATGTGGGGCATTGATATGATTGGAGAGATTAAACCTACTGCTTCTAATGGACATCGTTTCATTCTTGTTGTTATTGATTACTTTACGAATTGGGTAGAGGCAGCCTCATTTGCTTCTGTCACCAAGAATGTGGTGGCACGGTTCATCAAGAATAGTCTTATTTGTCGGTATGGCATCCCTGAAAGAGTTATCACTGATAATGGTACTAATTTGAACAGCAAGATGATTACTGAACTCTGCACGCAGTTCAAAATAAAACACCATAACTCTTCTCCGTACCGGCTAAAGATGAATGGCGTCGTAGAAGCTGCTAATAAGAATATTAAGAAGATTATACAAAAGATGACAGTAACATACAAAGACTGGCATGAGATGTTACCATTTGCTCTTCATGGTTATCGCACTTCAGTATGCACTTCGACAGGGGCAACTCCTTTCTCTTTAGTCTACGGAATGGAAGTCGTTTTACCAGTGGAAGTTCAGATTCCCTCTCTAAGAATTATGAAAGATGCAGGCTTAGATGAAGATGAATGGATTCAGACTCGACTCGATCAGATAAATTTGATTGATGAAAAGAGACTTGCGGTTGTTTGTCATGGACAAATATATCAGAAGCGCATGACCCAAGCATTTAATAAAAAAGTCAAGAGACAGGTGTATCAAATTGGCGACTTGGTGATAAAGCGTATCATTCTACCACAAGGTGATCCTAGGGGCAAATGGACTCCCACATACGAAGGGCCATTTGTAGTTAAGAAGGTATTCTTTGGTGGAGCCATGATGCTTGCTACAATGGATGGCGAAGATTTCCCGCATCCCGTGAACGCGGACATAGTTAAAAAATACTACGCATAAAAGAGACCCACTAGGTCGACATATCTAGGAAAAAGTAAGGGCATCCCGGCAAACCAAAAGGGTTCGGGCAAAAATTAGGGATAAACATATAAAAATATACACCCGGCAAGTCAAAAACCTAAAAAGGCGGCTTGGGCAAAAAAGGGTATCCTGGTGGACTGAAAACCTGAAAAGGCGGTCCAGGCAAAAATTAGGGATTAAACCGTATGACTATGTCCCGTTCTCGGTCAGCTTCACCAAAGTCAAAGAGACTGAACAAGCCAATCACTTCTATCCGACAGCAAGAGATGAGATGCTTGAAGACATAATAGCAGTAGTAGAATTAAAATCAATAGGACTTTTTTTTTCATAGCTGTTTTTTCTCTGCTTTCTTGACAATTTCCTCTTACTAGGATTTCTGTCTCCTTGTATTAAAATTGCTTGTTTATAGGCCCTTTGATTTAATTCGAATTAATATATGCATTTGAATATGATTGATGTTTACTGAAAATACATGCATAAAATAGAAATAGCAATTACTAAAAGACTTTAGGATCAAGGATAAGGTTTAATCATGCGTTCTAACAAATCCGGTTGCAAATCCTATTCCCCAGCAAAACCAGTTATTCCCAGAAGAAATTGGCACTACTAGACAGACTGGTCATCTGTTTTATCCCCAGTCAGGTTCTGTTGAATATTTCTACCATCAGACAGAAATCAAATATCCCCAACTAAGAAAGGGTCATCAATACAAATATCTCCAACCAGAATATCGGGATTTATTTTCCCATGGCAAAAAATTTCAGACGCATAATTCATTCATGCATCATTTCACAGCATATACATGCATGCAATGTTCGCATTTATTTTCAAGAGCATAAAACATCTCATGCATCATGACATGGCATGAGGCTAACTCTTTTTTTTTTCAGGTTAATTATCCTCCTGATACAGACAAAATAAAGATTCATTCAGACGAATATCTTTATCGATTACAACATATACAAATATTATCAGATATAGCCTAACGTACGGCTCATTCTGATTCAGCCTAACGTATGGTTCCTTCAACTGTACCAATACGGTCTAGCGTACGACCCATTTGGATATTCATCCCCTCAGATACTACCTAGCGTACGGTACATTCTGAAATGTAGTCTAGCGTATGACTACCCCTTTTATCATCAGATACAGCCTAATGGACGACTCATTCTGCTACTCAGATACGATCTAGCGTATGATCCATTCTGATCTTTTATCCTCAGATACAGCCTAATGGACGGCTCATTCTGCAACTCAGATACGGTCTAGTGTACGACCCAGTCTGGCTCTTCTCATCAGATACTACCTAGCGTACGGTACATTCTGAAATATAGTCTAGCGTACGACTACTTTTTATCGCCAGATACAGCCTAACGGACGGCTCATTCTACTACTCAGATACGATCTAGCGTACGATCCATTCTGATCTTTATTTCTCCAAATACAGCCTAACGGATGGCTCACTCTGCTACTCAGATACGGTCTAGCGTATGACCCATTCTGATCCTTATCTCATCAGGTTCAACTCACCCTAATATCACCTAATGGATGACTCATTATACGGTCTAGCGTACGACCCAATGTGACACCCATGTCTTCAGATATGGTCTAATGTACGACGCACTCTGAAGCTCTCATCATCAAACTTTCTGGATGGCATCTTTAAGCCCATCTCCATCAAGACTATCTTTTAATTAACAAGTGCAAATTGTTGGGATATTCTAAGTGTTCAATAATCTTCCACCTCCAGATCACGAATGGCGTACATACCATTCTAATTCTCTCGGTTTAAGAATATTAAACAGGGGCAGCTGTCATACCCCAAAATTTGCCTGTTAATTTTTATGATAAATTGATTCATGCATGACATTCATTTCACATTTGCATTCATTCATTAGCATACATTCTCATATAAATTATAAATTTTAATTTATTTATTATGTGATACAGATATAAAAAATAATAATGATTTTGGTTATCTGTATGATATAAATAAATTATATATATATATATAATATATATATATATATATATATATATATATATATATATATATATATATATATATATATAATATCTATATATATATATATATATATATATATATATATATATATATATTATATATATATATATATATATATATTATATCTTATATATATATATATATATAATATATATATATATATATAAATAAAATAGTTTTAATTTAATGATAAATAAAAATAGATTTGAATTTTAATTGTATAATTAAAATTTTAAATTAATTTTATTTGTTAAAGCTCATTAAATTATAATAACTATTTTTTATAATTTAGTGACTCATGTTCCATTTATTCATTATTTATAAATAGTATTTATTTAGTAATTCACGTTTTTTACTTAATAAAATTTATTTATAAGAGTAACATTTTTTTAAAAGCCCATAAATTATAAAATAATTTTGGTTGATATAAGTAAGAAAAATTTTGATTTTTTTAAAATGATGAAAGTAAAAACAGAAATAGGTTTAAATTTTAATTCAATTATGTAACTAAAATTTAAATTAATTTTTATTTGTTAAAAGTCATTTAAATTATTCATTATTTATAATAATATTTGTATTTAATAAATATTTATTTATAATAATAGATAGCAAGGTTAAACCCTAATCCACACCATTATAGCTAACTCTCCTAAATTATAGGAAGGGATCCAAATATTTAGCAAGGTTAAACCCTAATCCACACCATTATAAATACTTCATATGGCTGCAGCGAGGAAAAAAAAGAGGAGAGATACAGCAGAAGAAGATACACAAGGCAATGCAGAAGCAAGAAGATTCACGGGCAGGGAAAAGAGAAGCAACCATAAAGCACTCATAGCCTGAATAAGAACAACACACATACAGTGAGCAAGCTAGAAGAATCAAATCCCCAGATTGTTGTATTCACATGAAAGAAACAGCATGAGGAAAAAATAAAGTAGTTTGCCGTAAGAGAGAAAGTTGTAACATGCATGGTGGTGTTGTGTCAAAAATGGGCTATTTTGAATAATAAATATCTAATTATATTTTCAGTTTTTAGTTTTTAGTTATTTAAACTAGGATATAATTTAATCTAGTTTATTAATTAAATTTTCATATATAACTTAATTAATTAAAATAGGCTATTTTGAATAATAAATATCTAATTATATTTTTTTTCCTTTTTTCTTTTAAAATTTCTATCAATTTAGTCTAAGTTTTTCCATTAATTCATAAAAAAAAAGTTTCTATTATTATAGACTAAAAATATTCTTAATTCATTCTTAAATTTAGTTTATTTATTTCATTTGTCATGAACTTTCTATGTAATAGATTTAATTAGGATTTTTTTTTATTTCTTTCTTTTTAGTTTAATTAGGTTTTATTATTTTGTATGCCCTTTTAATTTTGTACTCGTTAATTAAGATTTAGATATTTTATATCCCCTTTTAAATTATGTACCCCCCATCCCGAAGCCATGTAATAGCGTAGTCTTATTTTTCGCACTTTAATTTTTCCATACTGTGAATATAACTGTCTAGATGTATGCTAATAGGATTGCATGGAAAGATAAATAATCGAACTTAGATAAATTAATTCAAGATAATATATCTGAATCCAATCATTTCCACACTTGCACCTCTAGGGTAACCCTCTCTTTGTTGTCTTACGATATTACGGTCATGTCCCGCGAATGTGGGGATACCCTTAGCAAAGACCCTTTCGATTAAATCATCATCATCCCTAAACAGATAAGTCATAGTCCCTTCGATCAAAAGGTCAATGTCCCTACAAGATAAATCATAGTCCCTCGAATGTTGCTTTCGAATATATGACCTTCTCCCTCGAGCGTTGCCTTCGAATATATGACTTTGTCCCTCGATGACCCTTCGTTGTAGCCTACGATTAAATGATGATCGTCCCTTCGAATGCTAAGGTATCCTTACAAATGTTGCCTTCAATGACCAATCGACGACCCCACGATGTCCCTTTACATCCAAAGGATAAGACTACTTACTTCTCAATAGTAAGGACAGTTTTACCCTCCTAAGGATAGGAAATACCTATAAAGACCTTGGTTAGGTATAAGTCTTAAATGCTTGCTCACAGCTTAAAATATTTTTCACACCTCACACTTTTCAAAACATCTTTTAGAAAATCACCACTTGGTATACATTCGCACCAAAATCATCGCCGAGTTATATTTTTCTAAACATCTTTCAAAATCAAACGAGATAAACACTTTGTATACATTCGTACAAGAATCATTACAAAGTTAAACTCTCCTTTCAAAATATTTTCTAAACACACCATATTTCTCAAACACTTTCTCAAATAAGGAAAACATAAGTGAGTTAAGCAATTAAGAGCCCATGGATAACCATGGATACAAAGGGTGCTAACATTTTCCCTTTGTATAATGTACCTCCCGAACTCAAAATCTAATAAAGGTCTTTCCTGTTCTTTTCCGCCTTTCCTTATTGGATAAAAGAAAAGTCGGTGGCGACTCTTGCTATCCGCAACATTGCTTTTCAAAGCAAAAACACAAAGTCAGTTCACCGTATCACACCATCATAACTCCTTTTTACTACTTCTTGGTAATAAAACCCTACTTTGCTTCACTCAAAAATTCAGCATTGTATCCAACCGAAAATTTCCAGCATTCTCTCCCTTCCTCCATTGCTTCACTTGTGTTCTCTTAGAATAGATATGGCTTCTCAACTCAAGGCAAAGGGGAAAGGCAAGGTATCAAGTTCCAGAGGCCCCTTAGACCTCTCAAGGCTCTTCACCACTAAAAGTCAACAAGAAAGGTATGAAAAATATTTTTTTCAATAGAAGATTATGAAACCCAAATATGGATCTTTTGTATCTTTTCCAGATGATGTTTTCAGTTTTCCTACTGTCTTTGAGAGTTTGGACTTAAGCGATCTAATTTGTGAACCTGATGACTTTTATCCCGAACTTGTCAAAGTCTTCTACTCTAACATGGTGTCAAAAAAGGGCAAACTTACCTCTGTGGTTAAAGGAGTACCAATTTCCATGACTGCCACCGATTTGAGCTCTATTCTTGGTATTCCCTCTGATGGACATAGGTTTTCTGGAATCAAAGCTCCTTGGGAAGGCTATAGTAATCATGTATTTTATTATGGTCTAAGTAGACTGTCTGAACATCAATTCTATAACAAAAGAAAGAAGAGTTCAGGAGGAGATCTTCCAGAACGTGTATATTGCTCATCAGCTAAGTTTACTCTTGATGATAGAATGCTTCATTATTTTTTGGTATATGTTATTGTTCCTAGATACTCAAATCACTGCACTATAACTGATTCTAAAATGTTACTTCTTTATGCTATCAAAAACAACTTTCTTGTAGACTGGGGACATACCATTTTATGTCACATGCTATCGTACAATGAACATGTCGATGGATTACCGTATGCTCATTTTTTAACCAAGATCTTTCATCACTTCAATGTCAATTTGGAAAATGAAGTATGCTTCTCAATGAACAAGATATCTTACTGCATCAGCATCAAGAGGATCAATTGGAAAATGAGAGTTATTTTCAACCATCGTACTCATGAGATAAAATATTTGGATAATGATGTTAGGGAAAACCAGTCTGAGGCTCATAGTGATGAAGAGATAAACCCTCCTCTCAACCACCCACCTTCAGAAGCTCCAACTATTCAACCATCAAACCAAATGATCATGGACTATCTTCAAGGGTTTTGAATAGATGTCATGACTGAGATTGACCATTTATCCTCAAGAATGGATCAATGGGAACTTTTACAAGATGGATTTCAAGGAGGTGGTTCTAATGCTGATGGGAAAGATATATGATTGAATCTCTCGCTATTTTGTTGTGTTTTCGTTGTCTTTCTATATTCCTATGGTCCTTCATACTTTACTTATGGTTCTGACTTATGTGTGTAATTTGGTGTAATATTTAAACTTTTGTGTATTGGATGCTTGTTTTATTTTCATAACCTTCTAGTTGTTATTATGTTCTTTTCCCTTCTTTTTGATAATGCCAAAGGGGAGAAGATAGTATGCTTATTTGCGTGTATGTGTTGTTGTCTAACTTAATACAGGAAATCTCAAAGAAAGTCATATTATAGATATGGGGAGTTTTCAAAGCCTTGCTGTCAAGAGATAGGGGGAGTTTTGGGTCCAAACATAAAGATTGGTTGTCATCATAAAAAATGGGAGAATGTGAAGACAAGCTTCCAACATGATTTTGATGAAGACAATATATCAAGTTCTCCATATCAAAAGAAGGAAAAAGAAGGATCTTATCAAAACTTTGTTCAAGACTTTCATAGATCAAGTTAAGGTATATGAAATTCTTGACATATATTTTCTTAGTGCTCAAAGTTTTTTATCATGCATTGTGTCTTCTTTAAAAAAAACTTTCTTATATCATGATTGTGGTTTTGGATGAAAATTAGAAAGATTTCATTTTTTTAAAGGTGTTTTAAATTAGAAAAATTACATATTTTTTCTGCACCAATCGATTGGTGTTATATGTCAATCAATTGGTCAAAGTTTCTGTTCTAAAAAAATTCGTTTCATTTACTGAGCCAATCGATTGATGCTTTGAAGCAATCGATTGATCCTAGTTAAAATTTTCATTTTTTGCCTTATGTTAATCGATTGGGCTTCTGACTCAATCGATTGATCCTGTGAAATTTTTGAAAAATCTGAATCATATTCTTTCACTCTTTACACCTTTATATCATGTCCATTCATGGAAATCTTCACATCTTTTTATTAACATTTTTCAGATTCTTTTAGCCATTGCCATGTTGTTTTGAACGGATGATTTCTCACTATAAATACTCTTTAAATCTTCATCACACACTCACCTCTTTCAATCAAATTATAAAATCTCTGTGCATATTTCTTCAATAGAATTTTCATACAATGATACTTTTTAAAATACATTTTAATATCATACTCTTCAAAAGTATCCTTGAGTACTTAGAGAGAATTTTGTCTTGAAACTTCATATTATGAAAGAGAAGAAGATTCTAATCATTTGATTAAATCTTGTCCACTACAAAACATTTCTACTTATTCAAATTACTCTGTAAAATCCTAAGTATCAAGGATTGTTTGATATTAGGTGTGGTTACTTATCATCCAGGATTGTAAGAGATAAGTTTCAAGAAAAGGAAGGATTGTTTTCTTTTCATATGAAATAAGTTTCAAGAGGATTGTTCTTGATAACTTTTTTAGAGGCTTGTTTAGGAAGATCTAACTATAATAAAATCTCTTACACATTGTAAGGGGATTGGAGTATTCTCGGATTATGAAGGGAACCAATATAATTCCCGGTGTTCTTTATCCTCTGCACTTTACTGCTTTCCTCGCCTAATCAATCCAGAAAAGAAAAGAACCATTTTCCACCAAATCAGAATAAAATTTCTCAAGTCCTAATTCACCCCCCCTCTTAGGCTTATTCCTAACTTACATTTGGTATCAGAGCAGGTTATTGGTAACTTGCTCCACAAATCCAGAAGATGGCTTCCGCAAGAGCAAACCCGATGTTTAAAGAATGAGGTAGTAGCAACAAACCACCTCTATTTTCAGGAGAATATTTCGACTTCTGGAAAATCCGCATGAAAGCACATTTAGAAGCACAAGGAGATGGTATATGGGAAACCGTAGAAAATGGTATGCATAATCCAATGATTGTGGTTAATGGTGTTGGCACTCCTAAGGTTAAGAGCTCCTAGCCATCAATGTTCTTTAAAGTGCATTAAGTATGGACGAGTTCTTCTGCATATCTCAATGCAAATCAGCAAAAGAAATATGGGACACTTTGGTGGAGACTCACGAAGGAACCACTGAAGTTAAAAGATCCAGATTAAATATATTGAGTAAAGAATATGAAATGTTCAGAATGCAGCCTGGAGAATCCATTGTTGCATTGCAGAAAAGATTTGTTCACTTGACGAATCATTTAATTTCTCTTGGAAAGCCCTTTACAAATGATGATCTCAACCTTAAAGTGCTAATATCCTTGACTAGAGAATGGAAACCAAAAGTTACGGCTATATCGGAGAAGAAAAGTCTTTCTACAGTGACATCTACATCATTATTCGGAAAACTCCAAGAAAATTAACTTGAACTTGGAAGACTTGAAAAAAGCATGAAAATCAAGAAAAGAAATCCAAAGGAATTACTTTGAAAGTAGAATCAAAGGAAGAAAAAGATGAGGGCGCACCAGAGGAAGTTGAAAACTTCACGCTCCTTGTTAAAAGGCTTGGTAAGTTTTTTGGTAAAAATGACAAATCCTTTTTTACAAAAAGAAATAAACATTTCAGGAAAAGCGAGGCTTCCATATCTTCACAAGATGTCACATGCTATGAATGTGTAAAGCAAGGTGATATAAAACCAGATTGTCCAAAACTCTCCAAGAAAGGTGGATTTAAAGGCAAGAAGGAATTCAAGAATAAAAAGGCGTATGTTACATGGGAATACAATGAGATAAGTTCTTCATCCGGATCGGAAAGCGACGAATGTGAAAATTTAGCATTAATGGCTTCACACCATTCTAACGATGAAGAAGATGAGGTTAATAGCAATTTTGTCTTTTCTTTAGTGATGCACAAGGTGCTATAAATGATCTTCTTAAGAGATGAAAAATTCTGTATAAAACAATATCATCTCAAAAGAAAATAATTTCATCTCTAGAAGAAAAAGTCGTGACAATTGAAAAAGATGTTGATGATGAAAAACAAAAGATGATTAGTGAAAAACAAAAAAATTTATGTAAAAATTGTGAATCACTTTATTTCCAAATTGTACAATTAAAAAGGGTCCTTGAAAGGTATGAGGAAGGACAAATTGGGTTGGAAGGAGTCCTTAGCCAACAAAGATATTCAAATGATAAAAGTGGACTTGGTTATTCAAAGTTTTCCAAACTAAGTTCCAGTAAAACTATCTTTGTTAAAGCTAATGACCAATTGATTGACATATGACACCAATCGATTGGTGTTATATGTCAATCAATTGATCAAAGTTTCTGTTCCAAATTGTACACATTGTAAGGGGACTAGAGTACTCTCGGATTGTGAGGGGAACCAGTATAATTCCTGGTGTTCTTTATCTTCTACACTTTACTACTTTCCCCGCCTAATCAATCCAGAAAAGAAAAGAACCATTTTCCATTAAATCAGAATAAAATTTCTCAAGTCCTTATTCACCCCCTCTTAGGCTTACTCCTAACTTACAACTTCAACTATTTCGTATATGTTTTAGGTGGGAGAGGCGCCTTAGGCCTCTTCTAGAATCGATTTTTAGGTGATTCACCTGTCTTAGGGTTTAGATCATGGGGAAATGCGTCTTTAGTATTGGTCTCGATCTAGAATTACGTAGTCTGGATGACTTGGAAAATGCATAATAAAGTAATTTTTTGTTGAGAAAGCTTGACGATTAATAACTCGGTGATTTTGGTTATTAGTTTGGCATGGAAGTGGGTCATGTTCATGCTTCGGGTTTTGTTATTTCTTTGGCTGGATAAATACAAGTAGTCAGGATAAATTCGACTGATGGGTTGGCTGTATTTTGTTTCTTTATCTTGGTGCTTGGTTGTTTTCTCTTTTCATTTTTGTTTCTCGTCATAAACGTGATCCAAGCTTCTTTCCTTTGGGAACTTCTAGGACTCTTTGTTTCTTTTATTTTATGTTACAACTCTTGATTTGTTTTCACTTTTTAATATATGGTTTCTATTTTGTTGTTAAAAAGGGTAGGATAACGTAATATAATTAAATTAATATGGTTTTTGAATGGCAAAATATATTAATATTAATAAAAAGGTGAAAATCACCAAAATAAAAATAATCCTAAAAAACAAGAAGTACCCAAAGGATTATCAAGAGTAAAAAAAAACCATAAGAAGCAATAGTAAAGTTGACAAAACAAAAAGGAAAGTAAATTTCCAAAACAGATAAGACCAACCCCGTAGGGTTCATGTTAGAGCTCTTACCCTCATAACAAACATCAATAGATCATAAACCATCAAAAGAATAATAAAAACCTCATACCAACACCTAATTCATAATCAAGACAAATACCTAATCCATTATAGGTTAATGAAGAAGATAATGCTCTTAAGTCAATCGGCATACATGTATGAGTTTTCCCTATGATCTACCTATAAACCATTTCAAACTTTTTGTAACTCCAATAAAGATAACATCATTACAGGAATTCAAAATGGTCTAGACTACAACATTTCCTATCATAACAAAACCACATCTAGACTTGGACCTACCAACTAAAGAGAGTAAAGACTCAAAAATAAGCCCAAGGTCACAAGGAAGAACCATCTGCCAACCTATCCACTAGTAGATCTTATAACATAATGATAAAGCTAAATCATAAGTGTCATAAAGATGGGAGACCAATTCAACAAAATTCCCATAGAAAGGAGAAGAAATACCTCTAGGATCACTAATCACCACCCTTTTATCCAAGTTCTATCTAGATGGGAATCTATCTTGAAAAAGTTTCCAACAGAAGGCAACCACTTTAGGAGAAGCCCAACTGATCCAGGTGCGGGGAAGAATCAAATTCTCTGCCACAGATAACGACGAGGATCCAATCAGTTGAACTACATAGAATAAACCCTATTTAGAATGCTTCGAAATTCTCTTATATCTATCTTGATATATATATATATATATATATATATATATATATATATATATATATATATATATATATATATATATATATATATATATATATATAAAGAAGAGAGAGAGAGAGAGAGAGAGAGAGAGAGAGAGAGAGAGAGAGAATTCAAGCACATGAAGCTCTCTTAGAAAGAAGGCTCTTCTCCATATAATATCACATATGAAAACCATATTAACCATAAGGGAGATAGGTCCAAATGAAGGATCCTTCCAAAAAGAAGTCTGGAGACCTAACCCTATTTTTCTAAGAATACCATCAGAAAACCAATCAGGTGAAGCATCATTTTTGGACCCAAGAAGAGACACATCTTTCAACCAAGTAGAAGTTCTCCAGAAACCCAATTTCCTCCTTCTAGAATAGAGGAAACAACTAAAGCACCATACTTATCTACGAGAATACTACACCGTATGCCAAAAGCACCTCTGAGCAGCCTGTTGGACAAGTGACTCTAAACACTAAAGCGTAGGGGGGGATTGTGTGACTTTGAAAAACTTGATAAAAGCAATTATTTAAATTTTTTTTAAAAAGTTATTATTTTAAAAAAATCTAAAAAGTAAGTACAGGAATATATAAAAAGAATAAAGTAAGAGTGTAAAAGAGATGAAGAGATAACGGAAATAAACAAATAACATAAATAAAAATATATCGGGATATGAATATTGCACCATAGGTTTACAGAGTTTCTTCCTGAGAGTTTCCACTATGAATGTGAGCTTTTCCCAAGTTAAGCTTGTGAACCTTCTTACAAACAAACCTGGAGTTTTACTATGGCTATCTTCCAAACCAAATAGAGATTTTAGCGGACAATGTCAGATGAGAGCTTTTTACACCTAGCGCAACTCACGAATAAAACAATGATTTTAGCTCACATTCTCACAAACCAAATGAGACCTTTTACACTAGGCACAACTCATAAACCAAACGAATATTTTCACTGAAAATATCACGAACCAAACATCAACTTCCCACAAGTGATGTTCCACAAGAGATAAAAACACCTCTTTCAAAAATTACAATTACCCCCTACACTAAATTGCACAACAAAATCCTCACCGATATTTTTCAATCTTAAAGCACTAAGGCAATTTTAGTGAAATGATAGAAATGATAAAAAAACGAGTAGAGAGTGAGAAAGTATGTAAAAATATGTTTTCTTGTGTGGTTTTAAAGTGGGGAGAGTCCTCTATTTATAGGTAAAAAATATGGCTCAAAAAGGAAAACTATCCACGAGATTTTTAGTGCTCATAATCGATTATGCATTAGGTCTAATCAATTATGTGCTTCATAAAAATGGAAACAATAATTCTCCCAAAAGGAAAACCTTTAACGACTTATGTCATAATGTATTATGAGTGTTCTTAATAGAATAGGAAGATTTATGCCTTCCTCTAATCGATTGGCTAAGGACCTTAATCAATTAGGCAATGTATATAAGCTTCCTAAATGTTTAGGAGCAACCTTTATAAATTCCGCAAACACTTTGGTGGATCCTCTAAGGGTTTTAAGGAGTTTTATGAAATAGAGAAGTTAAAAACACATTTAAATTAGTGTGTGCTTGCCTTAGTAATTTAAGAATTAATCTAAAATATTTTACAAGACACTAATCACTAAAAAAAACAAGGAGATTTTTCAAACTTCCTCTCTTTCACAAGCTCTAAGCTTCAAGATCCCTTGCTAGATACATCAATGATTTATCACTTCATTTGGAACTTGACATATTCTATCTGATGAGCCTTGATAAAACTTATTGATATACACCATCATTAGAGAGGTTGCTTTACTAAGATCATCAGGAATTATATCAAATGTTGCTTGACATTGGGTGTTGTCCTTAAGATTTTGTCTTTGAGATCTTGATATCCCAAGCATAACAATTTAATTAGTTTTAAAAGAAGAATTCACCTCATATTGTTGTCATCATATAAACCATATATCTCATTTCAAGATGGGTTCTAGGTAGAACTTTTGATGTAAGAAGTTAGGGTTTATGGAATCTTAGAATAGTTAGAATGATTAATGGTAGTATGATAAGTTTTCTCTCTTAATCGTGAAACATTTCCAGGAACAATGTTTCTATATTCTCTTCATGTGTTGGTTGTATTCTTATGATTGAATAATGTTGTTGTTTTTATTTATTATGAATACCATGAAATTGAGAAAGCAAGAATATATGTGCATCTATGTTATATGATGTTCCTTGGCGTGTGTTAGTGATCATGTTGATGAATTGGGTTGGTATAAGTGGAACAAAACAAGTGAAGGATGGGAAAATTTGGATTTTGGGTGAGGAATATTGACCCTAATTTTGACCCTAAGATCCCTCATGATATCCCATCATTTGCATTCGCTTTGGGATCACACCTCGGTATCCTCCTTGCCCATCATTCATTGGGTTTGTATTGGGAGAGATCAACAAGTACATTTGATTGTATAATACTTTGTTTTTCTTTGTTTACTAACCAAAATAGCAAAAATATGTCTAGTATAGCTTTGTTTCTTTTGTAGGTGGTGTGTGTGTCCATCTGTGCCCCACCAAGTTCATATCTAGGGTTTGAGACCCTCAATGCAAGAGATAAATCAAAGAAAGGTTCACCATGGTCCTAAGTCTCATATATGGATCCCCATGTTCTTTATTTGTCAATTTTATCAAGAATCTATCAAGAGTTTGGAGCTTGTTTGCCTGGGAAGCCCTAATTCATCTAGGTATCTTGTGTGACTTCCTCAGTAGGTTTCTTCAACAATTGGTAAAATATTTCAAGGGATAATTCATTATACATCATATAAAGCATATATGATCCTACATGAGCCCCAAAGATCAAAATAACTTCAATTTTGCAAGTTGGTTCAAAGAGGTTGACCAGAGAAAGTCAACAGGACAAATCTGGGGTTCCTGGGACCTTATCTCCTACAATTTTTGTCATATGAAAATGATTCCAAGAGAAGAGTTAATCTTTATGACATTACAAACAACTTTAATGTTGGCATTAAGAGATAATTTTTCTTGGAAATTCATTTGTTATGGTTAAATATTATAGGTCATTTTGTATATGCCCTAGATAGAAGGTCAACTTACAAGAACCATAACTTGCTCAATTTTTATGATATGAAGGCGATCCAAGTTTCATGATTAATTTAAAGATGTGTTATACAACTTTTATTCTTTGATAAATTTCAAAATATACTTGCAATGGCATGTACCAAGAGGAAACACTATAGGTCATTTTGGATCATCATCATTGAGCAAACAATTTTCCTCAACTTCTAAAATCCATAACTCCATCATGCAAGATCCAAATGGTGTCAAATTTGTGACCAAATTGAATAGGAATGAAAGAGCTACAACTTTGAAGCAAGAACCATTTTCATTTGAAGCTCATAGAAAAAGTTATTAAAGGTGGAAAAAGTGGTCATTTGACTTTTAACTTAGAAAATTTTCAAATATGTTTGATTCCTCCAACTTCCACCTCAAAATTAATCATGATAAAAGATACAAATGGAAATAGTTTCAACATTTTCCCTTCATGTTAAATTTCCAAAGAGTCCAAGATCATGGCATTTGGAGCATTTTTTAGTTACTTGCGCATGGGTGTAATGCATGACCCTAATTAGAAAGTTTCATGACCAATTTTAAAATCAACATTGCATGATTCCATGTTATAATTTCAGTATCATTTGGATTTGAATTTGGACCTATTTGCATGATTTCATGGGCCTTGTGCACGCCCATGCAAGCATGCACCACGACATTGCTACTTTTGGCAAAATTTGGAATGTTTGTGGAAAGCAAGTGTGTAGGCTATAAATACATTGCCCTTGAGCTTAGAATAAGGGTCCTTTAGCCCAAGCTTCGACCTGCATCTTCCCTAACCTCCATTGAAAGGATAAACTTGAAGATTTCTCTTGAAGTCGAGTTTCAATTTCACTTCTGTTTTGAGATTGAAATTCCAAGAATCCAAGTCCTTTGATCATTCATTTCACCTCCTGCAAGTGGATAGAAGCAAGCCAAGCCAAATTGGAATGGAGATCAAGCTCAATTGAAGCAAATCGAAGGTGAATTTTCATATTTTTCTCTTCTTCGATTCTCCCTCAATTGTCCACCATTTTGCTTGATCTTTGGTTGTCTGAAGACCTACCAATATAGGCAACAAGATTGAGTTGCTTTGAGGTCAAATCGAAGCAACTCAGTTCATACTCCTCAATTTTCAATTCCACGTATCTTTCAATGTAGTGAGAATTGGAAACTTCTAAGGGCAGATTTGGATTCCTGGCATTTTTCTCTTCAAAATAGTTTATGCACTTTTCATCTTCATGAACGTTGGTGGTGGACCAGTCCAGTGAGGTCCACCAGAGAAGATGACTGGAGCCTTAGCTCCGGTGATATGGTGGCTTGTTCTTATCCATCTGATAATCTCCCCACGTTCTAATCCCGGTCTTTGTTTTGTTTGACTCATGTTGCAACGCGTTTGACTTGGCGCATGGTGGAACCATAAGCGCATGGCCATCAAATCTGCCACCTCAATTAGTGAGGGAGATCTGATGGCCCTTGTTTTTTTTGCTTTTTATTTTAATTTCTAATTTTCTATTAATTGCTCCTATTTTATTTAATTCATATAAATTTCATTTTTAATCAAAAAAATATGGGACTTTCACCAAAAATCTGTAAATATTTTCCTCTTCCATATTTTGAATTAAAATCATTTTTTGGATTAATTTTGATATTTTTTGTGAATTAAATTATTTTTGACTTGTTTTAAAATATTTTTAAATACTTTTGACTTTCCAAAAATTCTGAAATTTTTTGTCTAAGGTCCTTTGACCTTGTTTGACCTAGGATAAATCCCTTGGCCATTTAATTGATGTTTTGAAGGGACTTGAGGTTTTCACTTTTGAAAAATGCATTTTAATTCATTTTTAAATTGATTTTTAATTGTTTAAAAATATTGTTTAGCCATTTGGTTGACTTTGTGATGTTTGACTTTCTGTATGGCCTTGATCATGGTTGATTTGTGTAACACCCCTTTTTTCTACCCCAAAATACTTAACATATAATCAGAGTAAATAAGCACGCATATAAACAAAAGGGCGTCACATCGACGTTTTAAAAAACTAAGAGCTTTCAAAAACCAACATCATTCATCATCAATATACAATACACCTGGTCATTTAAAATAACACATTTCAATTATCATGAATATTCAAGAATATGCGTTCGCAGTGGAAAATAACGAATATCCATGCATTTCATCAAATGATCCATGTCCCATACCATGATCATCTCTCAATAATATCTTCAATTAAACATGTTCACAAGTAATACCATAAAACGTATCCAAATAAGACACGAGTTCAATACTACCAATCTACCCAGTGTTACATGACCAGAGCATTGACTCACTACTTAGTCTCTAAACGAAGTACCGCAGCTCTCCAGCTAATCTCGAGTGAGCTACCGTCCATTTACTTCAGCGATACTACTCCTGAGTATCTGCACGATACCCATGTAAAGGTAACATTCAAACAGAAAGGGTGAGAATTCAAATCATTATGAAGAAGTATTAACCAAGCACAATGATTAAATTAACAATTAAAGGAATTCGTCACACTTCACATAACCATGTAAATAATATTAAACAACATTTATTTCACATGTTTCAAGCACACATAAAAACTCAAGGAGTATAATATTCAAATCCAATATTATATTCTCAAATATACACATAACTACAATTATCACATAATCACATATTCAGTCAAGTTATGTATCCAAAAATCATCAAATTCAATTACCATATCTCATACACACATCACAATCACATCAATGCAAACATTCAATTATCACATAACTCCAAACATCATCAAATTCAATTACCATATCTCATACACACATCACAATCACATCAATGCAAACATTCAATTATCACATAACTCTAGTGTGACTCAATGCATGACATGTGACTCTATGCATGTGGTACCATAATGTGAACCCAACGTTTCACCGCTTACCGATTCAATATCTAGAATCCAAGCCACCACGTCTATTTCCAATTAAGGATCAACGTCTGCTATGCCTATTTCCAATTAAGGATCAACGTCTATTTACCACGCCTATTTCCAATTAAGGATCAACGTCTGCTACGCCTATTTCCAATTAAGGATCAACGTCTATTTACCACGCCTATTTCCAATTAAGGATCAACGTCTGCTACGCCTATTTCCAATTAAGGATCAACGTCTATTACCATGTGAACCCACAGTTTCACCGCTTCCACAATGAAGCCGACCATGCCATGAATGAATGTACAAATACCAATACATATGCAATTAAGATCATCTCTACCATCTTAACATTCCACATATCACCATAATTCAACTCTATGAATCATACACCAATGGTACATATACACATTCATAACAATATATCATTCACAATCCACCAATGGTACATAAACACATTCATAACAATATATCATTCACAATCCAACAATAGCACACATACGCATTTATAACAATATGTCATTCACAAATATATGCTAATTATCAAGTACACACACATAGATTTCATTCCAAAACGAACACAGCATTTAAAATCTCAATTTTTCACTTTTCACAGCAAGTAACCGGTTAACGCTCGGTGAGTAACCCGTTACTGGAAAACAGAATTAACAGATTTTTAAGCAAGTAACCGGTTAACGCTCGGTGAGTAACCCGTTACTGGAAAACAGAATTAACAGATTTTTAAGCAAGTAACCGGTTAACGCTCGGTGAGTAACCCGTTACTGGAAAACAGAATTAACAGATTTTTAAGCAAGTAACCGGTTAACGCTCGGTGAGTAACCGGTTACTGGAAAACAGAATGCAGAAATTCAAGCAAGTAACCGGTTAACGCTCGGTGGGTAACCCGTTACTGGAAAACAGCATGTATAATTTTCTGTGTTTTTCATCGTTGGAGGACTTTCGGACCTCCGATTTCGATTCCGTAAAAAGCCACACGTTCAGAAAATCATGACTCATACAATACTCTAAATATATAACAGTTTTAACACAATCAAATCACCATAATTTAAGAATACTCATCAAAACCTAACATTCCAAAACATGCAATTTAAGGATTTCAACCTAAACATGTTCCTACCCATTGACCCGATCATACTAACCCATAATAATAAGGATTCCCCCCCTTACCTCTTCAATTTGATGGAAACCCTAGATTCTCTTTACTTTTCCTCTCCTCTTTATCTATTGCCTTCAATGATCAAATGAATCCTAATTCTCACTCTCCTCACCTCTTACTATTTATATTAGTATTCTATTTGGGCTTAAGTCATTATACTTCTAATTTAATTAGTAGGCCCAATAAGACTTAATATTTAAATATCTCTATTTAATTCAAATAAATTAAACTAACACCATATATCCACCAAGTTAATTAATTCAATTATTCATGATATCTCCTATCAACTAAATAATTAATTAACACTCCACATAAGTAATAATAGTATAATAAATAAATACTAAAAATTGGGTTGTTACAATTTGAACTTCCATTTGATCAATACTATTGGATTTAGGGGGTTGATGAAATGTACATTTCATCCCTCAAGATGAATGGATAGTATTGATCAGATGAAATTCCTCCTGTGATCAATTTGGGTTTCTATTTCCCCTCCCCTCTTCATCTTCATCCCTCTTCTTCCCCAATCCATCATTGACCAATGAATTCTCTACAAGTCAAATGCTAGTTGATTCATCAATGACCTTGTGTCAGATGAATCAACATGAGCCTGACTGAGATATGTCCCTCCCACTTTATTTTTGTGTGTGGTATATTTTAGTAGCTTGGTTCTTTGTACCATGTCTCTAATATGCATTAACGCCAATATTATTATTTCCCGACCTCAGATAGTTGTGACTTATACATAAGTCCAATTCCGACTGCTTAACATAGAGCTAAATTTGTCCCAAAGGGCATATCATTCTTGTAAGTGAGATTGTAAGTCTCCCATTCTTCATGGCATTGTATGAATACTTGCCCTTTTTGTTGGTGTAAGCCCTAGAGGCCAATATTTTTGGTACTTGTATCGAATTATTTATTAATAATAAAAGGCATTTTCTTTATTATGGTTGATTAATAAAGTCCCTAGAATAGATAGTCCGTTTAATGTATTAAGTGTGACTTAATCATGAGAACACATTAAACATAAGGGCACTATTCTTAAAGTATCCGTAGTCGAGCTTTAATGTGAAGTGGGATAACATTAAAGCATTAAGACTATTATGTTTGTAGACTGATGATCACATCTCATGGATCATGGATAAAGAGTTATCAAGTCTTAAACATAGGTATGAATATTAGGAGTAATATTTATACCGGATTGACCCGCTATGAGAATACTATATAGAAAGTTATGCAAAGTGTCATAAGTTATTCTCATGGTGATAATAGTGTATACCACTCTTCGACCTGAAACCACTATGGATCCTAGATGTATAGTCGAGTGCTTTATTGCTGATCCAACGTTGTCCGTAACTGGATAACCATAAAGACAGTTGATGGGTACTCCACGAAGCATGCTGAGGGACATGAGTGTCCTAGATGGAATTTGCCAATCCTGCGTAACAGGATAAATGTCTATGGGCCCAATATTGAACTGGACAAGGGTGACACGGTCTATACCTTGTGTTCAATATAGACATAAGGGCAAAGGGGTAATTATACACATAATTATTATCACAGGAGGTTTTGTCAGATCACATGACATTTTCGTGACTTGGGTAGCAGTGATGTGTTGCTAGATACCGCTCACTGTTTATTATGTTAAATGCGTGATTTAATATAATTGCCAACGCCGCGAAAACCTATAGGGTCACACACAAAGGACGGATTGATGAGAGATAGAATAATTAAGGAACATCGTAAGGTACGGTGTACTTAAGCAGAATACGAAATATGGTAAGGTACCAAATACTTAAGTGATTTTGGCATATTATGAGATATAGGCCAAAATGCACTTAAGTGGGCCTTTTGGCTTGAAGCCCACACAAGTGGTTCTATAAATAGAGCTCTTGTGCAGAAGCTTTGTATGGGAATACAACACAACTGAAGAGTTGGAATTTCGTATCTCTCTTTCTCTCACTCAAAGCCTTCATTCACAAACAGCTAGCACTGCGATTGAAGGAATCCGTTCGTGTGGACTGAGTAGAGACGTTGTCATCGTTCAACGTTCGTGATCGCCCCGTGGATTTGTATCAAAGGTTTTGATCATTATCAGAGATCTGCACCAAAGGTTTGAATCGCCACAAGAGGTAACGATTCTATCACTGATCATGCCCATTCGTAAGGATCACTAAATGGAGAAATTTTTAAATTCCGCTGCGCCTTGGATGGCAATTCTCCAACAGTGGTATCAGAGCCACTTACGAAACCATGAATCTGATAACTGTTTTTGTTCTGTAATAATATGATTAAAGACAGAATGAATCAAAGGTTAAATTGAGATCGATCAAGTTACATATATGTGATATATGTAATCCTGATGCAAAATGCATTATATATGATATAGTGTTCTTGTTTCGTTCATTCAAAAACCTCGATGATTATTTTCCTTTGAGCGATCAATGGTCGTTTGCTTCTTGATCCGACATTAGTATGGTGAAGCAATGACGTGTTGATCAATCATACTGAATTAACAATCGAGACGTGTTTGACGGTCTGAAATTGGTCCATCAGGGTTAGTGACGGCACAAGGGTTGTGTTGTCAGAGAGTTATGCGATTGGGATTTAATTACACAAGAGTTGTGTGTTCTAAACACTTTTCCGAACAGTGTTAACCGGTTAACGCGTATGGTTAACCGGTTAACCAAATGCGTAATAAATTTTTCAATTTTGGAACAGTGTTAACCGGTTAACGCTTATGGTTAACCGGTTAACGGAATGCAAATTAAAATTTTTGAAATTTTCAAACAGTGTTAACCGGTTAACGCATATGGTTAACCGGTTAACGCAAGGCGGAAAAAAGTTTTCCAAAACATTTTCAAACAGTGTTAACCGGTTAACGCATATGGTTAACCGGTTAACGCAAGGCAGAAAAGAATTTTCAAAAGGTTTTCAAACAGTGTTAACCGGTTAACGCATATGGTTAACCGGTTAACGCAAGGAAAAATTCACCCGTTCGGCTAGAAAAGTGCTTTGAAGTATCAAGTGTTGATACGAAAAACCACCGTCCGCTGACCGGGCAGCGGAACACCCGTTCCCGCTGTCCGGGCAGCGGACCCCCGGCTAACTCTGCGTAGTGTGATCGGTCGTCGAAATTTAATTTGATTTTAATTAATTAAAGGAATTAATTATAATAATAATAAAGTGTTTATTATTGTCTTGTGGTGATCGGTTATGGCCTTAGTTTTCCTTTGTTTTTTTTGGGTTTTTTAAAATACGACCTGCGTGTCGTGCCTCTCTCTTAATCTCCCAAATGTAACTTCTTTTCTCATCTCACTCCCTCGTATGTAAAACGAGTTTCTTTCATGTAATGTAATGATATGAAGAAAGCAAAGAAGTTAGTGCCAAAGGAGGACAACCTTGAAGATCTTGCTTGGAGAAGCTTAGATCGTTGTAGGTTAGCTTAGGTTCTCTCATTGGCTTGGGAGAACAATTGCGCTAGGGGCCATAACTGTTTCATTATGTATGTATGTATGTTGATGCATGTGAATGTATGTTGATGCATGTGAGAGACGGTTTATATGATAAACAAGCCGGTGAGATCAGAAAAATTGCAATTCCCTCAAAACTAAATATTAAGTTTTAAGCTTTCCAAGTTTTAACACTCATCAAGACTAGTATCGAATAATGTAGGTTTCGCCTACGCGAGGTGCATGTTCTATATTAGTAAGGTGCGATGGGATAATTGTAATATCCAACTGTTAAAACAATGGGTCAAACTTAACTAAACAAATTATAATAAGATTATATATATGTTGGGAATGATCCATATGATGGATTGGAATAAGGAGTTATTCACCCAACTGAAATTTTCGAGAGTTGTATGAGATACAATTGGAAGGAGTTCCTACCTAAAATAACCTAGTTTTGTGTAATCCGCCTACGCGGACTTAAAACGAAGTGAAATATGGATCTCGACCCACTAGAAAATCTTCCAACGGGATTTTCCGAATCAGATGATGAGGGTCATTTGTTTTGAGTAAAATAGTGGGAGCATATTTAATTAAAGGCCTAATTGAATATGTCAATGATACTTAGATTTTCATTAATCCTTATGTAGATTACCATGACAGCAAACACCTCTAACAACATCCTGCGATCAATCCTTGATAAGGAAAAATTGTCTGGGACAAATTTTCTGGATTGGCACCGAAACCTGAGGATTGTCCTCAAACATGATAAAAAGCTGTATGTCTTGGAGACACCTGTTCCTGAAGAGGAACCTCCTAGTTCTGCACCTAAGGCAGAAAGAGATGCTTATAAGAAGCATGTCGATGATGCCAATGAAACTGCTTGTCTCATGCTGGCTACCATGAACTCAGAATTGCAAAAGCAACACGAGAACATGTCAGCGTTCGATATGATCGAACACCTGAAGTTGCTCTATCAAGAGCAAGCAAGGCATGAGAGGTTTGAAGTTTCAAAATCCCTTTTTCAAAGCAAGTTAGCTGAGGGAGCCCCTGTAGGTCCCCATGTACTCAAGATGATTGGGTATGTGGAAAACCTTGAGAGATTGGGTTTTCCCCTCGAAAAGGAACTTGCAACTGATTTGATCTTGCAATCGTTGCCAGATAGTTTCAGTCAATTTGTCCTAAATTTCAATATGATTGATATGGACAAATCTCTTCCTGAACTGCTCGCCATGTTAAGAACTGCCGAGCAGAATCTGAAGTCAAAAGGGAAGTCCATTCTGATGATCGGAAATGGAAAGAGACAGAACAAAAGGCCCACTAAGCATAGTGATAAGGGGAAGGGCAAGGAAGTTGCCAATCCCAGACCCACTGCTGCTTTGAAGCCTAGTGGAGGCATAGCAAAAGAAGGCACCTGCTTCCATTGCGGTAAGACCGGACACTGGAAGAGGAACTGCCCAAAGTACCTGGAAGATAAGAAGAATGGAGTAGAGACTTCAACTTCAGGTATTTTTGTTATTAATTTATCTACTTCTACATCATGAGTATTAGATACTGGATGCGGTTCTCACATTTGTACAAATGTGCAGGAACTAAAAAGGAGTAGAAATTTGGCAAAAGGTGAAGTCGACCTACGAGTTGGCTATGGAGCAAAGGTTGCTGCTTTAGCCGTAGGAACTTTTGTATTGACTTTACCTAGTGGTTTAATAATTCAGTTAGAGAACTGTTATTATGTACCTGCAATTAGCAGGAATATTATTTCCATTTCTTGTTTGGACAAGTTTGGTTTTTCATTTATAATAAAGAACAATTGTTGCTCAATTTATTTGAATGATATATTCTATGCTACTGCACAAATGAACAATGGACTATATGTCCTTGATCTTGAAATGCCTATTAATAACATTAATACAAAAGGGTGAAACCTAACGAGTTAAAACCAACTAGGTAATAATATTAAAACTCTTCGATCAGATCGAAGTGGTGAGTATTTAATCCTAGAGTTTGATGACCATCTGAAAGAGTGTGGGATCCTATCCCAACTTACTCCTCCTGGAACATCCCAATGGAAGGGTGTATCTGAGAGAAGAAATCGAACCCTGTTGGACATGGTCCGATCCATGATGAGTCACACCAATCTTCCAAACTCCTTTTGAGGACATACACCATTGACATCAGCTTACACACTTAACCGTGTTCCATCCAAAAGGTTGAAAAGACACCATATGAGATATGGAGTGGTAAGAGACCACATATGTCTTACATGAAGATTTGGGGTTGCGAAGTTTATGTGAAACGATAAATTTCAACTAAGCTTGAGCCCAAATCTGACAAACGCTTATTTGTGGGGTATCCTAAAGAAACAAGAGGATATTATTTCTACAATCCTTCTGAGGGCAAAGTGTTTGTCGCTCGAACTTGAGTTTTCCTGGAAAGGGATTTTATTTCCAAAGGAATCAGTGGGAGGAAAGTAGAACTTGAAGAAATTCAAGAATCACAAAGTATCGATACACCTATGGAGGAATTAGAGCAGAAAACACAAGTAGTTATGTAAGAGCAACCTGCTCAAATAGAACAAGACCAGCGTAGGTCAGGCAGGATACGTCACCTACCTGAGATATATGGATATCTGATCAAGGTGATGTATTACTCATGGATCAAGATGAGCCTGTGACCTACTCATGGAATCTTCGCCTTGATGAAACAATAAAGCTGTATGGATTCATCAAGAACGAAGATGAGCCTTGTGTCTACAAGAAGGTTAGTGGGAGCATGATCGTATTCCTGGTATTATATGTAGATGACATATTACTCATTAGAATCGATATCCCTACCCTGCAACAAGTAAAGGCTTGGTTGGGGAAATACTTTTCTATGAAGGACCTGGGTGAAGCAGCCTATCAGAATCTATAGAGATAGATCATGAAATGCTTTGGCCTAATTCAGAGTACATAGACAAAGTGCTGAGACGCTTTAATATGAATGATTTCAATCTGGTTATGTGTTTTGCTTAAATGGTGGCACTGTGAGCTTGAAAAGTTCAACTCAAGATGCAGTTGCTGATTCTACAACTGAGGCTGAGTATATTGCTGCCTTAAGTGCAGCAAAGGAAGCTGTTTGGATCAATAAACTTGGCATAGTCCCTAGCATTGTGGATCCCATTGGTCTCTATTATGATAACAATGGTGTTATCGCACAAGCTAAGGAGCCTAGATCTCACCAACGATCCAAACACATACTTAGGCGTTGGGTGAAAATATGTAAAGTACCTACACTAGACAATATAGCTGACCCACTGACAAAGCCTCTTGCGCAGCAGAAGCATGATGGCCATACTAGATCAATGGGCATACGGGGTATGTCTGATTGGCTCTAGTGCTAGTGGGAGATTGTTGGTGTAAGCCCTAGAGGCCAATATTTTTGGTACTTGTATCGAATTATTTATTAATAATAAAAGGCATTTTCTTTATTATGGTTGATTAATAAAGTCCCTAGAATAGAAGTCCGTTTAATGTATTAAGTGTGACTTAATCATGAGAACACATTAAACATAAGGGCACTATTCTTAAAGTATCCGTAGTCGAGCTTTAATGTGAAGTGGGATAACATTAAAGCATTAAGACTATTATGTTTGTAGACTGATGATCACATCTCATGGATCATGGATAAAGAGTTATCAAGTCTTAAACATAGGTATGAATATTAGGAGTAATATTTATACCGGATTGACCCGCTATGAGAATACTATATAGAAAGTTATGCAAAGTGTCATAAGTTATTCTCATGGTGATAATAGTGTATACCACTCTTCGACCTGAAACCACTATGGATCCTAGCTGTATAGTCGAGTGCTTTATTGCTGATCCAACGTTGTCCGTAACTGGATAACCATAAAGACAGTTGATGGGTGAAGGTGAGAAAAACAAGAAAGGGGGGTTTGAATTGTTTGAAAAATAAGCGCTTTTGCAATAATGAAAATCACACAATGATTTTATACTGGTTCGCTTATAACACAAAGCTACTCCAGTCCACCCGGCCAAGGTGATTTCGCCTTCAACAAGGACTTAATCCACTAATCTTGAAAGATTACAAACAACCCCTAAGAGAGAAGAAAATCTCTTAGTCCTCTCAAGTCTACAGACTACAAAGAGTCACTTGAGGAAATCAAATAAAAATTAGATACAAGATGTGTAATCTAGAGTGCTTCTAAGAAAGCAAATATTACAAACTTAAGGACAAATTTTTCACTTGATAAGCAAAAGCTTAGTGAAATTCTTTGAAGAACAAAGATGTTTTTCTTGAGCGTGATATAATTTCAGTATAGTTTTGGCTAGTGATTTTCTTGTTACTGAATGTTGATTTCTTCTCTATTTATAGGAGTTGAAGTAGAGTTGAAGTAGCGTTGAATCTGTTGGATATTGAGATGTAGTTACGCCATTCCATTAATAGCTTCTGCAGTAGACTTTTTCTCTTAGAAGTGACTACTTACCACAATTAGTATCTTCTCTCTTGGAAGTGGAGATTAACGTCTCTTTCTAATTGAGGAAATCCATTTGCAGAACTTTAACTTGGCTTAAACGTTACTTCATCATGATTAACAATTCTAATTAGAGTCTTTGTGTATCTGGAGAAACTGGCTTCTGATGTTATCTCTTGAAAGTTCAGATGGCGCTGATAACTTCAGAATTTACAGAAGGCATTTGTTCAGAGTCAGAGCTTCTAGACTTTACTTCATGTTCAGATGCTTCTGATACTTTGCAGTTTTGTCCAGAGTCAGAGCTTCTTGAAACGAGATTCCACTTTAGATGCTTCTGATACTTGATAATTTGTATCTGATCTTGTTGTGCATCTGATGACATCATCAGATTTATTTCTTCTTTCTTTAGAACCCTGCACACTTAGAAACTTTTCGTTAGGGTGCCATTTTTGGTTTCATCCTTTGTTATCATCAAAATCATGGAATCTATTGTAGAACACTTTTTGTTCTTACAATCTCCCCCTTTTTGATGATGACAAAACAAATAAAATTATCAGATGAAACATGAAAAATATTAGATCAGATAGACAAAAGCTCCCCCTGAGTTAGTACTAGGGAGTTCAGAAGTTCTTACCAGAGCTTTCCAAGCAATGAGATTTCTGAAAACTTTCTGCAATTTCTTAATTTTAATGTTAAAGTTATTTAATCAGAGCTATTATTTAATCAGAGCTATTTATATCAGAACTATTTCTATAATTGTTGCAGAATGCTTAAGGTATTAGACATAATTTTCATCAGAGCTATTTAATAATTTCTCCCCCTTTTTGGCATAATCAAAAAGGCATAAAAAAAATGAAAAGAATAATAAAGAGAAAAACACTTCATTGAAAAGCACAAAGGCAAACAACAGTCAAAACATCAGATTCAACAGAATATCAGAGCTAAAAAAGAAGATAGAAGCAAAAACACTAGGCAAGCAAACAAAATAAATCCTAAGTGCCTAAGGGTTTGGAGGTTGAGGAAGTCTCTGAAGCAACATGGCAAACATGTTCTGGATGTTTTCATTCAGAGCATCTTGCTTATCCATCCTGGCACGAAGCTCATTCTGATCTTTCTTGATCTCTTGCTGATCTTGCTTGATTTCCTTCAGAGTGTTAAGAATCAGAGGGATCGCAGAGGAAGACTCCCCCTGAATCAGAGCCTGCTGAGCTTCAGCTTCAGCAGCAGCTTGGGCTTCTGCATCTGCCTTAGCCTTGGCTTCAGCTTCCTGAATCCTTAGAAGTTCTGCTTCCTTTGCCAGGCGTTCTTCTTCCAACCTCTTTGCTTCTTCTTCAGCTTCCCTAGCCAATCTTTCCTCCTCTAACCTTCTGGCCTCAGCTTCTCTAGCCAGTCTCTCTTGGAGTCTTTCCTCAGAGTCTCTGATGTAGCCATTTCTGACTTGTTCAGAGATACTCTTCAGCCTATAAGACTCAGAGGTCATCCAACTAATGACTCTGTTCCAGTGTGTCCTAACAGATTTAGGATCATCACTAACTTCAGAGTTTTTAGCCAGAGACTTGATCTTCTGGACTGAAGCTTCTGCAACCTGTATAATGGCCTCCTCAAGGGTAGGTATGGTAAGTTCAGGTTCAGGTTCAGGTGAATGAGTTGGAGAGTTTTGAGGGCTGAGATTTAGAGGTTGAGGTTCAGTTTGTTAAGGTTCAGATTCTGCTTGAAGTTCAGAATCTGCGTCTGGTTGAAGACTAGGGGATGAAGCATATAGTGGATTTAGGTCTAAAGGGTCAGAGTCTGGTCCAGGTACAGCGGGAATAAATGGTGGAGTGATATTAGAGGTGAAGGGATCAGATGGTTGAGTTTCAGAGGGTAAGGTTGTTGTTTGTTGTGGTGGAAGTGAAGTTTGGAGGGGTGAGGTTACTTCAGATTGTGTTGAGGGTTGTGGAGCGAAATTTTTAGCATAAATTTCAGCTATTGTTGGGGAGTTTGGGTCAGAGTGTTCTTGGTCAGAGGACTCTTGTTCAGAGAACTCTTGATCAGAAGAAGGGGAAAGGTAAGGGGGTGATTCATATTCAGAGGATGAGGAAGAGCTGTGGTGATATAGTTGATTAGGGTCAGAGGTTGTTGTGAAATTACGAGCAATTTTTAGGACAGGTGGAGGTTGAGAGGTTCTGGTGATTGAAGGTGGTATTTCAGCGGTGGTATATATTGGTTGAGAGGAGAGAGGGTTAGAAGAAGCCATTATAGATTCAGAAGAGACAGGAGGAATAGACTTACCAGAAGAGACATTCAGAGGTGCTGAAGCTTTGGTGCCAGAGGTTTCTCCAAGTCTGGCTTTCTTTGCCTTCCTTGCTTCCTCAGCTATTTTCTTCTCAGAAAGACCTCTTTTGTATCTGACCAGATCTTCTACAGAGTCCAGACAGTCTTCAAGGCGGAAATCAGAGATATCAATGCCTTCATCCAGACGATCCTGAAGGTAGATAGCAATGGCATCTCTGGGTTCATTCTTGAAGAACCTTTCAAGGCCATGAGGCATCTTCCTCTGATCCTTCAGAGCTTCCCAGGTCACATCCATAGTGGGCTTGACTCTGATGTCTTTGATGATTCCCATACTCCTCAGATTTTTGGCATTCAGAGGCTTTCCCACATCAATTGCCAGATCATCCATACATCTGGTCTTCTCCAGAGCATCTACCAGCCCATGCTCAATGAAGATGTCAGAGAGCAATCTACCCAGAGGAATGTAGGATCTGGGCTTCATGTTATTCCTGGTTTCTCTGACTGAATCCCTCAGATATCTGAAGAGGAGAACAGGGAGGTTGATCGGGATACCCTTCTGAATACAGTAGAGGATGCATTTCTGATCAGCATTTATGTAATCTGAAGAGTTGGAGGCTGGACGATGATGGATTGTTCCCAGAATAATCTTCAGCCAAACTCGGAGGTTCTGATGAAGCTCCTTGTTCTTAGATGGGTTTCCTTCAACATTTGCTTTGAAGATTGTAGGGTTAATGACTTCTGTGATGCGCTTGGACCTTGGAGGAATGTTGTAAATCCTTTTACCTCCAGCTTTCTCCATGTTTAGCAAGGAAGCAATTGATGCTTCAGTGATGACAATCTACACACCCAGAACAAAAGAAACAATGAACTGGTCATCAGCATCTGCACATCTCCAGAACTCTTTCACCAGAAGAGGATAGATTGGACCATACAATCTGTTGAAGTAGGTTTCCCAACCTTGCTTGTGAAGATCTTCAGTAAGATCAACACCATTTCTTCTTAAATTCTCAAAATCCACCAGTGATTCACACAGTACATCCAAACCTTCAAAGGGAGTTGAAAGGTTTATGTGTTGTTCACGTTCAAGAATGTGAGGTTCTTTGTAGACTGGGGTTGTGGTAACGTCTACAACCATGGGTGTTTGAGTGTTTGAGGTTTGGGGATTAGAAGCGGCTTCCATTTGTTGGGAGAAGTTAAAAACTTCTTGCTCTTGAGGATTCATGACTAAGATTGATGAAGAAGATGAAGAACTGAGAAAGTTGCAGAGAAAACTTCGAGAGAGGGTTTAGGGTTTAAGAGTGAGTGAGAGTGATAAGTGTGTGAAATGTGAGAAAAGTGTTTATATACCTAAGGGTAAAAACACATGCAAAACGACACATTTAATTGCGTTGGAACAGAACACAAGATTTGCACGCTAGGGGGGAAAAATGATTATAGCTAATAAATGAATGTCTAATCCCAACAATAAGCACACTGCTCGAGGAGATTTCAAGCGTTCTGACCTTTGATTTCTTTTGACAGCTGTCTAGAAGTTCTAGGGTTAGACGCATGTTCCCCACGTGTTGATGTATCTGATCTTCAGGAATACCAAAGGATTTCTGAAGATTTCTAACTCAGATATCTTCTTAACTTGGTAGAAGTATCAGAGTCAGAGGCAGAAGTGTATTTGTTTTTATCAGAGTCTCATTTTACATGTTCAGAGCCAAATTTTACTCAGGACAATTTTTAATGTTCAGATTTTCTAAGATAAAAAGAAATCTATCTTCAGCTAGAGGCTTAGTAAAGATATCTGCCCATTGATGTTCTGTATCAATGAACTTCAGCGTTACTATCCCTTTCTGAACATAGTCTCTAATAAAATGATGTTTTATTTCAATGTGTTTGGCTCTGGAATGTAAAATAGGATTCTTACTCAAACAAATAGCAGCAGTATTATCACAAAGGATAGGAATGTTACTCTCAAATATCTGAAGATCTTCTAGCTGATGCTTCATCCAGAGCATCTGAGTTGTGCACAGTGATGCTGAGATGTATTCTGCTTCTGCAGTTGATAGAGCAATTGTTGACTGTCTTTTGCTAGCCCAGGAGATTAAGTTGTTTCCCAGAAGCTGGCAATTTCCAGAAGTGCTTTTTCGTTCTATTCTATCTCCTGCATAATCTGCATCACAATAACCAGAAAGCCTATACTCTGATGTTTTCTCATACATCAGGCCCAGGTTAGGAGTTCCTTTCAGATACTTAAGAATTCTCTTAACAGCTGTTAAATGAGATTCTCTAGGATCTGATTGGAATCTGGCACAAAGACAGACGCTGAAGAGAATATCAGGACGAGTAGCAGTCAGATAGAGAAGAGAGCCTATCATACCTCGATAGAGCTTCTGACAAACCTTGTTGCTTACCTCTTCCTTCTCCAGAATGCAAGTTGGGTGCATAGGAGTCTTTGCAGAGTTGCATTCAGACATATCAAACTTCTTCAGAACATCTTTAATGTACTTGCTTTGATGAATGTACGTGACTTCTGGAGTTTGATTGATTTGAATTCCCAGAAAGAACTTTAGTTCTTGCATTAGACTCATTTCAAATTCTGCCTGCATTAACTTAGAAAATTCTTGGCAAACAGAGATATTAGCAGAACCAAAAATAATGTCATCAACATAAATTTGGCATATCATGAGATCATTTTCATGATTTTTACAGAAGAGTGTAGAATCAACTTTCCCTCTGATAAAATTTTGTTCCAGAAGAAAATTGCTCAGACGTTCATACCAAGCTCTGGGAGCTTGTTTAAGTCCATATAGAGATTTTTTAAGTTTGAAAACATGTTCTGGAAAGTTTGAGTTTTCAAAGCCTGGAGGTTGGTTGACATACACTTCTTCTGAAATATAACCATTTAGAAATGCACTCTTGACATCCATTTGGTATAATTTGATAGAATGATTAATAGCAAAAGATACAAGAAGACGAATAGATTCTAACCTCGCGACTGGAGCAAAAGTTTCATTATAATCAATACCTTCTTGTTGACTATAACCTTGAGCTACCAGTCGTGCTTTGTTTCTGACAACTTCTCCTTTCTCGTTCAGTTTGTTTCTGAAAACCCATCTGGTTCCAATGACATGAGTGCCTCTGGGTTTAGGAACGAGATCCCAGACATCATTCTTGGAGAATTGATCTAACTCTTCTTGCATAGCTGCCACCCAATCATTATCTTGAAGAGCTTCATCACAGGACGTAGGCTCAATCAGAGACACTAGTCCCAGAGGAATATCTTCAGAAGTTCTGAAGGTAGATCTGGTTCTAACAGGTTCATCTTTGTTTCCCAAAATCAAATCTTCAGATACATTGCTACGACTCTTGACTTTCCTTGGAATTTCTGGAGATTTAATTTCTTCAGAGTCTGGAGTGACAGTTGCTTCTGGAGTTTTCTCAGATTCTACCAGAGTGATCTCTAAATCTGCAAACTTTTCAACTAGCTTTGACTTTTCAGAGTCAAGCTTATCATCAAATCTAACATGAATTGATTCCTCCACAATTTTGGTTTCAGTGTTGTATACTCTGTAGCCTTTAGAGCGTTCTGAGTATCCTAACATAATACCTTTCTGTGCTTTGGAATCAAACTTGTTCAGATGTTCTTTAGTATTTAATATAAAGCAAATGCATCCAAAAGGATGAAAATATGAAATGTTGGGTTTTCTTCCCTTACACAGTTCATAGGGAGTCTTATCCAGAATAGGTCTAATAGAGATTCTATTCTGAATGTAACACGCTGTATTTACAGCTTCTGCCCAAAAGTGCTTTGCTACATTTGTTTCATTGATCATGGTTCTGGCCATTTCTTGGAGTGTCCTATTCTTCCTCTCTACAACTCCATTTTGTTGTGGAGTTCTAGGGCAGGAGAAATCATGGGATATTCCATTAGAATCAAATAATTCTTCAAAATCTTTATTTTCAAATTCTCCACCATGATCACTTCTGACTCTAACAATTTTAGAGTCAAATTCTTTTTGCACTTTAGAACAGAAACTGGTGAATACAGAGTGAGACTCACTCTTGTGCCTTAGGAATTTTACCCATGTCCAGCGGCTGTAATCATCAACGATTACAAGTCCATACTTCTTTCCATTGACTGATGCTGTTTTCACAGGACCAAATAAGTCAATGTGAAGAAGCTCCAGAGGCTTGGAGGTAGAAACAACATTTTTCTTTTTAAAAGATGTTTTTGAAAACTTTCCTTTCTGACAAGCTTCACACAGAGCATCTGAAGAAAACTTCAGTTTAGGTAAGCCTCTGACTAACTCAAGTTTAGTTAGCTGAGAAAGTTTTCTCATGCTAATGTGGCCTAAGCGTCTATGCCATACCCATTGCTCTTCGTGAACTGACATTAAACATTTAACATTTTGATCTTTTAAATCAGAAAGATTTATTTTATAAATGTTGTTTTTCCTCTTGCCTGTGAAAAGGACAGAGCCATCGTTCTGACTAATGGCTTTACACGTTTTTTGATTAAAGATTACATCATAACCGTTATCACTTAATTGACTTATGGATAACAAGTTATGCATTAATCCTTCTACATAAAGAACATCAGATATAGAGGGAAGAGTACCATTACCAATAGTTCCGGAGCCTCTGATCCTTCCTTTCTGATCTCCTCCGAAGCCTACAAAGCCAGCGTCTTTAAGTTCCAGGCTTTGGAACATAGACTTTCTTCCCGTCATATGTCGCGAGCATCCAGAGTCCAGGTACCATGACTGGTGTCTGAACTTTGCTGCATAGGATATCTGCAACATAGATAATCTTATCTTTCGGTACCCAGAATCTCTTGGGTCCTTTCAGATTAGTTTTCCCAGAGTTTCTTACAACTTTGGGTCTTCTAGCATTTTTAAATTTATGTTCTTGTGTGTGTGTGTAGTGGTATGAAAAAGGCGATTTAATTTGGTTACTGGTAGAAGTTTTATCAGAATCAGAATCATACCCAATTCCCTTTTTATTATTCTGACTTACTCCATAAATCATGGATGCCATAATACTCCTATCTATTCCACTCTTCAGAAACTTCTGAAAGGCTTCTTCATATTTATAAATAATTTCATTTGAAGTTTGTGGTGCTTGAGACAACGCTTCTTCTAATTTTAAGCTTTTGTTTTAGCTCCATCTCTTTCTAACGTTAAAGATTTGATTTTATCTTCATGTGCTAGAATTGTTGTCTCAAGTTCACTACATTCTTCAGATTTTGCTTTAAGAAGGCCTTTAATGTCTTTAACTTTTTGTTTTAGTTTCTGAAGAGAGGTAAGAGTTTCTGATAAACATGATTCTAAGTCAGATCTAGAAAGTTCAGAAAATACCTCTTCAGATTCTTCATCTGAGCTGCTGGATGTGGTAGCCATAAGAGCTACGTTGGCCTGTTCATCAGAGTCAGATTCTGATGATTCGGATTCACTATCGTCCCAGGTGGCCATTAATCCCTTCTTTGTTCTGAAGGCATTTTTCTTGAAGCTTTCTTTCTTAGAGTTATCTTTCTTCAGCTTGGGGCATTCATTTCTATAATGACTTGTTTCTTTACATTCAAAACAGGTAATATCTTTATTAGGTTTACCTTTTGAAGTTGACTCTGATCTATCCCCTCTGAGTCTTGATCTTCTGAAGTTGTTGTTGTTCCTTCTTTTCCAGAGTTGCTTAACTCTTCTGGTTAGTAAGGACAGTTCTTCTTCATCATCAGAGTCTTCAGGTTCAGAGTCGTCAGTATCTGCAGTTTCTGCCTGGAGAGCTTTGGTTCTGTCTGACTTCCGTCTTTCAGGTCTGGACTTCAGCGCCACTGACTTGTTCCTTTTCTGAGGCTCATCCTCCTCTAGTTCTATCTCATGGCTTCTGAGAGAACTAACAAGTTCTTCAAGGCTGATATTGTTCAGATCCTTTGATAACTTCAGAGCAGTAACCATTGGTCTCCATTTCTTTGGCAGACTTCTGACTATCTTCTTAACATGATCTGCAGTCGTGTATCCTTTGTCTAGCACTTTAAGACCTGCAATAAGAGTTTGGAATCTGGAAAACATAGCTTCTATAGCTTCGTCATCTTCCATCTTGAAGGCTTCATATTTCTGGATCAACGCCAGAGCCTTCGTCTCCTTGACTTGGGAGTTTCCTTCATGGGTCATCCTCAGAGAGTCAAGTATATCTTTAGCCGTCTCTCTGTTGGTGATCTTTTCGTATTCGTTGTATGATATAGCATTTAGAAGTATTGTTCTGGCCTTGTGGTGATTCTTGAAAACACGTTTCTGATCTTCTGACATTTTGCTTCTGGGAACTTCAGCTCCATTTAAGGTTGGAGGTTTGTATCCATCTGTGACAATGTCCCAGAGGTCAGCATCATAACCCAGAAAGAAACTTTCGATTCTATCTTTCCAGTAATCAAACTTTTCTCCATCAAAAACAGGAGGCTTGGCATTGTAAGAATCTTTCTCATTTGAGTGGGCCATTTGTTTTTCTCGCACTGGATCTCTCTACACGGTTAAGTGTTTGATTTGAAAATCAATAACAGAGCCGGAGCTCTGATACCAATTGAAGGTGAGAAAAACAAGAAAGGGGGGTTTGAATTGTTTGAAAAATAAGCGCTTTTGCAATAATGAAAATCACACAATGATTTTATACTGGTTCGCTTATAACACAAAGCTACTCCAGTCCACCCGGCCAAGGTGATTTCGCCTTCAACAAGGACTTAATCCACTAATCTTGAAAGATTACAAACAACCCCTAAGAGAGAAGAAAATCTCTTAGTCCTCTCAAGTCTACAGACTACAAAGAGTCACTTGAGGAAATCAAATAAAAATTAGATACAAGATGTGTAATCTAGAGTGCTTCTAAGAAAGCAAATATTACAAACTTAAGGACAAATTTTTCACTTGATAAGCAAAAGCTTAGTGAAATTCTTTGAAGAACAAAGATGTTTTTCTTGAGCGTGATATAATTTCAGTATAGTTTTGGCTAGTGATTTTCTTGTTACTGAATGTTGATTTCTTCTCTATTTATAGGAGTTGAAGTAGAGTTGAAGTAGCGTTGAATCTGTTGGATATTGAGATGTAGTTACGCCATTCCATTAATAGCTTCTGCAGTAGACTTTTTCTCTTAGAAGTGACTACTTACCACAATTAGTATCTTCTCTCTTGGAAGTGGAGATTAACGTCTCTTTCTAATTGAGGAAATCCATTTGCAGAACTTTAACTTGGCTTAAACGTTACTTCATCATGATTAACAATTCTGATTAGAGTCTTTGTGTATCTGGAGAAACTGGCTTCTGATGTTATCTCTTGAAAGTTCAGATGGCGCTGATAACTTCAGAATTTACAGAAGGCATTTGTTCAGAGTCAGAGCTTCTAGACTTTACTTCATGTTCAGATGCTTCTGATACTTTGCAGTTTTGTCCAGAGTCAGAGCTTCTTGAAACGAGATTCCACTTTAGATGCTTCTGATACTTGATAATTTGTATCTGATCTTGTTGTGCATCTGATGACATCATCAGATTTATTTCTTCTTTCTTTAGAACCCTGCACACTTAGAAACTTTTCGTTAGGGTGCCATTTTTGGTTTCATCCTTTGTTATCATCAAAATCATGGAATCTATTGTAGAACACTTTTTGTTCTTACAATGGGTACTCCACGAAGCATGCTGAGGGACATGAGTGTCCTAGATGGAATTTGCCAATCCTGCGTAACAGGATAAATGTCTATGGGCCCAATATTGAACTGGACAAGGGTGACACGGTCTATACCTTGTGTTCAATATAGACATAAGGGCAAAGGGGTAATTATACACATAATTATTATCACAGGAGGTTTTGTCAGATCACATGACATTTTCGTGACTTGGGTAGCAGTGATGTGTTGCTAGATACCGCTCACTGTTTATTATGTTAAATGCGTGATTTAATATAATTGCCAACGCCGCGAAAACCTATAGGGTCACACACAAAGGACGGATTGATGAGAGATAGAATAATTAAGGAACATCGTAAGGTACGGTGTACTTAAGCAGAATACGAAATATGGTAAGGTACCAAATACTTAAGTGATTTTGGCATATTATGAGATATAGGCCAAAATGCACTTAAGTGGGCCTTTTGGCTTGAAGCCCACACAAGTGGTTCTATAAATAGAGCTCTTGTGCAGAAGCTTTGTATGGGAATACAACACAACTGAAGAGTTGGAATTTCGTATCTCTCTTTCTCTCACTCAAAGCCTTCATTCACAAACAGCTAGCACTGCGATTGAAGGAATCCGTTCGTGTGGACTGAGTAGAGACGTTGTCATCGTTCAACGTTCGTGATCGCCCCGTGGATTTGTATCAAAGGTTTTGATCATTATCAGAGATCTGCACCAAAGGTTTGAATCGCCACAAGAGGTAACGATTCTATCACTGATCATGCCCATTCGTAAGGATCACTAAATGGAGAAATTTTTAAATTCCGCTGCGCCTTGGATTGCAATTCTCCAACACTTTTTTCCATTTGTGAGAGCTAGTGGCATACTTGTTGATTTATCCAAGTTGGAGCCCTTCTCACAAATGATGTCTTGGTTTAGGTCTTCATACTTCTGAATGGATGGTTGAGTGTTCTCCAAGAAATGACTTAAACAATTAAGACTCTTTGATTAACACTTCACTAACCTCTTATTAACATTTCTTTACTTTCAAGCCATTTACTTAATACAGTTTAAATTTAAGTACCTTTATCATTCATTTTCATTTACATTTCATGCAAGATGTTTATGATTCAGTCATTTTTACTTTCCTCACTTGATTCATATCATTTGTGCATGTGTGTATATATATATATATATATATATATATATATATATATATATATATATATATATATATATATATATATATATATATATATATATATAATATATATATATATATATATATATATATATATATATATATATATATATATATATATATATATATATATATATATATATATATATATATATATATATATATATTATGTGCTTGTGTTGTTCTGTTTGTTGTCTTAGGACCTTAAAATACTTAATAAACAACAAGAACCCTAAAAACATCTTGGTGCACTGTTGGACTTGACCTGAACTCTTGGACTTAGAATTAGGCAACATTCCCTATTGCTCTGAATGACTTGGCCAATGCCATTATTTTGAGAATGAACTATCCTTGACAGAGTGTTTCATCTGATGCAAGCCTGGGGATTTCTTTTGGGTTCATCTGTCACTTTATCTCTGTGCTTAATTGTTATGTTGTTATTATGATTTGATGTCTGATGATTTTTTCTGTAAGTTTGCCAAGGAAATATTTCATCTAATATATTTGAAGACTGCTTGTTGTTGGAGTGCTTGCTTGGATATTATGGCTATCTTTAATTAATGCCTTGATCTTCATATTATTTGCTTTGATGTTGCTTATGCTTATTATTTGCTCAAAAGTCCAAAGGAAATGAGTTTCTATATGACATTCTTGTATTATGGATTGTTTCCCATTGGTCAGATCTTTTAAACTCTTAACTTTTAATTTCTGTCTAGGGTAGTCCCTTCATCTTCTCCCATTTCTTTAATTTAAAAATCTCTCCCTCTTTTCAAAACCTTCTTTGATTGTGTTTTCAACTTATACATGTTTTAATGAGTAGAAACTTTTACCTTATGCCAATGAATTTTTAAACTTTTTCTTAAATCAAACTTGTGAATAAACTTAATCATATTGACCTCAATTTCCAAAAAGAAAAAAAGAATTAACAACTTCATTTAAATATTTTGGCCATTTTGTGCCCTTTTCTCTTTAAACTTTTTTTAAAATTAATCCACCAACTTCTTTGAAATTTTTACCATGAACTACGGGGTTTTGATCCCTTATTTTTATGTTGGTACATAAGCATAAGATCGAAGGTTTTGTGAAACACAAAAATATAATAAATGAATTCATTTCTCATCCCCCTCATTCTATTTTATCAAGCATCTTTTCAACAAAACACTTGCACACTAAAAGGGGCTCCCTATGAGTACTTAAGACACTTTGGGTGCTAATACCTCCCCTATGTGTAACCAACCCCCTTACCTATAATCTCTGGAATTTTATTAGTTTTGTTTTGAAAACTTCTTATCTTTGGGTTTTGTCCATAGCTTGATGGTCACGAATGCCCCGCTACAAAGATCAACATAGATCGACACATACGGGTTTTAGGTCGACCTATAGTAGTTTTCTTTCAGCATAGGTCGACACATAACTTGTTTAGGTCGACCTATGGAAGTTTTCTTTCAGTATAGGTCAACACATGGCTTTATAGGACACCTACACCTCAATATTGAAGCATGTAGCCCCAGACTTATGTTTCGCCTCTCATAGGTTCAACCTAAGACCTTCATAGTTCGACACATTGCCTTCATAGGTCGACCAATAGACCTATTTCATTGAAAAAAATGAATTTCTCCACCAATGGAGGTTGAACCCTAGACCTTTTTGTCACGATGCAAGCGTTACCACTAGGCCAAGGCTTTGTTGTTGAATACTTATGGAACACTTAATTGTTAATCTAAATCTTGATTAAGATAGATTTTTGTATAATATAAGTATTATAACTCCATTTTAGACTCAGACGAATGTGTTAGAAAGATAACATAGAGGACTATTATTCTTGTGTCATATCATATTATATTGTGTACTTATGAATGCTATGAATCATATTATGGTGTATACTAAATTTTGTTTTTGTGTTGAATGTGAAATAACATGTCTAAAACCTTATGAATATGAGTGAGGAAACCTAAGTTTATAATTAGGTAAATGGACTAGAAAGATAACTTAGGTTATAAATATGACTTAGATAACATTAGATGGCGACATTTATTCGTTATGATATCTATGTGAGTATCTTGGATGGATGATCACCATAGTTGAGAGTGAAATGCTTTGTATGGAACATGAGTTGTTGTAGTGTGCTTAAGTTGAATGTGATCACCTTCTGATTGTTGAATACATTCACATTGGGTCAATTACTCTAGTAGAACAAATATTAAGTATTGTACCACTTAAGATATTTGTTACTACCCTTGTTATTTTCTCATCCATACATTTTTCCTACCACTCTTTGTATCCACATGTTTCTACCACACTCTTACCAACTTTTCTATATACCATTTCTTTTGCCCGTTTCCAACTCCATGTTGAAATGTATCAGTAAAATGAATACATAGAAAGAAATGACATAGTGGAGAAAGAAGAAGAACTTGGAGGAACTTAGCAACTTGGAATCACTATCATCTTCATCATCTCATCTCAACATCTTCCATCAATTTCTTCATCTCATTTAAAGGTGAGTTCTAGGTAGAACTTTTGATGTTAGAAGTTAGGGCTTGAAAAATATTAGAATAGTTAGAATGATTAATGATAGTATGATATTTTTTCTCTCTTAATCATGAAATAATTATAGGAACAATGTTATATATGCTCTTCATGGGTTGGTTGTATTCTTTTGATTGAATGATGTTGTTGTTGTTTTGATTATGAAAACCATGAAATTGAGAAAGCAAGAATATATGTGCATCTATGTTATATGATGTTCCTTGATGTGTGTTAGTGATCATGTTGATGAATTGGGTTGGTAGAAGTGGAAAAAAACAAGTGCAGGTTTGGAAAAACTGGGTTTTGGGTGAAGAAGATCAGCATAGGTCAACACATACAGGTTTTAGGTCGACCTATAGCAGTTTTCTTTCAGCATAGGTCGACACATAACTTGTTTAGGTCGAAATATGAAAAATTTCTTTCCGTATAGGTCGACACCCACGCCTCAATATTGAAGCTTGTAGCCCCTAACTTATGTGTCACCTCTCATAGGTCGACCTAAGACCTTGGGGGGGGGGGGGATGTTATACCCCATATTTCATAAAATAATCTAATTCATATAAGTTGAAGTAAACTGAGTTACTAGGTACTCTGAAGGTTATCAGTTGGGATAAATAGAGTAACTAGTGAACTCTGATTGATTTAATTAATATTATTTGGACTGACCTTTTATTAATTGGGACATTTTAGTAACATTAGTAATGGATCAATTACTCTAGTAGAACAAATATTAAGTATTGTATTACTTACGATATTTGTTACTACCCTTGTTATTTTCTCATCCACACATTTTTCCTACCACTCTTTGTATCCACATGTTTCTACCACACTCTTACCAACTTTTCTATACACCTTTTCCTTTGCCCATTTCCAACTCCATGTTGCAATGTATCCGTAAAATGAATACATAGAAAGAAATGACATAGTGGAGAAAGAAGAAGAACTTGGAGGAACTTAGCAACTTGGAATCACTATCATCTTCATCATCTCATCTCAACATCTTCCATCGATTTCTTCATCTCATTTAAAGGTGGGTTCTAGGTAGAACTTTTGATGTTAGAAGTTCGGGCTTGAAAAATATTAGAATAGTTAGAATGATTAATGATAGTATGCTATTTTCTCTCTCTTAATCCTGAAATAATTCTAGGAACAATGTTATATATGCTCTTCATGGGTTGGTTGTATTCTTATGATTGAATGATGTTGTTGTTGTTTTGATTATGAAAACCATGAAATTGAGAAAGCAAGAATATATGTGCATCTATGTTATATGATGTTCCTTGATGTGTGTTAGTGATCATGTTGATGAATTGGGTTGGTAGAAGTGGAACAAAACAAGTGCAGGTTGGGAAAAACTAGGTTTTAGGTGAAGAAGATCAGCATAGGTCAACACATACAGGTTTTAGGTCGACCTATAACAGTTTTCTTTCAGCATAGATCGACACATAACTTCCAATGGGGGTTGAACCCGGGACCTCCTTATCATGGTACAAGCCTTAGCACTAGGCCAAGGCTTTGTTTCTGAATAGTTGTGGAACACTTAATTGTTAACCTAAATCTTGATTAAGTTAGATTGTTGTATAATATAAGTATTGTAACTCCGTTTTAGACATGGAAGGATGAGTTAGAAATATAATGTTGAGGACTATTATTATTGTGTCATATCATATTATATTATGTACTTATGAATGTTATGAATCATAGTATGATGTATACTAAATATTATTGTTGTGTTGAATGTGAAAAAACATGTCTAAAACCTTATGAAGATGTGTGAGGAAACCTAAGTTTATAATTAGGTAAATGGACTAGAAAGATAACTTAGGTTACAAATATGACTTAGATAACATTAGGTGGCAAAGTTTATTCGATATGATACCTAGGTGAGTATCATGGATGGATAATCACCATAGTTGAGAGTAAGATGCTTTGTATGGAACATGTGTTGTTGTTGTGTGCTTAAGGTGAATGTGATTACCTTGTGATTGTTGAATGCAATCACATTGTGTTATACCTAATCACGTAGTCGGAAAGAACCCTTGACTGTGCTTCCCCAAGTCATGATACTTAAATAGAGTAAGATTAGGATGAATGCACTGATACTTCACATCAACCAAATGGGTTAGAGTCCCATATGTGCAACCAAATGGGTTAGAGTCCCATATGTTCAACCAAATGGGTGAGAGTCCCATAGTGCAACCAAATGGGTTTGAGTCCCATAGAAGAATTTAAAGAACTCAAGAAAGTCGAAGTATGTTACAAGGATCCGTGACCCGTATAGATAATCATAGACGTAGGGTTGGCCGGGGAAAGATGCCTTGGTATGGTTTCCGATTAGTGATTGTTTGAGTTAATAAACTCAAGGGGCGTGTTTCCATATACTGCGAGTTTTGTGAACTAAAGTATTTTCCCCCTTGTTAGGATTTTATTAGAACCTTGTAAAGTCGAGTGGACCCATAAGATAGGTAACCCACTGAGATTATTATCTCACGCCATGTTGATGATTATTTTTCAGGTAGTTATGAGCATATGAAGGGTGAGGACAAAATAGCTTGACGTCCTTGCTTGTTCGATGTTTTGAATGACTTTTTCCGTTGTGTAGATACCTCTTTTGAGATCATTCTATAATGATCCAGTTCCTAGTTTATTTTTGGGAACCCTTGTACATATTGTGTCATATTTGTATTTCATCTTGGACATGTAATATGTACAATGTTCCCACTAGGAACTTATGTATTTCAATACCAATATTACAATTGTGTATACTATGTAAATTATATACATGTATTATATATGAGTGTTATAATTGGTATCAGAGCAAGTCGAATCCTCAACCTAGCCATGAAATATTATGTGTATTTCTTTCTGCCTCAAATGTGTTTTGTCATCATTGTTCTTGATGTTATATTCATAGTATTGAGCCTGATCAACTTAAATTTATTTGTATGACGTCTAAGATTATGGCTGACAGACGCACATATGAGGTACTATGAATATAACATCAAGGACAATGGCCATATACCTCTTGGTTTCTATTAAAAACCGAGGGGAATTTAAAAAAAATATATTTACATTATTTACACGGACAATTAAAATAAATTATTTAAACAAATCAAGATTTTAACAATGGATTCTTGGAGAACAACATATCTTTTCAAATTTTTGATAAGTTATCTATTCCAACTAAGAGAATTATTTTTATGTACTTGCAATCCATCCAGAGAGATTTCATTATCTTGAGCAAATATTTTCATGGAAAATGCTTTCACATGAAAGATAACATGAAAGAGAAATGGATGTTTGTGTTTAGGAATAAATTTCTCAATATTGTCAAACGAGGAAAGTCATAAATTTATTAATGTTTTCTTTGATTTACAACATAGGAATATTATTACAAAAATACATCAACAACATCAACATCACTATGTGAGATAGATTACAAGGGAAGACAAATGTTTTATTCAAGATTGAAGAACATTGAAGATATTTTTTGTCTTGCAATTCATCCCAAATCATGATGCGTAATACTTTGGAGCTGCTACATATAAGTTAGATTTAAGGTAAAATATAATTAACGAGTGCTTTATAGTAAAATATGATAATATAATTACTCGATTTTTAAATATAACTGAAGGTATAGATTATTAATTTAAAAATTATAAATAAAATAAAAGGAAAGACATCACTTTTAAAGATATAAAAACATAAACTGTTGTTGTTGGGATTCGAAGTATGTCATCAATTATTTTCCCCCTCGATTATATTTAAAAACCAAAGGAATATGTGGTATTTATCTAAAAATAAAATAAAACATGGTGCACCTTGACATTTTACCTCAGTTTTTGGTTGGGTGAGGTGAAATCTTTGTCATGAAATGTATTATTTGTAGTTGTGTTTTTCATCTTATTTATGAAAGATATTTGAAATGATTAAGTATTTTTGTTTTTATTTTGAAAATGAACTTTATATGAATCAAGGTTTGGTTTGCATTATTTGGAATTGATCAAAAAATTTAAAATTAATAGCGAAGAAAGGTGAAGTTTTGAAAATCACTTGACATTGGACCAAAGTTTTTTAATTTTGAAATATTATTTTTATTTATCCAAATATTTATTTAATCAATTAGAATTAATTAATAAAATAAATAGTAAAAGAAAATAAATAAAAGAGGGGAGGGGTGCAAGAGATAAAAGGAATATTTGCAAGTAAACAAAACAATGGGCCAAGGGCCAGCAAAAATAACACAAATAAAAAAAATAACAATTAAAATAAATGGGAGGTGTTGGAAGCAAAAAAGACCTCAGGATGTAGAAGGCCCAAAGGCGCTGCAAGCCCAGTCAAAGGGATGAGGGAGTCAACACGATGACTCAACCTCATCTTTTTGTTGTGAGCCAGAATATTGATGATGTAGATTATGTCATTTCCACGCTTCAACCAATTTTGGAAGGTCATTCTTGTTTCTTCTTTTAATGGCCATGTTGTTTTGTTATAAACATATATGTTGATGTGTTTCTTCCATGGCCTTTTTACCTTTTTCAATTCTACTTTGGCCTTTTAGTTGCATAGGATGGGCATATAAAATGTATATTGATCACATGATTCTTGAGAACGTGGTTTTTTTAAGTGAACCAAATGGTGATTGTGATGATGATAGTCATAAAAATAATGGATGAGATAGTAGTGATGTAATGTGATGCAACTGATCTAATGCAATACTTATGGAATGGATAGGAGTCATTGGATGTTGGTATAGCAAAATTTAAGCTTCAAAAACTCTTAATTTTTCAAAAATGGATGAATGATGAGATAATTATAATAAGTGGACCTTTGACTTTGATTATTAAATGATAATGATAATAACGAAGTAATTTGAAAAACAATGTCTTATGATCAAGGTCGGTCCTGACTTTTTAGAGGCTTGCGATAAATAATAAAAATGGACCCCTAACAAAAAATATAATTTTTAAAATTAAAAAAAAAAGCATCATCTATTTAAATTGTAAATAGCATCAACAACATCAAAAGTAGTCATTTATCCATGTAACCAACATAAAAAGACATATTCTATTCAATATTATCAAAATACCATCTAGCTACTTAAAAAAAGTCTCTCTTCTAGCATTTTTTGAAGCAAATTCTTCAATCAATTCTTCATACTGTATATTATCCAACAAATCATTCGCAATTTCTATCAATGCTAATCCATTAAGCCTTTCTTCTAATATGGTAGATCGTAAGGAAGACTTCAACAACTTCAATTTTGAAAAACTTCTTTCTGTCGAGGCAACTATCACAGAAATAGTCAATAAAATTCTATATGCAATGAGCGTATTAGGAAAAAAAATCCATGACTTTCAAAAATATTGATATATTAATAGGTCCAATATTTCCTACAGGCAATATATCTCTTAATAACGTTAACTCCATACATAATTCTTTCCCATCAATATCACATTGCTCATTATGTTTCAATGTCTCTTCAAAATGACTACAACAAGATTCTAAAGTTACATTGTCTAATGATTTTAAAATTTGAGAAGTAAATAAGAAATCCAAAATACTTTCGTATTATTGGTATTGCTCAAATCTCTTATTAAGAGATACAATAGCTTGATCAAAAAGATAAAGAAAAGGAATAACTCTAGAAAATTCCTCTTCATATAGCTCAATTGGCGGGGTACTCGAATTCTCATCAAACTGCTTTTTTCTTCGAATTGTACGCCTTTGAGGAAATACCGGATCAATATTCAATTTAAGGGCAATTTTTGTAGCATAATTCAAGGCATTTTTAAAATCGATTTCTCTATATTCCTTAAAAATGAAATCAACCTTGTTATTTTTTCCATAGCAACATTAATAAGCATATCCCTTATTGTAAGAGCTTGCTAACCACATTAATTGCGGATAATATTTCAAACCAAATAATTATTTACATTAAAAACTCAAAATCACCAAGCTCATTTGTTGCTAAAGATTTAACTTCACTTCAAATTTTAGAATCAATATCCTTTTATGACACTTCAAGTAAAGCTTCTCTAAAATATGACATTTGAGTTTTAATAGCTTTAACACTATCTACATGACTCTCCCAATGAATGGACGAAAATGATTTTGGAGTCAACCATTTTATATTATCTTTCAAAATTTGTCATCTCTTTGTAGAATTAGCAAAAATAGTATAAATGCATTGAACAACTACAACAAAATCTTTAGCTTTAGGGCAAGAGTTAGCCATATCACACAATATCAAATTAAGACTATGACAAGCACAAGGAGTATAAAAGACTTTTGGATTTATGTCTAAAAATTTATTTTGTACATCTTAATGTTTTCCTTTCATATTTGACCCATTATCATAACCTTGTCCCCGCACATCAAATATGTCAAGATCAAGCTTTTTCAATTCATCTTGTAAAATATCAAAAAGCCCTTGATCAGTTGTATCATTCACATTCAAAAATCCTAAAAAAGATTCTTCAACACTAATAGAATTTGAAGAAACCTCCACATATCGTATTATCAAAGATATTTGTTCTTGGTGACTAACGTCAGGAGTACAATCGAGTATCACTGAGAAATACTTTGCTTGTTTGATTTTTCTAATGATTTCATTTTTAATTGCATAAGCAAGTAAAACTATTAACTTGTTTTGAATCTTATTCCCAAGAAAGTGAACATGAACATTATCATTTGTAATACATCTAACATGTTCTTGGACAATTAGGTCAAACTCAGCTAACATTTCAATTAAACCTAAAAAAATTTCATTGCTATTTTGGTACAATCTCTCATTTAAATCACGAAAGGTCAAATTATGTTTAGAAAGAAATTTAACTATTGAAATAATTTTTTATAATTTTTTTTCCAGTGCTCTTTTTATTTCTCAATCAACATTTGAGTTGTTTTATCAATAGTTTGAAAATTTTGTATTCTTTTACGCAACTCATATCAAGTAGTCATATTGTGAACATGTCCCATGTCTGCCTCATACTCTCTAAGTCTTTCACTAACATGTTTAAGTACAAAAACCCTCATTTTCTAATTGACTTATACAAATCCCTCTTTTAAAAAATTTACAACAAAAACAAAATACTCTATCAATCTTTTTTGAATAAACAAGCCAATCTCTATCAGATTTCTCTCCATTTGGTAAAACTCTAGTATATAAATTAGACGTAAAACGTCTAGATGATTTATCTTTAGGACTCTTCACAATGGACACGTCTCTTTTAGGATCTTCTGTTGCTAATAAATCAATCATTCTAGACTCAAGAGAATCCCATATTGATGAATCAAATATATTTATATCTTCACCATTTTCATTAGCATTATCAGCATTTGCGTCATCTAAATTATCATTTTCAGTAACATTAACATTAGCATTTTCCTCCATATTTTCATCATCTAAATTATCATTTTCGGTAGCATTAACATTAGCATTTTCCTCCATATTTTAAATAATTCCAACATCAATATTCTGATTTTCAACAGGAATTTGTGGTTCTTTTATATAAATTTATCAAGAGCTCCTGATTGTGATTGAGATTGAGTTAACTCATCAAGTCTTTTCTTTTTCTTACGCTTCTCACATTCGGAATCAAACTTTCTAATCTTAGGAGAAAATTTAAGAGGCATAGAGGAATAATGAAAATAAATTTAGAACCTAAAATTAAAATTGATCAATCCCGCAATGTTGAAGTTGAACTAATAAATTCCGTAACATTGAAATTAAACAGATAAATAAAAAAATTAAGAAATAATTTGTAAATAAAATTAACATTTACACAACAAATAAAATTAACAAATTACATAAATATGTAATATTGAATTAATTAAATTTAGAAAGATCTAATGAGCATTTTTTTAGAATAAGTTATTTCTTAATCTGAATCAATTATTTTATATCTAACACCACCAAATAAAAATAAAATACCACATAGAAAATAAAGAGATAGTAGCATTCTTATTTTATAATATGAGTAATGATTAAATTTTTTTATAAAAGTTCAAAAGGCATGTTAAAGTCAACTAGTTTATGATTGCAAATTTTTTGTATTGTTTTCTTAACTGACAGATGACAAGCACATAGTGACAATTTTGATTAAGTTGACCGTTAATTTAACTTCACCAATTAAATCATGTATCTATAATAATATAGATAATTTTTTTTTACAAAACTTAGGGTGTATTTGACGGAAAAGTGATAAAATTCCAAATAAGAGAATGTGATGTTTGGGTTGTGAATGAAAAGAAAAATTATTGAGATATCGACTAAACCCTATTGTTGGCTATTGGAAAACATAAATACAAATTAATATTGAGATAATTTCTATTTTTTATTTAACAATAATAATGATTGGTTTTGCTTTGCTGGGCCTATTATTAATTGCACCTATTATTTTACAATTTGGTTAAGTTATTTTTGCTTTACTGGATCTATTATTGAATGGGCCTGTTATATAACTACCTACATTAAAAAATTGAGGCCCCTATTTTTTAGAGACCCTGGGCTATGGGCCTTCTTTCCCGGACCCAAAGTCAACCCTACTTAGTATCGATCCTTGCGTGTTGATAACATAAGGTCACCATGGTTAAAATGGGTTATAGATAACGGTTCCCATAATAGTGGACCACATCCAAATCATCAGCGTAGTGAGGGGATAACCCTACTAGGATTATAAATTTATGGGGTCTATTTTGAGTGTAGCTTTCATGCCCCTGAGAGATGTAACATCTCACCGGTTAGCACTACGATTCTACATCTTAACTTATGGTTTTCCTCTAAGCTTAGGTTTTAGCTTCACACAAATATAAAATATCAACCAATGACATATATATATATATATATATATATATATATATATATATATATATATATATATATATATATATATATATATATAATGAAATAAAACCGAGAAAATAAAAAATAGAAAAATAAATAAATAAAAGCAAAATAAATAAACAAAACCAAACAAGCATAAAAAAACAAGCAAACCCTAGAACTAGAGGGTAAGATTGACTCTCTTTAGGGAAGAGAATTGTCCTCAGTATGGTCGCTAGCTGTCGTGGAGGGAAAAATCATAGAGTCGCCAACATATTTTATTCATTCCTAAGGAATAAAGGAAATAGTGATAAAACCCTAATGAAAATGATAATAAGGTCATCGCAACCGAATATGGGTTCAGAGACAGTTAAGTAATGGGAAGGTGTTAGGCACCCGTCATCTCTATTGTACTCAACGGAAACCTTCTATAGTCTAGGGTTTAGTGTGTTTGTTTTCTAAAGTTTCTATGTTAATTTCTACTTGCTTTCATTTATTTAGGAAAATGGTAATTATAAAAGGATAAAATTGGATAAAAGTTAGCTTTAAATTAGGGGACTCGGCAGAGTTTCGCAACCTTGAGCCTATGTATTTCTCATTGAATGATGAGAAAAGTCATAGTCATCGTAGCTCGACTTTTGTTGATTGGTTGATTTTAGTTTTTGAAAGTGATTTGTCTTGGTTTAGAGTTAGATGCACAAGGGTAAAAGAAGTTGATTTATCGCACGAGACGAAAAAATTAATTATCGCACGGGACGAAAAAGAAATTGATTTGATAGGAAGCGTGGATTTTAATTGTGTTTGAGAAAATGTTTGAATTATGATTATGCACACGAATGTGAATTATTTACACATGCTTTATTTACAAATAAATTTGTACCATTTTGTATTTTTTACTCATTATTTTTATGTGATTAATTAAATATCTTAAGTAAAAGAAACATTTCTTTTTATCTTTGTTTGATTTTTAGTTAAATTATGTACAAGTGTGTCAAATTGTTTATAATAAAAATGTTTTATTATTTTGTATTAAAATAAAAGGGATATTTTTGGAGTTTTAATATTTTAACTAGTAAAATTAAATTAAACTAAATTATTAATTAATTTTTTAAATAAAAGTGAATTAAATAAGTTAAATGCAAAGGGGGTAAAGTTTAGTGGAATACCAAGTAGCCTATATCAAGCCCAAGTCAATATCAAAAAGAAAACCATATTCTCTAAATAATAAAATAAAATTAAGAAATAAATAAAAAACAAAAAAACAAGGAAGTTGAAATAAGAGAGGGGTGAACCACTTGTGTTTCCTAGGATAACATTTCCAAAATAGAAAATCATCCATTCATGTGTTAACACTTGGCAAATGAAGAAAAACAAACAAAAATCTATACACACGTGCTTGGAGAGAATCTATCATTCTTTCTTCCTCATTCGGTCGGTCTCTCTATCTTTAGCACACTCTCTCTCCATGGCTTCTTCTCCCTCATGAAAACAAGATTCACATTCCTCTCTCCATGACTGTTTTGTTTGTTGTCTTCTTTTTTTTTATAAATTCTATTAGATTTCAAGGTGTTGTTGTATATTTGTGTTTTTAATAGTGGATATGATTGATGAGTTTGGTGAATTGGGTTTCATTGGTTGTTATATGAAGAAAAAGAAAGTATTTTTTTTTTTTGCATTTTATGGCTCATAGAAAACTGAATAAAAATAAGTTTGTATAAGGTGTTTTTGATTATTATTGCGTGATTATGATAGTACTGATTTAGTCAATGGAATCATGTCTATGGAGTGATAACGTTGAAGTTTGTTTGAATGTGTGTTTGTGAATTTGGTTTGCTTTGTGTTGTGATGATGTTGGATGAGGATCGGTTTAAGTTTGATAAAGATTAGATTTGGTTTTTTCAGGAAAAGCATTTTAAAGATGCAATGTTTTTTAGATTTGAAATTGTTTAGTGTTTGATTTCTGAATGTGGTTGGAAATTGAAACAGGTTATGAATATTGAAACAGGTTCTTATTAGGATTTGAATATGTTATTGCTGAGATTTGAGTAGAGTATTTTTTTTAGCCTTTAAAGGGTATTATTGTGATACTAGTTTAGAACTTTGTCCCGTAATATTTGTTTTAAAAATTTTGACTTCTAGAAAAAAAATTGATTTAAAAAAATGATTTTTTTTACAAGTTGTTTTAGTAAAATTGACTAAAAAATTAATTGTTTGATATTAATTAAAAAATTTAATTTTAAAAATTGACTAAGGAATTGATTTTTTATAAAAGGTCTCGTGATAATAGTTAAAAAAAAGTTGATTCTAGAAACTTTTATGATTTTAGTTTTAAAAAAAAAAAATGAATTTGATTAGAATATGATACTAACATACATCAAAACACACAAGCATCATAGGTTAAGGTAATCAAGGTGCAACAACAATAAAAAGGATAAATATGAATGGAAGACCAATCTACGTAGAGGAGTATTTCTCTGGTTTGACCACAACTACGGTTTCTCTTCGCTCTTTTCTCCTTCTTTTCGCTTTCTGCCTCGATGTTTGCTGGAACTTGGATTGCAGGGATGGTTGGACCTTAGGGTTTTAGTGTTTTATGTTTTTCGACGTGAAGAGCAACAATTTTAGGAGTGGTGATTTTTGTAAATTGTGGATATTCAAAAGTGTTGTAAACTAGTCATTTTATAGTGAAATTTTAGGTTTAAATTTTTAATTCAAATTGATAAATTAAGAAGTTTTGAATTGTAATTTATCTGAATTACTTCTTTATGGCCAAACCAATGAATATTGATGGATTCATGACCTTCGGAAGATGTAACAACAATAATAAGAATAAAATTGATTTTTTTTTATAATTTTTGATAAATAATAATAATGTAATAATGAAAATAATATTATAATAATAATAATTAATATTGTATAATGGTAAGAGAATAGAAGACTTTGATTTTTTTCTTATTTTTAGAAAAAAAAACATTAAAAATAAATAATATGATAATGAATAAAAATAAATTAATAAGAAATCAAAATTAAAAAATAAATAAATGTGTAATTTTTAATTATAAAACAATATAAATAAAGGTAAAAACACTAAAAAGAGAAAAAAACACTAAAAATGAAAAAGACTTCGGGATTCAAACATGTGATATCATGCTTATACTTCCTTAAATCTCACTTTCCTATCAAAGGGGTTTTCTCATTCATTCAAAATAGAATGCAACTAAAATTCATATAATAATAAAATGATCAAGAAATAAAATTGATTTAACTTGTGGCTAAGCTCAGATTCAAAGTTAATAATTATGTCCTTTAGCAAGCCTTCTAAGATTTCTTAGAGATCAAAGAACAAACGGTTAAATGCATTGTATATCTCCTTATCTGTCTTTTATAGTCACTCGTATATTTATTGTCTGTCTTTTATAACCACTCATATATTTAGGAAAGACAATCATTATGTGGATAAACTGCCAAAATTTACTTGAACATCTAAAATTTTAGATTACGAAATACAATCCATGAAGAGATTGATACAAAATTTTCTAAAAACTTCTTTGATCTTCCTTGCTTTAAATCCTTTCACTAAGGGTTTTGATTTGCTCCACCTTAGTTCCTCTTGTTTCATTGATCTTGGTTGTCTTAATATAATGGGTGGTCTTGTCCCCTTTTTTGCAAAAAAAAAAAAATTGTTTAAACATATGCAAAACTAATAATAAAATTATACGCATATAGATACCAAATGTTATGAGACAACTCAGATATAAAATCTATAATTATTAAATAGTTATAGAATGAGTTTTAGTAAAACAATTTTTAATAATATTATTTATTCTTTCTTTATTATATATATATATATATATATATATATATATATATATATATATATATATATATATATATATATATATATATATATATATATATATATATATATATATATATATATATATATATAATTGAATTTTACACATATTACACATTTATAGATTAGAATACAATGGGTTAACTCTTTTTAAATTATAATAAAATATTTTTCATAGAAAAATATTAAAATTAATTTGGAATTACTTTATTTTTAATTTTAAGATTATGGATATATTAAAATATAAGGCGATTGAGGAAGTTCAAATAATATGTATTAGTTGAGTTAAATGAATTGAATTAAATGAATGTATATTGTTACCTAAATACTTCTAAATAGTTAGTATAAATACATGATGAAGTAGCTCTCAAAAACATCAACATTGTACTGTGGTGTAAGTTTTTCTCTTTTTCATCTTCTCCCTTTTTATCATTTTTTCTTTTTAATTAGTTTGATTATTCTCTAAACCACTAATCAGAGATTCTTTGCGGGTTTTGAAATTAAAAAAATAAAAAAAAGATAAGAAGTTTGAAGAGTGTATCATAATGGATAAAGATAATGTGATTAAGAGACTAAAAGATATTATAATTGCGCATGAGACATACAAAGAATGCAAGACAAAACACTCTATTAAGAAAGGGTGTGCTATGAATTCTTGTATGTTTATAAAGTCTAACAAAGAAGACGAAACTAATCTTGAGGTGACATGGAATGCTAATGGATGATGTGACATGAACTTTGAAGCTTCGATTGCAGGTTCAATAGGTCAAATAGAATTATTCAAAAATCTTTTTATTTTATTGATTGTCTCTCTAAATAAAATGTTTTATTTTTGTATTTTTTTATTGTAATTGTTGTTTAATTTTCTTCAAATAGACTTTGACTCATTAATATTATAATCCAATAAAAATAAATTGGTGTTTAAAGCATAATAAATGACATTAATGGATATGAAAAAGTGAAAATTTTATTTTACTTTATTTACTTTTCTTTCTTTAGTTTTTTTATTAAACCATATTTTATCAATAGTTGTAAAACCCACCCTCTTATAGATCATATCAAAATTTGGTTTGAATTCTCATTATTATCGATATTCATGTGATGGGGTTCTAAGCTTTGGCTAAAATGACTGTGAATCTGCTCTAATTCTCATAAGCTACAGTTTTTCAGTCCATTTAATAGTTGAGGGTCACATAATAAGATAAAAATCCACTGTATATCTATAAATAAAGGGGGGACAAACAACATATTTGTAATTTACCATACATAAGCTTATTATGATAAATATTTATGTATAATATAGCGTGAGTTATTTCTGTAAAATAAATAAAGTTTTGCGAATTCCATTAGCTTCCTCATAAAATAATATTGAACGTTTATGAGAAAAAAAATTAAAAATATACATAAAAAATGTCATAAATTATTTTGATATAATATTCTAAATAATATCATAAAATTTATGTGAATAAGTATTTACAAATATAAATATATTACTTTTCCTTTCTTTATTTTTAAGAAACTCATAAAAATATATTTAGGTTTTAATTAAATAGTACACATATTATTAGTTTATAGACCACAACATACTAGGTCAACTTTGTTTAAATTAAAATAAAACATATGTTGATTTCTATATATTTTATTAAAAGTTAAGAAAGAAAAAGTAATATTTTAATGATATATATATATATATATATATATATATATATATATATATATATATATATATATATATATATATATATATATATATATATATATATATATATATATATATATATATATATATATATATATATATATATATATATATATATATATATATATATTAAAATATTAGTTTTCCAACTATATAGAATTCTATTTATGTTTTAGTTCAATTTTACACATATTAACAATTTATAAATACAACACAATATGTCAATTTTCTTTAAATTAAAATTAAATATTTTTATATAAAAGATATTGAAATTAAGTTGTAACTCTTTTATTTCTAATTATAAGACTTTTATATATATTTAAATACTTAGTATAAATACATTATGACTAAGCTATTAAAAACACCAACATTGTATTATGGTATAAGTTTCCCTCTCTTCCATTTTCTTCCTTTTAACCATTTTTTTATGAGTTTGATTAGAAAATTCTACCTCTTGTCCCTATCATTATCCCTCTTACCCTATGTTTTTCTAAAATATTTCAATTATACTTTTTTTATTTATCAAATAATTTTATTATTTAATATTTTTAATTTCACACTCCTACTAAAGTCTATCGGATAATTTGTCCAAAGTTTTTTGGTATGTGATTTTTCTTTACCGGATAACTCGCAATCAAATTTTTCGGTATGTATTTTTTCTTCACTGAATAACTTACAATTAAGTTTTCCAGTATGTAATTTTTCTTCACCAAATAACTTGCAATGAAATTTTCTGATATGTAATTTTTGTTGGAACAAGATCAAACTTGTTCAAGGTGAATCAATGGTGGAAGTTGTTATTTTGGTGGTAGAAAGGTTAATTGAGAAAGATGATGAAAATAGAGAAATAAGAAAAATTGAGATAAGAATATTGAATGGCATTATCTGAAGGCATTAACCACAAATATTACAATTGAGGTCTATTTATAGTGTACAAACCACTAAACAAACAGACTAAACAAAGCATCCAAAACTGTTTAATAAAACAAAATTGTTTTTCTGTTTTGGCTTCAAGAAATTGCTATTTCTGCAGCAAACAAGAAGCCTTCCAAAATAGCTTCTCAAATAAGCTATTCTCCAAAAACACTTTAAAAGCCAATTACACTGCATTTGACTTATTCTAATCATCCAACACACCACCTTAAGTCAAATGCTCAATGTTCTTCATGCCCAACCTCACCACGAGTCGCTTGAAAACATCATTCGTAACCGCTTTCGTCAACAAGTCCGCGACTTGTTCTTCACTTCTGCAGTAGCTCAAACATAACTGTCCAGAACTCACTAAATCTCTCAAGTAATGAAATCTCATCTCAATGTGCTTGCTCCTCCCATGTGCTATGGGATTCTTAGCAAGATTGATGGCTGAAACGTTGTCCACCAACAACAAAACAACTTCTCTCGTGCTGTTGTCCAGCTCACGCAGTAAGTTCACAAGCCACACAGCTTGGCATGCACATAATGACGCTGCAATGTACTCTGCCTCGCAAGAAGAGAGAGCAACCACCGGCTCCTTTTTAGAACACCAAGAGATTGGTGCTCCGCCGAACATAAAGACATAACCAGCCGTAGACTTTCGATCATCTTTATCTCCGCACCAATTGGATTCGGTGTATCCAAGTAAACTGCACCTTCTGTCCGTGTCACTTGTCGGAAACAAAATTCCACAGCCAAGAGTACCTTTCACATAACGAAGGATCCTCTTAAACGCTGCCATGTGTGATACCTTTGGCCTCTCCATGAACCTACTAGCAATACCGACACTAAATGCTAAATTTGGTCGCGTATTGCACAAATAACGCAATGATCCAATCAATCTCCGGTATTAAGTCGGATCCACATCTTGCTCTTCCTCACTTTTGGATAGTTGTGATCGTGCCTCAGTTGGAGTTATGGCAGCATTACAATGCTCCATATCACACCTCTTTAAGATCTCCAAAGCATACCTACTTTGATGCATGAGCAGCCCCAACTTTGTCTTTTGGAACTCTATGCCTAAGAAGTATTTCACATACCCAAGGTCACTCATTTCAAACTCCTTCATAAGCTCTTCTTTGAAGCTTGAAATGTACTTTTCACAACTTCCAGTAATCAACAAATCGTCCATATATAGACAAAGTATGATTACTCATTTGCTTGCACCCGATTTCACATAAACACCATGCTCGGACACACTTTTTGAAACCAATGTCGTTAAGAAAACCATCTATGCGTTTGTTCCAAGCTCTTGGAGCTTGTTTCAAACCATAGAGTATCTTCCTCAACTTGTAGACCCTTGCCTCTTGATTTTGAACAACAAAACCAGGGGGTTGTCCAACATACACCTCCTTATCCAATGGACCATTCAAAAATGCCGATTTGAAGTCCATTTGATATAACGGCCAGCTATTGTTATTTGCTATCACAACAACTAACCGGGTGGTTTCATGTCGAGCAACCAGAGCAAATACCTCATCAAAGTCTATGCCTTCCTTTTGCAAAAATTCCTTTGCAACTAATCGAGCCTTATGCTTGATTATCTCACCTTTCGGATTCGCTTTCACTTTGAAGACCCACTTCACACCAATTGCCTTTTTACCTTTCGGTAAGTCAACCAACATCCAAGTATTATTTTTCTCAATCGATTCAAGCTCTTCCTTCATTGCATTCATCCACTTTGGATCGCTTAATGCCTCCTCCGTATCTACTGGTTCGGATTCGGCCATTAAAGCGAAATGAATGAGATCACCATCGTTATTGATATCACTATCACGGAATACCTCACAATCTCAGAGTCTTTGAGGCATACCTCTCTGCCTCGCTGGTCGTCTACTCGATTCACCATTCTCCGTTGCGAATGGTTGCTGCCCAGCATCATTAACAGGCTGAAAATTCAAATTTCCTCCCAGGAAATCGATTTCCCCATGTGGTAAATCGAGTTTTAGGCCTGCATTTCAAATCTCAGCAGCTTCAGGAAGTGCAATTTCGGGCTGGAAATCGATTTCCCCTTTCTGGGAATCAATTTCCTGGACTGGTATAGCAGAAATTCTGCTGTCAAAAGTCCGAATTTCATCCACGGTCACGTCTCGGCTAATCATAATCTTCTTGCTACTCATATCAAACAACTTGTAGCCTCCGGTAGGATGATAACCAACAAGCAACATTTTTTCACCCTTGTCATCTAACTTCTTTCGAAGTTGACCCGAAATATGTCGAAATGCTACCGAACCGAAAACACGCAAATGACTCAAGCTCGGTTTGAATTCGGACCATACCTCTTCTGGAGTAACCTTTTCAAGCTTCTTTTTAGGACACCTATTCAGTAAATAGGCGACAGAAGAAACGGCTTCACCCCAAAGCTCTTTCGGTAAATTCTTCGCTTTTAACATGCTACGCACCATGTTCATAATCGTTCGATTTTTCCTCTCGGAAACACCATTTTGTTGAGGCGTATAAGGTGGTACAACCTCACGCACTATACCCTCGTCATCACAATAACTCCTAAATTCACCCGAAGTAAATTCGCCTCCACCGTCAGTTTTGAGAATTTTGAGTTTGTTACCCCTTTGTCGCTCAACCATGGATTTGAACCGTTTGAACACTTCAAACACCTCATCCTTCCTCCTAATGAGATAAATCCATAGCTTCCTACTAAAATCATCAATAAACGTGATGAAGTATCAGTTGCCTCCATACGAATTAACTTGCATTGGTCCGCATACATCGGAATACACCACCTCAAGGTGATGCTTGGTCCTATGATCCGCATCCTTGCTGAAATTACTCTTGTGTTGCTTCCCTTGCACACACTCATCAAATATTTCAGATGGAATATTAATCCGTGGCAGCCCGGACACCATACCGTGCCTATGTAACGCGTCGAGGTCTCGAAAGTTGAGATGACCGAGACGGTAGTGCCATAACCATTTTTCACGACTTGCAGCAGTAGCTAAGCACCTATGCTCCATAACTTTCAACTCAATCTTGAAAGTTCTATTGGCAGCCATAGGAGCCTTAAGGATCAAAACACTGTTTTGGTCCAAAACACGCAAAACCTTGTTTTCCATGCGAATCGTGTAATTCCTTTCAAGCAATTGGCCAATACTTAAAAGATTACATTTGATTCCAGGAATATACAATACATCTTTGATCAAGGAATGACCATCATCCCTTCTCATGATCAAAACATCACTGACACCGTCGGTCGCTAAAGTCGTGTTATCTGCGAATCTCACTCTACTTCGCGTGGATTGATTGATCTTCACGAACCAATCCTTTCTACCAGTCATATGAGTCGAACAACCAGAATCCAAGTACCACTCATCACTACCTTGAACTCCATCTCGAACTGTTACCAATGCGTTTTTCTCCGAACGCGTTTTCTGCACTTTTTCGGTACTGCAGTAGTTGCTGTCCAGCAACTTTCTACTACTGTCCATGCCATTATTCTCCTCCGTAATCACCACAAGAAGCGTATTTTCATCACCTGTTTCTTGCCTAGCTACCTTAGCCTCATCTGCATCATTTTCCTTGCATTTTGAGCGACATTCTCTCGAAAAATGCCCAAACCTTTGACAATTATAACACTTCATGGAACTTTTGTCGAGTGGTTTGTAGGTGCTTTGATTACCCTCTTTGGAGCTTCCTTCACCCTTTAGCCCCTTTGAATTTTTGTGGATCTTTTCCACCAAAATTCTGGAAATTCTTCTTACTTCTAGAAGACCATTTCCCTTTCGATCTCTTGTTCTTTTCATTTAAACGAGCTTGCAAAGCCACTTCCGCTTTCGCCTTATCGTTTCCTCTTTCATACATCCTTTATTCATGAGCTTCCAATGAGCTTTAAAGCTCATCTTTGGTCATAGTCTTGAGGTCCTTCAATTCTTCAATCGCAACCACAATGTTATGGAATCTAGGTGTTAAAGAACGCAACATTTTCGATACAATATTCTGCTCTGAAACAGCTTCACCGCAAGACTTCATTTGATTCACCAAACACATAACACGCGTCACATAATCGTTGACCATTTCCTTTTATTCCATTTGAAGTAACTCGAATTGACGTTTGTGAGTTTATAACCTCACAACCTTCTCTTTGTCTGCCCCTGCATAAGCCTTCTCAAGAATCCCCCAAGCTTGCTTTGCCGAGTCACAATCGCCAACTTTCTCAAAGTTGTCACTATCGACGCAAGAATGTAACAAGAAGAGAGCTTTGTAGTCTTTCTTCTTCTCTTCTTTGTGAGTAGCTTGCTAGGCTGCAGTAGCCTCTTCAACAAGAGGAGTAACACCGGTGGTAATCACATCATGCACATCTTGATAATCGAACAAGACTTTCATTTGCTTGCACCATTTGTTGTAGTTCTTCGAATCAAGAATTGGAAGGTTGGTGGATATTTTATCGTTTGAAACGGACATGATTGCAGCGGAATAGGATCAGAACCAAGGCTCCTGGTGCCAAATGTTGGAACAAGATCAAACTTGTTCAAGGTGAATCAATGGTGGAAGTTGTTATTTTGGTGGTAGAAAGGTTAATTGAGGAAGATGATGAAAATAGAGAAATAAGAAAAATTGAGATGAGAATATTGAATGGCATTATCTGAAGACATTAACCACAAATATTACAATTGAGATCTATTTATAGTGTACAAACCATTAAACAAACAGACTAAACAAAGCATCCAAAACTGCTTAATAAAACAAAACTATTTTTCTGTTTTGGCTTCAGAAAATTGCTATTTCTGCAGCAAACAAGAAGCCTTCCAAAATAGCTTCTCAAATAAGCTATTCTCCAAAAACACTTTAAAAGTCAATTACACTGCATTTGACTTATTCTAATCATCCAACAATTTTTTTTCTTCGGATAACTTACAATTAAGTTTTCCGATATGTATTTTTTCTTCACCAAAAAAGTTCCAATGAAGTTTTCTGGTATGTAATTTTTCTTCACCAAATAATTTGCAATGAAGTTTTTCGGTATGGAATTTTACTTTAGGCCACTATTTTTCCTTGTTGTCTAAACTCTATTTTTTTTTCCGAATGCCTTGCTTATGAGTTATTCATTAGACAATAATTTTATTTACTTTAGCCCACGCGTTTTCATTGTTGCTTACATTACATTTGTGGGAAAAAGAGTAATTGAACAAACGTTGAATAAGAATAGCTTCTCAATATTATATGATAAACATACAAATTGATATATTATAGGCTAAGCTATATTACTTATATTTACTTGTAATAGAACTTATGTTTGATAGAAAGATTATTATTATATATCTAATTGAAAAATGAGATGAAACTTAGTTCATTAAAGATGAAAAATGACAAATATTCCAAAAAATGCACAGTTCACGTATATGATATTATCTTAGAATGTGTAGTATTTTTTCATTCTTTCAAGTCTTCTTTATATAGGCAATGAAAAGATCCGTTGGAGGGTAGAGTTGGATTACCAAAATGTTGGTGTATCATTGCATAACGACTTGTGAAAATGGGAGACAAAATGGTACAATAGTACAATCCTTAGCCTACAAAATCAGTGTAGTGAAAGGAATAGTTGATCTTGTATTGTGTATTATTTTTCTCACGTAAACCTTTTACTCTTATATTCAATACTTAGGGGCTTCTGATAGTTAGGTGTTGAAGCATGCATAAGAGAAGAATAAGAATTTGGTTGAGAGAAACTTTAGAAACTTGGGTTTAAGGTCTTGATCTAGTTCATCAGAACCTGGTCTTCAGAGTCTTGTGACACAGTTCAGAATTGTTGATAGTGAAGGGCTTCATAGCTTATAAGTGTCAGAAGCTTCAGAGTAGCAAAGCTTTGGATGAGCATAAGTCAGAAGCATCAAGTACAGAATCCAGAGCTTTATTATCTTGTAAACCATGTATCTCATAGTCAGAGTGCACTAGGTTCAGAATTTGATGACATCACATGTCATTCACTCAGAGTCAGAACATGTATCTAGTATTTGCACACTAAAAAAATTGATTAGGATGCAAGATTGTTCTCTAAGAGTCTGAATTCTTATCATTAAAACATAAGGTTAAATGCATAACCAAATATTGTTCTTACACATATCTTCTTTTATGCATCATCAAGCCTCTCTTACTCTTGTAGAATTCGATACCAAGGAAGTATGAGATATTTCCCAAGTATAATATTTCAAACTCCTTACCTAAGTCATGTTTGAAGTCTTTGATCTCCTTCTTGCAACTTCTTGTTATCAACAGGTCATCGACATAGAGACATAATATAAGCAATTCATTATTGGTTTTTCTTACATATACTCCATGTAAAGTTGTGTACTTCACAAATTTCTTCTCTCTTAGGAAACTGTATATCTTCTTATTCCAAGCTCTTGGAGCTTGGTTAAGTTCATATAAAGCTTTATATAGCCTGTATACATTGCCTTCTTCGCCTTGCTTCACAAACCCAACTGCTTGTGCAACATAAACTTCTTCATATAAGGGGCCATTCAAGAATACATGTTTCACACCCATCTGACACTGATTCCATTTGTTCATGTTTTTTATACCAACAACTAACCTAATTGTTTCAATCATAGTAGCAAGTGAAAAAGCTTCATCAAAGTCGGTTCCTTCCTTTTGAAGAAATCCTTTTGCCACAAGCTTTGCCTTATGTCGAGTTACTTCTTAGTTGAGATTCAACTTCATCTTGTATACCCACTTCACATCAATTTCCTTCATGCCTAGAGGCAATTCGACAAGTGACCAAGTGTTGTTGACTTCAATGGACTTCAGTACTTCATTCATCTCTTTCATCCACTTCGATTCCTTCAATGCCTCAGTTGCATTGACTGGTTAGGCATCTGTATAGAAAGTAGAGTGTATAATCTCACCTTCATCATCGACCATATTGTCTGATGTAATCACACATTCTTGCAACCTTGCAAGCATGTGTCTGGTTCTCTGAGGTCTGCTTGTGCTTGCTTGACCTCTAACTTCTTCTTGTTGAACTTCTCTTTCGATTTCACTTGATGGTTCTTCACATAATATTCTCACTGAATCCTTCTTGACATTTTTAGTCCAATCCCATTCCTTAAGATCATTTATGATCATGTCCATGTTGATCACGACTTTCTTGTTTACTGTGTCGAACAACTTGTATCCTCTAGTCAAATCGATATCCTATTAGAATCATTTGACTTAACTTATCATCAAGTTTTCTTCTTAATTGATCAAGCATATGTCTATGTTCTATTGATCCAAATACCTTCATATGACATAAGCTAGGCTTGAAACCAGACCAACATTCTTCTAGTGTGATTCCTTCTAGCCTTTCGTCAGAAATCTATTCAAAGTATATGTTGTAGTCGACACAGCTTCTCCCTGTTATTCTTTGGGTAGACGCTTGCCTTTCAACATACTTCTCATCATATTCATGATGTTTCTATTCTTCCTTTCAGCAATTCCATTTTTTTGTGGATTGTAGGATGGCATCACCTCATACATAATCCTTTCTTTCTCAAACAACGTGCTTTTAACGTCGGACGCGAAATGCATTTTACCTCGGCTGCAGTAGCGAGGTCACGAAGGGAGTCATGAAAATTTTCCACTTATCACCTTGGTGATTTAAAAATCAAGGGGTGACGTTATATGCACATGGGTTTGAACCTCGACAGCAACACTTTTAGTATTTTTCAAACTAGCGTATATTATATTTCGGCTTATCTTGAAAAATGAAGCGTAAGATTTTTTTTTTTAAATTGTTACATTATTTACCCAGAATATTACATTTTTTACACAAAATATTCAAATAAAAATCAAATTCCCTAAAGATAAAGATAAACATCAAGTTCCCTTGGGATCTTGATAAAAATCAAATTCTCTGAAGATCTAGATTTTAGATCTTTGAATTATTGAATCCTGGGGAAGATCAAATGATGTGTGTAAGATTATTCTCTACAGATCTTGAATGAATTTGATTATGAAGGAAAACAAAATAAGGGTTAGATAAATAAAATCAATAGTCAAATATATGATTTTGTGCTCAAATAAATATTTAAGAAAACAAACCTTAAGCCCCCAAGTAATTTTCTGCTATCGTAATCCATCTTAGAGAATTTTTCCAAACGTCTTTATGTTTCAAGCACTTCAATTTCCATATATCTTATATTTTCAATATTCAACATGTTGTTATAATGGGCGTCCCTTAGGTTTCACATGGGTCATTAATGAAAGATTCTTGAACATTCATAAACATTAAATGGACGACAAATATTTGTTTAAGGGCGTTGAATATAGTAATAAAATGCTTAACTATCTCCTAGGTCACGAAGAACACCGGGGTGAATAAGTTATTTTTATTTAAATTACATTATTTACGCGGCATATTAAAAACACATTGTAAAATCTGTTTTCTAATAGGAATTTTTATTTTCCATTCCTATATACCATGCAAGATGCTAGAGATCTGTTTCCCAATGAGAATTTTTGTTTTCTGCACTTGCATTCCATCCTAGAGATCTATATTAGTAACAAATGATCAAATGAACAGTGGTGAATATCTCTTCCAACAAATATTCATCAAAACTCATCCAACAGATCTCAAGGGTAAAATGATGTTTGATGAATATTTCTTTGGGGCGGCTACATATAAGTTAATCTTAGGGTAAAAACTGCTTAGCGAGTGTTTTTATAGTAACGTATGATTATTAAACACCCAGTTTTATTATAAAACCAAGTTGAATATTTTTTTGTTAATTACATTGCTTATACATAATATTAAAATACATTATTTACAACAAATCTTCGGTGATATCCATATTTTATTACATACTTTTAAAACAATTGTTTTTGAAACAAAAATGATTTTCTGCACTTGCAATTTATCAACTGAGTACTCTTCAAAGGTTGAGCTCCCTTCTTTAACTGAGAGTTACCCCAATGTCGCATTACGCGAAAAACCGGCGGGAAAACAGAACAACAGAGCCGCCACCGTGCGTTATTTATCCCAAAAGAGGGAAAGGAAACGCTCAGAGTAAACCTGGAAAAGACATGGTCTCGCGACCAAAGAGAATGGGATCGGGAGTCGGTTATGCAAAGGGAAGGTATTAGCACCCCTACGCATCCGTCGTACTCGACGGGATCCACGCACAATAGGAAGGGAAATTGGTTGCTAAAACACTGCTCAAAATAATCATCTACGCAGGCTGAAAGAGACACAGGAAAACAGACAAGACTGACTCGGCAGGATATCGCATCCTGGGCCTACTTAGTCTATCAAGCATAGACATCAGAGTCAAGGTAGTTCGGACAGGGGAAACGACACATGCTCGCTAGGATGTCGCATCCTATGCATACGTATCTCCTTTGGACGGAGGAGAATCAGAGCATTCGTAGCTCGGCTAACACGCACACGAACAAATGCAGGCAAAGGCAAACGTGGAGCCTGAATGCCAATCACTGGACTTATATCAGCATCCGAACCAAAAACACACACAAGGAGGCAAACATGGAGCCTGAATGCCAATCACTGGGCTTACATCAGCATCCGAACCAAAACACACGCACACTGGAACCCGAATGCCACTCGATGGACTTACATCAGCTTCCAAGCACACAACAAAACACAGGATGTGGAATGCCAATCGCTGGGCTTACATCCACCTCCTAACACCAACACAGGAAGAAGAAGGGTCTCGATTGCAACTAGGGCAAGAGAAGGGGAAGGTCTCAATCGCAACGAGGGCGAGAGAAAAGAATTAGTGTTAGTTGTTAGTCAAACTCGACAAGACATCGCATCTCGTGCCTACGTATCTCACCTGAACATGAGAATCAGAGTTGCCGTAGTTCGGCTAAACTATTCTTGTTGGTTTGTGTTTTTTAAGTGGATAACGTCACTGCGCAATCTACCGGATGCTCGACCTTTGGAGACTTACTCACCTGTAGTAGAAGGAGTTGACGTATCCTTAAGAGGGGATAATGTTTGTTTGTGTTTTAGGAAAGCTTAAGCAAGAAAGGAAGTCCTATACGAAGGAACCGTGCTACCTTAATTGACATGCAAACGAGACTACGCGGAGTCTAGCAAACCTAGGGGATACAATCACACCACACAAACATATACAGCATGAAATAAACACACCAACAAGGGGGCTCAAACATCGGGGCTAGGCTTTAGTCGAGGGGTCATATCAACCTCAACAAACAAGCCTCTGTATCGGGGTCAGGTTAGCTCTTAACCTTGCCATTGAGGGGCTAAGGTGAAGCCAGATGAAAGGTGATGAGGGGTGTGCCTCATTGCTTCTATCTCAAGTCAGAGAGAGCATCAGACAAGGGAGCGTGGGTCCAGAATGGGGGGACCCTTCTACGCTCAGGACATAGACTCGACTGTACAATGTACAAGATCTTGGGCTTGGATCTCAATGCTACAACCATGTAATGGGAGCAAGGAGAAGACTCACTGAATAGTGGGGGATAGATTGCTTATCCCTACCTTCCACCAATTGCCTCAAATGAGGACTTTCCTGCTTGGGACAAATATAAACATACACAAGCATTGCCTCTTAAGGAGGACTTCAGACAATGTGCCCGGCCCGGTAACAGCCGGGTCTCCAGACTACATGAAGAAGAAAGTTCTATACCTCAATGCCAATTGCTTATAAGCAAAGCAATGCAAGTTCTTAAGAGAACTGAGCAACTAAATGTACCTGTACAAAAGTCAAACAGAATCAGCATCCCATTCATAATCAGACAACAATATAATGATCAATCAGTAAGGTACAATCAAACGACAAGGTGCATAGCACAAAGCTCAATGTGAACCAACATCCTACAAAACAGCCACATTAGTTTACAAGTCAAGTAAAATATCCCAAATGTGAAACAATTCCTTTAATCATTAACTTCTTAACCTGAAAAGCCAAAAACAAGTTCAAATGTAAGTGACAAGACCACTAGGACTAGCCTAGGGTCCAAAAGAAGGAAAAATCCTAAAACAGCAACCAATTCATGATCAAAGTCAAGATACTCCAATTAAGAAAGGACTCCAATTGGTCCCATATCCAAACTATACACCTATTTCAATTTATGCACCATGTAAGGCAAAGTGAGCAATGGTGAACCACATATGAGCAACCAGCAAGATCACATCACAAAAATATCAAAACAGCATGGAAAATTCCACAAAAATTATATCCTAGACAGAGGACCTTCAACAAGCTACATGTCAATTTTCAAGCAATTTGGGCTAGTGGAACAATGGGAATTAATTCAACATGACAAGGCATGCAAAAACACAATCAAATGAAGCTACAAAATGTACATTAACTTCAATTCAATGGTAAACAGTGATGGTAAATGGGAAATGGGTGGGACCAAAGCTAAATGCAAGCTTAATGTGTTAGGAAACACTCTATCAAATTTCATGTTCATATCATTCATCATGCTCATTCTATGCACAAAATAAGGCAAACTAGTTCAAAGGAAGCACTAAGCCTACAAACAGAGTTATTGCATTCAAATCCACATCAACACAATCCCAAAAATTCTCAAATAATTTACACCTAAACAGGGGATATTCAAGGTCTACCATGTCAAATTTGAGCTCAATTGGGCAAATGGAACCATGTCAATGAAAATCAACAAAAACAAACACAATTTTAGGCTCCAAATCACAACATCAATACATGCTTCCACTTCAAAAATTCATAACTCAATGAAAACAAAAAAGAAATGGATGAGACCAAAACAGGGAGGTCCTAACATGTGTCTACTACAAGCATGTCAAATTTCATGATCATACAATACCACATGAGCATTTCTCAATCAATCTACCAACATGTATCATATGAGCTTGCATATTTGGCTAACAGAAATGAAAAATCACAATCAAATTGAAAATGCCATGTAAAATTCCACAAAATTATCATAGCTTCCTAACATGTTAATCAACCACCATGCAAAATTTCATTTCATTTCAACATGCATAGACCACTCAATTAAATCCAGCAAATTGACATCAAGAGGTGTGACACAAGTTGTCACACCTAAGTTACAAAATTCACAACTACATAACCAGGTATCAAAAATGCATGAAATTTACATGGAAATAAACCTCATCTAGTCAAGAATCATCACAAAAATTGGCAAGAATTTATTTTACATCATGTGCATTTCACAATGGAATTAGTCAAAGGTAGCAAAAATGCATATGTATGAAGAAACCCTAGGTCAATATTATTTTCTACCATGCACAACTTTGACCAATAGGTCAAAAATCATCTAGACTCAACCACAAAGTCAACAAAACAATTTTTATATTTTTCTGATTTTTCTATATTTTTCTATGAATTTTTTGAGGTGCTATGTGTTTTTTTACAATTTTTTAGAATTAATTGAATTAATTAAATAAATATCCAATGGCAATTTGGTAATTCTTTTGCGCGGGGGCGGGTAACATGAATTTCAAATTTTCAAACAACTTTCTGGATCAAACGCCTTCATCCTCTTCGTTTTCAACTCAACTTTTCCAGAATTTTCACAAATGCCTCAAGAACACGCATTCTTCAAATCCTAACCAAAATGAACAAGAATACATCCGTTCGAACCGTATGATCGAGTAGAGTACGAATATCAACTCCAATTAACCTAACAATTGCTAAATCTCAAGAATCGATCGGTCTAGGGTTTTAGATCCAAACTTCGAGTCGCGATTTCTTACGCTACAGTCTACCATTTGCAAATCTAAAACTATCATGATGCTCTACGTAACACGACCTATAGAACGCACATAAGCATGGATCAAATGGTGATATTCGAATCTGGAGGTACCTGAACTTGCAGTGATGAAATCAATGGAATTGGCACGTGATTTGATGAAACAGAAGCAGCATGGACTTGAGGAAACAAGATGTGAAGCTCAGGTTTGCTCGATTGTGCTCCTAGCTCTCGGATCCGCGATTCACCATGTGAGGACCTTGAAAATGCAGCTGCGTTTGGCACGGTTTAGGAAGCTCAAAAGCACAAACAGATGAAGTACAAGCTGATGCAAGATTGATGCAACGAGAATTCTGCAGAATGATCAAGGATTCGTGGAGTTTTGCTCGATTTTGGTTTTTGGTGTTCTTGGATGATTTGAGAGAATTGTGATGATTTTGATCTGATTTTTTGGTGAAATGAAATTCTGTTGTGTTTATGGAGTGATTAGGCTTTTATATGATATCATAATCCATGCTTAAACAAGTAATTAACCAAATTGAGAGATTAGCAAATTGTGCATTTTCACTCAAAGTGGCAAAAATACCCTTTCTCCAAATCAGTCCATATATCAGCTCAATTTTGATTCAAGCAAGTCCAAAATATCACATGTGATATGTAGAAACAAGTCCCATTTCCATTGGCCATGTATTTTGCAATTTCACCATTTGATAGCAAAATGTCCAATTTTAACCCTTGCATTTCTCAAACCAAATCTCAATTTACAAAGCCTATGCATAAAGTGATGATTCAAACACATTCCAAATGCCATTCCTGAGGTGTTGCAAAAAGTCTCACCTCAAAATTCCAAATATTTTGACATTTGGACAATTTTGCCCCTGATCCAATTTAACAATCCAGTTGAAAAGTGACTTTTTGCATTGGCCACTTTTGGAAAAATCCAATGATGCACCCTTGAAGTACATGTCAAATGGAGTTTGTGCATATAAAGAACTTGCAATTTGGACCAACCATGTGGTAGTTATGGCCTCCTGATTACGGGTCTTTTTTGAAATTCATCTGACCATATCTTGCAAACCACCCATGATAATTTCAAGTTCTTGGACTTTTTGGAATTGTGAGAACAAGATCTTCAACTTTCATGTTGGACACATTTTCATTTGAAGCTTGTATGATGAAGTTATTTTGAGGAGAAAAAGTTTCCATTTTAGGCAGCTGAAATTACAGGTCATCTGCTATTTTTGGAAATTTTCTGTCTGGCCTCCAAATCTTCAACCTTGGTCTTTGGCATGTCAAATGAGACTTATATGGACATGAATGAGGCCTTTCAAACCATTTCCCATCTTCCAATCCATAAAATCAGGCACAGTTGACCACAGTTGACCACAGTTGACTTTCTAGTGTTTCTGGTTGACTGAACAATGACTGGTGACTTCTGAGCATCCAATCTTTGGCCAAACCACTTCAAAATGATCCTTGGACCATATGAGCTTGAAAAATCAACCCTAGGGCTTTGTCTCAATGAAAATGGCACTTGCTTGCTTGATTGACTGATTCTCCTGATCAGTTTGACCTGATTCATCAACTGAGCTTGCACTTGGGCACATGGACAATGCAATGTTATGCAGTGGACATTGTTAATGCTATGACCTAATATGAAATGAATGTACAAAATGGTAGGGTGCAAATTTGAGGTGCTACAGCTGCCCCTATTCAATCAACTGGGAACCCGAATGGATGAGAGCAACGGCTGTCAGACTTTCAGGGTAAACAGGGATTGAATACCAAGAACCGTAGAATTTGCACACTGCTGGGATTTGTCTTTCTTGTTTTTGTTGTTTTTTTCAGAGGTACAAGCACATCCAATCATCGACACACGATGAATGGGAACAGAAATCATCTCAACTAGATGCCAACGGACCACTAGGAAAAACTCAACGTTTACCAAGACCAACGGAGAGGTAAATCAACTCTACTGGGACGACCAGGACAGGTGCAACTAGACGTCATAGGACGAAATGGGAAAAACTCAACGTTTACCACGACCAACGGAGAGGTAAATCAACTCTACTGGGACGACCAAGAAAGGATACAACCATACGTCAGCGGACGCAATGGGAAAAACTCAACGTTTACCGAAACCAACGGAGAGGTAACCAATCATTAATGAATGATTGGAAGGATAGTGATACAACCATACGTCAGCGGACGTAATGGGGAAAAACTCAACGTTTACCAAGACCAACGGAGAGGTAACCAGACATCATAGGATGAATGGGAAGACTCGACCAGACGTCATAGGACGAAAGGGAGACTCAACGTTTATCGACACCAACGGAGAAGGAGGAAACTCAGCCAGACGTCATAGGACGAAAGGGAGACTCGACCAGACGTCATAGGACGAAAGGGAGAAGGAGAAAGCCACTTCACGAGGGAAAGGCACCACAACCGGAAACCGAATAGGACGTCTACTGGGAATTCTGGCTGGGAATCAACCAGACATTAATGAATGACTGGGACTAGGGTATACAATCAGACGTTCATGGACGAATGAGAAAAACACAACGTTTATCGAAACCAACGGGGAGGTAAATCCACTTGGGGAAGGGTACAACTAGACGTCATAGGACGAATAGGAAAAACTCGACGTTTATCGACACCAACGGAGAGGAGGAATATTCTGAGGGGAATCATCTGGTATTACCAAATGATCTGCGGGGAACAATCAACTATACGTCATAGGACGCACAGGAAAAACTCGACGTTTATCGACACCAACGGAGAGGAGAAAACTTCTGGGGACGACCCTGCGGGGAAAGATATCAACTATACGCCAACGGACGCGTAGGAAAAACTCGACGTTTATCGACACCAACGGAGAGGAGGAACTTCACTAGGGAAGGGACGACGTTACGAACATCGAAAGATGATGTTTACAGACACCAAAGAAGACCAAGCACTTACGCCTGACTGGGAAAGCACCGAAAGATGGTGTTTACCGACACCAAAGAAACAACACACGCGGGTGCTGACAGGACGACATCTACACATGTCAAGGCAAGGCTACACACTTGCAGGGGATCTCACTGGGGATCAAGGTCACGACAGCGAGCCAATAGGAAGGAACACCAAGAATACCGGGTTGTAGGCATGAAAAAGGTGACCGACCAAAGCGTGAATTGGTTTGTATTCCAAAACACTCAACATCCTGAAGAGGGCTAGAAAAGCAGTCTTGTTAGAGGATGGACATTCAATTCCACAAGGAATACAAACCTTACTCGACCGGGGAGGACAAAACTTCGACCCAAGAGCGCATGAGACATATTATCTATAGCCGTCAAAACGTAGATAATAGACTCGCATGGAAGATTATCCATTACCGGGTTGGTTGTTAAATGGATAAATCAACCGACATCATCCTGAAGAGAGCAAAGGCAAACTTGTTAAAGGATGGATATTCGATTCCGAACAAAGGAATACGAATCTTACTCTGCTGGAGAAAACAATCAAAAGACTGACCAGAGAGTGCATGAGATATATTATCTATAGCCGTCAAAACGTAGATAACATACTCGCATGGAAGATTATCCATAACCGGGTTGGAGGTTGGATGGATAAACGACCGAAAAGAAAGGCATCGGGGTACCAGGAATAGGTATGCGAAGATGACCAATCAAAAAGGATAAAGTTGCTTACTCGGAGCAAACATCCAAAAGGAAGGGGAAGACCCACTGGGGACAATACTGCTTGATCAAGGCAAGTATCCAGAGGGAAAAGAATATCAATACCGCAAACTGGATACTGATAACTGCAAAGAGGGGATTACATCTACCGGTTTGTAGGCAGAAAACCACGGGAAAGTAACCAGTCATCGATAAGATGAGCACACAGGGTTAATTCCACCAAGGGGAGAACGTGGGATTTTACAACTACCAGCTTGTAGGTAGAAAACCACAAAGATAGGACTTACAACTACCGGGTTGTAGGTAGAGGCCAACAAACAGAATGAACCACAAAGGCTACCTCTGCTAGGGGATGAAAGTGGGATTTTACAACTACCGGCTTGTAGGTAGAAAACCAAGACGATAGGACTTACAACTACCGGTTTGTAGGTAGAAGCCCAAAATTCCGCTGAGGATAAGATGAATGAGCGCCAGTTAGTGAGCAACTATTCATTTATGCCCCAGGGAAGAACAGGAGACAGCCACAAGGAAGCCAATTCAGGATCGATCCAAAAAGGAAAACTGAACCAAGACATCCTAATGAGGAAAGAACTCACTAGGGAAAACCCATCCCATTATGTGTGGGAGGGAACAGAAGCAACCGTCATCCACGAGGATGTATCTCAGTGGGGAAATGGCAGGAAAGGATGGACACTTTCTGCTTAAAGGGTCAACTCTACATGGAGAGATCAGACACCCCCACATCTGCTAAGGAAAACAGATCCAAGCTGGCAAGATGCTACCAATTGGGGAGTAACAATGCTGGGGATACCCACTCGACTAAAGAGTCACTTGTTGGGGAAACACCTTTCTCAACCCTGCTGAGGAACCCAATTCTGAAGTCGACCCAAGCGATGCCAAACTCTTTCCAACGACCCATTCTTGGTCAATTCACCACTACCTAGGGCTAATGGACATGCTTGCAATGCAGATGCATGAGTTTTTTTAGCGTAATGCCCCATGATTATGGAAATGCCACACACTAATGATGCAATATGTTATGCTTATCTACATGATGAATGCATAAACACACGTCTCCTCCAGAGACAACACCGGGGAGCTCCAAGAACTGCGCTGAAGCTTTTATTACCACGTCCATTTCCATCCTACTGGGGAAAGACAACCTTGGCTGGGGATGAACTCCATCGAACCCGAACTGCTTGGCGATTACCCTGCTAGGGGAGGCAACCAATCCTTGTCTCTACTGGGGATAACCCCGCCGAATCTGATCCGCTTAGGGACCTCGCTGAGGGAAACCCATCGACACAAACTCTGCTGGGAAGACAGCTTCAGACTTGGGAAACAGTCACAACTCCGCTGGGGATACGGTAACCTTCAGGCTTGCTGAGGAGGCACCGACCTCGAATCTGCTAGGGAGATGACAGTCTCAAATCCATTGGGGAAATACAGCTTATCGGACACGGGTCGTTCTTCGATTCGTCGAACACTGGTGTTCATCGTCCACCCACAGTGTTGACTTTCCACTTTTGAGAACTTCCAGGCTCATCTAGATCTTTTCTGCTCCATCCCGCGAAGATCGAATTCCTGGGATTCATACAAACTTTCCAGTCCTTAGATTTTGAAGAGTCTTCTTGATTAAACCTTCCAGGATCGTCGTCGTAATCCTTCACCGTCCTCTCATTATTCGTCTATCCCTTGCCCCTGGTTGGACTCTGTGGGGATCTCCTTTTTTCAAAAGGCTTCATATCACTACTTGTCAGCGAATGAAGATATCTAACAGCACCTGCACAAGAGATTGTTAGATAAAAGCGTGCCCCAGGCGTGCCAACACTTCAACATCTAGGTCACTCAAACTTCCGAATAAGATTTCCAGATTTCAATCTTATAAGCATGCATCGGAAGGGACCTCTATGTTTCAAAATGCAAATATTCTTATCAAAACGAACGGATGTTTTCGTAATCAAAGCCAGTAATGACACAAAAACAAAAATATTTGACTGAACACACACTTTATTGACTGAAACAAAAAGGATGGCTCAGAATTGAGCAACACACAGGAAGCAAACCCTGGGAAGAGGTGATTGCGCACAAAAGGAAAAAATCTATCCTAATGGCAATGTGAAACCGTGATCTCATCGGGTTCCAACTCGGTTAAACCTCATATGTCCTCAAGACTTTCCGCACTTTCGGCCTTCTGAACAAGACGCTTCCAATCGGTCTCTGTCGAAGATTAGCTGAGATGTCTTAACCAAAGCACAAACGATCATGCTGGACGCAGTTATTCGTTTCAATCCCTCTTTTGCCTGGACCTCCCTTTTGGGTTTCAGTCCACCGGGATACCCCTTTTTTGCCCAAGTCGCCCTTGTGGGGTTTTCGACTTGCCGGGTGTACAGTTTTTTCATTATCCCTAACTTTTGCCCGAACCTTTCTCTTTTCTTCCTTGGTTCGCCGGGATGCCCTTTTTTGCCTGGACTTTTTCTTTTTTTGTCCAGCGGGTCAATTTTTTCACGAAGTATCTTCTAACTGCGTCCGCATTCGCAGGGGATGGAAAATCTTCGTCATCCGTGGTCATCAACCATAAGGCTCTGTCAGAGAAGACCCTTTTTTTTGACCACGAACGAACCTTCATAATTTGTTTATCCACTTGCCCCACGATCGTTGAGGAGGAAGGATCCTTTTCAACACCACATCTTTTCCATGCTACCCACGAGGTCGCACTTCTCGGTTAACAACATGCTTCATTTACTGGGTACAACTGCCCCATGACAAGTAACTGTCAAACTCTTTTCTCAATCAGGCTCAACGCGTCATACCGAGTCCTCATCCACTCGCCCTTTTCTAACTTCTCATCCATCTAGACTCTCCACAATGAGATCTAGCCTCCAGCAGGCAATATCACTTCCATCCCATACTGAATGAGGAAGATGTTGCCTCAGTAGATGCACGTATCGAAGTACGACACTCAGGATACCAACTTCGTACTCAGCCACCATCGTTGGTGCTTTCAACTGTTATCGGGGAAGCACTAGCTCATTCACTTTAAACTTTCCCCATCAGACATCAGAATCCGTTCGGATTCAGGGTCAGGCCCCTCCTCCGGGATCGGTCACTCTCAATCTTTCGATTTGAGTACCTCGAGATGTCCTCATCAGGGACTTCAGACTTCCTTGGTTGAGAATCATCAATGGGTTGTTGGACGAGATAACCATACAATACCCTCCTCTTGATTGCTTTCTGGGAGGTATACCGAATATCGTATTCAGTCGACACCATTTGCCCTCTCGCAACCCGTCCGTTCAACGCTATCTCCTCAAGCACATACTTGATCAGATCCATTTTGGACATCCACAAGGTGGTATGAACCAGCATACTGTCTCAGTCGGCGAACAACCTATGCCAAAGTACATCAAGTTTTTTCGAACAGTGAGTGTATTGTTTCACAGTTGATAAACTCTTTGCTTAGGTAAATTGCGTGCTCTTTTCGACAAGACTAGTCATGCTGACACAGTACGCACCTCATAGACCCCTTGAGGGCTGTCAAGTACCTGATTAACAGTTGTTTCTTCCAAGGAAGGCATCAGAATCAGAGGTTCCTGCTACTCATTTTTTTTCTTTCCATGCCCCTTGGCAGTCATCATTCCACCTGACCATTTGATTTCTTTCTTTTTTTTTTTTTTCGGCTCAGGCGTTTCTTGTATTGTTTTTTTTTTTCTGTTTTTTTTGTTTTTTTGTTTTTTTTTCGCAGGATCGACCTCGACTCCTCTTATCCGCTCATAATAAGCCTCGGCAGCTTACCGGACAGCACTCCGTAAGTGCACTGATTTAGACTCAACCTCAGTCTGAGTAGTTTCGATCTGGCCAAACAATTTGCCCCAGATCCACCGGATGCCCCTCTTCTGCTTGGGACTTTGTCATCATGTCATCAACATGGCATTCGCTTTCACGATGAGTCATATCATGAAACAAAGTCACCGTAGTCCTTTGATCCGTGGCACCGGCCTTCTTCTTCACTAGAGGATAGTCTTCTCTCGATGGTAGCTCGTGCCCCACAACATGGGTATTCCACCTTGGTGTATCTGGATGCAACCAGGTGAAGATATCAACCTGCTCTTTCAACAGGGCTACCATTCTGTTCTTGACTTGCCTCTGAAGCGACCTCAACTTTCATTTCCCTTCTGACCTCGGCGGTGCTTGGGATTACCATCTTGACTCGCTCCTTGTGCGGTTGAATCACCTTCTCCTCTTGTTTCAACAGCCTAGCTAATTCCAGCAGATCACAATCTTCTTCGCCTTCTTCTTCGGAATGATAGCTTGGATTGTCGAAGTCATATAGAGGTGTAACCAAATTGTTATTGATGAGATCAGGAGAATGGTCACTTTTGTGGTTGGAACGAGACAAGTTCAAAAGAAAAACGAAAAACATTGCCATTTTTATTTTTTTAAAACTGCAAAAAAATGAAAAACAGGGGACACCGCTTTTGACCACAAAAACATCCATTTATTACTGATGCAAAATGTTGCAAAATGAGACACATGAGGTGGCCCTTACAATGGACCAGTACGTTTCGGGCAAAACGTATGGCTTTCATGCAAACAAAATTAACACAGAAAAACTACTCTTCTGGATGAGCGACAGTGGTGATTTTGGAGGCCTTCCAATTGCCTGGTACGCACGACTTTATCCACAACTCGAGCTCGCGGTCGCGGTCGATCTCTTCACTCACTGAACAAGCCTGATCAGAATTCAGCATTCCTGCACTGACGAAGATGTACGGCGGACGACGTCCTCTGTTCGGTCTGGACGACTCTCGATCTGGATAACCAATCCCGAACATGTCTGCCTTTACCACTATGTCGATGATTCTCCCCCAGCCTTGGGCCTCTTGGTTTTTCACCACTTCCAGAGCTTGTTTATAAGAAGAAATGGACAGCTTCTTTTCTTTCTCAACAACAAGAGCGCTCTCCACCTTGACGGTTTCGATTGCTTGACTGGGTGCTTCAACTTTTTCCTGTCCATTTCTACTTCTATCATCTTCTGGGTCGTATCTCTCATCAATGCACACCCCTCTGTGGCAACGGCCGCACAACAATTATCCACAACAGGGAAAGCTCCATCCTGCATCAGAGGTTTTGGGACCACAGCCATGGGAACCTTTAACTGATCTTCCTCAGTCATCTCTATTCCTTTCTTGACCTTTTTCACCATCTTCATCTTTACAGGACCCTTCCTGGGTACAGGGTTGACATCCCCATCCATGATCTGTGCCAAGCTGATGATCTTGGAGTCCACCATATCCTGGACAACATGCTTGAAAGCTCTACAACCCTCAATGTTGTGTCCGGGTGCCTCAGAATGGAACTCGCACCTGGCGTTCTCGTCATAGTTTGGAGGCCTGTTCTGCCGTTCTATGGGAATCAATATCCTTGGCCGGATTAAACCAAGATCCGTCAACCTCTGGAACAGGAGGGCATAAGTCACCGGTGGCTCCTCAAATTGACGATCCTCTTTCTTCTTCTTCACCTGGCTTTTAGCTCTCGGTGCCTTTGGTTGAGGTGGTGGTTGTTGCTGTTGAGCAGGTGGATTACCAACAGGAATGGTTGCAGCGGTAGCATAAGGATGATAACGATCCTTACTGCGTTCTTTCTTTGCTGGCAAACTGCTTGACTCAACCTCTTTTTTGAGCGGACCACTGTCAGAGAGTTTCTTTGCTGTAGTACCAGTGGGTTTGTTCATTTCGGATGACAGAGATTTCCCCTGAACTTGCTCCACTATCAGCCACTTCTCAATCCTTTCCAATCTCTCGGCCATGGCTTTCTGCCCCAAGGCAAGCCCTTGTACCACACTGAACAAGTCCCTCACCATCTCTTTCAGCTCAAGGATGTCGGCGTTAGGAAGATCCATCAGCTTGGATTTGGTAGACCCTTAGCAGGTTATCTGAACAGACAAGCTATGCGCACCGGTTGAGTACTGAAACCTACAAAACAGCAAATGGGTTAGTATGACTCACACATGCAATGTCTGTCCGTACTAGGAATATTCTGCCCTGTGATTCTGGTTTCATCGAGACAGATAAAATTTTATCAACAACATTGACATCTGGATGTCTCTCAACCTGAATTTCAATTAAAAATAATGGACCCTGAGTACGGACCGACATGAGTCGGATGCAGATGAATGCGAAATGAGACCGATGCAAATGCATGAATGTAGGTTGCTGTGCCACCCAGTAATCTGAAGACCCATTCTCTGAACCAGTCACAGTCAACTGAGTCACCATAAATCCGACTTGGGGAGTTCCGAAATAAACGGAACTAGAGATTACATCACTACCATCACAGGAATATCCACTGAACGGATGACAGCCAGATCCTCTGAACAAGTACTCTCAACTCAACCCGGGGATCCGAAATAAACGGAACCCGCTGATAAACCACGGACAGAACTCCGGCGTCCCAGAAATAAGTGTCCACAATCCATAGTCACCATCAGTACCAAGAGTCACCAACCAGTCACCAACAAGTCAGCAACAGTACCTGTAATAAAATAACCCTTCCCCACTCACGGGTGTAGTCTAGGCCAGGGTAAAGCTGAGAGAAACGCAGCATAAATAACCTTTCGCAGAAGTACTGTCATATACACACCCGAAGTATGTAACGACAGTATCCCACCAGGGTCTGAACTGCTCGTGATATCAATGTTCCGCTAAGTGGCGCCATACCACCCGCTTCCCATGAATCACTCTATTCCTAAGTTTCCTAGATTGCACTCATAGCCTGGGTATTGGGCCTTTTACCTCGAGTAACTCCCACCCCAAACAGAGAAACACAGCCAGCACAGCAGATAAAATGAATGAATGCAAACATTAATGCACACATTGAAAGCAAACAGTAAACGACATGAATGCAATAAATAAAGCAGCATATAACAACCAAAGCCCTAACCTAGAGAGCGCTAGGAGAGACTCGCTTAGGGAAGAAGGACCAGCACAGGTCAACTTCTCTACTCTCCCCAGCAGAGTCGCCAGCTGTCGCATTACGCGAAAAACCGGCGGGAAAACAGAACAACAGAGCCGCCACCGTGCGTTATTTATCCCAAAAGAGGGAAAGGAAACGCTCAGAGTAAACCTGGAAAAGACATGGTCTCGCGACCAAAGAGAATGGGATCGGGAGTCGGTTATGCAAAGGGAAGGTATTAGCACCCCTACGCATCCGTCGTACTCGACGGGATCCACGCACAATAGGAAGGGAAATTGGTTGCTAAAACACTGCTCAAAATAATCATCTACGCAGGCTGAAAGAGACACAGGAAAACAGACAAGACTGACTCGGCAGGATATCGCATCCTGGGCCTACTTAGTCTATCAAGCATAGACATCAGAGTCAAGGTAGTTCGGACAGGGGAAACGACACATGCTCGCTAGGATGTCGCATCCTATGCATACGTATCTCCTTTGGACGGAGGAGAATCAGAGCATTCGTAGCTCGGCTAACACGCACACGAACAAATGCAGGCAAAGGCAAACGTGGAGCCTGAATGCCAATCACTGGACTTATATCAGCATCCGAACCAAAAACACACACAAGGAGGCAAACATGGAGCCTGAATGCCAATCACTGGGCTTACATCAGCATCCGAACCAAAACACACGCACACTGGAACCCGAATGCCACTCGATGGACTTACATCAGCTTCCAAGCACACAACAAAACACAGGATGTGGAATGCCAATCGCTGGGCTTACATCCACCTCCTAACACCAACACAGGAAGAAGAAGGGTCTCGATTGCAACTAGGGCAAGAGAAGGGGAAGGTCTCAATCGCAACGAGGGCGAGAGAAAAGAATTAGTGTTAGTTGTTAGTCAAACTCGACAAGACATCGCATCTCGTGCCTACGTATCTCACCTGAACATGAGAATCATAGTTGCCGTAGTTCGGCTAAACTATTCTTGTTGGTTTGTGTTTTTTAAGTGGATAACGTCACTGCGCAATCTACCGGATGCTCGACCTGTGGAGACTTACTCACCTGTAGTAGAAGGAGTTGACGTATCCTTAAGAGGGGATAATGTTTGTTTGTGTTTTAGGAAAGCTTAAGCAAGAAAGGAAGTCCTATACGAAGGAACCGTGCTACCTTAATTGACATGCAAACGAGACTACGCGGAGTCTAGCAAACCTAGGGGATACAATCACACCACACAAACATATACAGCATGAAATAAACACACCAACAAGGGGGCTCAAACATCGGGGCTAGGCTTTAGTCGAGGGGTCATATCAACCTCAACAAACAAGCCTCTGTATCGGGGTCAGGTTAGCTCTTAACCTTGCCATTGAGGGGCTAAGGTGAAGCCAGATGAAAGGTGATGAGGGGTGTGCCTCATTGCTTCTATCTCAAGTCAGAGAGAGCATCAGACAAGGGAGCGTGGGTCCAGAATGGGGGGACCCTTCTACGCTCAGGACATAGACTCGACTGTACAATGTACAAGATCTTGGGCTTGGATATCAATGCTACAACCATGTAATGGGAGCAAGGAGAAGACTCACTGAATAGTGGGGGATAGATTGCTTATCCCTACCTTCCACCAATTGCCTCAAATGAGGACTTTCCTGCTTGGGACAAATATAAACATACACAAGCATTGCCTCTTAAGGAGGACTTCAGACAATGTGCCCGGCCCGGTAACAGCCGGGTCTCCAGACTACATGAAGAAGAAAGTTCTATACCTCAATGCCAATTGCTTATAAGCAAAGCAATGCAAGTTCTTAAGAGAACTGAGCAACTAAATGTACCTGTACAAAAGTCAAACAGAATCAGCATCCCATTCATAATCAGACAACAATATAATGATCAATCAGTAAGGTACAATCAAACGACAAGGTGCATAGCACAAAGCTCAATGTGAACCAACATCCTACAAAACAGCCACATTAGTTTACAAGTCAAGTAAAATATCCCAAATGTGAAACAATTCCTTTAATCATTAACTTCTTAACCTGAAAAGCCAAAAACAAGTTCAAATGTAAGTGACAAGACCACTAGGACTAGCCTAGGGTCCAAAAGAAGGAAAAATCCTAAAACAGCAACCAATTCATGATCAAAGTCAAGATACTCCAATTAAGAAAGGACTCCAATTGGTCCCATATCCAAACTATACACCTATTTCAATTTATGCACCATGTAAGGCAAAGTGAGCAATGGTGAACCACATATGAGCAACCAGCAAGATCACATCACAAAAATATCAAAACAGCATGGAAAATTCCACAAAAATTATATCCTAGACAGAGGACCTTCAACAAGCTACATGTCAATTTTCAAGCAATTTGGGCTAGTGGAACAATGGGAATTAATTCAACATGACAAGGCATGCAAAAACACAATCAAATGAAGCTACAAAATGTACATTAACTTCAATTCAATGGTAAACAGTGATGGTAAATGGGAAATGGGTGGGACCAAAGCTAAATGCAAGCTTAATGTGTTAGGAAACACTCTATCAAATTTCATGTTCATATCATTCATCATGCTCATTCTATGCACAAAATAAGGCAAACTAGTTCAAAGGAAGCACTAAGCCTACAAACAGAGTTATTGCATTCAAATCCACATCAACACAATCCCAAAAATTCTCAAATAATTTACACCTAAACAGGGGATATTCAAGGTCTACCATGTCAAATTTGAGCTCAATTGGGCAAATGGAACCATGTCAATGAAAATCAACAAAAACAAACACAATTTTAGGCTCCAAATCACAACATCAATACATGCTTCCACTTCAAAAATTCATAACTCAATGAAAACAAAAAAGAAATGGATGAGACCAAAACAGGGAGGTCCTAACATGTGTCTACTACAAGCATGTCAAATTTCATGATCATACAATACCACATGAGCATTTCTCAATCAATCTACCAACATGTATCATATGAGCTTGCATATTTGGCTAACAGAAATGAAAAATCACAATCAAATTGAAAATGCAATGTAAAATTCCACAAAAATTATCATAGCTTCCTAACATGTTAATCAACCACCATGCAAAATTTCATTTCATTTCAACATGCATAGACCACTCAATTAAATCCAGCAAATTGACATCAAGAGGTGTGACACAAGTTGTCACACCTAAGTTACAAAATTCACAACTACATAACCAGGTATCAAAAAATGCATGAAATTTACATGGAAATAAACCTCATCTAGTCAAGAATCATCACAAAAATTGGCAAGAATTTATTTTACATCATGTGCATTTCACAATGGAATTAGTCAAAGGTAGCAAAAATGCATATGTATGAAGAAACCCTAGGTCAATATTATTTTCTACCATGCACAACTTTGACCAATAGGTCAAAAATCATCTAGACTCAACCACAAAGTCAACAAAACAATTTTTATATTTTTCTGATTTTTCTATATTTTTCTATGAATTTTTTGAGGTGCTATGTGTTTTTTTACAATTTTTTAGAATTAATTGAATTAATTAAATAAATATCCAATGGCAATTTGGTAATTCTTTTGCGCGGGGGCGGGTAACATGAATTTCAAATTTTCAAACAACTTTCTGGATCAAACGCCTTCATCCTCTTCGTTTTCAACTCAACTTTTCCAGAATTTTCACAAATGCCTCAAGAACACGCATTCTTCAAATCCTAACCAAAATGAACAAGAATACATCCGTTCGAACCGTATGATCGAGTAGAGTACGAATATCAACTCCAATTAACCTAACAATTGCTAAATCTCAAGAATCGATCGGTCTAGGGTTTTAGATCCAAACTTCGAGTCGCGATTTCTTACGCTACAGTCTACCATTTGCAAATCTAAAACTATCATGATGCTCTACGTAACACGACCTATAGAACGCACATAAGCATGGATCAAATGGTGATATTCGAATCTGGAGGTACCTGAACTTGCAGTGATGAAATCAATGGAATTGGCACGTGATTTGATGAAACAGAAGCAGCATGGACTTGAGGAAACAAGATGTGAAGCTCAGGTTTGCTCGATTGTGCTCCTAGCTCTCGGATCCGCGATTCACCATGTGAGGACCTTGAAAATGCAGCTGCATTTGGCACGGTTTAGGAAGCTCAAAAGCACAAACAGATGAAGTACAAGCTGATGCAAGATTGATGCAACGAGAATTCTGCAGAATGATCAAGGATTCGTGGAGTTTTGCTCGATTTTGGTTTTTGGTGTTCTTGGATGATTTGAGAGAATTGTGATGATTTTGATCTGATTTTTTGGTGAAATGAAATTCTGTTGTGTTTATGGAGTGATTAGGCTTTTATATGATATCATAATCCATGCTTAAACAAGTAATTAACCAAATTGAGAGATTAGCAAATTGTGCATTTTCACTCAAAGTGGCAAAAATACCCTTTCTCCAAATCAGTCCATATATCAGCTCAATTTTGATTCAAGCAAGTCCAAAATATCACATGTGATATGTAGAAACAAGTCCCATTTCCATTGGCCATGTATTTGGCAATTTCACCATTTGATAGCAAAATGTCCAATTTTAACCCTTGCATTTCTCAAACCAAATCTCAATTTACAAAGCCTATGCATAAAGTGATGATTCAAACACATTCCAAATGCCATTCCTGAGGTGTTGCAAAAAGTCCCACCTCAAAATTCCAAATATTTTGACATTTGGACAATTTTGCCCCTGATCCAATTTAACAGTCCAGTTGAAAAGTGACTTTTTGCATTGGCCACTTTTGGAAAAATCCAATGATGCACCCTTGAAGTACATGTCAAATGGAGTTTGTGCATATAAAGAACTTGCAATTTGGACCAACCATGTGGTAGTTATGGCCTCCTGATTACGGGTCTTTTTTGAAATTCATCTGACCATATCTTGCAAACCACCCATGATAATTTCAAGTTCTTGGACTTTTTGGAATTGTGAGAACAAGATCTTCAACTTTCATGTTGGACACATTTTCATTTGAAGCTTGTATGATGAAGTTATTTTGAGGAGAAAAAGTTTCCATTTTAGGCAACTGAAATTACAGGTCATCTGCTATTTTTGGAAATTTTCTGTCTGGCCTCCAAATCTTCAACCTTGGTCTTTGGCATGTCAAATGAGACTTATATGGACATGAATGAGGCCTTTCAAACCATTTCCCACCTTCCAATCCATAAAATCAGGCACAGTTGACCACAGTTGACCACAGTTGACTTTCTAGTGTTTCTGGTTGACTGAACAATGACTGGTGACTTCTGAGCATCCAATCTTTGGCCAAACCACTTCAAAATGATCCTTGGACCATATGAGCTTGAAAAATCAACCCTAGGGCTTTGTCTCAATGAAAATGGCACTTGCTTGCTTGATTGACTGATTCTCCTGATCAGTTTGACCTGATTCATCAACTGAGCTTGCACTTGGGCACATGGACAATGCAATGTTATGCAGTGGACATTGTTAATGCTATGACCTAATATGAAATGAATGTACAAAATGGTAGGGTGCAAATTTGAGGTGCTACACCCAAAAATATAAAAACAAAAAAATCAACACTATTATGTGAGATAGATTGCAAGGACAGAAAAAATGTTTTGTTTAAGATAGAAGATTATTGAAGATTGTTTCTGTCTTGCAATCTATCCAAAAGAATGATGCTTATGTGTTTGGGGCGGGTTCATATTAATAAGGATTATGGTCAAATCTGCTTGACGAGTGCTTTTATAGTAAAATATTATTATTTTATGCCTCGGTTAAATAGAAAACCGAAGGGTTAGAACATTTTGTTTACACTTATAAAAAAATAAAATCGTAAACTGCGATAGCTGGGAATCAAAGCTTGTACTGAGTTGTTTTTTCACCTCGGTGTTATGAAAAACTGAGGGAATATATGGTTTTTCATTTTTTAAATAATAAAAAATAGCGTGTCTTGGCTTTATACCTCAATTTTCTATTGTTCAAGGTGAAAAACTCGTCATGAGAACCGTTATTTATTGTAGTGTATTTCATTACATCAATGGAATCCACTTAGGCTTCTTCAATTGTTAGTGAGGGGTTAGGCAAGGAGACCCTCTCACCCTACCTTTGTTTTGTATTGCTGAAGATGTGTTTAGTAGAGGTCTTTCTAATTTACTTTATGAGAATAAAATAATGCTCATCCAGGCCACTAAAAATTTAATGGTTATATCACATGTCTTATATGCTAATGACATCATGGTTTTTTCCAAACTGAATTCTAGTTCAGTTTGTGAAATAGACACACTCTTCATTAGATATACTAATATTTAAAATTAAAATATAAATCAAGTTAAACCCATTATTTATGCAAGCTCAATGTATTCTTAGAGACACCACAACATAACTCAAAAGCTTGCTTTCGATCAATAGGAGTCCTCCCCTTTGTCTATATTAGAGTTCTTGTCTTCATAGGTATCCCAAAGCATATCGATTTGTGATTCATTTTTGACAAGATTATAGTTAAGAGGGCTTCTTGGAAGGCTTCATGGATCTCTATTAGAGGCAGGAATCAAATGGTAAAGTTTGTCATCCATAGCATGCTTCTTTATTTCCTGTTCATTTATTTATGCTTTGCAACTATCTAATAAAGGCTTGAAAGTTGGACCATAACTTTTATATAGAGTAGTGTAAAATCAAGCTTTCAATAAATATGTTTTGATGAATATAATCAAGATGGTAAAGACATGATAAAATGTTAAAGAGTGAAGAAGCTTCTCAAATTACAATGTTATGGATGATCAAAGCAAGATGGTAAAATATGGTATCTCATAATTTATATACTCTTAAGTGCTCAAACATCTAAAAATTAATCCATGTCATATCTTAAAAATCATGTCATTACATTTTTACTTAAAAAATATTTTGCATAATTTTCTATTTAAAAACTTTAAATTTTAAGTTAAGCAATCAATTGCATGGCTATGATAATCGATTTCCATCATTTAAATTTGGAAGTTTTTTATTGAGATCAAGAGATTGCATGAACCTTACAATCGATTGACATAATTTAAAAGTTCAAAAGTTTTCAACGTATTAAAGGGTGCAAGCAATTTCCTATCCCATACAATTGATTGACACCATGATCTTTTAAAAAAAATACTTTTGTGTAATGCATCTTTTCATGGATCCTTCATTGTAGATTTGAAAAATAATTTCACACCTTATCATGAATTAGCGAAGCTACGTTTCGATTCAAAGGGTGTGAATGGAAATATAAATAAAGAGTATTTTATATGATAAAATTTACCTCTTTCAAATGTTTCTTCCTTAGCATTTCATTGTATCTTACTGCATCTATTAATTTCATACATCAAGTAACGTGAAAGTTCTTGAGTACTTACAGATACATTGTGATATACCGTAATTCTTGAAACGGAAGAAATTCTACAAGTTAGGATTTATTATATCCTACTGCTTCAAATTTATTCTTATAAAAAATCAGATACATGTTTTAGTACCTTGTTGTCCAGGATTGTTGGAAACAAGAAAGTTGGAAAACGAAAGGGTTGTTTTCTTTTTCTGTGTTGTAATATCACAAGGTAGTTTTCCATGTTGATTTAATTAGAAGCTTTCTGTGTAAAAGCTATGTATAGGCTTGTACAAAATTCTAACAATAGTAAAATTTATTATAGTGGTAAGGGGACTAGATGTACTCTCAGATTATGATGGGAACTAGTATAAATCTCATGTGTTATGTATTTTTCTGCACTTTACTGATTTCACAATCTAACATCAAACCAGTAAAATAAAGATACACTCCTATAAAAACTAGAAAATTACAAAGTACCTAATTCAACCCCATCTCCTTTATGGCGCACACTGTTCTTACAATTGGCATCAGAGCAAGTTAAGGTGACATGTTCCTAAAAGATCTATAATGGCTTCCGCAAGTCCAATGTTTAGAGATGGTGCTAGCAACAATAAGCCTCCATTGTTTTATGGTAAATACTTTTATTTTTGGAAAATTCGCATGAAGGCTCATCTAGAAGCACATGGAGAAGAAATTCGGGATGCTGTACAAAATAGTCCATTTATTCCTACAAGTGTTGTCGTTGGTGTTGTGTTGACAAAGATAAAAACTTCAGGGGATGAAGATGATAAGAATTATTTTGTGTCTTTCAATGCACTACGAAAAAACAAATACGGGATACATTAGTGGAAAATCATGAAGGAACCACTTAAGTAAAATGATCAAGATTAAATACCTTAAGTCAAGAGTATGAATTATTCAGAATGCAGCCCGGAGATTCAATCCTTGCATTGCAGAAGAGATTTGTACACTTGACAAATCACTTGATTTCTCTCGGTAAAACTTTCACTAACGGTGAACTTAATCTTAAAGTGCTTAGGTATTTAACCAGGGAATGACAACCAAAGGTGACAACAATATTTGAAAAGAAAATTCTATCTTCTATGACATCCGCATCTTTTTTCGGAAAACTTCAAGATCATGAGATTGAACTTGGGAGACTAGAAAAGAATGAGATTCAAGAGAAAAAAAATATAAAGGGATTGCTTTGAAAGTTGATTCAAAGAAAGAACAAGAATAAGATGCTCCGGATGAATATGAAAACTTCATGCTCCTTGTGAAAAGGCTTGTTAAGTTTTTTGGTAATAATGATAAATCTTTGAACTTTGCAAAAACAAAGAAACTTTTCAGGAAAAAGGAAGCATCTACGTCAACAAAAAATGTTACTTGCTATGAATATGGAAAGAAAGGACACATAAAGACGGATTGCCCAAAACTCACAAAGAAAAGTGATTTTAAAGGAAGAAAAAAGCCAAAGTTCAAAAAGGCCTACATTGCATGAGATGACAATGAAATACGTTCATCATCCGATTCAGAAAGCGAGGAATATGCAAATATTTGTTGATGGTATCACACTATTCTGATGATGAAAAAGAAGAGGTTAGTAACAAAATATTTTCTTATGATAATGGTGCTCTAGGATCAATATGTGAACTACTCAATGAATGTAAACTTTTGTATAAAACAATGTCAACACAAAAGAAAAAAGTTCCATCTCTTGAAGAAAATATTGACACCATGGAAAAAAAATTGAAGTTGAAAAAAAAATTATGTTGAAAAACAAAAATAAAGTTTTACATGCAAAAATTGTGATTTACTTTCTTTCCAAGTTGTCCAATTAAAAAGAGTTCTTGAAAGATATGAAAAATGATAAATTGGATTAGATGGTGTTCTTAGTCAATAAATATATACAATGACAAAAGTGGACTTGGTTATTCTAAATTTGATAAACCAAGTACTCATAAAACTATCTTTGTAAAGGCAAGTGACCAATCCTATAAGGAGAAAATGAATAAAGTGAAAAATGATCATGATCATCCTAAGAAAAGATTTTATAAGAAAAAATCTTTTGTTACAAGATATATAAGTAATTTGGTTTCTTCATGTTTCTACTATGGTATAATTGGTCACACGCCTAATGCTTGTTATGTAAGGAACTTTAGTGTTGCTAGTGGGTATTATGTGTGGGTCAAGAGAGGAACTAACTATAAAGGACCCAAGGCATGCTGGGTACCTAACAGAACTTAATTTTGTTTGTAGGTTTGCTTAAAGACCACTACAAATCTATGGTATCTTGATAGTGGTTTTTCTAAGCATATAACAGGAGATATAAACAATTTTTAATCTCTAGTTTTAAAGGCTAAGGGATATATCACATATGGGAACAACAACAAAGGAAAGGTTCTTGGAATAGGAAAAGTTGGAGCACCACCTTTCACATCCATTGGAGATGTATATTATCTTGAAGGACTAAAGCACAATCTTCTAAGAACAAGTCAACTTTATGACAAAGGCTTCAAAATCAAGTTCACCAAGGATGAATGTTTGATTGAAGAAGAATCCACCCATAAGGTAAAATTCGAAGTTAAAAGAATTAATGATATTTTCATGATTTCTTTAGATGATTTATCTTTGAAAGTAAAATGTCTCATGGTAAGCAACAAGGAATCATGGCTTTGGCATAAAAGAGTAGCCCATATTCATATTAACAATTTAAGAAAACTAGTCAAACATGATCTTGTCATTGGTTTGCCAAAGATAAAGTTTGTCAAAGATAAATCAAGTGATTCATGTCAAAAAGGGAAGAAAACCAAATCAACTTTCACACCAAAGAATGTGGTATCAACTACAAGACCACTTCAATTGTTGCACATGGACTTGTTTGATCTATCAAGAAAAACAAGCTTTGGAGGTAATGTATATGCTTAGTTATTATTTATGATTTTTCTAGATTTTCTTGGAAACTCTTTTTAGTGCATCAAAGTGACGCTTCAAGGCATTAAAGAAGTATGCAAAACAAGTGCAAAATGAAAAATCACTAAAGATTGCCTCAATTAGAAGTGACCATGGTGGAGAGTTCCAAAATACATCATTTGAAGAGTTTTGTGAAGAACATGACATCTTTCACAATTTTTCAGCACCAAGGACTCCACAATAAAGTGGAGTGGTGGAAACAAAGAATCGATCTATAATTTAACTTACAAGAACTATGTTGAGTGACTCAAATTCTACCAAAGTACTTTTAGGAAGATGCGGTTAGCACGGCATGTTATGTAACTAATTGGGTTACCATAATACCGATCTTGAAAAATATTCCATATGATATCTTCAAAGGAAGAAGTCCAAACATTTATCACTTTCATAACTTTGGAAGTAAGTGCTTTTTCCTTAACAATGACAAAGACAATCTCGATAAGTTTGAAGAGGAATCCGACAAAGGTATTTTTCTTGGTTACTCTCTCTATCTCTTTCTCTCAAGAAAAGCTTATAACATTTATAATAAAAGAACTTTAACTATTGAAGAATCAATGCATGTTTCCTTTCATGAATCTAACCCCTCTAAGGAGGATATAGTTGTTTTTGATAATGACGATGATGATATTTTAGAAGTTCCTATGGAAGATGTTGCCAAAGATAACAATGTTAATCAATCGGAACACAAAAGGGAATCTACCCAACAAGAGACAAATCAAATTGATATTCCTAAAGAATGGATAACCCATCGTGATCAACCAATAGACAAAGTTATTGGTTACATAATTAAAGGAGTTTCAACAAGGCTAAATCTCAAGTATGCTTACATGAATATGACATTTGTTTCTCAAATAGAAACTTAAAAGATTGATGAATCCTTAGGAGATGACCAATGGATTCTTTCTATGCAAGAAGAATTAAATCAATTTGAAAGGAATAAAGTTTGGGACCTTGTTCCTAGGCCAAGCGGTAAACAAATCATAGGTACCAAATGGGTGTTTAAGAACAAACTTGACAATAATGGTATAATTTTTCGAAACAAAGAAAGATTGGTGGCTCAAGGTTATAATCAATAATAAGGAATCAACTTTGAAGAAACATTCTCTCCGATTGCAAGGTTAGAAGCTATTCATTTATTACTTGTTTATGTTTAAATTTTCAGTTATTCCAAATGGATGTCATGAGCTCCTTCTTGAATGGATACATTAATTAGGAAGTTTATGTCCAACAACCTCCCAATTTTGGAAACTTCAAGAATTCTTCATATGTCGTTAAGTTGAAAAAGGCTTTTTATGGCTTGAAGAAAGCACAAAAAACATGGTGTGATAGACTTATCAACTTTATATGTGAAAGAATATTTGAAAAAGATAAAGTTGATAATACTATGTTTATTAAGAAAATTCAGAATCATACTTTATTGGTTCAAATCTACGTTGACGACATCATATTCGAATCAACAAGCAAAGATCTATATGAAGAATTCTTATTGATAATGAAAAGAGAGTTCGAGATGTCTATGTTGGGTAAAATGAATTACTTTCTTGGACTACAAATTGATAAATTAAAGAATGACATCTTCATAAACCAATCCAAGTATTGCAAAGAATTGTTGCAAAGGTTTGATAAGGACAATTGCAAAGAGATGGATACTCTAATGGGTTCCAGAACATATGTAGATCAAGATAAATCCGGTGTTTCCATTGATATCACTAAATATCGAGGTATGATTGGTTCATTACTTTATTTGATAACAAGACATCCTGACATTTGTTTAATGTTTGTCTTTGTGTATGCTTTCAAGCAAATCCAAAGGAACCCCATCTCACCTCCATAAAGAGGATCATGAAGTATCTAAAAGTAACAACAAATATTAGGTTATGGTATACAAAAGGTAGTATATGTGATTTAGTTGGTTATCCTGACTCGGATTATGAAGGTTGTAAAACTGATAGAAAAAACACAACTGGAACTTGCCACATCCTAGGAAATGCATTAGTTTCTTGGTCTTATAAGAAACAAGCATGTGTTGTTCTTAGCACCGCAGAAGCAGAATACATTGCAGCAGGTAGTTGTTGTGCTTAAATTCTATGGCTTAAGTAGTGACTTCGTGACTATGGACTTGATCTTGGATGCATTCCATTAAGATGTGACAATACAAGTGCAATCAACATACAAAGAATCCAGTCATGCATTCTCAAACCAAACACATAAACACCAGACATCACTTTCTACGTGATCACGTTTCTTCAAGGCGACGTTGAATTCACTTTTGTGGATACACATAATCAACTTTCAGATATCTTCACCAAATCATTAACAAAATATTCATTTTAAAAAATGTTGTATGAGCTAGGGATCCTTGATGAAATGGATATATTATAATTAACAAGACTTCATGTATCATCAATAAAATCAAAGGTGCATGCATGTTTTCATTTATTTTATGTTTCGATAATTTAAATTTCCCGCACATCTGCTTCTGCCCCATTCTTCTATGTGTTTAAACTTCTGTTTTGAATTTTTGTGATGATCATCTTGGTACTTTGAATATGTGTGATAATATATTTAATTTCCATTTAAATCCTTATGGTAATCATGATATATGATTTATGGTAAGATCAAATATTTTTATTATGTGCATTAAGTGTGTTTATGATAAAAAATTGTTTTTCTAACATTGCCTTTAAAAAAAATTCAAAACTTTTATACAAGCAGTCGAATGTAAGGGCATAACAATCGATTGATGCTTCACAAATTTTTACTTCAATCGATTAATTCAAAAGTGACAATCAATTAGGTGGCCTAGAAAGTGAATTTTTGATCAAGATTGTGAGTAACGTAAGTTTATGTTAATCATTACAATGATGTATCAATCGATTGACACTGTTTTATTTTTCAAAAAATTTGAATGGAAATCGATTGCAAGGTCCATACAATTGATTTTTGTTGTTTAATTTTACAACTTCTTTTAAATTTAATTCTTGGTCAAATGCAATCAAACCTTCCCTTATAAATAACTCTCCTCCTTTTACCATTACACTTAACCTAGACACCCACATACTCCTGAACAAATTCTGATTTTTGCTCTCTCTCTCTCTCCAACCCAAAACACATTCCTACCTTTATCTTCATCTTCCCTATATTTTTTCTAAAAACTCCATCCTTATACCATCAAAGGTCATCACTTTAACCATATTAAAACTTCATTATCTCTTAACCAAACCTTCGTATCTCATCAATGACTCCCAAACTAAGGAAGGAATCTAAGGGAAAAGACAATGCCATAATCTTAAATCCTCCAAGATCTCTATAATGGATTCAAATTTAAACCGTTTGTTTTCTACACAAGCACAACAAAAAAGGTACATTGACTGCTTCATTACCAAACCATTGTTTGGTCCTAGGTATGTTGATTTAATATCTTTTCCTTACCCTTGCTTTAAGTTCATTGAGGATCTAATGAAGCAAAAAATATATGGTCTAGTAATCATGCATGGTTATTTCTTTCCTCACTTTATTAAAGTATTTTATACCAACATGACTTATAACAAAGGAGTGATAAGTTCCTCTGTGAAAGGGATTCCCATTATTTTTATGCTACTGAGTTAGGTAAAAAATTTGGCATACCTTCTGAAGGATTAGAGATCAAAGTGAATAAGTCTACATCATTAACATGATACGTTAAGAAGGAATTTTATTATAGAATTTCTAGGCTTACTGAGCATAAGTTCTTTCAGAAGCGAAAGAAAATACTTGGTGGTAAGCTTCCTGAGAGGAACTCATGGTCTACTGAATTTTTCTATATTGATGATAGGTTGATACATTATATTTTGGGTTATATCATAATACCAAAATTTTTAAACCATTCAACTGTCAAAGGCATTAAAATTCAACTCCTATTTGCTATCAAGAATGGATTTCAAGTGAGTTGGGCATATTTGATACTGGAGCTTATGCTCACACACTCTAAGGATGCGCTTGAACTTCATATTCATTATGCATATCTAAGATTTTTCCATATTTGGGTGTAAACATTTCTAATGAAGATCATGTGTCGATGGAAGATTGGATGATTTTTGTGAAGATTTACAACTTTAAAATGGGTGTAGAGTATAATTACAAGAAGAAGACTATATGTTACATTGATGAAGTGGTTCAAGTTTGTCCTCCTCCACCACTGGTTCCACAACCAACCAATCAAGAGCAAACTTCCAACCAATAACTTTTTGATTATATGACATACATGAACACTTCAATTAATGATAAATTTTCATATCTTTAATCTCACATGAATATTCTCCCATTTCAAGTCCCCCCATATCATTATCTTCATTTCAAACCACAAGAAAACCAAGTCAACATAAATTAAGCCAACATAAAAAAAAGAACACACAAACTAGAAAACTTGAATCAAGACAATTTCGTCAACCAAGACAAATTTGACCAAGACTTTATGAATCATGACTAATTTTAGTTCTTTGTCTTTGTCTTATTATGTTTAATGTTTAATGTTTAATGTTTTTTTATTTAGTTTATCAATTTCTTAGGACTTATATGTCCTATGTTAACAATTGTTTAAGTTATGTCTTATTTTGAAGTATGTTTAAGTTATGTACTATGTTTGTACTACTATGGTTTCAATTTATGTACTTTGTTTTTTTAAAGAATATATAATATTTTTATTATTTTTATTATGCATGTTTATTCTTAATTTTTATATATTACTTTACCCATCTTTACCTACATTTTGATCATGTCAAAAGGGAGAGAAAGGTGTATGCATGAATTGCATGTGTTGTTTGTATTTTATCTCTCTAGGTACATGATAACTCTTAAGAATTCAATCTTTAAAATATGCATATATTAAGGGGGATTTACCCAACATAGGGAGAGTTTTTCAAATTCTTGTCAAGCAATAACAAAAATTATACATTGGTTTGTCGTCATCAAAAAGGGGGAGAATGTAAATTCAAGCTTTCAATAAAGATGTTTTGATAAGAACAATTAAGATGGTAAAGACATGATCAAATGTTAAAGAGTGAAGAAATTTCTCAAATGACTATGTTATGGATGATCAAAGAAAGATGGTAAAATATAGTATCTCATGATTCATATACTCTTAAGTGCTCAAACATCTAAAAATCAATCCACGTATTATCTTAAAAATCATGTCATTACATTATTACTTAGATAATATTTTGCATAATTTTCTATTTGAAAAATTCAAAATTAAAGCCAAACAATCCATTGCATGGCTATGACGATCGATTGTCATCATTTAAATTTGGAAACTTTTTATTGAGGTCAATTGATTGCATAAGCCTCGCAATCAATTGATATAGTCTTAAAATTAAAAAAAATCAATGTATTAAATGGTGAAATTTATTACATATCCCAGACATTCGATTGACACCATGAATTTTCAGAAAAATACTTTTATGGAATGCATCTTTTTATGTCTCCTTCATTGTTGCTTTTCAAAATAATTTCGTACCTTATCATGAATTATCAAGAGCTTTGTTTTGATTCAAAGGGTGTGAATGACAATATAAATAAAGAGTATTTTATATGATAAAATTAACTTCTTTCAAAAAATATTGCCTATGTATTTCACTGTATCATACTGCATTTGTTATTTTCATACATCAAGAACTTTTGCATTATTTTCATAAATCAAATAACGTGAAGGTTCTTGGGCACTTAAAGATATATTGTGATATACCATAATTATTGAAAGGGAAGAAACTCTACAAGTTAGGATTTATTATATCACACTGCTTCAAGTTTATTCTTATCAAAGAATCAGATACTTGTATCAGTACCTTGTTGTCCAAGATTGTTGGAAACAAGAGAGTTATAAAGAGAAATGATTATTTTCTTTTTTTTGTTGTAAAATCACAAGGTGATTTGACTTGTTGATTTAGTTAGAAGCTTGTGTATAGAAGTCAGGTATAGGCTTGTACAAAATTCTATCAATAATGAAATCTCTTACAATGGTAAGGAGACTAGATGTACTCTTGGATTGTGAAGAGAGATAGTAGAAACCTTACGTATTCTTTATTTTTCCTCACTTTACTGCTTTCATAACCTAACGTCAAACACTACTAAATTTTTTGCGTTTAGTGGCCGAATTAGAGACTAAAAAAACTTTAAAATCAGTCACTTTAACGTTTAGTGACCAATAAAGCGACTTCCATTTTTTGCTTGGTAAAGTGCTAGTCGCTAATCTTTAGCGGCATATTCAGTAACCGAATTTGTGACCGTTTTTAGTTTGTTATAAAATGTAAAATAAAACAAAATATGTTGCAATGGAGGATTGAATTCAGGTATGTTATTTTGCATTTCAACTAAAGCACACACATTATCGCTAGGACTCATTGACATAGTTAATATATATTTGATATTTCAAATATTATTAACAATTATTATCATTTAAATAATATTTTTTAGTAAAAAATAAATTATGCTATCATTTTTTAGATATGAATATATGTTTTATTTATTTAAAATAATAAAATGTGAAATTTGAATAAAAATAAAAGATAGAAAGGTAAAATATATAAAAGAGAAAAATAGAAAATTTAAAGGATTAATTTAATAAAGAAAAAAAATATCAGTGATCGAAAATCGGGTCACTAAATTCTTTTAAAAGTTTATTTTATATATAAATGTTTTTCTGAGACTGAATCTTACAGTCACAAAATTTCAATCGCTAATTCGGTTGCTAATTTTATTTAGTGACCGATTGAGTGACTTTTTAAAATTTTATTAATATAAGCGAATTTGGTGGCTAGAGTGACCAAAAATTTTTAGTCACTAATTCGGTCACTATAAGCGAATTTTCTAGTAGGAAAACAAGTAAAATAAAGATACACTCCTATAAAAAACAAAAAAAATTAAAGTACCAAATTCACCCCCTCTTAGGTGCACTCTATTCTTACAAGTACGAATATTTAGAAGAGGAAACTAATCACAATTGCATGGAGAAAATGTTTCCAACCTATCTCAGATGGTGGTCTAGGCATAAAGTCACTTTTAATTCTCAATGAAGCCTCTACATTAAAAGAAGTATCGTGATCTAGTTAATTCCACGGATCTGTTTGTCATCCTATAACCATAAGTAAAGTCTTTATGAAAGAAAATACATTAGGCACCATATTTATTCATCCACATGGGATTGGTTTAAAGAGCATTTTTGGTGAATTCAATCCCAACACTAGTTGGTTTCTAGGTGATGGTAGAAACATCATAAATTTTTCCTTTTATAGTGGTAGTGAATTCCTCTACTTCAAAGCTTGAATATCCTAACTTGGACATATAGTTTCGTCAAGGCATATGTCAAATCCTTCATTGTGAATCATATTTGGAACATTCTATAAGCTCTGCAAGTAGTCTACCCTACTCTATTATCCATTATTCAGCATGTCACCATACATTCTCATTAGAGGTCCAAATATGATTAGATCTCATCCCCAAAAAACTAGCTCAAAAGGTGAGGTTGTCCTGACATATTTATACAATCAACAACCCGAAAACCTAAGTAATGTGGGACTTCAAACAGACTCAAACAACATAAATACTAACTTCAACATCCACCCACATGCCTGAAATTCTGGTATCAAATATGAGATGTCGAAGGTAATGTCACGACACTAATATTTGAGTAATGCAAACAGGATAAAGATAACGAATAGTAATGCAAGAGACACAAGCAATTGTTAACCCAGTTCGGTCCAACTCACCTACATTTGGGGGCTACCAAGCCAGGAAGGAAATCCACTAAATAGAATCAGTTCAAAGACTCTCTGTACACTTCAACAAGTTACAGTATTTCTCACCTAATCTCTACCCGTGAGACTTCTACCTAAGCACTCTTAGATATGAGAACCCACTCACTCCACCTCAATCACACCTGTGATTTTAAACAACAATTCCTTGTGAAAAGAAGACACTTTTCAATAACACACACTTGATTTTACTTAACAGCTTCAATCAAGTAGACACACACTTGATCTTGCTTAACAACTTTGATCAAGTAGACACACACTCTTGCTTACAAGCTTAGAGTGACAAATTACAACCCACAAATCAGACCAATTCAATCATCTATGGATGAATTGAATGGCTTACAAGTCTTACGACTAAACAAGACACAAACCCTTATATTCTCTCAATATTTCGCTCAGTATTGGTTGTGTATCAAATCAGGTTTTCCAAGTCCCTTTTTATAGAAGCTTTCAGCTGGGCTTGGACATCTTGAAAACCCTAAAAGTATTTTCCAATTAAATCTTCTCATGACAGCTAGTTAGATCTCTTTGGAAAATAAGTAAATCAGGTTGTAATCAATGATTGAATGCGCATGCAAATCAGATCTTCAATCATACATAGATTGTCATTAAATGCGTAATCACAAAACACATAACATTCACACTGAATGTTCTGTGTACAGGATGTCATGACATCGGGTCTGACATCCTGGAACAATCTTGCATAATTCCATTTATAATTTTTAGCAGGTACATAATATCAGATGTCATGACATCGTGTATGACATCCTGAAACAATCCTGTATAATTATGTTTTTAAACTCCAGCAGGTACATAGATATCTTATGTTAAGACATCACATGCAACATCTTGTGAACACTCTTTGTTTTACCAAAATTGCTGCCAACACTTAGAACCAACAATGCCCAACATGGGTCTGAGTCAAATGTTCACATTCCAGTCCTTAACCCAGCTTTAATACCATGTTAACAATAGACATAAAAAATAGTGAAGAGAGAAATAAACCAGGGTTTCAATAATATGAATAACATAACTTATGGAAAGTAAGGGTTACAAAGATAATGTATAATAACACATAAATAGACTAAACTTCTCATAGCCCAACTAAAAGTAAAGACTCGTTAAATAGTATCTAACATCTCCCCTCAAACTCATAAGAAATTAACATGAAGCATTCAGACAGGATCGACCCAATGCAGGTACAATTTGTGCTACAACACTGGGGCCCAAGTTTTGGAGGGCCCACATTTTTTTAATTAAAAAAAATCATTTTACACCTATTTTTTTAAAAATAGATGTAGAATTATAGTATGTTTTAAAAATCTATTTTACACCTATTTTTTAAAATGAGGTGTAAAATCATAATTTATTTTTAAAATCTATGCATTTTTATCAATTTTTTAAAAAAAACTTGGTATAAATTAATATTTTTAGACCTATTTTTTAAATTATAACAGGGCCCCAGATTGATTGGGTCGGTCCTGCATTGAGAGATTGCCAAAAAACAAAAATAAAAGCATATTCAATAATAAACATTATAAATCTAAAATTATAACATTTTTCTTCAAGATAAAGTTTGTTAAACTTTAAACTTGTTACAAATTAACATTAAAAATAAGCGATCAACCCAAAATAAGTAATCCCATAACCAACAAAAGAGCAACCAATAAGAAGAACCATCATAGAGATAAGCAACAACGAAAAAAAGAAGAAGTAGTTGAAAAAGATAAAGAGAGATATCATATAAGAGAGGAGGAGCATCCAAAGAGAGGGAACAACCAAGCTAATAAATCAAATTGAACCAAATCAATTTGAATCAAAATAATATGAATTAAATCATGTCAAACTAAACTAGTCCAAGTTAATTCAATCTAGTTCAAAATGAACATAATCAATCTAAATTGATCCATGTCAATTTGAACCAAATCAGATCATACCATATCAAATCAAACCAAATCGATCTATGACTATTTGAACCAAATCAGATCATACCATATCAAATCAAACCAAATCAATTTGATTTAATCATATTAAAATGAACTAAATCAAATTCGATGAAATTGAATCAATCCAATATAATCCAAACCAAATCAAATAGAAGAACTAATAAGATAGAAAGAGAAATAACCAAACATAATGACCAATAGGGAGAGGAGTAGCCAAATAGAAGAACTAATGAGAGAGAGACTATAATAAGACATAAATAGACTAAACTATTCATATTTCAACTATAACTAAATGTCCATTACATATTATCTACATTGTTAAATATACTAGGATTTCATGCACAAAAGCTAGTTCAAAGTATGAGGTTAGCCTCATATATTTAAACAATAAACAACCAATGAATTTAAGCAAAATGAGAATTCAAATAAACTCCAACAACACAAATACTGACTTCAACACCCACCCTCACACCTAGCGTTGATCTTAGTCAAATGCCCATATTGTAGTTTTAACCTGTCTCTGATACCAGGTTAGATATACCAGGTCAATGCAAGTTTGTGGAGTTATGTACTTAAATTAATAGTGTCATTGTTATCTCATTGGAAATTGTCCATTTCTTCTTTCTTGGAAAATGTGGCATTTCCTAGAAACCATATTTTGAAGATTCATTCATCTTCCATGATGGAGTTCAACTTATTTAAAAATTTCAATATATCGTTGTTTCCTCCAAAATATCTAGTGATCAAGAAATTTCTATGGCCCCCTCCTCTTCCTATCTAGATCAAATGCAACACGGACGAGATTTCTATTCGTATTCCTAGAATTGCTGCTTGTGAAGGGATTTTAATAAATTCCAAAGTTGAGCACTTAATGATTTTTTTCATGCCTATTGGCCAAGGAGACGACTTATCTACAGAATTGGAAGGTTCCATGAGAGCCATAGAGATTTCTAAAGAGAAAAAGTTGGTTTAACTTGTGACTAGGCTCAGATTCAAAGTTAGTAATTATGGCCTTTAGCGAAGCTTATATGGTTTCTTGGAGATCAAAGACCATATGATTAAATGCCTTTGTATATCTTCTGGTTTGTCTTTTATAGTGACTCATATATTTACGAAAGACAATCATATTGCGGATAGACTTGCCAACATTGGCATGAACATCTAAAATTTTAGATTATGAAATTTAGTCCATGCAGAGATTAGTACGGTACTTTCTAGAAACTTCTTTGATCTTCGTTGCTTTAGATCCTTTCATTAAGGGTTTTGATTTGCTCCGCTTGAGTTTCTCTTGTCTCGTTGAACTTGGTTTTCTTAATTTAATTGGTGGTCTTATCCCTGTTTTTGCAAAAAAATAAATTCTAATTAAGCATTTGAAAAAATAATAATAAAATTACACGTATTTAGATACCATATTTTATGAGACAACTCATCAATAAAGATATAAAATCTATAATTATTAAATAGTTATAGAATGACTTTTAGAAAAACAATTATTAATAATAATATTTTTTCTTTCTTTATTTTATATATATATATATATATATATATATATATATATATATATATATATATATATATATATATATTAAAATATTACTTTTTATTTCTTAATTTATAAGAAAACATAAAAGTATATTTAAGTTTTAATTGAATTTTACACATATTACAAGTTTATAGATCAGAACACAATAGATCAACTCTTTTTAAATTATAATAAAATATTTTTCATAAAAAAATATTGGAACTAAGTTGTAACTACTTTATTTCTAATTTTAAGATTCTAGATATATTAAAATATAAGGCGAACGACTTCAATTGATATGTGTTAATTGAGTTAAATGAATTGAATTAAATGAGTGTATATGGTTATTATAAATACTTCTAAATGTTTAGTATATACATTGTGAACAAAATCTCAAAAACATCTAACATTGTAATATGGTGTAAGTTTTTCTCTCTTCCGGCTTCTCCCTTTTTATAATTTTTTTCTTTTAGATTAGTTTGATTATCCTCTATACCACTAACAAATCTTTGCAGGTTTTGAAGTTAAAGAAATTGATAAGAAATTTGAAGAGTGCATCACGATGGATAAAGATAATGTGATTAAAAGACTTAAAGATATTGTAGTTGTGCATGAGACATACAAAGAATGCAAGACAAAACAATCTATTAAGAAAGGGTGTGTTCTGGGTTGTTGTATGTTGATAAAGTTCAACAAAGATGAAGAAACTAATGTTGAGGTGACATGGAATGCTAACGAGTGATGTCACATGAACTTTGATGGGAAGAAGCTTTTTAATTTGAAGCTTTGATCTCAAGTTGAATATGTCTAAGAGAATTATCGAAAATCTTTTTATTAGATTGATTGTATTTCTGAATAATATGTCTTAATTTTGTATTTTTTATTGTAATTGTTGTTTAAATTTCTTCAAGTAGACTTTGAGTAATTAATATTATAATCCAATAAAAATAAATTGGTATTTAAATCATAATAAATGATATTAATGGATATCAAAAAGTCAAAAAGTTATATTATTTTATTTACTTTTCTTTCTTTAGTTTTTTTGTTAAACTATATTTTACCGAAAATTGTAAACTACACCATCTTATTGATCATATCAAAACTTTGGTTTGAATTCTCATTATTATCGATATAAATATGGTGTGATTCTAAGTTGGGATGATTTTGGATTTGCTCTAATTTCCATAAACTCTAGTCTTCCTGTTCATTTCATAGACGTGGGTCACATAATAAGATAAAAATCAACCCTTTAGATTAAACAATTAACATTCCCTTTATTGGAAATATATATATATATATATATATATATATATATATATATATATATATATATATATATATATATATATATATATATATATATATATATATATATTAGTCACATCTTAGTTCTAGTGAGATATTAGTATATAAAGTTGTAACCATCTTACCTGAAGGAGACTTTTCATTCATTTGTAATATTCTATCTTGATCAATACAAAGAGTTTGGAGTTTTTCTCTCCCTACTTCCATGGATTCCATGTTTCATAACATGGTATCAGAGTCTGGTTTAAGATCCGACGGGTTACCTACTATTAGGTTTCCATCATCGAGTCACCCACCATTTATTTCTATGCTCCAAATGTCCATTCCTGGACGTGAGGGGTGTTAAGAGTCTCACATCGGACAATATATGACATGTACATGCCTTTATAAGTGGAGACAATCCTCACCCTACAAACCTATTTTGTAGGATTGAGTTAGGTCCATCCATATTTCTTAACATGGTATCAAGAGTCTCCTGTTTCATTTAGCATTTTAAAAATTCTGGATATGCCCAAATGCACCATGCTGAAAGTTAAAAAGTCCACAAATAAGAAGTTGCAAGATTCTGTTGTCTTACGTCAACTGCATGCATGTTTCTTTGGGTATGATTTTGTCTCACTATTAGAAGCTTTCGATTTTTGGTCAATGGTTTGAAGACGCATCAACATGAATATGTTTCTCTTGTGTTTTGAAGACACATTTACATGGATATACTCCTCCATTGACCTATTGATTTTGTTATTTATTGCCTTGTTTGATGCAGGTGTTTAGTCTTATTGGCTTGTTATGAGCTTGTATCCATGGTGGTTAAGTATTCATTTGAGCTTCTGTTATGGATAGTTAACCATTGTTGTTGTGCTTCTGTCTTGAGTATTTTGTACTCTTAATGGTTAAGCTTACAATATTTTACTTGTTGAAGAAATTGACTAATTTTTTTTTATTATGCATTTTGAAAAATAAATTTATGATCATTTGATTTATCATCAAAATATCCATTTGAATTTTATCAATCATTTTTATGCATCATAAAAAATCAATGTTTCTAGAAAACCCAAAATATCTCTCACTTATTACAGCATTATTCCATGTATATATTACATAATTATTTCATTCATATATTACATCATTATTTACTATTCAATTAAATAAGTTTCTAGAAGGCACTCACACTCTTTTCATAATTCCTAAACTACCCCTTTTAGAGCCTATAAATAAAATCATTCTCATTCACAAATATCACCACCAATCATTCATAAAAACTAAGTCAAAACTCTCTTCATTTTCTTTCAAGTCATTTTTTTATTGAATAGATAGACTCTTATGCTCGTTCTTTATTTAATTCTATTACATTTTTACTCTTGCTTTATTTATTTAGTACCTTAATCATTAATATTTTGCATGAAAACTCAATTAATTTTTAAATCAAGAGTTGAAAAGTGTTCTTGAACCTCCATAAGCAAAAGTCATTTGTTGTTGTTTAAATGGATCTTATGCTTGCTCTTTATTTAATTCTATTTCATTTTTACTCTTGCTTTATTTATTTAGTACTTTAATCGTCACCATTATGTATGGAAACTCAATTGATTTCAAAAACAAGAGTTGAAAAATGTTCTTGAACCTCCATAAGCAAAAATGATTTGTTGTTATTTAAATGGATCTTATGCTTATTCTTTATTTAATTCTATTGTATTTTTACTTTTGCTTTATTTATTTAGTACCTTAATAATCACCATTTTGTATGGAAACTCAATTGATTTCAAAATCAAGAGTTTAAAGTGTTCTTAAACCTCCATGAACAAAAATGCTAAAATAAAAATTTATGTTTGTTTTACATAAACAATGTATCCAATAACTTCCCAACATCACCCCGAGCATGAATCCATAGTTCGTTTGTCACAAGGATGAATAAAAATGCCAAATCAAGCAATAATATATTGCTGCATTTTGTTGATCTTCAAATTTTATTGTTGTTTATTTTCTGATTTTGAATATATCATTATGTTCGTGAGATCGAGTAGATAAATTTTTATTATTTATTTTCTTAATTTTGTGAAATATTGAGAATGTTATGGTGTCTTTACGTTTTTATTTGAACCATTTTCTTCCATTTTTGTTGCTACGAGAATAATAATCAAATATGAGGTTGAGGAAGATGAAGTCTCCCCACACCCCTTGATTGCTCAGCACATCCCTGTGGGCCCCCATCATTTGATCCTAGAATATTTTTCCAACTACACCCCTAATTTTCAGTCTATTTTTGTCTTTTGTACATTTTATTTATTTATTATTTTCTTATTATTGCTTTATCTATTTATTTTTGTTCTTTCTTTTATTTCCTTTAGTTTTTTTAATTCTTTTACCTCTTGTGTTGATAGTGTGCCCTGTCCCTTTTATTATTTTTGTTACCTTTTTTATTGATTTTTTTTGTTTATTTTATTATATTTTTAGTTGATGCATAATTGTTAATCCAAAAAGATAAAATAACTATTAAAAATTAACCTTTCAAAAATACTAAAATCAAAGGTACTTGATCAACATCAAGAATATTTTTCAAAATCATTTCCAAATCCCTTTCCATTTTAAACGCAAATTCAAAACATTGATTCAACGTCAAGTATTTTATTAAATCAAAACTAAAACACTTTAATTATACTTGAAAGTTATTTAGAAATGAAAAGGGGGATGGTTTCGAGCCTTTGACTCCTCTCTTCAATTGTTTGGGTATGAGTTCCCTTACTCGATTAGTCAAACAATTGTCATTTCTCTTAAAAACTTCTAAACCAATTAAATCAAATCATTTTCATAATAAACTAAACGAAAAGGGAGATGGTCTAGAGCCTTCGATTCCTCTCATCGAAAACTTGGATACAAGTTGCCTTACTCGATTATTCGAGTATCCTTCGTTTATCTAAAAAATATAAACCATACGCAAACCCATTTTTATAACAAATTAGATGAAAAATGGGGTGGTCTCGAACCTTCGTTTCCTCCTCCCGAATACTTGGATACGAGTTGCCTTACTCGACCATTTTGAGTATTCGTCGTCCATTTAAAACACCTTAATATTATCAAATCCTTTTGCAATTAAAGATGAAAAGGGGGATGGTCTAGAGCCTTAGATTCCTCTCCTCGATTGTTTGGATACAAGTTCCCTTACTCGACTATTCGAGCAATTATCATCTAATAAAACATCTCAATACATCAAACATATCTTTTTCTCGCTCGCCCCCGTGCGATCGAAAACCTTTTAAAAAAGAACATTATTCAATCCCTACTAACACGTATAACAAACTAGTGCTTAAGCCTCCGTCGAGAGTAGACAAGTCAATATTTATCCTTTTGAACGTGATCTAAACAGTTCTTCATTAAAAGACACCAACAAACCGTAGTTCCCCAAACTACGAATGCTCTGATTTCTTTATAGCACTATAAGGATGCGTAGGTACGAGATTGTGAGATCTTGGTGAGGACACTAATAAAAACCTCCCTTTTCCCCTTTGAGGTTTTCTTTCATTTCTCTTTTCAATTTCTTATTCGCTCGAAGAAAACAATTAACGTAAGCTAACATTCAAATTGCGAATTAGACTAAAAGGTTCCCGTTGAATACAACAGGCGTGGGGGGGGGTGTTAATACCTTCCTTTTACGTAATCGAGTCCCGAACCCGAATATGGTTGCAACGACCATTATTCTATTTTTAAAGGTTTTATCGATATTCTCCCTTTCCTTTATTGGAGTAAATAATGTTCGGTGGCGACTCGGTTCGAACTATTTTTCCGTGACTATCGCAAATGATCGTATTTTTCAAGATGCGACAATTTGGTCTTATGGATTTATTGATGTTAGCTTCTTTCGGATGGTGGCTAAGTATTGATTTCATTGTATTTTCCTTAGTTTGATGTAATTTTCTATTGCTCATTCCAAGTTGGAAGTGTTGTGTACACCTTCCAACTTGCGGGGGACTATTGGAAATATAGGTTCGTCACATATTAGTTCTAGTGAGATAGTAGTATATAAAATTGTAACCACCTTACTAGAACGAGACTTTTCATTCATTTGTAATATTCTATCTTGATCAATACAAATAGTTTGGAGCTTTTCTCTCCCTACTTCCATGTATGCCATAACACCCTTATTATATATTTATTTTTTAACTCAAACTCTCTTTCAATTTTTCTCTTCTACCTTGGGCATGCCATCTCTCTCATTATTCTAATGTTAAATTTTTATTAAATATTTTTGAGGTCTCTCCAATCACCTCAATTGCAATTCAATAACATAATTCCATTATGAAGCGAGACAATAGTGAAGCGACACAAAGTGATCCTGAGACTAGGTGGATTGATATAGTGTGACATGTTAACTGAGCGATGTGGAGTAATTAACCGACACAACGAAGATGCATAATGATACAACAAGGTGAAAGATCTATACAAATGTTTAATTTAAGTGAATATAAGACGAGATCTGAGTTCACACATCAAAAAGTCAGAACAATTTGAGTTTGTTGGTTGTGATTTTTATTTCACACAAAGAAGAAAAATATGTGCTTGGGGCTTTGATTTTGATTTAACATAAGAAGAAAAAAATAAAAATGAGATATGAGTTTATTTGAACAGTTAAAAATCTCAATTCTCATATGTTACATATCTATATTAAAATTTGGATGTCTATAATAAGAAGATTCCAAGTCGGCTAAGAATGCTTTCTTATGCCCTACCATTTATCAACTATCTATCTAAGGTTGATTAATGCCTCCTTTCTACCTAATTTGATTATGCTGGTCAAATTGGTTACTTTGTGTTTTGGAACAAGGATGCTATTACCATTGTGGGCATGTTTTGCCATGATTTAAGGAAAATCATGACACATGTTAGGTTTTATTTTGGTTTGTTACCATTTCACATATTGTGTCAACTCTACTGGACTTTCCATATAGTATGTGGTGTAAGAAAATGATTGATAGTTTGTCAAATGGTCTATTACTCTATTGGACTTTCCAAAATGGCTTGTTACTCTAATGGACTTTCCATATGGCTTGTTACTCTAATGGACATTCCATATACTATATTTTGTTAGAAAGTGATAGATTCTTTTGTCAAAGGGCTTGTTACTCTAATGGTCTTTCCATATGGCCTGTTACTCTAATGGACTTTCCATATGGCCCTTGGAATCATTTTTGGTTCTCTTAAATAATACGTCATATTACTCTAATGTTTTTACTCTAATATTATGAAAAAAATTGCATGAGTTATTTCTATAAAATAAATAAAGTTTTGCAAATTCCATTAGAATCCTCATAAATTAATTTTGAAGTGTTTATGCGAAAAAAAAGTTTAAAATTATTTATAAAAAATGTTATCATTTATTTTTGATATAATATTCTAAACAATATCATAGAATATATATATATATATATATATATATATATATATATATATATATATATATATATATATATATATATATATATATATATATATATATTATATATATATATATATATATATATATATATATATATATATATATATATATATATATATATATATATATATATATATATATATATAATATATATATATATATATATATATATATATATATATATATATATATATATATATATTATTTTTCTCATCTTCTATCTTAAACATATTTTATTTGTACCCGATTTCAACCTATACATTATTTCTATTTCAAAGCTTTGTTAAGATGTAAAATATTTTGCTGTTTTTTTAGTTGATAAATGCATTTTGCAGGAAATTAAAATCAAGAGGACGATTGATCAGGGTAGCAAAGAGAATGACTTGTATAAATTGTATTTAAAGGATAGTCACTTTGAAGCTCAAGTTTCTAGTCACCAAGTTGATCACAAAATCAAATTTCCAACATAAGCCAATACTTGTCATAGTTCGTTACCTATTTCACATTTCAAAAACATTGTAATTCCTAAGTCTTTCCAATGACACTTTAGGTTAGATCATCTGTCATCTAAGAGAATTTCACAAATGTCCAAATTGTACTCATCTTTTGAATATGACAATAATGGTACTTGCGATATTTTCCACTTAGAAAAACAAAGAAAATTACTTTACCATTTAAGTAATTCTATTATTTCTCGTAATTTTGAACTTTTACACTCATTTGGGAAATCTTTCCTACTCCTTCCTCCTTCTGTGCACAATCACAAATATTTTTTTTATTGTCATTGATGACCACACACATGTTGTATGGGTCATTCTTTTGAAATCCAAATCTGAAGTTTTTTCACAAGTCCAAAAGTTCATAAGTATGATCATTAATCAATTTCACACTACACCTAAAGTGGTCAGGTTAGATAATGGACCTGAGTTCATGTGTAACAACCACACATAAAATAAATCTAGAAAATATATTATATATAATGTAATTTGGTACTGATACACATAAGTGCCTACAACCACACATAATTTTTCTACTGACATTAATATACATGTCCAAAAGAAATAATATACAATATGACACATGCTATACAAAGGTATTTAATAAAAAGCTAAGAGTTATGCACACATCTTCTCATGTACAATATCCACAACGGAAGATCATCAAAAAGAAAGTATATGAAACAATATCAGGAAACCTTATCCTTTCCTTTCACCTGCATAGAACCACCTAAAAAACAATAATAATAGTGGGATGAGATAATAATCTCAGTGAGTTTCCCTATCCTATGAGTCCACTCGGCTATACAGGGATCTTTAATCGATTCTTAACTTAAGTCATTCAACTTCGTCCTACTTGTATTCACTTACACACTCTAACAAGACTTAAGCATCTAAGAGATATTCCTATTGTATAAAAACATGTAACTTGAGTTCACTTAACTCAGTTAATCACTATTCGGAAAATGTCACAAAGCATCCTTTCTCGACCGGATCTATTGTATATTATATTTCTTTTTTATTTAAAGGAAACTATATAAAATTCTATTTATGTTTTAATTAAATTTTATACATATTAAAAATTTATAGATCACAACACAAAAGATCAACTTTCTTTAAATTAAAATAAAATATTTTCAAAAAAATCGAAATTAAGTTATAAATCTTTTATTTCTAATTATAAAACTTCTATATATATTTAAGTTTCCCTTTCTTCCCTCTTCTTCCTTTTTACTTTTACTTTTTTTTTCTTTTTGATTAGTTTGATTATTCTCTAAACCACTAACAAATCTTTGCAGCTTTTAAAATAAATAAAAAATAATTAAGAAATTTGAAATATTACTCACGATTGATACAGATAATATGATTAAGAGACTAAAATATATTGTAGTTGTGCATGATACATACAAAGAATACAAGGTAAAATAATCTATTAAGAAATAAGGGTGTGTTATGGATTCTTGTAGGTTGATAAAGTCCAACAAAAAAAAAAAGAGGTAATGAACTTTGATGGGAAAATGTTTTATCTTTGAATCATTGAATGCATTCAAGACTCTAGATTTGTTGTTTTCTATGAATTTGGATGGATTAGGTCTAAGTAGGACTGACAATATACTAAACCAACTCGACATAGTTCGAAATTTGATTCGACGACTAAATTGTTGAACTAAGTTCATGAATCAATGAATTGAATATGAGCAAAAAAAATAAGTGTGTTAACTAAATGGACTAAACTTGAATTATGTATAGTTCGACTCGTTAGGTTCATGAACTAACTCGACTATGTATGAGAATGATTATATTAACTCTAAGAGTTGATTTAGAGACTTATTCCAAATCTTAGCCTTCTATTTCCTTTTAGTATGACAATTTTAATTGATCATTTATATTCTCATTTATATTTTTAAGTGAGAAAAATATTTTTAAAATAATTATACAAAGGAAAATGGATCATATAAAGATAATGCGATTAAGAGACTAAAATATATTGTAGATGTCATTAGACATACAAAGAATTCAAGGCAAAATAATCTATTAAGAAAGAAATGTGTGTTTATGGATTGGTGTAGGTTGATAAAGTCCAACAAAGAAGAAGGAAATAATCAACTTTGATGGGGAAGAGATTTTTATCTTTGAAGCATTGAATGCATTCAAGACTGTAGATTTGTTGTTTTTCATCAATGCGGATGGAATAGGTCTAAGTAAGGTTGATAGTGAAACGAAGCAATTCAAACATAGTTCGAAACTGTTTCGACGATTAAATCCTTGAACTAGGTCCAAATCTTAGTCTTCTATTTTTTTAATCTGACAGTTTTAATTGATCATTTATATCTCAAGTGAGCAAAATATTTTTAAAATAATTATACAAAGGAAATTGCGTGATATATATATATATATATATATATATATATATATATATATATATATATATATATATATATATATATATATATATATATTAAAGACTAAACTTCTTTATTTAATAATTTCTTATATTAAATAAATATATCAACAATTTTTGTGAAAAAGTTAAATTCTAATTTTATATATTTTTTTATTTAAATCATTTCCTTTTAAAAAATATAATCTTAAAATGTTAAATATATAAAAAAAATAGACTTAAAAAAATGATTGTTAAGTCTATGGAGCAAACGAATTAAATCTAATGAGATGAATCTAACGAGTTGAACTGAGATGTTCATGAACTTAAAACGAGTCAAACTTAAACTTAAAAAAGTTTGAATCGAACTTGAATCAAATTTTGAGTTGAATCAAATCTTATCGAGTCGAGCCGAACCGAGGTAAATTTGACTTGACTCGACTCATTTCCAGCCTCAGGTCTAACAGAATTATTTGAAAATCTTTTTAGTTGATTGATTATACCTCTCCATATTATTTTTGATTTATGTATTTTTCATTAATTATTTAAATATTTTCAAATAGACTTTGACTTATTAGTATTATAATCCATTAAAAATAAACTGATATTTAAAGTTTAATAAATGATATTAATGGATACGAAAAAGTCAAAATGCTTGTTTAATTTATTTTATTTACTTTTCTTTATTTAATTCTTAATAGAAAAATGTTTTAATACACCATATTTGACACCTACACGTATACTGTTCACAAATACAATGAACAATGACATTTTGAATTTTGACTTTTATAATTTTTTTCTTTCTTTAAAATAACTTTAGTTAATATGTCAATTGACATGAAAAAGTAGTATTAAGTTACAAAACAAAATTATTTAACACATTCTAGAAAGTTGATTATAATTTAACGCATCAGAAGATTGTCATCAGAAGAATGACACAAATAATTTAACGCATCCTACAAAAATTATAATTTTTAGATTATTATTTGTAACAAATCATTTATATAATTCCTGAAGAACTTATAAAGCATAACATCTCTGAAGGATAGAAAAGTTACATTGTATAGTTTCTGAAAAACTTTTAACGCTCTATTTGCTATTTTTTGTTTAACATGGAGCAAGAATTTTTTTCTTTCTCATAAGGAAGAAAATTGAGATTTTTATTTTGTTAAAGTAAATATTCTAGATTATTAGTTGTTATTTTTAAAATATCGGAATTTATTAATCCTTATATTTATTATTGTGTCAAGAGATTGAAATTTATTTTAAATATTATTATTTCATCATTTTGATTGAATTAGCAATTTAAATTTTACAACAATTAAAAGAAAATGCAAGATGTTTTTTATCACTAATTTGGTATTTTTTAAATACATAATTTTAAGACTATTGTAACAATCCAGTTTACTATTGTGTTATTTAAAATATTGAAATTTACAAAAGTGTTATTTTAAATATTAATATTTAATATTGTCTTAATTATAATTATCTCATTATAATATTTAATACTTAATATTTTATCTAATTTTTATTTTTAATGATAGAATTAAGTATGTCAAATCTTACGAAATTAGATTTTGGAGCTCTTGACATATCGGGAAAGAACTATTTGACATGGGCTCTAGACGCGAAAATTCATTTAAACGCAGAAGGTCACGATGACACTATTAAAGAAGGAAATAAATCATCTGATCAAAAAAAATGCAAAAACAATGATATTCCTTCGTCGTCACCTTCATGAGGATCTTAAAAATGAATAGCTTACCGTAACCGACCCACATGTCTTGTGCAAAATTTTGAAAGATAGATATAATCATAAAAAAAACGGTTATCCTACCAAAAGCTCGATATAATTTGATGCATTTACGTTTGCAGAATTTTAAAAGTGTAAGTGATTATAATCCAGTAATGTTTAGAATGACTTTTAAGCTGACACTATGTGGAGAAAAAGTAACTGATGAAGATATGTTAGAAAAATATTTTCCACTTTTCATGCATCCAATGTGCTTCTGCAGCAGCAATATCGAGAAAAAGGATTTAATAAATATTTTGACCTAATATCTTGTCTTATTGTGGCTGAGCAAAATAATGAACTATTGATGAAAAATTACAGCTATGAATAGGGAATAGGAATGTTATGAATAAAGATAAAAGTGGACGTCCATCCTTATTCTTCTTTTCATCTTCCTATTCCCTATTAATAGCTATGATTTTCTATCTCCCTTGGATCCTATAAATAAGATCCACATTGCAATATAAAGTGTACTTTTGAAGAAGATAATATAATATTACTTTCTCTCTTCTCCTTCTCTCTTTGATCTCTATATTGTTTTATTTAGTTTTATAATATGTTATCAGCACAAAGCTCTCAGAATGAATATGGACACTAGCACCAACAATGAAGATATGTGTCTTGCTGATAGTGTAATACCCCACACAATTCTCAAGAATAAAAGATATTTCTATAATTTAGTGAATCGAAAGACTTATGTCAGTACTATATCTGGAACCTCAAAAATAATCAAAGGCTCTGGAAGAGCCAGTATGTTGTTACGTGGAGGAACAATATTGCATATTGATAATGAATTATATTATCCCAAGTCTCATATAAATTTATTAAATTTTCAAAGATATCCTCTTAAATGGATACCATATTGAAACAGAAGATGATGAAGGGATTGAATATCTTTGTATTACAAAACACAATTCGGACACAAAATGTATAATGGAAAATCTACTGACTTTATCATCTGGCTTGTACTACACTTATATTAGTATAACTAAAGCACATACAACTGTAAATCAGAAGTTTATAAATAATGATAAATTTCTAATTTGGCATGATCGGTTGGGTCATCCCGGTTATATAATGATGCAAAAAATAATTGAAAATTCATGCAGTCATCAATTAATGATTATGAAAATTATTCAATCCAATAAGTTCTAATGCAGTTCTTCCTCGGAAGGGAAGTTGATAATTCGGTCATCACCAACAAAAACTGGAAATGAATCTATCAATTTTTTAGAGCGTATACATGGTGATATTTGTGGGCCAGTACACCCATCATATGAATCATTTAGATATTTTATGGTTTTAATTGATGCATCATTTAGATATTTCATAATTCCTCACGTGTTTTTTATATTTGTTTAACCTTTTAGGTACATTCATCGTGTATGTATAGAATTAAATAAATTGAATACTTATGAATTTTTGGATCCACTTGGAGTATGATTTACAAATAATTCTGCTGAAAACTTTGAAGAATACTTAACATCACGGATAACAGATGAGAAAGAATATTACTTATCATCATTCCTCAATAACTGAGTAGTTTTAAAATTATGGTTTCTCTATTATATTTAGTTTTTATGTTTTACCAAATACTATTTATATATGCTTGTATTGTTCATTTAGAGAACATTATTAATTGATCATCGTATCTCTTCGGACGAATATGATAACTACATTGTGTTCGTTAAACTATGAACTTGATTCTACGATGAAACAAATTATTAATAGGTAACTTTATATTTATGAGACTTTATGTGAAATTTTATCATTGACTTTATAATTATCTTATCGGGTATTATTTTTAAATCATTTTCAATATACAAGTTTGTTGAAAGGTAGTATAGGTTGAACAACTCTAGAAAAAAGCTCACATTTTGTGAACCTAAGGTAAGTGGATTAATTGTGACATTCACTTATATATATATATATATATATATATATATATATATATATATATATATAATATATATATATATATATATATATATATATATATATATATATATATATATATATATATATATATATATATATATATTCATTAAATGCATGTGCGGTTATATATTCATGAAATGTGTAAATTTGTAGACAAGGAGACAAGCAAAGGGATACGAGTGTGGATACTATATAATCAGACACATGTTTAACATCGTCTCGGCCGACATTGTTGATTCATGAGATCAGGTATATAATGTCATGAAATGTTTTCAATAACATATTAATTTGCTATTATAATTCAAATCACTTGATATTCATTTTTTTCACTTTTTTATGTAGACGTTTAACGACATGTCACATTTCTATTCCGAAGACTTAGACGATGTTCGTAGATGTTGGGCATTCATTTTTTTTTATTTTTTTTTATTTCTCCGTATATTATACATCTGTATTTATTTCACACACACACACACACACACACACATTAAAAAAAATATGGAGAAATAAAATAAAATTAAAAAAATAAAGTATTTAAACACGATTATTAATTCAGACCGTTGTTATAGATATATCGCAAAATATTATTAACCATACATTTAGTAGGTTTCGAACCCATGACCATTAGCTTTATATCATAACGGTTGTATATTTGTTGTCGTTGTGATATATAGTGTGCTACCTAGTTTATCACAATGGTCCAACGTCCGTGGTGGAAAGCATCATACATACAATCACACCTGCATCACAACGGTTGGTTGGATGTGATTGTATCTCTTTTCCAACCATTATGATTGGTGTTTTTATAGTTGTATATTCATAATGCTTTTATAATGAGTATTTTAGGTTTCACGCGGATCATTAATGGTAGTATCTTGAGCGTTGATACTTATTAAATGAACGACAAAGATTTGTTTAAGAACAGTGAATAAATTGAATAAACACGCATATATTTTTTCTCTGTTATTACTTAAAACTGAGGTAAAATATGTTTTTTTTAAAATAAAAAATACAAAAAAATATGTTTCTTCCCAAACGCTACATATCTCTCGGCTTCTGTAAAAAAATCGAGGGGGAGATTTTTTTTTAAATTATATTGTTTACACAGAATGTTAAAATAAATTGTTTAAACAAATCCAAATTTTGACAATGGATTATTGAAGAACAACAAAACTTTTCAAAATTCTGATAAGTTATCTGTTCATTATCTTGAGCAAATATTTTCATGTAAAATGCTATCACATGAAAGAGAACAAGATACACGTGCTTGAAATTTACAACATGTTTAGAAATAAATTTCTCAATGTTGTAAATCGAGGAAAGCAATAAAATAAGGAATGTTTTCTTTGATTGAAAATATAGGAAGGTTATTCTAAAAATACAACAACAACATCAACACCGTTATGTTGGGATGAATTACAATAGCAGAAAAAATGTTTTGTTCAAGATAGAAAAATATTGAAGATTTTTTGTCTTGCAATTCATCCCAAATTATGATGCATACAAGTTTGGAGTGACTACATATAAGTTATGTTTAGGATAAAATCTGATTAGGGAGTGTTTTTATAGGAAAGTTTGATAATTTAATCACTCAGTTATTAAATATAACCAAATGAATAAATCATTAATTTAAAAATTAAATAAAAAAAAATGCACCACTTTTAAAGAAATAAAAACATAAATTGTTGTTACTGGGATACAAAATATGTCCTGAATTATATTTTCCCTTGGTTATATTTGTTTGACGATAGTACCGATCTAGAAGGGGGGTTGAGTAGATCAATATTTAAAATTTAGCGCTTTTTAAAATGTTTTCAAAGGTTGTGAAAGTTCCCTAGACCACAATCGTCTAAACGATCCATTAATGGAAAGATCGGATATGCGTGAAACCGAATGGAATAACTACGATAGAGATAATCAACCACTATCTAAATCAATCAATTAATTACCAAAATCCTTGATATCGTTACCTCTAATAATGTGTTAACACAATAAGAGAGCATGTAAAATATTAATAGATTTGTGTGAGATTAATTTTATCGAACACTTGGTGAGTACTCCACACCAAGTCTCAATTTCACTCAAATTGAATGTGTAGAATTTTAGTTAGTTGGAAACAAAGTGATTGCACCAATTTATCGAACAACTACTATGCACAACAATCAAGCGAGATTGATTTTACTATTAATTTCATACAAAACGTAATTAATGTAGAATTTAAAGAGTTAAGAGAAATAGAAAACAACACCATATTTGTTTAGGCAGATCCCATACCGTCCTTGCTTAGGGTACGTATGCCCTTAATTATAAATCTAGAATTGAGATATATTTATTATTAAGTTGCAAAGTTGATACAAGAGAAGAAATGATCACCACCAATCAACCCCTAGTGTTGTTGCAGATCCTATTCACTTCTCTCCCCTTGATTCGAGTTGAACCAAGTCCTTCAAGCGCTCCGAGCAAACCTCCGGTTGTAGCTACCTTATTGCAAGAACTCCTCGTTCTCTAAAACTTTAGCTCGGCTGATTTTGATCGCAAGACGCTTGAACCCTAAGCTTTCTTCATAATCCTCTGGTTATCGTTACTTGTTTAACCGAACCCACCGTTCTTCATATCTTTCACTCGGCTGAATCTGTGAAGCAAAGGTTAGTGCAAAAAACCCCAATTCTTGGAGGACGAAACCCCAATGGTTTTATTCAAGAAAAACCCACACAAATCCTCAACCCAAACTAAGATTACACAATCCTATTTGGACGTTATCACCACAGCAATGCACAATGATCAACAACAATTGTTATGTGTAATTGTTGAGAAATGCAATGGAGAATGAAGATGAAGAGCACTTTGATGTATATCTTTCACTTTTCTTGTTACTTGTTGAAGAAAAGACTCTAGAATATTTATATGATACACATACAAAGTAACAGAGATAACAGAATAATTTTGCAAAAATGCACAACAAAAAATTGAGTGCCAACAGCGCCCAGTCGACCTGTTCACACAGGTCACTCGACCTGTTTAGACCCGAGGCAAAAACTACTCAAATGAAGCAGGAGATGAGTCGACTCAAACAGGGGATGAGTCGACTCAAACAAGGTTTTTCCAGAGTTGATTCGACTCATGACTCGACCTGTTCAAACCCATGGTAACATGGTTCAAATGAAACAGCCAATGAGTCGACTCAAATAGGGGATGAGTCAACTCAAACAGGTTTTTCCAGAGTTGAGCCGACTCATGACTCGACCTGTTCAGACCCGGGAGTTATGCTCCAAGTCATGAGTCGACTCATAGTTCTACTGCTCCAAGTCATGAGTCGACTCATGACTCGACTTGTTCAGACCCGAGAGTTACGCTCCAAGTCATGAGTCAACTCAAAATTCTTAAACTGTCAAAAATGAGTTTTTGATATTTTGGTCAATTCAAACCATTTTCTTATGAACCTAAGGTACCAATGATGATCAAGTGCATTATTGACATCTATGAAATGCTCCTATATGCATGGACTCATTTCACTTATACTTTGAGCATGTTGGAGGATGAATGCATTCTATGATATGATGACACTGTCCAAAGCACACATTATGAGAAACTAAAAAGGTTTGACATCATTAAAATAAGGACAGGGGATCTTTTCCCTCACATACTTCCCCTTTTTGATGATGGCAAACTATGGCACAATCGCGTACTTTGATAGACATCCTCCCCTTGATTTGATGCATGCCTTCAAAAATTCTTCTATTATAAATCTGCTATTGTGTTTCCATTGCTTCTCCCCCTTTGACAACATCAAAAAGAAACAATGATACGGTCACTGGGAAACAAAGATATTCATAAGCACTTAGTCAACTACTTTGCAACAAATAGACATTAACAACCATGCACATACCATGAAGTCAATGTAAGAATTATAGGCATAGATATTGCACGGAGTAAAAGAAAATAAGTAAATAACATTGCCACATTTGTTTAGCATAAACTTTAAGACAAATAACTAAATACAGTAACATGCATGTTAAATATGATACCTAAGCAAGTTCAAGCATAATTCAAACATAGAAATTGATCAAACTTAGATCAAACCATAAAATGAACATCAAGAATTGCATTACATAGAACACGTATATACATACATAATTGATCAGGATAGTTCAAATAGATAGGAATGATATTACCTCTAATGATGATAGACGATGAGTGCCCTCACATAACCTGCACTTATAAATCAAGGAATAGACATGCATAGATATATAGCAAGCATCATATATAAATTTAAAAGCGATCCGAGATATCGAGAACACCAAGTTCCCTACGGATGTGGAAGAAAGGTTCTGCCGCAAGTGGTTTTGTGAAAATATCGGCAAGTTGATTTTTGCTATCAACATGCTCGAAGACAATATCACCTTTGTCAACATGATCCCTAAGGAAGTGATGACGAATTTCAATATGTTTAGTGCGTGTATGTAGTATAGGATTTTTGGTTAAATTGATGGCGCTCGTGTTGTCACAGAAAATGGGAATACATTCAAGTTGAACATTGAAGTCGAGTAATTATTGTTTGAGCCATAAAATTTGAGCGCAACAATTACCCTCAGCAACGTATTCCGCCTCGACTGTTGACAAAGCAACTGAAACTTAATTTTTGCTATGCCAACTCACTAAGTAATTTGAATAAAAATGATAAGTGCCACTAGTGCTTTTCCTATCCGATTTGCAACCGGCAAAGTCGGAATCGGAGTAGCCAACCAAAGAGCATTCACTTCCCTTAGAAAACCAAAGCCCATATTTTGAAGTAACATAGAGGTATCTAAGTATGCGCTTGACGACCTTTAAATGTGACTCTTTGGGACATGATTGATACCTAGCACATATACATACACTAAACATAATGTATGGTTGAGATGCGGTAAGATAGAGAAGGGAACCGATCATACCTCTATACCTTTTTATATCTACGGTCTTACCATTTTCATCTCTATCCATATTAACCGTAGTAGGCATTAGAGTGTCGATTATTTTAGAGTTTGCCATATCGAAGCGCTTGAGTAACTCATTACAATGCTTCGTTTGGCACACAAAAGTTCATTCTTCAAGTTGCTTAATTTGAAGTTCGAGGAAGTACTTTAGCTCCCCCATCATGCTCATTTCAAATTCTCCCTACATTAACTTAGAGAATTCCTTGACCAAATTTATGTTAGTAGATCCAAAAATAATGTTGTCGCATCTTGAAAAATACGATTCCTCGCGATGGTCGGGGAAAAATTTAGTTCGAATAGAGTCGCCACCAAACTTTATTTATTCCAATGAAGGGATAGGAAAATATCGATAAAACCTTTAAAAAATAGAATAATGGTCATCGCAACCATATTCGAGTTCGGGAGTCGATTACGTAAGGGGAAGGTATTAGCACCCCTCACGTCCGTTGTACTCAACGGGAACCTTTTAGTCTAATTTGCGATTTGAATGTTAACTTATGCTATTTGCTTTCTTCGAGTGATAAGAATATTGAAAATAGATGGATGGAAATCTCAGAAGGGAGAAAAGGGAGGTTTTTTATTAGTGTGCTCGCCAAGATCTCGCAATCTCGTGCTTACGTATCCTTATGGTGCAATAAGGAAATCAGAGCATTCGTAGTTCGGGGTACTACGGTTGGTTGGTGTCTTTTATTGAACAATTATTTAGATCACATTCTAAAGGATAAAAGTTGGCTTGTCTAATCTCAGCGGAGGCTTAAGCACTAGTTTGTTGTGCGCATTAGAAAGGATTAAATAGTGTTCTTTCTGAAAAGAGTTTTGGTCACACGGGGGTGACAAGTTGAGTTAATATATTTGATGTTTTGTTTGATTGGTTTTGATCGCACGGGGCGATAAAGAGATTTAATGTGTTATGATATCTTGTTGGATGATGATTACTCGGATAGTCGAGTAAGACAACTCGCATCCTAATAGTCGAGGAGAGGAATCGAAGGATCTAGACCATCTACCTTTTCATCCTTAATTGTAAAAGGATTTGATAATAGTTAAGGATTTTTTAAATGGATGACGAATACTCGGACAGTCGAGTAAGACAACTCGTATCCTAATAATCGGGAAAGGGAATAAAAGACTCTAGACCGCTTTCTTTTTCATCTGAGTGATTATGAAAATAAGTTTATATATGGTTGATGTGTTTTAAGATAGACGACAAGTACTCGAATGGATGAGTAAGATAACTCATATCCAAGCATTTGAGGAGAGGAATCGAAGGCTCAAGACCATCTCCCTTTTCGCATAGTTTATTATGAAAATGATTTGATTAAGTTATAAGTTTGTGGAAAATGACAATTGTTCGACTAACCGAGTAAGAGAACTCGTGTTCAAACAATTGAGGAGAGAAGTTGAAGGCTCAAAGTCATCTCCCTTTTCATTTAGCTTATTATAAGAGTGTTTTGGTTTAATCGGGTTTACAAGTTTGTAAAGAAATAACGAGTGTCTAACTGACTGAGTAAGAAAACTCGTAATCAAACAATCAAAGGGAGGAGTTAAAGGCTTAAAACCATCCCCCTTTTCATTTCATTATTATGAAAATAATTTGATTAGGTTAAGTTTGGGCGAGTTAGAAATGACAATTATTTGACTAACCGAGTAAGAGAACTCGTGTTCAAATAATCGAGGAAAGGAGTTGAACACTCAAAACCATCCCCCTTTTCGTTTCTTTATTATTAAATGGTATTTAATTGTAATTAGGTATTTTTAATTAATTTTGAATAAAATACTCGATATCAGATCAAGGTTTTAAATTTGTGTTTGCGAATAAATCGGATTTTATTTAGTGAATCAATCATCTATTCGATTAATTAAAATCGAATAGGTCTCATTATAAGAAAGCCCAAAAGTAAGCTATGTGAGGTTGATGGCGATGCTAAGAGCGATCGACTTACAAGGGTATGGAGATGGACTCGATATTAAATCGAAAGTTGTGTGGCATTAATGGTTTAAAGTGGTTTTGAATTGATAATGAAATGGATTTGCTTTATGCTTGTGACGCAACATACACATGAAATAAAACAAAATATACAAACGACCAAAAAGAATCAACACAAATAGATCTCATAAGTCCCAATGAAGGAATGAATAATTATCTAAATTAAATCAATCATGATGGTGATAATAATTATAATTAATCAAACAATAATAAATTTATAATTAAATTTAGTCCTTAAAAATAATGATAGTACATTTTAAATGGAGAATAAAACCTAATTTAAATCAAACAAGCAAAGAAATAATAGGCTAAACAAGAATACAATACAATAAAAAAAAACATATGGGCCCTAAATGAGGGTTAAGCCCAAAATGGGTGCTGCCAAATCCAAGTCAAGAGGGGTGTTAGTAGAGAAATAATAAAACAAAATAATAATAAAAAAAAGAACATGGGCCCTGAGTGAGGCGGCCCATTTCAATCTAGAAAGGGTCCAAGGAGACCCGGTCAACCGTGTTGACCAAGAGGTGTTCTCCGGACCGTCAGATCTGGAGATCTGACTTGGTCTTTGGATCGGATGAACATCATGGAGGGTCACAGAGTAATATGACGCACCTCCGCGCATGGGAACAAAAGGCGCCCCCTCTCTTACCGGTGACAAGTGTCCAAAGTTGGTGACACTTGTCATCGCTGCTCACTAATCCAACCTTGATGTTTAAGAGGCGAACTTGAATAAAAAAAAATCATTTTAACAAAAACCTTCTCTCTCTTCCAAACCTAACAACAAAACGCTCTGCAACTTCAACTTCTTCCTGCAACCGCAACCTACCTAAGAAGACGGTGGTTGTCGGCCAACGACGGCGGTGCCACCTTCTTCTCCGACGAACCAAAACTTAACCGACCAAAACCTAGACATTAATGCTATGAAACTTAAAGAGAAACAACTTTTACTCTCTCGGAGAAGATGGTGGCAGACGGCGGCCCCCAGAGGCGCCTTCCTTCTTCTCCGGTCACCTCAACCAAAACAAATGAGGTACTAAATAAGACCCTCTGAGTTCGAATTTGAACTCAAAAATTCCTAAATCAACTCTCAAACCTCCTAGATCGGAGCAAGATCCGACCGATCTAAAAACTTCTCCGATCCCTAAACCCTTAACATAAAACTTGACTCGCCCTGAGCCAACGAGCACGAAAACAACCAAGAAAGGGTCAAATAAGGAACCGAAGAGAAGGACCGAAGTCCGAATCCAGGGTTTCAAAAGAGGCGTAACTCTAAGGAGTTCGCTCAACACTGGAGCTTAAGCGACAAACAACAAGAAGCAATCAGACAAGATACATGGTGCGAAATTAGATGTAAATGAAGTTTATGCAAGTTTCTTTTAAAATGAGAGCCAGGGGATTCTACCGTCCAGTAGGAATTTTCAGGTAAGACAAAACTTTTCTTTTCTCCTCTATTACTGTCGCGTTACTGAAGAGGCATGGAGGGTCTAGTCTGGGCTTAGGTCAGCTTCTTCTTGAGGTTTAAAAACTTTAGTTTATATTTTTGCAACAATATCGTTTGTTTTTCTCATTGGTGATGTTGTTTATATATGGGAAGAAACTAGGTTCTTTTTGAAAATGAAAAGTGTACCCTCTGAATCGTTTTTTTATAACTCTATTGATTCGCTCCTCAAATCCGTTGGGAATGAGGTGAGCTGTCAATTGCTGTAGGCTATTTTGTTAGTACATCTTGTACAATCCCTAACTTTGTGGGATTCCTTTTGTGAGTCGTATTGAGTGAGTCCTTTCATGCTATCTTTCTTAAATTCTTGAATGATAAGGTGTATCATGTATACGCTGTTGCCGATTGCCTTGTGATTATGTAATGGCCAGTATAATACATGCCGTATCTTTGCTTTGAGGGTCCCATTTTGGGTTTATTTTGCCCGCTACTTCCTTACGTAATAATTGGTGGGAATTTAATATTTACGCAGGTTTTGCTGAGGGAGAACAAAGGTCATGGAAAATGAAGGTCATGGGAAAAACGTGGAAGTGAATAGGCGCGTGGGGACCATTTCAAAACATTGGATCCTCCCTCTTTTTTATCTCTTTGTATTAATCACTGTGGAATAGTATTCCGTACTAATAAAAATATTTCAACAATGTAATGGTGAAACTTCTATCCAATAGAATAATCATTTCAAACGTAAGTTAATCACTCCACCTCAATATGAAATAGAAACATAAGGTTTGACTCATTGTAAGACCTTAATCAAATCCTAATTAAAATGGAATGAATACTAAGAGAGAAAAGAAAAGAAAATATACTTAAAAAATGTTAACCCTTTTTAAAAGTAGATCCTCTTGACTCCTTTATTTTCTTGCTTATTACTATGAACGACAACAAGCGATAATGTGAACATAAGTGCCAAGCCGACAATATTAACAAGTACTCTTCTTTTTTGAAGAAGAGGAAAGAATGTGGTCATTTATTAAAGACTTGCCCTTACTTGATTTACACAAATGAGATTTTGATTAGTGATGTAGAATGACCAAATGAAATGGTCATGAGACCATCAATTAAAACTTTATGATATCAGAAATAAATGTAAGAAAGAAAAAATTTGGGTATGACAAATGTCATCTACATAGACTTGAACTAAAATAGAGTGTTTTCCTTGACGCTTAATAAAAAGGGTTGTATCAACCTTCCCTCTTGAGAATCCTTGTTCTAGTAGAAATTTGCTAAGACGCTCATACCATGCCCTAGGGGCTTGTTTGAGCCGTACAAAGCACGTTTAAGCTTATAAACATAGTTAGGATGCTCATATTTTTCAAAACCAGGAGGTTGAGATACATAGACCTCTTCATTAATGTGACCGTTTAGGAAAGCGCTCTTAACATCCATTTGAAATAATTTGAAATTTTGAGAACAAGCATAGGCAAGCAAAAGGCGTATAGCCTCGAGTCCGGCAACCGGAGCATAAGTTTCCTCATAGTCGATGCCTTCCTCTTGGTTATACCCTTGAGCAACAAGGAGAGCCTTGTTGTGAGTTATAACTCCGTTTTCATCTAACTTGTTCCTAAACACCCATTTAGTGTCGATTACTCGATGGTATCGCGGAGGGGGAAGAAGATCCCACACCTTATTTCTTTTGAACTGATTAAGTTCCTATTGCATCACTAGAAACCAATGTTCATCGAGTAATGCGTCTTTGGAGTTTTTAGGCTCAATTTGAGAGACGAAAGCGAAATCATAACAAAAGTTACTTATCTTTGACCGTGTGGTAACTCCCTTTGAGATATCTCTTAGAATATTATTGATGGGATGATCCTTAGAAGATTTCCATTCCAAAGGAAGATCATTATTATTAATCGAATGATCCTCCTCTTTCTTTTCAGATATGTGATCTGACTCATCCTCAGATTTTTCCGGATGAGGTTCAACACTCTTTTCTTCTTGATCTTTTCTTATGTCTTCCTAAGGAACACCTGCACCATCAACAATAATACCTTCTCCGAAAATTTTCGGATAAGATTCATCAAAGAAAACATGCACGGATTCTTCAACAATAAGTAACCTTTTGTTGTATACTCTATATGTTTTACTAGATTGAGAGTTACCGAGAAAGATACCTTCATCGGCTTTTTAGTCAAATTTACCAAGGTTTTCTTTACCATTATTTAATATAAAGAATTTACATCCGAAGACATGAAGATGTGAAACATTAGGCTTCCTTCCCTTTAGCAATTCATAAGGAGTTTTGTTTAGAATAGGACGAAAGAGTATTCTATTCAATACATAACAAGCCGTATTTATGGCATCGGCCCAAAAATATTTAGGAAGGCCGTTTTCATTGATCATAGTCCTTCCAAGCTCTTCTAAAATTCGGTTTTTACATTCCACTACTCCATTTTTTTGTGGAGTTCTTGGAGCAGAAAAATTATGATCAATGTCGTTTGTTTCACAAAATTCCTCAAAGAGGTGGTTTTCAAATTCACCCTCGTGATCACTTCGAACAGTAACTATGCCAGTGTTTAATTTGTTTTGAGACATCTTGTCGCAACCTGAAAAATACAGTGTGCGAAAAAAACAACCGGCGAAAGAGAATGACAGAAGAGTCGCCACCGTGCGTTATTCATCCCAAAGGAGGGAAAGGAAACGCTCGAAGTAAACCTGAAAAAGGAAAGGACAAGACGGGGTCTCGCAACCAAATCTTGGGTTCGGGAGTCGGTTATGCGAAGGGAAGGTATTAGCACCCCTACGCATCCGTAGTACTCTACGGGATCCACTTTTGTGGTTTTTGTCTAAAGGGTGTGAGTTTATCTAATGTACTATTTACTAAAAGGTTAAGAGAAATGACTCGCGCGGATGTCGCATCCACTGCATACGTATCTCATCTGAATATGAGAATCAGAGTCTTCGTAGCTCGGCTGACCTATGGGTTGGGGGTTAGTGTGCTCGCTAAGACATCGCGTCTTATGCCTACGTATCTCATCTGGAATGAGAATCAGAGCAAGCCGTAGTTCGGCTAACTACGGGGTCATGGAATGGGTTTTGGATGAACGACGTTACTACGCAATCTACCGGATGCTCGACCTTTGGAGACTTACTCACCTGTAGTAGAAGGAGTAAACGTGTGTTATGGGTTTTAGGGTTTGTGATGCGCGAGGGCAAACAGGCAGTCCTTGACGAAGGAACCGCGCTACATGTGGGGATACGAATACAAAACACAAAACAAGTATCTCAAAGTAAAATGCCACCAAGGGGCTCAAACATTGCCTCCTATCGAGGTCTTCCAGCTAAGAAAGCGATAAAGTACGAGAAAGGGAAAAAATTACCACACGGATAAAGATCCGAAGCTATTGCAGTTAAAGGAGTAAGAAACCCTGAAATCTCTCCAGCTGGACCGTCAAAGGAAATCAGTCAACACGAATAATCAGAATAAAACTCCAGGGGGTATCCCACAAATAAAGTGGGAAACCACGCGAGTGTATCTGCAAAAGCCATGTGAGTCCTCACAAAACTCGACAAAGGGTTAGAGCAACAAGATCAAGAGAAAACAATGCCATGGAAACACAAGACAGGTTAGAATAAAGAGAACAAAAAAACGAATACTGTCACGTTCGCGACTGCTTCGCCTAGCGAAGGCTTAGCGAAGCTTCGCTACAGGCTCGCCTAGCGAAGCGGCTAGCGAGGGCCTGCGGGTTTCGGATTTCTCGTTGATACCTGCACGATGTTAAGGACTCCAAACCCTATGGAATTCATCTCAGAAACGAAATTATTAAAACATTCGATGCATTGTTCATATATTTATACACAAACATAAACCCGTGGGCAACACCTGATGTTACCTCATACATTCATAATATTCAAATTCAATGCGTAAAGTAGTAGGAACAAAGGCATACCTGATGAGAGAGATCGATCGAACGGCGCGGCTGGATTTGTAAAGCTCTGTTAGGTTTGCGTGAGGCGGAGGCAAAAGAGCGTGTGAATCGGAGTGAACTCCTCAGAGCTGCCTGAAGGTTGCTGCAGAGTAATTCCTAGGTCTCCTTCTCTCAAGATCTTTCTCCCGTGGTTCTCCCAGTGTAACTCCAAGTGTCTTTTCCTCTACTGAAACTTCAGTATTTATAGACTGATTTCGTGGGTAATGGGCTTGGAATGAGGTCAGCTGAGGCCCAAAGCTTTCTGATATTTTCTGAAATGCGCGCCCTTCGCCTAGCGAAGGATCTGCTCGCCTAGCGAGCATGACAGTATTCTTCGCTAGGCGAAGCATCTGCTTGCCTAGCGAGCATGACAGCTCATCAGCCGATTCTTGCTTCTTCAAGTCTGGCAATTTGCACGGTGAATAGGCCCCAATCGGACCTGTTGGTAGTACCTCAAGTCTATTCTTTGCGTTGACTGACCGTCTAAGTAGAACCCACAAAGTGTCCTGGATGATGTTCGAGCTTCTTGGAGCTAATTCTGATTGACGCGATGCAATATGGCATGAAATGCTAAATGACCTAAAAAGTGAATGCATGAATGAGGAGGGCAAATTTTGGGGTGTTACACATCTTGGCAAACTTTTCAAAAGCAGAAAAAGTGTCACTTTTACTTGCTAAGAAGACGGTCCAACAAAATCTATAGTAGTCATCTACTATAACAAAACTATAGTAGTTTCCACCTAGACTTTTAATTCTAGATGACCCAAAAAGGTCCATATGGAGAAGTTCAAGGGGTCTCGTTGTGGAAACAATATTTTTAGATTTAAAAGAGATCCTTGTTTGCTTTCCCATTTGGCATGCATCACATAAGTGATCTTTTGAAAATTTAATTTTGGGAAGACCAACTACTAGATCTTTTGCAATAACTTTATTTAGCAAGTCAAAGTTGACATGTCCAAATCGCCTACGCCAAAGCCACGAGTCTTCACTCATGGAGACGAGACATTTAGCGCTAGTCAAAGATACTTCATTCAAGTCAAGCATGTATACATTATTTACCCTCCAGCCCTTAAGCACATCATTCTTTTTATCATTATGTTCAATCATGCAACAATCTTTTGAAAATGATACTTTATATCCTTTGTCACATAATTGGCTAATACAAATGAGATTGTGCTTAAGACCTTTAACTAAAAGGACGTCTGAGATAGTAGTAGAGGAGGGATTACCTACACTACCTTTTCCGAGTATAGCTCCCTTGTTATTATCACCGTAGGTTACAAACCCTTTCTTCTTAGCCACAAAGTCAAAGAACAAGGAAATGTCACCCATCATGTGTCTTGAGCATCCACTATTGAGAACCCATGTTCTCTCCGTATCCTTAAGACATTCCACCTACAAATTTAAACAAAGGAAAGAGGTACCCAATTTTCATTGGATCCTAGTGTGTGAGTGAAACTTTGGTTGCATTTGGGCAACTATTGAAAAATGCCTTTAGGAACCAAAAATCTCCCAAATCGGCATTTAGCAATAGTATGTCCCCTCTTGCAACAATATAGACAATTTAAGTTCGGATGAGAGTTGCTTTTTCAAGGTTGATCCTTTACCACAGAAGTGTACTTTTGATAAGGATTATTCATGTTACTTCTAAAATGTGATTGATCAATAGCAAAGGTAACTTTAGGTTGTAAAGCCTTTTCTAATTTAGCTTGAAGAGTTCTAACCTCTCTTTGCCAAATGTGACAAGTGTAAGACACCAATTTTGACCCTAAGATCCCTCATGCTATTCACATCATATGCGTTGGCATTGGGGTCATACCTTGGCCTCCTCCTTACCCCTTACTCATTGGGTTTATTTTGGGAGAGATCACCAAGCACCATGTGATTGTATCATGCTTGTTGTTTTATCATTTACTAACCAAAATACCAAAAATATGTCTTTGCATTTGTTTATTTCTTTTGTAGGTAAGACACCTGATCACCCTTGATCTATCAAGTTCACATATACGGTTTAAGACCCTCATTGCTAAGAGCTCAACCAAGGAATTATCCACAATGGCTTTATACATCATTCATGAGTCCCCATTAGCTTCATATGTTATTTTGATCATTAAATCATCAAGAGTTTGGAGTTGGTTTGCCTTGGAAACCATAGTTCATCTGGGTGTCTTGTGTAACTTCTTCAACAAGCTTCTTCACCAATTGATCAAATATTTCAAGGGGAATCTCAAATTTCATCATCTTATGCATATATGATCTCCCATGAGTCCAAAAAGACAAGAGAATTGCAAGTTAGCAAGGTGGTTCATGCTGGTTGACCAGAGGAATTCAACTAATCAAAACTGGGGTTCCGTAGAACCTATCTCCTACACTTTTCATCATATGAAAATAATTACAAGAGAAACTTTACTCTAAATGACATTCCAAACAACTTTAATGTTGATGTCTAGAGCTAGTTTTGCTTGGAAAGTCAATTTTGAGGTTGATTGGTTATAGGTCATTTTGTCTAAACCCTAATTTGAAAGTCAACTTTCCAAGGCCATAACTTGCTCAATTTTTATGAGATGAAATATTTCCAAGTTGCACAATCAAATTAAAGGTGTCTACTTCAACTTTTATGTTTGGATAAAGAGATAATTCAACTTTTATGAGCATGTGATATGAGGATACATTATAGGTCATTTTGGACCAATACCATTGAACAAGTGATTTTCCTCAACTTCAAAAATGAATAACTCATTCATCCCAAACCCAAATGAGGTCCAATTTGTGTCCATTTATAAGGCTTTTGAAATAGCTACAACTTTGATGAAGACACTTTTCTCATTTGAATCTCACATAAAAAGTTGGCCAAGGTGGAATAATTGAACATATGGCTTAACACTTAGAAAATATTTTGACATGTTGAAATTTCAAAACTTCCACCTCAAATTTCATCATGATACAATCTCCAAATGGAAAAGTGTTCAACATAATAGTTATTCCTCTTGATCTATCCTTTCCAAAGAGTCCAAATTCATCCATTTTGGACAAGGTTTAGGGGGTCTATGCATGGCCTAAACATGGTTGTATCAGTTGGCAAGAATCATTCTTCAAACATCAATACACTTTTGCCTTGCATCACAATCCACATTCAGACTCAATCTCACTTGAATTTGGACCTAATTGAGTTGCTTCATGCGCCTGTACATGCCCATGCAAGCGTGCACTCCACATTGCCAAATTTGGAAGAATTTTCAAAGGTGCAAATGTCACTTGCATTTGCTATAAATAGAGGTCCATTGCATCAGTTTTGGGGACCCTTGCACGCCAACTTTGCTCCAATACCTCAAACCCTCACATTTGAAAGGAGAAACCTGATAATTTTCTTTGAAAATTGAGTTTGAATCTCACTGTTTGGAGATTCAAAACTCCAGGGATCCAAAGCTTTTGTTCAATTCTAAACCACTTCTGCAAGCTTCCTGAGTGAGATCAAGCAAGAATAAAAGCAAGAGCAATCGAGTTCTACACAACATTGAAGGTATTTTCCAGATATTTTCTTCTCTTTGATTCTCCCTCAATTCTCATCAATTCTTTTGGATCCTTGGTTGTCTGAAGTCCTACCAATGTAGGCAAGAAGGTTGAGTTGCTTTGAGGTCAAATCGAAGCAACTCAGTTCATGTACCTCAAATTTCAACTCCATGTATCTCTCAATATACTTGGAGTTAGGTTGAATTGAGGTCATATTCGTGATCTACGCCATTTTTTCTTGAAGATCATGTCCTCTTTTTTCATTTATGTGATGGTGATGAGAGTACCAATCCGGCCAGGGTCATCGGAGAAGATGACCGGTGGTTTGCTCCGACGATGTGATGGATGAGTTTTGAGCCACATGATAAGGTCAATGCGTTTTAACCTTGAGCGTTCCTTTTGATTACCAGTTGTGTGGCGCGCTGACTAGTGTGCACCATGGAGCGCGCGTTTTCATCCACTTGATATGCCACCTCAATTAATGAGGGAGATCAAGTGGTCCACGTTTTTTCTGATTAATTGATTTTCATTTTATTTCCTTTATTTTCATTAATTCATATTAAATTTAATATTGATCCAAAAAAATATGAGAGTTTCACCAAAAAAATTTAAATAAAATCCTCTTTCATTTTCTAAATTAAAATTATTTTTTGGATCATTATTAATATTTTTCATGATTTAATTGATTTTGTGAATATTTTTAATTGTTTAAAAATACTTTTAAGTTTCCAAAAATTCTAAAATTTTTCCCCAAGGTCCTTTGACCTTGTTTGACCTATGATAAATCTCATGGCCATTTCTTTGGTGTTTTGATGAGGTTTTAGGAAATTGACCAATCATAATTTAATTTAATGCATATTTTTATTATTTTTAATTGTTTAAATTCCAAATTAATTGTGTAGAGCCATTTTATTTGACTTTGTGAGTTTGACTTATGTTGTTGGGCCTTGGTCAAGGTTGATTTGACTTTGCTAGGTTAAGATCATTGGATTTAGGGGATTGATGGAATGTACATTCCATCTCCCAAAATGAATGAATGATCTTAATTTGGTAAAAGTCCTCCTTTGACCAATTTGTGTTTGATCCATTCCCCCTCCCTCTTCATCTCATTACCCTTATTTATCCATTCATGTCATGGACCTATGATATCTCTATATCCTAAGGCTAGTTGATTGTAAAATCAACATAAGTATGGATGAGATTAGGTCCCCCACTTTGCATAATTTTTTTTAGGTGTGGTATGTTTCATGAGCATAGTCCTTTATACTATGTCTCTAACATGCATTAACACCAAAGTTTTATTGCCCGGCCTTAAATAGTTGTGACTTCTACATAAGTCCAATTACGATTGCTTAACATAGCGCTAAATTTTGACACAAAAAACATAGCATTCTAGTTAGTGAGATTGTAAGTCTCCCCTCTTTCATGGTATTGTATGGAAACTTGGCCTTTTTTCCTTCCTTTGGAAGATGTCTTGGTTCAAGGATCCATGCTTGTGATAAGTGGGTTGAGTGTTCTCCAAAGAATATCTTAAACAAAAGAAAAGCAAAAGCAATACTAACTTCTAATTCACTAACAACTAACATTTAATTTTAAGTCATTTACTGTTAATGCACTTTAATTTTTAAGCCTTATTCATTTGCCATTATTCATACCATTCAAGTCGTTTACTTTAATGTCATTTTCACTGTGTCCATTTGGACCATATTTTGAGATATTTTGTGTTGGTATATGTTTGTTTGATTGTGTGGTCTTTAGACCTTAATGTACATAATAAGAACAAAAAACCCTAAAAAGAACATCTTGTGTGGACTGTTGGTTTGATCTGAGATTATTGGACTTAAAATCTAGGCAGCACTCTCTATGCAAAGGGCTTGGCCAATGCTAATTTTCATGTAACCAAGTACTTGTGAAGAACATTCATCTGATACAACTTTGAAGATCCATTTGAGTTCATCTGCAACATGATCATTGTGAAGCTGTTATTTTGAAGCTGTGACTTATGTCATCTTTGAAGTCATCTGACACATGGGAAATTATGAAGAAGATCATGGAGTTGCTAAGCTTGGATGTGGCTATCTTTATTTGAGGCCTTTCTCTTCAACTTTCTATCTATGTATTGTTTGTTGCTTGATTCTAAAGTCCAAGGGAAAGTTGGGTTTCTATATGACATTCTCTTCTATTGGATTGCATTCCATTGGTCAGATCTTTTCAACTCTCAACTTTTAAATTTATGCTTAGGATTAGTCTCTTCATCTCCTCCCCACTTCTTTAATTTCAAAATCTCTCCCTCCTTTTAAAATCTTCTTTGCTTGTGTTTGTTAATTTCTAAACTTTGACCATATTGCAAATTAGAAACTTTGGCCTTATGCCATTGCATTTTCAAACTCCTTCTCTTAATCAAACTTGTGAATAAATTTAACTATACTTGACTTAAAATTTCAAAAGTCAAAAATAACTAACACTCATTCAAACCATTTTTAGGCCCTTGTGCCTTTTAAACTTAATTTTTTGTTAAAAACAATGCACTCACTTTGAAATTGATACCACGAACTACGAGGTTTTGATCCCTCATTTTTATGTTGGTATGTAGGCACAAGTCCGAAGGTCTTGTCAAACACAAAAATATAATTAATGAATTCTCTTCTCATCCCCACATTCTTTTTATTTGCAAACATTATTTTTACAAAAAACACATATGCACACAAGAAAGGGCTCCCTAGGAGTACCTAGGACACTTTGGGTGCTAACACCTTCCCTCTATGTAACCAACCCCCTTACTTGTAATCTTTGGCATTTTATTAGTTTTGATTTGAAAACTTCTTATTTTTGGGTTTTGTTCGTACTTTTCCCTTTTCCCTTGGAAACAATAAAAGCGCGGTGGCGACTCTGGTTTTATTGACGTCTAGCTTATCTATAGCTTGATGGTCATGAATTTACCGCTACAGAAATTAAGCGGCGACTCTGCTGGGGAGTAGTCTCTAGTGGGTTTAGCCTACTTTTTTGTGTGTATATAACTGTATATTTGATGTATGTATGATATAATCTGCTTGTTGTGCTTGGTGATCTCTGAGTGGTGAGATAAGTTCTAACCCGAACTTGAGTGCAATTAAGATAGGAGGATGGTATAGTCATATTTGGCTGGTGTGGAGTAGTCCTTAACAAGTTGACTTTAGATCTATCTACTCAGTGAAGACCCTTTTGGAGTTAGGAATGTCACACAAGTTATTTGTGGTTAGGCATTACTATCTCTGATTTGGGGTCCGAGAAGCTGAGGACTGTAGAACATTTAACTCCTATTGGCCTATTTAGGACGTAGTGCGGAGACTGTTCAAGAGTATACTTGATAACAGTTGTTACGCGATACTACACTCATACGAGTTTCTCTTGAGAGTATTATGGGTTGATGAGCCAGTCATCCTAACCTGTAATATCCGATGGATGGAATTAAGACTCTGGGAACTTTTTAGAACATGATATACAAGTTTTTTTCCTTAGAAAACTCCTTTAGGATGGTTCTTACCCAGACTCCATGCTCGTGACTCACAACAAACCCTTGATTCTTGGTTGATCCAATCAAGTCTTGTCAATATCAATGGAACTTGGGTGTTGATAAGGTGTAAACCATAATCCACCAAAATGGATGATTGATCTTGACAATGACTTGATCCATCCCTTGACCTTTGTTTGTTTGCCCTATGTGTGATCCCTTATCTATGATTGTTGCATTCATGCATTCATGCGCATCATAACATTCATCACACGAAAATTTCAAGGAACTGAGGTAGTATTTGCAAATATTTTCAGACCATGGATTATAGACGAAGGAACACTAAGAAGTACGATTTCAGATGTCCCGACTTGAAAGAGTTAAGGAAGCTAGCATCTTTTGTATTAGTTCCCTTGGGCTTCAAGCAACGTCATGGGAAGCTTTTATCTATTTTGTATGCTGATGTAGTTGAAGGACTTCTGAGTGTGTTGGTTCAGTTTTATGACCCTATCTACCGTTGCTTCACTTTTCTGGATTATCAGCTTGTGCCTACGTTGGAGGAGTATGCCCATCTTTTGGGAATACCTGTTTCTAACAAAGTACCTTTTAGTGGATTAGAAGAGATTCCTAGATCTCATCTTATAGCTGAAGCTCTTCACTTGAAGAAGTCTGAGATAGAGGCTCATTGGGTGAAGAAAGGAGGATTATTTGGGTTGACTTCTTAGTCCCTCATCAAGGAAGCTACTGCTTTTGCTCAAGCCGGTAGTGTGGATGCTTTCGAAGCTATCTTTGTGCTACTCATTTATGGTTTGGCTTTGTTCCCTAACATTGACGATTTTTTTGATGTTAACGCCATTAGAATTTTCTTGATTAGGAATCTTGTGCCTACTCTGTTAGGTGATATGTACTTCTCCTTGCATTTAAGGAATTCTAAGGGTGGTGGAACTATCGTCTGTTGTGTTCCTCTTCTGTACAAGTGGTTTATTTCGCACTTGCCTCAGACGCCTACTTTTGTGGAGATCAAACAATGTCTAAGGTGGTCTCAAAGACTTGTGTCTCTCACTAATGATGATATACTTTGGTATGATCCTTCTTTGAGAAGTTTGTAGATTATTGATTGTTGTGGTAAAATCTCTAATGTACCTCTCATTGGTAGACAAGGAGGAATTAACTACAACCCTGCTTTGGCTCGTCGTCAACATGGGTTCCCCTTGAGAGACAAACTTAATAACACTTTGTTAGAAGGTCTTTTCTATCAAGAGGGTAAAGATTCCCAACATTTAAAGCAGGAGATTGTGCATGCTTGGCTTAATGTGCATCGGAAAGGAAGATCCGAGTTTGGTCCGCACAATTGTGTAGCTTTGGAAGCTTACACTCTTTGGGTGAAGAAGAGACCTATGTCTGTGGTTGTGGCTGAGCAATTAACTCTCTTTAACTAAGATGTAGAGGAGTTGGAAGACGTGCTTGCCAAGATGAAACAAGAGAAGGATATGTGGGAAGAGAGTTTCCATGCTTTGAGCAGAAAGCATGAAGAGTTACAAATTGAGTCTAAGGACAAGGATGCACTTATTGAGCTACTTGAAGATCGAGTGACGAAGAGGCAGAGAGAGCTAGAGGTTTCATCTTCCTCTAGTATGCCTCAGCCTTCCATTGCTTGGAAGAAGATTGTTGATCAGCTTGTCCTCGAGAAGATTCAGATGAAGGCTTCTTTTGAGACCGAGATCTGACGCATTCGAAGGAAGTACGCGCCTGCAACCAGATCTTCTGACATTGTTGTTAGGGATCCTTAGGATGACTAGTCTCCTTTTCTCTTGTATTTTTCATTTGGTTTCTGAAATTGTACTCAGTGTAATCCTTCCCATTATAGATATAAAAGAGATTGTTATGGTCATATCAAATTGTTACACTTATTGTTAAATATACATGTATTTGCAAATAATATAGTAAGTTCCTTGAAAATTATAATAACAATCAAGCATTGCATTTCATGCATCATTCGCATAAGCAGGTTTCTCTTTCGCCAGATGTCTCATTGGTGTTTCTTCTATGCTTCAGCCAAGCTGACTCATCGATACAATACCCATGCCAATCACTCAAGGATTATGGAGAATCTTGAACAAGAGAACAGAGACCTGAAGGATGAGATTGCCCGTCTGACTTCCATGATGGAGTCAGTCCTAGATGCTCAGAGCCAGTCTTCTCCAACTCCTGTAACTCCTCCTCCTCAGAGGACTGTCATTTCAGAGGTGGCTACTTCTACCGTTCCTGCAACCGCTGCTCACTTTTCACCCAACATGCCTGCCGGATTCCCGTGGGGAATGCCACCAAATTTCATGCCTGAAGGGTTTGCACCCACATTTGCTTCTATGCCGGAATCTAGCCTGGTCATGTCCGTGCCGCCACCTGTTGTGCATAATTTACCTCGTGTAGAAGACACCATCTATCATTTTGAGCCGTCTGAGGGACCTGATGTGTATGAGAAGATGGATGAGATGAAGGACCAATTCCTTGAGTTGCGCAAGGAATTGAAAACTTTGAGGGGTAAGGATCTGTTTGGGAAGAGTGCTGCAGAACTTTGTTTGGTTCCAAATGTCAAGATTCCGATGAAGTTCAAAGTGCTCGACTTTGAAAAAATGCAAGGGGAATACCTGTCCACTCAGTCATTTGGTGATGTACGCCAGAAAGATGTCTACACAAACCGATAATGATCAGATTTTGATCCATTATTTTCAAGACAGTATGACCGGTGCCACTCTGAGGTGGTACGTGGGATTGGATAGTGCGAGCATCCACACATTCAATGATTTGGGTGAAGCATTCGTGAAGCAGTACAAGTATAATGTTGATATGGCTTTAGATAGAGACCAATTGAGATCATTGTCTCAGAAGGATAAGGAGACATTCAAGGAGTATGCGCAAAGATGGAGAGAGCTTGCTACTCAGGTTACCCCTCCTTTAGAGGAAAAGGAGATGACCAAGATATTTCTCAAGACTCTGAGCTCATTTTATTATGAGCGGATGATTGCCAGTGCCCCCAGTGACTTTACCGAAATGGTAAACATGGGGATGAGGCTCGAAGAAGGTGTCCGAGAGGGACAGTTATCTAGAGAGGAGGTGTCATCCAGTAATAGGTATGGCAACAATTTCAGCAAGAAGAAGGAGAGTGAAGCTAATGCAGTTTCAGTTGGGAGGCAAAGGGGGCGTCAGGTAAGAAGAAGTCAACCACCCCGTCAGCACCATCATCCAGTATCATTAGTAATCCCAGTATTTTAAGCAAATCAGTCAACACCAATTCAACAATAACGTCAACAACAACAACCACATCAACAAACAAACACCTACAACAACAACAACAATACCAACAATCATCAGTAACCAAATTTTAAGAAGAAGAAGGTCTCTTTTGACCCAATTCCGATGACATACACAAAGTTATATCCGTCTTTAGTTCTCAAGAACCTGTTGCAACCAAGAAATCCTCTGCAAATCCCTGAACCACTTCCATGGTGGTACAAACCCGAACTCCGTTGTGTTTTTCATCAAGGAGCCCCCGAACACGATATTGAGAATTGCTACCCCCTCAAGTATGAAGTCTAGAAGCTGGTTAAGAGTGGAATGGTGTCTTTTGAAGACCGTGCACCGAATGTCAAAGCGAACCCACTACCTGCCCATGGGAATTCATCTGTTAATATGGTGGACGGTTGTCCAGGGGAGTTCAAGGTATTTGATGTACGCTTCATTAGAGGGTCCTTGGTGACGATGCACAAGGATATTTGCTTGGTTAGCAATTGTGAGCATGACCATGATGGTTGTGCTATTTGTAGTGTCAATCCCAGAGGTTGTATGGTTGTGAAGAGAGATATCAAGAGGTTGATGGATGAAGGTTTGATTCAGATTGTTCAGTCCCGTCATGTAGATGACGATGTCAATGTTATAGTCCCGGTTTTCAAAACTCATGAGAGAGTGGTTATTCAGTATGATAATAGCAACAATAATAGTGCCAATAACAGATCGATATCGCCGTTGGTTATACGGTTAGCGGGTCCAATCCCATATGCATTCGATAAGGATGTCCCATATCAGTATAATGCTACTATGTTGAAGAATGGTCGAGAGGTTCCTTTGCGTACGACCAGTTTTGTTGTAAGCATAGTTGATGTTACTAAGGTGACTGTAGCGGTGTATTCGTCACTTTATGATTTATTGATTAAATCAAAAGCAAAGCATACAAAGATAGAGTCGCCACCGCACTTTTATTTATCCAAAGGAATGGCTAAAAAGCGAACAAAAGCCTAAGAAGTTTTACACATAGAAAACTAATGAAAAGGTCAGAGATCTGGGTAAGGGGTTAATTACGCAATGGGAAGGTGTTAGGCACCCAAAACGTCCTAGGTACTCCTAGGGAACCTCTTTTCACAACTTGTTGTACAAAATGTTTATTTGTTTATGACATATTTATTGTGCAAACATGGATAGAAGGGATGAGAAAAGAATATGCAATTTTTATTGTTTTTGTGTTTGAACGGATGAACCCGTTGCCTACGTACCTTTCCATGGAAGGTAAGGATCAAAACGCCGTAGTTCGGCTAAAAGATTTCCAAAAAGTGTGTGAATTGATTTTAAAACAAAAGCCCTAAGGTCTTTCATTATCCACGGGAGAAAACTCAACCTATGCAAACAACAAGTCCACCATGTGAGAATAGCTTCGACATACTAGAGGGGTTAACCCTGTTTTCAGTATGGAAGTCTTACAGTTCGATCACTAAGGACAAAAGGCGAGATTAACATCAACCACCAAGATAATTGAAACCTATGGCTAATGTATGAAAACTTGATTAAGAAGTGGGCAAAGCCACAAAAGCAATTGAGTGAGTGAAATTAATTGATTATGAGTATTCACAAAAAGATGGTCAAAGTATGATTAGAGTTCAATTCAAAAGAAGTATTGTGAAAAGTGAAGTTTGAAAATCAAAGGCCTAAAGCCTAGATTTCTAATTTGAAAAGAAGTGAAAATGTTTGCACAATAGTTTTCAAGTTTGGGTTAACATGCAAATGAAGGTTTAAAGAAACAAAAGATGGGAGGGTGAGGAAGTAAAACTTCTTAGATGTTCACCTCTTGAGATCATATGTAGATGATCTAAGTGATTCCTTTGGAATAGGCAACAAAGCAAATAACAGGTAAACAGTGTATCAGGCAAAGCCAACAAAAGTGGATACCGGATGCCAATCACTAGACTTATACCAATCTCCTAAAACAAAGAGAAACATGGATACCAGATGCCAATCAATGGACTTATACTAGTCTCCTAAAAGCAAAGAAACAATGATACCAGAGGCCAATCAATGGACTTATACTAGTCTCACAAGAAAAACAAAACATGGATACCAGATGCCAATAGCTGGACTTATACTAGTCTCACAAAGGATGATCATAGGAAACAACTGCCAATAACTGGACTTATAATTGACTCCTCACAAAAACAGACAAATGCAATAAGCAAAGAGGAAACAAGTTGCCAATAAAATGGTCTTATACTCGACTCCTACCAAATCACAGGAAACAACTGCCAATAGCTGGACTTACAATTGACTCCTCAATGATCATAGGAAACAACTGCCAATAGATGGACTTACAATTGACTCCTCAAAGGACAAAACAAGAATGTCACAAAGCAATGAACAATGATTATGAAATGATATACAAGTAATGATGATAAATGCACAAAGCACACATAAGCAAATGCACAGATGAATCGGGTAAGCAGACAAACAAGTCAATTAGCACACACTATATACAATCAATTAGGCTCAAGCAAGGTTAGGCTTTACAGCCAACTGGAATGGGGTATTTTGTGCTCTTAACCCTAACATTGAGAGTTAGGGTGAAGCAGATGAAATGGAGATGAGGGGTGTGCCTCATAGCTCTTATCCCTGGTCAGGGAGAGCTTTAAACAATGGAAAGTGTGGGAGTTCAGAAAGTTGGAACTCTTCTCCACAAATGATTGACTCTATAAGATCTTGGGATATTATCCACAATGCATCAACACATTGTGTGAGCAAGGTGAATGACACACTGAGTAGCAGGAGATGGATTACACATCTCTTTTATCTGTCAATTGCCTCGTAAGAGGACTTTTCCTGCTTAGCACAAAATTAAACACACAAAGACATGGCCTCTTAAGGAGGGCTTCAGACAGGTGCCTGCCCACATAACAGGACAGGTCTTCCAGACTACATGAAGATTAGGGATTATACCTAAGTGGTTAAGCAACCAAGCAAAGCAAAGTTCACAATGAACTTAAAGCAACTTAAGTACCTCTTGAAGTGCAGAACTGGATTTCGTGCTTCACTAAGCTCAGCAATGCCTTACAGTTCCTCTACAATGATTATTGAGGTGATTGATGATGAATTGGAAGCTCAGCAACTCCTGAATCCAGCAAATTTTGGAATCACCATGAATGCTTCCATCTTCGAGTATGCTTCAATTTGGCACTGCTTCTCTTGGCTCCACGTCCAAACTTACTCAACAACACCTCAGGATCAAGAATCAAGCAAGGGAATGTGCTTTTGTTTGAAGATTTGCAAGAAAATTTTGAGAGAAAAAAATGATGAATTTTGATCTAGATCTGAAAAATGAATTGTTAATTCCTGAAAACAGTTATGATTTTCTTTATATATGCTGTGTTAATCCTGTTTAAATCATGTTTAGGCCAAAGCTAATTGGAATTAATCATTTTCAAGGTGTATGTGCAAATTGGCTTTTCACCCTCATGCCTGGAATGCATGTATGAACAGTGCACGAATTTTATTTATTTTCACTTAAAATCCAATTTTGGAGCCAATGGTGATGGCAAAAAGTTCAAACAATGCACCAAATTTGAATTTTAAGATTTCCCTCCAAAAAGCCAATGAATTAACAAGTGATCATGCAATGATAATTCATGTAATGTGATGCATGATTTGGAAATTAGAGGTCATGAGGAGAATTTAGCAAAAAGAACCACTCATTTTGGAGCTTTGGTTGAGAAGTTATGTCCATTTGAATCTTCAAGCACACTTTGCCATGATTTGATCATATCTCTTCAACCACACATGAGAAATCCATGATCTTGGACATTTTGGAAATGGGAGAGAAAGATCTACAACTTTCATGTTCAACAAAATTTCATTTGAAGCATTTTTGGTCATGTAATATTTAGTTGAAGTTGGATCAAAACCTTTCCATTTTTGGAAAGTTCAAATTATAGGTCACTTGCTATTTTGGGAAATTTTTGACTGGACCTCAAATTCTTCAATGAGAGTGTTTGAAATGTCAAATGAGACTTGTTTGAACATGAATGAAGTATTTCCCATCACTTCCCACCTCCAAATCCACAGTTGACTTTCCAGTTGACTTTCTAGGGTTTTAGTTGACTGAAAAATGTCTTGATGAGATTCAAGCCTCTACCACTTGGGATTTTGCTTCCAAATGACATCATAACTCATATGAACTCTTGTGAATGATTGTGGGGGTCCAAGTCTCAAGAATGACCACCTTCTAATGCTCAATGAATGCACTGAATTGCCTTGACCTGTGATGGCTTCATCTGCAAGTAACAAGGTTAGATGACATATTTTTGTACTTTTGGTTAGTGATTGAAATAAAAGCAAATGATATACAATGCAAGGAATGCTTGGTGATCAAGAATCACTCTCAAAAGAAGATAACCCACCCACAAGGAAGGAAACCAGGTGTCCAATGATCCTTGAGGCAATGCAATGATATGCTATGATGCCATGAGGGATCTTAGGGACAAAATTGGGGTCTTACAGATGCCCCTATTTAAGGTCATTCTAGCCGGAGAAGTGAAGGTTGAAGTCTTCATCTCGACGCGGTAGAATGGGCTTAAATAACCAAAATGAGACAAATTTTGGTCCCTGAGAGACCTCATGATGCAGATGTATGCATGCAAGCAAACTATATCTCTGTGGAGGATATGAATCCACAAAGGAGAAAAGACGATCCATCGGAGTAATACACTCGCCAGGAACAGAGACTCTAACAAGACTCTCATGGGGATAAGAAAAGAAAAGAATGCGTGATAAGGACACGACTCTGAATTAAGGAAAAAACTTGACATTGTGTGAGCAGGACACGACTTGAAACTGGAGACTACACTGGGGAAAAGAAAAGACTCAAATTGGGGGAGGAAAGAGTTCCAAAGGAAGACACATCCATTGGAAAGACTCAAGCTGACTCGAAAAATGCGTGTATTGGGGAAAGCGCCAACACAGCAAGACCAGAAACCACAACTCCGCTGGGGAAATCTGATAAAGACTTCCCAGGGGAAGCCAAAGGATGAGATGTTACCGGTTAGTGAGTAACATGCTCAGGAAGAATGAATATCTAAGACCTGTGTACGGGTGAAAGATATCAATCGACCAAATCATCTGAGAAAGACCTGAAAAAGGTACTAGCTCAGGGAAATCTGACTCCACAGGGGACCAAGGTCGCAATAGGGAGCAGACAGGAAGGAACACCAAAGATACCGGGTTGTAGGCATATAACAGGTGACCGAACAAGGCGTGAATTGGTGTGTGTTCCAAAACACTCATCATCCTGAAGAAAGCTAGAAAAACAGACTTGTTTATAGGATGGATATTTGATTCTGTAAAGAATGCAAATCTTACTCGGTTGGGGAAACAAACAAAGGATTCAACCAAAGAGTGCATGAGATATATTATCTATAGCCGTCAAAACGTAGATAATATCCTCGCATGGAAGACCATCCATAACCGGGTTGTAGGTTGTTAAAGGATAAATCTACCGAAATCGTGAATTGGTTTGTGTTCCAAGACACTCATCATCCTGAAGAAAGCTAGAAAAGCAGACTTGTTTATAGGATGGACATTCGATTCCACAAGGAATACGAATCTTACTCTGATGGAGAAAACAAACAAAGGATTCAACCAAAGAGCGCATGAGATATATTATCTATAGCCGTCAAAACGTAGATAATAACCTCGCATGGAAGACTATCCATAACCGGGTTGTAGGTTGTTAAAGGATAAATCCACCGAAAAGAGAAATAGTCGTTACCAACAACAACAGGGTAGACGAAAGATGACTCACTGAGGATAAATTGCAAGCGTCTGACACTTATCCAGGAGAAAGGGGTGAATATTCGGTTCCGCAAAGGGACGACGAATCTTACTCAACTGGGGAAACACGAAAGGCTTCGACCAAAGAGTGCATGAGATATATTATCTATAGCCGTCAAAACGTAGATAATAACCTCGCATGGAAGATTATCCATAATCGGGTTGTAGGTTGTTAAAGGATAAATCATCCGGAAAGAAAGGCATCGGGATACCAAACTAGGTATATAATGATGACCGATCAAAGGGAGCAACATCATTACCAACAGAAAGGGTAAATGAAAGAAGACTCGCTGGGAATACATTGATGAAAATCAAAGATCCGAGGAACATAATCACTGGAAAACGGTGAAAGGACCTGCCGAGGATAAAATTGCTTACTCAGAGCAATTATCCACAAAAGACTTGCTGGGGATATAAGTGCTTACTCAAGCAACTATCCAAACAAAGGGAAAATCAATATCGAATACTAGATGAAGATAACCACAAAGAGGGGATTACATCTACCAAATATTGGGTAGAAAACCACAGAAGAGTAACTGTCATCGGTTGGGATGAACAACAAAGTTAACTCTGCTAGGGGAGAAAGTAGGGTTATAACTACCGGTTAGTAGGTAGAAAACCGCACAGATAGGACTTACGACTGCTGGTTTGTAGGCAGAGGGCCAAAAGTTCCACTGAGGATAAGATGAATGAGCGCCGGTTAGTAAGCAGCTATTCATTTATACCACAGGGAATCACAAGAGACAGTTGAAAAAAGGCCAATTTAGGATTGAACCAAAAAGGCGGACTGAATCAAGACTCGTCCTAATGAGAATAGAACTCAAATAGGAAAACCCATCCCAATATGTGTGTTGGGAGGAAACGGAAGTAACCGTCATCCACGAGGATGTATCTCAGTGGGGAAATGGCAGGAAAGGATTGACACTTTCTGCTTAAGGGTTGACTCTAAATTGAGAGATCAGACACCCGACATCTGCTTGGAGAGATCTACTGGGGAGATCTGTATCACCATTAGCAGGAGATAACAAACAAAAGATATATGGCAAAAATGCAACATGAATATCTGTATGTTTATGATTATGCATGAATATGCGTGATTTATGTTTGATGAATGCTGACAAAATAGACATTTCTAACACAAACCGGCCCAGGGAACAAACGCCCGGTACTACACCACCAGAGGAAAATCCAAGAAATCCAACTGGAAGGCTGATCTGCTGGAGATCAGAATGCTAAAAAGCAAAGATCTGCGAGGGAGCAGGGGATCAGAGATATCAAAGGAAACACCAAATCTCTGAGCAATGGATCAACAATCAACCCAACCGGGGAACAAAAGTTCACAGCAGGCAGAAATTTCCACGGAAGCAACTCTGTTGGGGATGTAGAGAGATCACAAGATTTCTGCAAGAGATATCACCAATCTCAGCTGGGAAACAAAGAGTTCACTGCACAGGCAAGAACTACTGAAGAGAACAGAACACGAGTAGAATCTGGCTGCACAAGTAATTCTACTAGAGGTACTGTTAGCGATTCCATTGGGGAACAACCCACTGAGGGAGAAAAGATCACACAAGTAGATTCTGCCATACAAGCCACTCTACTGGGGATCAAAACATCAGGAAATCACCCGAATCTCTGTAGGGGAAGCAATCAACACATATGCAATCCAACATGCAACCAATATACTTGAAGTTTGCCTGATAAAGAGAAGGAGAGCTGGGGATCGACCGCCAAATACCGAACCTTCACAGAATACCACAACTGCTGAGGAGGAAAGAAAACACTGCTCTGCTGAAGGGGAAGGAGGTGAAAAACCTCAACAAGCACTTCTGATGGGGAGATATCACAGATGAGATATCATATCAACTCCACTAGCGACTACGCCGGGGAAGAGGATAAAGTAACGGGATGTCAACCCACCAACTACTGAATCTTCCACAAGGAAAACGACCGTGCTGGGGAGAGAACACTGCTGGAGAAGAAAACGAAGTCTTCAACAAGCACTCTGCTCTGGGGATATAGAATCTCCACAGAGACTCTGTTTGGGGAGAAATCCCAACAACAACTCTGCTTGGGGAGAAACCCCAATAACAGTCTGGAGAAAAAGAGATACAGCCATGCCAGGAGTAATGAACGAATGTCTTACCCTGTTGGAAATCATGCCACCCTTGGGAGAGCACTGAGAAATTCTTAAGTATCCTTTCATCATTGTGAATGTTCACTTTGTTTGAAACTAATAATTTTTTTGAAAAATTTGTTTTGTTTAAAACAATGACATTTTATCAATTAAAACATGCAAAACATTTGTTGAATTGAAACAAATAAGAGTGCAAATAATTGGATAAAAGCTCAAATTGATTTGATGGAATGGTAGTCCGCGAATGACAAGACTCCATAGATCTGTACAAGTTTGAAATCAGTGATATATATTGGAAGAGGGCTACATTGAACATAATGATCCTTTCTCTACCAATTTGAATCTCGATGTATTCAAAGCTTCAGTTGACAACGAATCGAGAATCTCTGACGGAAAGACAGCTGTGGAACAGAAAGTCTTGTCAGGATGCAGTTACTTGCCAAATCCCTAATTTTTGCCTAGATTGCCCCAGGGTGAGGTACTCAATCTAGCGGGATGCAAATTCATGCTTTTTCATGTCTCTAATTTTTTCCTGGATCGCCCTTTCGGGTTTTCCACCGAGACGCTCATTTTTGCCTAAGCCGCCCTTTCGGGTTTTCAACTTAGCGAGTTATTCTGTTTTTCTTTTTTTTTTTGATTTGCATATACTTTTTTTTAGGCAAAGTATTTCTTGACTGCATCTGAATTCACAGGACGAGTGAAATCCTCCCCGTCCATAGTTGTAAGCATCAAAGCACCGCCTAAAAAGGTTCTCTTGACAACATATGGACCTTCATAGTTTGGAGTCCACTTGCCCCTGGAATCGGGCGCGAAAGACAAGACTTTCTTGAGCACGAGGTCACCTTCTCGGAACACACGAGGCTTGACCTTCTTATCGAATGCTTTCTTCAATCTCTGCTGATATAACTGACCATGGCACATGGCAGTTAAGCATTTCTCTTCAATCAAATTCAGCTGGTCGTAACGACTCTGAATCCATTCAGCATCAGTCAACTTGGCTTCCATCAAGACTCTCATTGATGGGATCTCCACCTCTACTGGGAGAACAACCTCCATGCCGTAAACAAGAGAGAAAGGGGTTGCCCCTGTTGAAGTGCGGACAGATGTACGATATCCATGCAAAGCAAATGGCAGCATCTCATGCCAATCTTTGTACGTAACAACCATCTTCTGGATAATTTTCTTGATATTCTTGTTAGCCGCTTCAACAGCCCCATTCATCTTTGGTCTGTAGGGAGAGGAGTTATGGTGTGCAATCTTGAACTCAACGCACAACTCTTCCATCATTTTATTATTCAGATTAGATCCATTATCAGTAATGATCTTATCTGGCACACCATAACGGCAAATAAGTTGATTCTTGATAAACTTCACGACCACCTGCTTGGTCACATTCGCATACGAAGCGGCTTCAACCCATTTGGTGAAGTAATCAATTGCTACGAGAATAAACCTGTGTCCATTGGACGCCTTCGGTTCAATCATGCCGATCATGTCGATTCCCCACATAGAGAAAGGCCATGGTGATGAAATCACATTCAGAAGTGTCGGAGGAATATGAATCTTGTCCGCATAAATCTGACACTTGTGGCATCTCTTCACATATTTGCAACAATCAGACTCCATTGTCAGCCAATAGTAGCCTGCTCTCAGCATCTTTCTAGCCATGGCATGTCCATTGGAATGAGTACCAAATGAACCCTCATGGACCTCAGTCATCAACAGGTTTGCTTCGTGTCTATCCACGCATCTGAGCAGAACCATGTCATAATTTCTCTTATAAAGCACTTCACCACTGAGGTAGAAACTGCCTGACAACCTTCTTAAAGTTTTCCTGTCTTTCACAGATGCCCCAGGCGGGTAGACCTGGTTCTGAAGGAAATTCTTGATATCAAAATACCAAGGCTTGTCATCATTCACTTCTTCAACTGCAAATACGTGAGCTGGTCTATCCAAGCGCATCACGGTGATATTGGGAACTTCATTCCAATACTTGACCACAATCATTGAAGCAAGCGTAACAAGCGCATCTGCCATCCGATTATCTTCTCGAGGAATATGATGAAAGTTAACTTTTGTAAAGAACGTTGAAATTCTCCTCGCATAATCTCTATACGGAATAAGACCGGGCTGATTCGTCTCCCATTCTCCCTTGATCTGATTGACAACCAGGGCCGAATCACCATACATATCAATATGCTTGATTCTCAAATCAATACATTCTTCCAGTCCCATAATACAGGCTTCGTACTCAGCCATATTATTCGTGCATTTGAAAGTTAGCCTTGCTGTAAACGGAATATGTGTGCCATGAGGAGTAATGATTACTGCCCCAATTCCATTTCCGTACTGATTTACAGTTGTCGCAACCTGAAAAATACAGTGTGCAAAAAAACAACCGGCGAAAGAGAATGACAGAAGAGTCGCCACCGTGCGTTATTCATCCCAAAGGAGGGAAAGGAAACGCTCGAAGTAAACCTGAAAAAAGGAAAGGACAAGACGGGGTCTCGCAACCAAATCTTGGGTTCGGGAGTCGGTTATGCGAAGGGAAGGTATTAGCACCCCTACACATCCGTAGTACTCTACGGGATCCACTTTTGTAGTTTTTGCCTAAAGGGTGTGAGTTTATCTAATGTACTATTTACTAAAAGGTTAAGAGAAATGACTCGCGCGGATGTCGTATCCACTGCATACGTATCTCATCTGAATATGAGAATCAGAGTCTTCGTAGCTCGGCTGACCTACGGGTTGGGGGTTAGTGTGCTCGCTAAGACATCGCGTCTTATGCCTACGTATCTCATCTGGAATGAGAATCAGAGCAAGCCGTAGTTCGGCTAACTACGGGGTCATGGAATGGGTTTTGGATGAACGACGTTACTACGCAATCTACCGGATGCTCGACCTTTGGAGACTTACTCACCTGTAGTAGAAGGAGTAAACGTGTGTTATGGGTTTTAGGGTTTGTGATGCGCGAGGGCAAACAGGCAGTCCTTGACGAAGGAACCGCGCGACATGTGGGGATACGAATACAAAACACAAAACAAGTATCTCAAAGTAAAATGCCACCAAGGGGCTCAAACATTGCCTCCTATCGAGGTCTTCCAGCTAAGAAAGCGATAAAGTACGAGAAAGGGAAAAAAATTACCACACGGATAAAGATCCGAAGCTATAGCAGTTAAAGGAGTAAGAAACCCTGAAATCTCTCCAGCTGGACCGTCAAAGGAAATCAGTCAACACGAATAATCAGAATAAAACTCCAGGGGGTATCCCACAAATAAAGTGGGAAACCACGCGAGTGTCTCTACAAAAGTCATGTGAGCCCTCACAAAACTCGACAAAGGGTTAGAGCAACAGGATGAAATCAAGAGAAAACAATGCCATGGAAACACAAGACATGTTAGAATAAAGAGAACAAAAAAACGAATACTGTCACGTTCGCGACTGCTTCTCCTAGCGAAGGCTTAGCGAAGCTTCGCTACAGGCTCGCCTAGCGAAGCGGCTAGCGAGGGCCTGCGGGTTTTGGATTTCTCGTTGATACCTGCACGATGTTAAGGACTCCAAACCCTATGGAATTCATCTCAGAAACGAAATTATTAAAACATTCGATGCATTGTTCATATATTTATACACAAACATAAACCCGTGGGCAACACCTGATGTTACCTCATACATTCATAATATTCAAATTCAAGGCGTAAAGTAGTAGGAACAAAGGCATACCTGATGAGAGAGATCGATCGAACGGCGCGGCTGGATTTGTAAAGCTCTGTTAGGTTTGCGTGAGGCGGAGGCAAAAGAGCGTGTGAATCGGAGTGAACTCCTCAGAGCTGCCTGAAGGTTGCTGCAGAGTAATTCCTAGGTCTCCTTCTCTCAAGATCTTTCTCCCGTGGTTCTCCCAGTGTAACTCCAAGTGTCTTTTCCTCTACTGAAACTTCAGTATTTATAGACTGATTTCGTGGGTAATGGGCTTGGAATGAGGTCAGCTGAGGCCCAAAGCTTTCTGATATTTTCTGAAATGCGCGCCCTTCGCCTAGCGAAGGATCTGCTCGCCTAGCGAGCATGACAGTATTCTTCGCTAGGTGAAGCATCTGCTCGCCTAGCGAGCATGACAGCTCATCAGCCGATTCTTGCTTCTTCAAGTCTGGCAATTTGCACGGTGAATAGGCCCCAATCGGACCTGTTGGTAGTACCTCAAGTCTATTCTTTGCGTTGACTGACCGTCTAAGTAGAACCCACAAAGTGTCCTGGATGATGTTCGAGCTTCTTGGAGCTAATTCTGATTGACGCGATGCAATATGGCATGAAATGCTAAATGACCTAAAAAGTGAATGCATGAATGAGGAGGGCAAATTTTGGGGTGTTACAGCTGCCCCTATTCAATCAACTGGGGACCCGAAAAGAAGATAGCGGCGGCTTTCGCACTTTCGAGGTATCAAGGGATTGAATACAATAAAAGCCCAAAAATTTGCACTGAAGTGAAGTGAAGTAACAATGCCTTGAAAGAAGAATCCGTCTGGTACGGTGAGAGTCAGTCCGAATACCGAAAAAGAATGCTAACCTGGATACCAAAATAAATGGTAACACAGAAATAACCATGGCCTGAATGCCGCTCATCAGTCTGAATACTGGAAATGACTTCGATCTGAACATCGGGAAAACTGGCCTGAATGCCACTTCGGTCTGAATACCGGAACATTGGCCTGAACGCCACTTCGGTCTGGATATCGGGAGAACTGGCCTGAATGCCATAAGTTGCGTCGACCTGATCGTCGGAAACTTCTTCGATCTGAATATCGGAAAACTGGCCTGAACGCCACTTCGGTCTAGATACCGGAACATTGGCCTGAATGCCACTTCGGTCTGAATACCGGAAAACTGGCCTGAATGCCACTTCGATCTGAATATCGGAACACTGGCCTGAACGCCACAAGTTGCATCGACCTGATCGTCGGAAACTTCTTCGATCTGAACATCGGACAACTGGCCTGAACGCCGCTTCGGTCTGGATACCGGAACATTCATGCCTGTCAGTATCGGCAGAAATAGAGAATGATGATAGAGGTGGCGCATGGGCCAATGACACTTGCTGGGGATAACAAAGGTAAGTCATGAACAATCTTCAGTCTGAGTACTAGAAACAACTTCTAGCTTATCACTTGGGATACCGAGAATGTTTTATGCCTACAATGCGTATGTTTGAATTTTTCAATGGCGTAATGCTCCATGAAAATGGAAATGCTACGCGATTTGGAAGGATGCAATGCAATATGATTCTACATGCAGGGATGCGAAATGCTGGGTAGAATGCCAAGCCGAGGCAAGGGGATCTGCTGGGGAAATGATTACCATCCTCTGGGCTCTGGCCAGGCTGCTGGAGATACACACCACAATGAACTCTGTGGGGAGATGACTAGCCATGCGGTGTTCTGGCCATACCGAGACTCTGATCGGGGAAAGAATGGCATTGGAAGCCTGCTGCTGAGGAAAGCTACAATGGTTCTGGCAACCACGATTTGCGAGAGATGACTCAGCAGGGGGAGCAAACACTGATACGGTACCGAGGTTCTGCTTCAAGGAAAGAAACCATGGATCTGGCATTGGGATTATCGATCTGGCATCGAACTCTAAGGAGCAGCCACTTCTGCTGGGAAGATACAGTCTGGCACTGTCAACTCCGCTGGGGATATACAATCTGGCACTGTCAACTCTACTGGGGAGTGTATATTCTGAAACAACCGCTTGGGGAAGTACGGTGGTGAGAAACTGCTAGGGATTGAAGAATCCAACGCTCTGATCAGCTCTGCAGGGATAAGACACCGAATTCGTCTGTTGGTGACTTCACTAGGGAAGATATTCACGGTCATCTGCAGGGGATTTTAAGGAAATGCCCCGAGGGCATCTGTTCTGAATAGACGATCCAAAGCACTTAAAATTTACAGCAATTTTAAATGTTTATTGAGCATGTACCTGTAAAGCCCTTATGTGTCATGATGCAATGTTTATCAAAAATTCGGACGTCATTTTTGCAAACAAAACGGTAAAATGAAAATGAAAACAGAGATATACTGAATAACATGATTTTATTGATTGAATGGCCTCTGAATAGGCATTTACATCAGGAAGCAATCCCTAGAAAGAGGTAATCGCACAAAAGATAAAAACAGAAATTAATCTAATGGCAATGTGAAATGGATTTCTATTGGGTTCCAATTCTGCTATGACTTGCCCGTCTTCAAGATCCTCCAGATGATCAGCCTTCTGAAAAGGTGATTGGACTGTTTCCTACCTTTCGAGAATTTCCAGTCATTGGCACGAGATGAGATTCAGAACTACTCAGAATGCAGTAATTCGCTTAATCCCTAACTTTTGCCTGGATCGCCCTTTTCGGGTTTTCAATCCACCGGGATACCCATTTTTGCCTAAGTTGCCTTTTCAGGTTTTCAACTTACCGGGTGTACAATCTTTTTTATTTTTGTCCCTAATTTTTGCCCGAACCTTTTCATTTTCTTGGTTCGCCGGGACGCCCATTTTTGCCTGGACTACTCTTTTTTACTGTCCAGCGGGTCTATTTTATGCGAAGTATTTTTTAACTGCGTCTGAGTTCACAGGGGAAGTGAAGTTTTCACCATTCATAGTTGCAAGCATTAAGGCCCCACCATCAAAAACCTTGGTGACAATATACGGTCCATCATAGTTAGGAGTCCACTTGCCCCTGTGATCTGTCTGAGGAGGAAGGATCCTTTTCAAAACTAAATCTCCAACTTGGAAACAACGAGGACGCACTTTCTGATCAAAGGCTCTCTTCATCTGACTCTGATACAACTGCCCATGACAAATGGCTGCCATTCGCTTCTCTTCGATAAGACTCAACTCATTGAACCTTGTCCGAATCCATTCAGCTTCGTCTAGCTTGACATCCAACAAGACTCTTAGAGAAGGAATCTCCACTTCAACAGGTAGGACTGCTTCCATACCATACACAAGGGAGTAAGGGGTTGCCCCGGTCGATGTACGTACTGAAGTGTGGTACCCATGCAAGGCGAAAGGTAGCATCCCATGCCAATCTCTGTACGTGACGACCATCTTCTGCACAATCTTCTTTATGTTCTTATTTGCCGCCTCAACAGCGCCGTTCATCTTAGGGCGGTAAGGGGAAGAATTGTGATGCTGAATGTTGAAGTTCTGACACAACTCCTTCATCATTTTGTTGTTGAGATTAGAACCATTATCAGTAATGATTCTTTCGGGAATCCCATAGCGACAAATGATTTCTTTCTTGATGAAACGGGCAACCACATGTCTGGTGACATTCGCGAACGACGCTGCTTCGACCCACTTGGTGAAATAGTCTATGGCAACAAGGATGAAGCGATGCCCATTGGAAGCAGTCGGCTCAATCTTTCCAATCATGTCAATGCCCCACATAGAAAACGGCCACGGCGAAGTCATCACATTCAGAGGATTTGGCGGTACATGCACCTTATCAGCATAAATCTGGCATTTATGACACTTCCGAGCATATTTGAAGCAATCTGACTCCATGGTCATCCAATAATAACCCGCTCTCAACAATTTCTTAGCCATTGCATGTCCGCCGGCATGAGTACCGAAGGAACCTTCATGAACTTCCTGCATTAACATGTCCGCCTCGTGTCTGTCCACGCATCTGAGCAAAACCATGTCGAAGTTCCTCTTATACAGCACATCGTCTTTGTTCAAGAAGAAACTGCCTGCCAATCTTCTCAAAGTCTTTCTGTCATTGTTGGATGCCCCTGCAGGGTACTCTTGATTCTTCAGAAAGCACTTGATATCGTGATACCAGGGCTTGTCATCGACTACCAGTTCAGCAGCAAACACATATGCGGCCCTGTCAAGGCGCATCACATCGATCCTGGGAGCATGGTTCCAGCGAATTACCTTGATCATGGAGGATAGAGTAGCAAGTGCGTCTGCCATCTGGTTCTCATCACGAGGTATATGATACAATTTTACTGTTGTGAAGAAAGTCAACTGTCTTCTCGTGTAGTCTCTGTAGGGGACCAGAGTGGGCTGGAGAGTATTCCAATCACCATTCACTTGATTGATCACCAGAGCTGAATCTCCGAAGATGTCCAAAGTCTTGATTCTCAAATCAATGGCTTGCTCAATACCCAAGATACAGGCCTCGTACTCAGCTTCATTATTTGTGCACTCAAAAGTCAAACGAGCGGTGAAAGGCATGTGGGCACCTTTCGGAGTAGTAATGACAGCGCCAATTCCACTTCCTCTAGCATTGACAGCCCCATCAAACAACAAAGTCCACTTTTCGTTTGGATCAGGTCCCTCCTCAACAACTGGCTCTTCACAGTCTTTCATCTTGAGGAACATGATGTCTTCATCAGGGAATTCAAACTTCGTTGGCTCATAATCATCAATCGGTTGCTCGGCAAGGTAGTCTGACAGAATACTCCCTTTGATGGCCTTCTGTGACGTATACTGGATATCATACTCTGTTAAAATCATCTGCCAACGGGCAACACGTCCGGTGAGAGCCGGCTTCTCAAAGATGTACTTCACTGGATCCATCTTAGAAATCAACAAGGTAGTATGGTTCAACATATACTGTCTCAGTCGGCGAGCAGCCCAGGCCAAAGCACAGCAAGTTTTCTCAAGCTGCGAATATTTGATTTCACAGTCGGTAAACTTTTTGCTAAGGTAGTATATGGCATGTTCTTTTCGACCAGACTCGTCATGCTGTCCCAATACACACCCCATCGAGTTCTCGGTCACTGACAGGTACATTATCAGAGGTCTCCCAGGAACTGGAGGTATAAGGATTGGAGGTTTCTGTAGATACTCTTTTATCTTCTCGAAAGCCCTTTGACAATCTTCATTCCACCTGATAGCCTGATCTTTCCTCAGCAATTTGAAAATTGGCTCACACGTGGTTGTTAGGTGAGAGATGAACCTTGCAATGTAGTTCAACCTCCCTAAGAAACTACGGACTTGCTTCTCTGTTCTTGGCTCTGGCATTTCCTGTATCGCTTTTACTTTGTCGGGATCCACCTCAATCCCTTTTCCGCTAACGATAAAACCCAGCAATTTTCCCGATCTCACCCCGAAAGTGCACTTGTTCGGGTTAAGTCTCAGTTTGAATTTCCTCAAACGCTCAAACAGTTTCTGCAAATTCAACAAATGTTCTTCTTCTGTCCGAGATTTGGCAATCATATCATCAACATAAACCTCGATTTCATGATGAATCATATCATGGAACAAAGTCACCATCGCTCGCTGATATGTTGCCTCGGCATTTTTCAGACCAAATGGCATCACCTTGTAGCAGAAGGTGCCCCATGGGGTTATGAATGTTGTCTTCTCCATGTCTTCTGGTGCCATCTTGATTTGGTTATAGCCAGAAAAGCCATCCATGAAGGAGAATACTGAGAACTGAGCTGTATTATCCACCAAAACGTCGATGTGAGGTAATGGGAAATCATCTTTAGGGCTAGCTCTGTTCAGATCTCGGTAGTCGACACACATCCGTACCTTTCCATCCTTCTTAGGTACTGGGACGATGTTTGCAACCCATGGCGGATAATTGGTGACTGCTAGAAACCCTGCATCCAACTGCTTTTGCACTTCTTCCTTTATCTTGACAGCCATCTCTGGTCTTGTTCTTCTGAGCTTCTGCTTGACCGGAGGACAACCTTCTTTGAGAGGCAAGCGGTGTACCACGATGTCTGTGTCCAGCCCAGGCATGTCCTGATAAGACCAGGCGAAGATGTCAACGTATTCTTGCAGCAGTTCAATCAGCCCTTTCTTCACATCATCTCCCAAAATAGCCCCTATCTTGATTTCTCTCTTGGCGTCCTCGGTGCCGAGATTAATCACTTCAACAGACTCTTGATGCGGTTGAATAACCCTTTCCTCTTGTTTTAATAACCTGGTAAGCTCTTCAGGGAGTTCACAGTCTTCATCACCCTCTTCTTCAGCTTGAAAGATTGGATTTTCAAAGTCGAAGCGAGCCATAGCAGAACCGTTATCAATAGGATCCGGTGTTGTGCATCTGCATGAGTGATGGTATGTGCTTATGAGTGTGAACAAGAAGTGAAAACTAAACAAAACATTGCCATTTTTTTTTATTTTGAAAAACTGCAAAAATAGAAAGACAGGGAACGAAATATTTGAATGCAAAAATAAGTCCTTTATTTATGATAAAAATGCAAGTGTCACATAGATGGGCCCTACAATGAGTCATTACGCCCTGGGCGGAACGTAAGACTTGGATATGCATGAATAAACAAAGAAAATTACTCTTCAAGAAGAGTGACTTGGATAATCTCCTCAGAAGACCAATTGTTGATGACTTCACCCGGGATCCTCGGACGCACCCAGTTGTCAATGTCACAATCACTAACCCCATCTTCTTTGTCGACTGCAGAGACTTGACCATATTGAATGATGCCAGCACTGGAGAAAGTGATCGGCCCCTGAAGTGTTGAAGTTGTAGAAGTCAGAGCTGGCTGATATCCAATCCCGAACTTATCTTCTTTCACTGGTAATTCCAACAGACGCCCCCAACCGGGAGCAACACCTGAATCCACCACGGCCCGTGCCTGCTTAAAGGATGAGATAGAGGCACCCGCTTTAACCTCTTCCACCGGAGCTGCATCCTTGATTTGAACTGATTCAAAAGCCTGACACAGAGTCTCATGAATTTCACCTTCTTCTTCTACATACTTGAACGTAGACAGGTTACTGACCAGGATGTCTTCCTCACCACAGACGGTGATAATTCGTCCGTTGACCGGAAACTTAATCTTCTGGTGTAGAGTTGAAGAGACTGCCCCAGCATTATGGATCCAAGGACGACCCAGCAGGCAACTGTAGGAAGGACTGATATCCATCACGTAGAAGACAGTGTTGAAGGTTTGTGATCCAATCAGACTTGGCAATTCTACCTCTCCAAACACCGATCTCTTAGAGCCATCGAAGGCTCTCACAATAAGATCTGAAGGTTTCAAGACCAAACCCTCTACTTCTAACTTCGACAGGGCTCTCTTGGGTAGCACATTGAGAGAGGAGCCTGTATCCACCAGAACATGCGATAGCACGGTGTCTCTGCATTCCATCGAGATGTGCAGAGCCTTGTTATGATTGCGTCCGGCTGGCGTTAAGTCAGAATCAGTAAAACCTAACCCGTTGCTTGTATGCACATTGGCAACGATCCCTTCTAGTTGGTTTACCGAGATCTCTTGAGGTACATAAGCAGCATTAAGAACCTTCAGAAGTGCCTCCCTGTGTGCCTCCGAACACAATAGGAGTGAGAGAATGGATATCTTGGACGGAGTCTGAATCAACTGATCGACTACCTTGTAATCGCTTTTCTTTATGATTCTCAGAAGCTCGTCCACATCCTTTGCAAAAGTGGGCTCAGAACCTCCCTGGGGTGCAGAGGTACCCCCATTCACGGCTTGCTTGCCCTTGGCTTTCGCCACAGCATCAGCATTATCAGCTTGGGTAACCGGTGGTGAGAACAGTCTACCACTCCTGGTGAATCGCCCGATTCCTCCAACATTATCCACTATGGGACCGTCAAGTTCAGGCTTCTGACCCTCTTCTACTTTCAGTGGCCGTTCCACCCTATGATCGTGCGTATACACGCTCCCCCCATAATGCCATGGAATGGCCCTTTCACTGGTGAAGGGTAAAGGACCAGGGGTTGTGATGGTCATAGTAGATCGTTGCACTGGTGGCACGGGTTGCGCTTCTGGCGCACTGATCTAATTAGTTGGGTAGAAAATAGTGATAGTAGCAATATCACAGTCGTACTCAGAAATCTCATTCATTGAAATGCAAGCATCCGAGACATCAGAATTAAATTCAATTACATCATTATGGATTACAGAAACAGTAGGAACAACATCTGCGAATTCATCAGTAGCATCTTCAAACCCTTCTTTCTCAACCCCTTCCACAGACTCTTGGACAGACAAATCTTCAACCTGGAGGATACCTTTGTCGAGCAAGGCCTGGATACCTTGTTGTAGCTTCAAACAACCTCCGCCCTGAGTAGCACAATCCAAACAACCCTTCCCACAACCGGGGAAAACGTCGGCCTTCAGCAAGCATCCTTTGATATCCAACAATGGAGTCTTTAACTTCAACACATCCTTGATGGACTTGGCTTTTCCCTCTATCATGTTAACGTTCGCACCACCATGCTGGGGCATGGGATTGTTAACGACATTCGGAGCTGGTGCAAGGTCGATGGCCTTTGAATCTATGAGGTCCTGAACTACGTGCTTAAAAGCTTTGCAGTTCTCAATATTGTGGCCAGGTGCCCCAGAGTGGAAGCTACACCTAGCGTTGGCGTCGTAACCCACCGGAAGTCTACCAACAGGAGGAGCCAGAGTGCGCAATTGCACAAGTTGTAGTTGTTGAAGACTAGAAAGCAACTGGGCGTACGACATTGGAAGGGTGTCGAAACGCCGGTCCATCATCCTTTGCCTCTGTTGATAGGCGGGTCTGTTACCCGGTTGTTGCTGCTGTTGATACTGAGCTGGTTGACGTTGTGATTGTTGTTGTTGTAGTGGCGCTGCAGCTGGAATGGTCACAGCCGCAACATACGGTTGCTGATGATAATTCTGAAAGTTATTCCTCCGGTTATCCCTGTTCTGATAAGAAGATATGGCATTTGCATCCCCTTCTCTCCTCTTCTGTCCCTGAATGAACGGCTTCTTCACCCCTGATGAGGATCCACCTCCACTCTGGCTCTTATAGGTCTTTAGATAATTCTCCACCCTTTCTCCAGTAGAGACCACATCAGCAAAGTTGGAAGCATTGCAACCTACCAGACGCTCCAAGTAAGGTCCGGGCAGAGTGTTCATGAACATGTTGGCCATTTCCTTTTCCAACATAGGAGGCTGAACACGGGAAGCTGTATCCCTCCAGCGTTGAGCGTATTCCCTGAAGCACTCATTGCTTTTAAGAGACAGATTCTGAAGTTGAGTTCTGTCCGGAGCCATGTCTGCATTATACTGATACTGCTTCACAAAAGCCTCTGCCAAATCCCTCCAGCAACAGATGTGGGCTCTGTCCAGCCTCATATACCATTCCAAGGATGCCCCAGCTAGGCTATCCTGGAAGAAGTACATAAGTAGCTTCTCGTCATCAGAGTATGCAACCATTTTACGGAAATAGGCTTGCACGTGAGTTTTGGGGCAAGAGCTGCCATTGTATTTGTTGAATATCGGGACCTTGAATTTCGGTGGCACCCTCACACCTGGGACCAGCCCCAAGTCAGCAACATCTACTCCCAGAGGATTCTGTCCTTCCACTGCCTTCAACCTTTCTTCCAATCTCCTAAACATGGGGTCCACACCATGACCCGTACCAAAGTCTTCCTGAAGCAAGGGGAACTGATCATCCTGACCATCCTGAATGGGTTGTTGACCGGAGGTGACATGTAGGATTGGGATAGGCCCCGGTCCATTGGGTCCATTAGCCTCTCCAGCTGGAGGATCAGCCAACGTCTCCGGTTGAGTAATAGGGGGATCCCTCTGCACCAATAATCTAAGCTCCTGCTGTCCTTGAGCCACCCCTTGAACCAAATCCATGAATTGATTCATGCGAATCTTCATCTCGGCGAGCTCTGCCTGTAGGCTTTCCATTACTCTCTGTTGGTTCCTCCGGGTACCGTATCGGTGAATGCCTGAGTCAGCTATCCTGCTAGTGGGACACCAAACAAACTGAGAACACTGTGGCGGTACCTGTTATGCAAGACATGCGGATGACTATGCAAATGCAATGACATGTTTATCAATTCCAAAAGTATTCTACCCCCTTGATTCCAGTCTCACATTTGATAAACAGTGTAAAAAAAAGACTAAACCGTTGATGAGAACCAAGAAAATTCTGACTAGAATCAAGTAGACGATATAAACCCCACAGAAATGGATAAACATGTGTTAAATGATATGAATGCAAATGATGTGATGCAACGATGTGAATGCAATGCAGTGGCATGTCAATCAGGATTGCTGTATCTGCTTGAACATCTGTCAGGTTGCACTGTCTGGAGAGAAATTAAGAGCACACCAAACAAAGGTCATGGGATGGATCATGTTATCCTTAATATCAACCACCCATTTTGGCGGATTATGGTTTACACCTTATCAACACCCGAGTTTCATTGATATTAAGGATACCTGATCGGATCAACCATGAATCAAGGGTTTGTCGCAAGTCACGAGCATGGAGTTTAGGTTAAGAACCACCCAAAAGGAGTGTACTAAGGTTTAAACCTGCCAAACATGTTCTACAAAAGGTTCCCATAGTCATAATCCCATCTTTCGGATATTATCAGAGGAACGACTACTCGTATTCCAACAATATTCTCAAGAGAGACTCTTATGAGTGTAGTATCGCGTAACAATCGTATCAAATCTTACACTTGAACGACTTTCGCACTACGTCCTACGAATAGGCCAAGATGGGTTTGGTAAACTAAGGTCCTCGGCTTCTTAGGTCTATATTGGAACAAGTAATGTCTAACCACAACTTACTTATGTGACATTATTGATCTCAACATGACCTCCACCAAGTGAATGGGCTTGCAAGTCAACTCGCTAAGGAATAACTCCACACAAGTTGACAGGACTATGCCATTCTCCTATCTTAAGTGCACTCGAGTTCGGGTATAGAACTCATCTCACAAAGATCACCAAGCAGCCATAGCCAGCCAACAGATACAACAATGATATGTACACCATGCAATAAGGTAAAGCAGGTAAATAAATAACTGTACAAAAGCATGAACACCCAATAAACAAACAAACTACAAAAGCTAGGAGGGACTCGCTTAGGGAAACCGGGTCCCCAGCAGAGTCGCCAGCTGTCGCAACCTGAAAAATACAGTGTGCGAAAAAACAACCGGCGAAAGAGAATGACAGAAGAGTCGCCACCGTGCGTTATTCATCCCAAAGGAGGGAAAGGAAACGCTCGAAGTAAACCTGAAAAAAGGAAAGGACAAGACGGGGTCTCGCAACCAAATCTTGGGTTCGGGAGTCGGTTATGCGAAGGGAAGGTATTAGCACCCCTACGCATCCATAGTACTCTACGGGATCCACTTTTGTAGTTTTTGCCTAAAGGGTGTGAGTTTATCTAATGTACTATTTACTAAAAGGTTAAGAGAAATGACTCGCGCGGATGTCGTATCCACTGCATACGTATCTCATCTGAATATGAGAATCAGAGTCTTCGTAGCTCGGCTGACCTACGGGTTGGGGGTTAGTGTATCTCATCTGGAATGAGAATCAGAGCAAGCCGTAGTTCGGCTAACTACGGGGTCATGGAATGGGTTTTGGATGAACGACGTTACTACGCAATCTACCGGATGCTCGACCTTTGGAGACTTACTCACCTGTACTAGAAGGAGTAAACGTGTGTTATGGGTTTTAGGGTTTGTGATGCGCGAGGGCAAACGGGCAGTCCTTGACGAAGGAACCGCGCGACATGTGGGGATACGAATACAAAACACAAAACAAGTATCTCAAAGTAAAATGCCACCAAGGGGCTCAAACATTGCCTCCTATCGAGGTCTTCCAGCTAAGAAAGCGATAAAGTACGAGAAAGGGAAAAAAATTACCACACGGATAAAGATCCGAAGCTATAGCAGTTAAAGGAGCAAGAAACCCTAAAATCTCTCCAGCTGGACCGTCAAAGGAAATCAGTCAACACGAATACTCAGAATAAAACTCCAGGGGGTATCCCACAAATAAAGTGGGAAACCACGCGAGTGTCTCTACAAAAGCCATGTGAGCCCTCACAAAACTCGACAAAGGGTTAGAGCAACAGGATGAAATCAAGAGAAAACAATGCCATGGAAACACAAGACATGTTAGAATAAAGAGAACAAAAAAACGAATACTGTCACGTTCGCGACTGCTTCGCCTAGCGAAGGCTTAGCGAAGCTTCGCTACAGGCTCGCCTAGCGAAGCGGCTAGCGAGGGCCTGCGGGTTTTGGATTTCTCGTTGATACCTGCACGATGTTAAGGACTTCAAACCCTATGGAATTCATCTCAGAAACGAAATTATTAAAACATTCGATGCATTGTTCATATATTTATACACAAACATAAACCCGTGGGCAACACCTGATGTTACCTCATACATTCATAATATTCAAATTCAAGGCGTAAAGTAGTAGGAACAAAGGCATACCTGATGAGAGAGATCGATCGAACGGCGCGGCTGGATTTGTAAAGCTCTGTTAGGTTTGCGTGAGGCGGAGGCAAAAGAGCGTGTGAATCGGAGTGAACTCCTCAGAGCTGCCTGAAGGTTGCTGCAGAGTAATTCCTAGGTCTCCTTCTCTCAAGATCTTTCTCCCGTGGTTCTCCCAGTGTAACTCCAAGTGTCTTTTCCTCTACTGAAACTTCAGTATTTATAGACTGATTTCGTGGGTAATGGGCTTGGAATGAGGTCAGCTGAGGCCCAAAGCTTTCTGATATTTTCTGAAATGCGCGCCCTTCGCCTAGCGAAGGATCTGCTCGCCTAGCGAGCATGACAGTGTTCTTCGCTAGGCGAAGCATCTGCTCGCCTAGCGAGCATGACAGCTCATCAGCCGATTCTTGCTTCTTAAAGTCTGGCAATTTGCACGGTGAATAGGCCCCAATTGGACCTGTTGGTAGTACCTCAAGTCTATTCTTTGCGTTGACTGACCGTCTAAGTAGAACCCACAAAGTGTCCTGGATGATGTTCGAGCTTCTTGGAGCTAATTCTGATTGACGCGATGCAATATGGCATGAAATGCTAAATGACCTAAAAAGTGAATGCATGAATGAGGAGGGCATATTTTGGGGTGTTACAACAGCGCCATCAAACACCATCGTCCATCTGGAACCAAGTTCCGGACCTTCATCAAGTGTAGGCTCATCACAATCTTTCATTTTCAAATACAGAATCTCCTCGTCTGGGAAGTCGTACTGAACAGACTGATGATCTTCAATCGGCTGATGCGCTAAATGGTCAGCCAAGATACTACCTTTGATAGCTTTCTGAGCTCGATACTCGATATCATACTCAGACAACAACATCTGCCAACGGGCAATCCTCCCGGTTAAAGCAGGCTTCTCGAAGATATACTTGATTGGATCCATTCGGGATATCAACCAAGTTGTATGATTTATCATGTACTGGCGTAAACGCTTAGCAGCCCAAGCCAAAGCACAGCACGTCTTCTCAAGCATTGAGTATCGAGACTCACAATCTATGAACTTCTTACTGAGGTAGTAGATAGCAGATTCTTTCTTCCCTGACTCATCTTGTTGACCGAGTACACAACCCATCGAGTCTTCAAGAACAGTCAGATACATGATCAGAGGTCTTCCTTCTACAGGGGGAGACAAGATCGGAGGTTCAGACAGATATTCTTTGATACTGTCGAAAGCTTTCTGGAAATCTTCGGTCCAATCAAGAGATTGATCTTTCCGGAGGAGCTTGAATATCGGCGCACATGTGGAAGTCATGTGGGATATAAATCTGGAAATATAGTTCAAGCGGCCAAGAAAACCTCGGACTTGCTTCTCAGTTTTGGGCGCAGGCATCTCTTGTATTGCTATGACCTTTGCAGGATCAACCTCAATACCTCTCTCGTTGACGATAAAGCCCAATAACTTGCCAGAACGGACTCCAAATGTACATTTGTTCGGATTCAGACGAAGTTGGTACTTCCTCAAACGCTGAAAAAGCTTCAACAAATGCTCAACATGTTCAACTTCCGTTTGAGACTTAGCAATCATGTCGTCGACATAGACCTCTATCTCCTTGTGCATCATGTCACGAAACAAGGTAGTCATAGCTCGTTGATACGTGGCTCCGGCGTTCTTCAAACCGAAGGGCATCACTCGATAACAGAATGTTCCCCAAGGTGTGATGAATGTTGTCTTCTCCATATCCTCGGGTGCCATTTTGATCTGGTTATATCCGGAAAATCCGTCCATAAAGGAAAAGACTTTGAATTTAGTTGTATTGTCTACCAACATGTCAATGTGTGGTAGAGGGAAATCGTCTTTCGGACTAGCTTTATTCAAATCTCTGTAATCAACACACATACGGACTTTTCCGTCCTTCTTAGGCACAGGCACAATGTTGGCCACCCATAGAGGATATGTAGAAGTCACCAGAAACCCTGCATCAATTTGCTTCTGAACTTCCTCTTTGATCTTCACTGCCATGTCTGGATGAGTTCTTCTGAGCTTCTGCTTCACAGGCACGCACTCAGGCTTCAAAGGCAGGAAATGTTGCACAATATCTGTATCTAGACCTGGCATGTCTTCATACGACCAAGCAAAGATATCAGAGTATTCTCGTAGCAAACTGATCAACCCCTTCTTGACAGACTCTTCAAGGAGTGCCCCAATCTTCACCATACGAACACAATCTTCAGACCCCAAGTTGACTGTTTCCAGATCTTCGAGATGCGGCTGAATGATCTTCTTCTCGTGCTCAAGGAGACGGGTAATCTCATCAAGAATCCCTTCAACATCATCTTCCTCTGCTTCGAATACAGGGAATTCAAAATTGGGAGATGGCGTTGGATCATTATGTTCAATGGGTTTTAGAATCAACCTGCATAATGATTTTGGATAATAAAAAGCTTCAGAATTTAAAAAAACAAATCATTATGCAGATGAAAAAGATTGCTTTTATTCTTATTTTTAAGGTTTTTTGTGATCACTGATTTCATGCAAAAAGCAAAAAGTGAAAACAAATGGAAAAACAAATGTTTAACAATGCATTAATTGAATGAAAATATCATTGTATAAATGCTGCCAACAATGTCATCACTTCTCCTTTTGGCATGGGAGAAGGGTTTTGAACAAAGTGAACAAATTACGCTGACTTATGGATGACCCTAGGAACATCCACAGCGACCCAATTGTGGCAGATCCCGCCAGGGATAACAAAGTTGTTCAAATCCTCTGTATCCTCTTCCAGAATAGCAGCAATTTCCTCAACTTGATCGGCGTGGATGAAACCTCCACTCTTGAACAACCCTCGTTCGTTGAATGCCCCAGAAGAATAGCCAATGCCAGCCCGGGACTTGTTATCTTCAAGCTCGATCATCTTCCCTAAACCAGCGACTGCACCACATTCAATGCCCAGTTTCGCATCACGATAGGAAGCGAATGAAGGAGACTTCTTCTCAATCGGCTCAGCAATAGATAAAGCTTGAAAAGGCGTTCCAACTTCATCCTCAGCATCAATATATGAGAAAGAAGACAGGTGGCTAACCAGGAGAGCCTTTTCTCCCCCTACCACAACCAGTTTCTTGTTCTTGACGAATTTCAGCTTCTGGTGTAGGGTGGATGTCACGGCGCCAGCCTCGTGAATCCATGGTCTACCAAGGAGACAGCTATAAGATGGGTGGATATCCATAACCTGAAAGGTGATCTGGAAATCACTTGGTCCAATCTTGATTGGGAGATCAACTTCCCCAATCACGGTCTTGCGTGACCCATCAAAAGCCTTCACAACAACACCACTCTGCCTCATGGGAGGCCCTTGATATGACAATCTCGCGAGTGTGGTCTTTGGCAATACATTCAAAGATGACCCAGTGTCCACCAGAATGTTGGACATGGCGTCGTTCTTGCAGTTCATAGAAATATGTAAAGCCATGTTGTGGTCTCTTCCCTCCTCTGGGAGATCAGCGTCACAGAAACTCAAAGTGTTGCAAGCAGTAATGTTTGCAACGATACTGTCAAACTGTTCGATAGTGACGTCGTGATCGACATAAGCCAGGTCCAGAACTTTCTGCAGAGCCTCCCTATGGGGTTCTGAATTCAGAAGCAACGATAGCACGGAGATCTTGGACGGCGTTTGTAGAAGTTGATCTACAACATTGTACTCACTCTTCTTGATGAGCCTCAGCATCTCATCACAGTCTTCATTCACAGTGCCACTAAGGCCAACAGAAGAAGCAGGAGTCTTTTGTACAGAGGAGGGTTTGGCAACAGGTGCCAGATTCGGAACATTCACCGCAGTCCCAACCGGGCGCTCAGCAGAATCAGAAACAATGTGAGGCTTCGGGGGTGCAGAGAACACGCGACCACTATGGGTCAACCCGCTCACATCAGCAATATTTACCACAGCAGTTGAAGGCAACAGCTTCTCTTTCCCATCTTCGACAGCAACAGAACTGTAACGAAAGGGAATCGCTTTCTCAGAAGAAAAAGGCACAGGGCCTGCAGGCTTGATGACCAGAGAAGGAGAAACCTTCTGTTTGCTGCCATCATAACGGATGACAACAGGCTCGGGAATTTTGAACACCGGAGAAATCACATTCACCTCTGGTTCATCTTCATCAACATTTCTGTTTTGAAGAATCTCAATAGTCCCTTCGTCCAACAACTCTTGAAGATCCTTTCGCACTTGGCGACAACCCAATCTGTTGACGGAGCAGATACGGCATCTGTCATGGTCGTGCTCCAGATGACTATAGTCACACAGCAAACGATGCAACTCGACCAACGACTGTCGAATATGGCTTACATATTTGACTTTGTATTTACCAGGGCAACCCTGGACCATGTTAACTGACTTCCCATGCTCGGGCAATGGGTTCTTCTTAACATTAAGGCCTGAGTCCTCGAAGCTCAAGATGCCGCATCTCATAAGGTCCTGAACCTTAGTCTTCAATTGAAAACAATTCTCTACATCATGGCCCGGAGCGCCAGAATGATAAACACAATGAAGATCAGGCTTATACCACCACTGAGGGTTGACCGGTATAACCGGAGGATCTCTTGGCGTAATCAGCTTCCGCTCTATCAAAGAGGGATACAGCTCTGCATAAGATACAGGAATCGGATCGAAAGTGATCTTCTTCCTCTCAAAATTCTGACCAGCTGGATTACTACGAGGCTGATAAGCCTGCTGCTGAGGGCGACGCTGTTGTTGATGATAAGGTTGAGAAGATTGTTGTTGATTGTGTTGCTGGTGATGATATTGCTGATGTTGTTGATGCCGATAAGGCTGAGGATTATCTCTGAAAACAGGTGCTACACTAGCCACCTGGTGCTGATGACGCACAGGCTTCCTCTTGTCAGAGGGTCTTCTAGGTTTAGCATGGGACTGCACAACATGTGCCTCCCCATCTTTCTTCTTAAACGCCCCATATCGTTTAGAAGAGCCTTCATCTTTAGACAGACGTCCTTCCCGGACTCCTTCCTCCAGACGCATCCCCATGTTCACCATCTCGGTGAAATCAGAGGGAGCACTCGCAACCATCCGCTCATAGTAAAATGAACTAAGAGTCTTCAGAAAGATCTTAGTCATTTCTTTCTCTTCCAGCGGAGGAGTAATCTGAGCTGCCAGCTCTCGCCACCTCTGGGCGTACTCTTTAAATGTCTCTTTGTCCTTCTGAGACATGGCTCTGAGTTGATCACGGTCAGGAGCCATATTTACGTTATATTTATACTGCTTGACGAAGGCTTCGCCAAGATCGTTGAAGGAACGGATGTTTGCGCTATCAAGGCTCATATACCAACGAAGAGCTGCACCAGACAAACTATCCTGAAAATAATGAATCAGCAGCTGATCATTATCTGTTTGAGTAGACATTTTCCTGGCATACATCACCAGGTGACTGAGCGGGCAGGTGTTCCCCTTATACTTCTCAAAGTCAGGGACTTTGAATTTGACAGGTATCTTCACACCGGGAACCAAGCAGAGTTCAACAGCAGATTTGCCGAACAAATCCTTCCCTTGAAGGGTCTTCAATTCCTTGCGGAGTTCAAGAAATTGGTCGTTCATCGCATCCATCTTTTCATTAACATCGGAGCCCTCAGACGGCTCAGAATGATAGATGGTGTCGTCTACCCTGGGAGTGGTATACACGACAGGAGGAGGCATTGCGAGGACCGGGCTAGATGCCGGCATAGAAGCAAAGGTAGGAGCTGGAAGATCAGGCATAAAACCTGGAGGCATACCCCACGGAAACCCGGCTGGCATGGCTGGCATGAAGTGAGCACTGGCAGCTGGCACAGTTGACGAAGCAACCTCAGAGATAACAGTCCTCTGGGGAGGAGTTGCAGGCGGTAGAGACGGTTGATTCTGAGCAGCCAAGAGTTACTCCATCAAAGCGCCCAGTCTGGCGACCTCTTCTTTCAGCTCTCGGTTCTCTCGTTCCAACTGATCCATCACTCTTGCAGAATTAGCTCGGGTGTAGTACCGATGCGTCAGCTTGTCTTCAAAATAAATGAAGAGCACAGAGTTAGGCCACCGACAAGAAGACCAGAACAACACCTGCTTATGCAAATGATGCATGCAATGCTCGTGCATATGCTTTGTTTTTATTTCAAGGAACTTTTAGGGTTCTATTTGCAAATTTTGAAATTTAAAGCATTTATTGCATATGGAAAATATCTCATCAAATATATTCGAGACAAAGAAGTACAACATTGTTGACTATATTACAAAGGGAAAAGGAAAATAAACATCCTATGGATCCCTAGAAGCTCGAGATGCTGGAAGACGAGATGCACAAAGCCTCTTGATCTCTCTCTCATAGGCTGCTTCCATATCCGCTTTCTCCTTCGCGAGTCGATCATGCTTCCTCTTCCAGAATTTGGAAGACTGAGGAAGCAGAGAAGTCCAGGTATCATTCGGATCATCTATCACCTGATGCTCGAGGAATTCGATCAGAGCGTCCTTCTCCTTAAGCTGTTGAAGCAACTCTTCTCTTTCACGGATCCAGGCACGTGAAAGGTCTTCGTCTCTCAACTCCTCTACGCCTTGGTTAGGGAGGGTTGAAGGCCCAGCCACAACCAAAGGTGTAGGTCTTGGATAGTCATATGGCATAAGATACTCTGATGCTCTCTGTCTGACCCAAGAAGTATATGGCTCCAAAGCAGTGCAGTTCTTCGGACCCAACTCATTTCTACCCTTCTTCTGAATCTTGCGCCAAGCACGGACCATCCTGGCTTTCAGGCCTTGGGGATCTTTACCCTCCTGAAAGAACACACCTTCTAACAGAATGTTGTGGGGTTTATCCTTTAGGGGGAACCCAAGCTGACGACGTGCTAAGATAGGATTGTAGCTGATCCCACCACATGTACCAAGAAGAGGCACATTAGGGAATTCACCACAATAATCAATGATCTGAACTGTATCATACACGCGATCATACCAAGAGATATCGTCATTAGTGAGAGACATAAGTCTCGTAGACTACCGTAGACATCCCTTGTTCTCCTTGAAAGCGACCGTCTGCGGTAAGTGAGAAATAAACCACTTATACAACAGAGGCAAACAGCACACAATAGCTCCTCCACCCTTTGCATTCCTCAGATGCAAAGAGAAATAGGTATCGCCCAACAGAGTAGGAACGGGATTAAGAACTGAAAAGATCCTAATGGCGTTCACATCCACAAACTTGTCGATGTTGGGGAACAATACCAAACCATAGATGAGCAGCACAAATAGAGCCTCAAAGGCATCCTCACTCATGGCCTTCCCATAAACGGTAGCTTGAGCGACGAGGAAATCAGAAGGAAGACCCTGAATTCCACCTTTGGTGGTCATATGCGCTTCAATCAGGGATTCATCTATGTGCAACAAGTCTGCGATCTCTCGAGAAGTCGGAATACTCTCCATGCCACTGAACGACACCTGATCCAGAATAGGAATACCCACAAGATGAGCATACTCCTCAAGCGTAGGCAACAGCTGAAAGTCCGGAAAAGAGAAGCAGTGGTACAAAGGATCATAGAACTGCGCTAAAGTATTCATCAACCATTTATCAACCTGAGTAGTCAACAGAGGTAGAAGCTTCCCATAACGAGCCTTGAAACCCAAGGGATCTAATACATAAGATGTCAGATTCCTTAACTCTTTCACATCGGGCTGTCTAAAGCTGTACTTCTTTGTATGCCTTTTTGGTCTTTCCATGTCTGTAAATTTTGCAAATAAACCCTTTAAGTTCCTTGAAAATTTTCTGATTTTTCTGATGACATGAATGCAGATGAATGCATGAATGTATGAATGCAACAATCACACTCAAGGATCAAGCAAAGCACACCAGACAAAGGTCATGGGAAAGCTCATAGTATCCCTAATATCAATCATCCATTTTGGTGGATTATGGTTTACACCTTATCGACACCCAAGTTCCATCGATATTAATGATACCTGAACCGGCTCAATCATCCTTAATATCAATCATCCATTTTGGTGGATTATGGTTTTCACCTTATCGACACCCAAGTTCCATTAATATTAAGGATGTCTGAACGACTCAACCACGAATCACGGGTTTGTTGAGAGTCACGAGCATGGAGTCCCGGTTAAGAACCACCCAAAGGGAGTGTACTAGGGTTTAAACCTGCCGAACATGTTCTACCAGAGGTTCCCATAGTCATCATCCCATCTTTCGAATATTATCGGAGGAACGAATACTCGTATTCCAAAAATATTCTCAAGAGAGACTCTTATGAGTGTAGTATCGCGTAACAATCGTATCAGATCTTACACCTGAACGACCTCCGCACTACGTCCTAAAAATAGGCCAAGAAGGGCTTGGTAAACTAAGGTCCTTGGCTTCTAAGGCACATGATTGAAAGAATAATGCCTAACCACAAATAACTTGTGTGACATTATTAATCCAACATGACCTCCACCAAGTGAATGGGCTCGCAAGTCAACTTGCTAAGGAATACTCCACACAAGTCGACGAGACTATGCCATTCTCCTATCCTAGAGTGCACTCGAGTTCGGGTATAGAACTCATCTCACAGAGATCACCAAGCAAACAGCAATTGTATATCAAGCAATTCAAACAATACAATCAATACAGTAATCCCAAATTGTACAAAAATATGTCATATAACAAGTAAACAAGTATCATACAACAAGGGTGAAAAGTAGGCAAAACCACAAAGGAAGGTCTAATGTTATCCCCAGCAGAGTCGCCACTTTTCTGTAGCGGTGTATTCGTCACTTTATGATTTATTGATTAAATCAAAAGCAAAGCATACAAAGATAGAGTCGCCACCGCACTTTTATTTATCCAAAGGAATGGCTAAAAAGCGAACAAAAGCCTAAGAAGTTTTACACATAGAAAACTAATGAAAAGGTCAGAGATCTGGGTAAGGGGTTAATTACGCAATGGGAAGGTGTTAGGCACCCAAAACGTCCTAGGTACTCCTAGGGAACCTCTTTTCACAACTTGTTGTACAAAATGTTTATTTGTTTATGACATATTTATTGTCCAAACATGGATAGAAGGGATGAGAAAAGAATATGCAATTTTTATTGTTTTTGTGTTTGAACGGATGAACCCGTTGCGTACGTACCTTTCCATGAAAGGTAAGGATCAAAACGCCGTAGTTCGGCTAAAAGATTTCCAAAAAGTGTGTGAATTGATTTTAAAACAAAAGCCCTAAGGTCTTTCATTATCCACGGGAGAAAACTCAACCTATGCAAACAACAAGTCCACCATGTGAGAATAGCTTCGACATACTAGAGGGGTTAACCCTGTTTTCAGTATGGAAGTCTTACAGTTCGATCACTAAGGACAAAAGGCGAGATTAACATCAACCACTAAGATAATTGAAACCTATGGCTAATGTATGAAAACTTGATTAAGAAGTGGGCAAAGCCACAAAAGCAATTGAGTGAGTGAAATTAATTGATTATGAGTATTCACAAAAAGATGGTCAAAGTATGATTAGAGTCCAATTCAAAAGAAGTATTGTGAAAAGTGAAGTTTGAAAATCAAAGGCCTAAAGCCTAGGTTTCTAATTTGAAAAGAAGTGAAAATGTTTGCACAATAGTTTTCAAGTTTGGGTTAACATGCAAATGAAGGTTTAAAGAAACAAAAGATGGGAGGGTGAGGAAGTAAAACTTCTTAGATGTTCACCTCTTGAGATCATATGTAGATGATCCAAGTGATTCCTTTGGAATAGGCAACAAAGCAAATAACAGGTAAACAGTGTATCAGGCAAAGCCAACAAAAGTGGATACCGGATGCCAATCACTGGACTTATACCAATCTCCTAAAACAAAGAGAAACATGGATACCAGATGCCAATCAATGGACTTATACTAGTCTCCTAAAAGCAAAGAAATAATGATACCAGAGGCCAATCAATGGACTTATACTAGTCTCACAAGAAAAATAAAACATGGATACCAGATGCCAATAGCTGGACTTATACTAGTCTCACAAAGGATGATCATAGGAAACAACTGCCAATAACTGGACTTATAATTGACTCCTCACAAAAACAGACAAATGCAATAAGCAAAGAGGAAACAAGTTGCCAATAAAATGGTCTTATACTCGACTCCTACCAAATCACAGGAAACAACTGCCAATAGCTGGACTTACAATTGACTCCTCAATGATCATAGGAAACAACTGCCAATAGATGGACTTACAATTGACTCCTCAAAGGACAAAACAAGAATGTCACAAAGCAATGAACAATGATTATGAAATGATATACAAGTAATGATGATAAATGCACAAAGCACACATAAGCAAATGCACAGATGAATCAGGTAAGCAGACAAACAAGTCAATTAGCACACACTATATACAATCAATTAGGCTCAAGCAAGGTTAGGCTTTACAGCCAACTGGAATGGGGTAATTTGTGCTCTTAACCCTAACATTGAGAGTTAGGGTGAAGCAGATGAAATGGAGATGAGGGGTGTGCCTCATAGCTCTTATCCCTGGTCAGGGAGAGCTTTAAACAATGGAAAGTGTGGGAGTTCAGAAAGTTGGAACTCTTCTCCACAAATGATTGACTCTATAAGATCTTGGGATATTATCCATAATGCATCAACACATTGTATGAGCAAGGTGAATGACACACTGAGTAGCAGGAGATGGATTACACATCTCTTTTATCTGCCAATTGCCTCATAAGAGGACTTTTCCTGCTTAGCACAAAATTAAACACACAAAGACATGGCCTCTTAAGGAGGGCTTCAGACAGGTGCCTGCCCACATAACAGGACAGGTCTTCCAGACTACATGAAGATTAGGGATTATACCTAAGTGGTTAAGCAACCAAGCAAAGCAAAGTTCACAATGAACTTAAAGCAACTTAAGTACCTCTTGAAGTGCAGAACTGGATTTCGTGCTTCACTAAGCTCAGTAATGCCTTACAGTTCCTCTACAATGATTATTGAGGTGATTGATGATGAATTGGAAGCTCAGCAACTCCTGAATCCAGCAAATTTTGGAATCACCATGAATGCTTCCATCTTCGAGTATGCTTCAATTTGGCACTGCTTCTCTTGGCTCCACGTCCAAACTTACTCAACAACACCTCAGGATCAAGAATCAAGCAAGGGAATGTGCTTTTGTTTGAAGATTTGCAAGAAAACTTTGAGAGAAAAAATGATGAATTTTGATCTAGATCTGAAAAATGATTTGTTAATTCCTGAAAACAGTTATGATTTTCTTTATATATGCTGTGCTAATCCTGTTTAAATCATGTTTAGGCCAAAGCTAATTGGAATTAATCATTTTCAAGGTGTATGTGCAAATTGGCTTTTCACCCTCATGCATGGAATGCATGTATGAACAGTGCACGAATTTTATTTATTTTCACTTAAAATCCAATTTTGGAGCCAATGGTGATGGCAAAAAGTTCAAACAATGCACCAAATTTGAATTTTAAGATTTCCCTCCAAAAAGCCAATGAATTAACAAGTGATCATGCAATGATAATTCATGTAATGTGATGCATGATTTGGAAATTAGAGGTCATGAGGAGAATTTAGCAAAAAGAACCACTCATTTTGGAGCTTTGGTTGAGAAGTTATGTCCATTTGAATCTTCAAGCACACTTTGCCATGATTTGATCATATCTCTTCAACCACACATGAGAAATCCATGATCTTGGACATTTTGGAAATGGGAGATAAAGATCTACAACTTTCATGTTCAACAAAATTTCATTTGAAGCATTTTTGGTCATGTAATATTGAGTTGAAGTTGGATCAAAACCTTTCCATTTTTGGAAAGTTCAAATTATAGGTCACTTGCTATTTTGGGAAATTTTTGACTGGACCTCAAATTCTTCAATGAGAGTGTTTGAAATGTCAAATGAGACTTGTTTGAACATGAATGAAGTATTTCCCATCACTTCCCACCTCCAAATCCACAGTTGACTTTGCAGTTGACTTTCTAGGGTTTCAGTTGACTGAAAAATGTCTTGATGAGATTCAAGCCTCTACCACTTGGGATTTTGCTTCCAAATGACATCATAACTCATATGAACTCTTGTGAATGATTGTGGGGGTCAAAGTCTCAAGAATGACCACCTTCTAATGCTCAATGAATGCACTGAATTGCCTTGACCTGTGATGGCTTCATCTGCAAGTAACAAGGTTAGATGACATATTTTTGTACTTTTGGTTAGTGATTGAAATAAAAGCAAATGATATACAATGCAAGGAATGCTTGGTGATCAAGAATCACTCTCAAAAGAAGATAACCCACCCACAAGGAAGGAAGCCAGGTGTCCAATGATCCTTGAGGCAATGCAATGATATGATATGATGCCATGAGGGATCTTAGGGACAAAATTGGGGTCTTACAGTGACCCGCAATGGTCGTGTGTTTGGGCCAGTGTTCCCAAAGAACGTAGAGGATTTGTCTGGAAATAAGAAAGTTGAAGTACCAGTAGTAGAGTCTGTTAGCGCTCCAAAGTGTCAGTCTGGTGAATCCAGTGGTTTGAGGCCTAGTGATGATGATGAGGTACTTAGACTGATCACGAAAAGTGAATTCAACATAGTGGAGCAGTTGCTCCAAACCCCGTCGAAGATCTCAGTATTGTCTCTTTTAATGAACTCAGAAGCGCACAGAGAAGCACTGGGAAGGTTCTTGAGCAAGCGTATATGGAACATGATGTTACGGTGGATCAGTTTGATCATATTGTGGCTAACATCACGTCCTACAATAATCTCAGTTTCTGCAATGAAGAACTCCCCGAGGAGGGTAGAAATCATAATTTGGCTTTGCATATCTCGATGAATTGCAAAGATAACGCTCTGTCAAATGTATTGGTAGACATCGGGTCTTCATTGAATGTACTTCCAAAGTCGACTTTGTCCAAGTTATCATATCAAGGAGCACCTTTGAGATATAGTGGTGTGATCGTCAAAGCTTTTGACGTTTCACGCAAGACTGTAATTGGAAAAGTGGACCTTTCAGTGAAGATAGGTCCGAGTGACTTCCAAATTACTTTTCAAGTAATGGATATCCACCCGACCTACAGTTGTTTATTGGGAAGGCCATGGATTCATGAGGCAGGAGCCGTTACTTCAACGTTGCATCAGAAGCTGATGTTTGTCAAGAATGGGAAGCTTGTTATTGTTGGAGGGGAGAAGGTGTTATTGGTTAGCCACCTGTCATCTTTATCTTATTTTGAAGCTAAGGATGAGGTTGGAACTCTGTTCTAGGCCTTATCTATTGCTGAGGAAAAGAAAGTTGGGGCACCCATGTCCTCATTCAAAGATGCATTGAAGATTGTTGAAGAGGGCAGTCAGATCGGTGGGGGGAGATGGTAGAGGTCTCCGACAACAAAAGCAGAGCTGGATTGGGTTTCCAACGAGGATCACCAGTGGTTAGATCTGAAGGTGTACAACTCAATTTCCGTAGCAGAGGGTTCATTCATGGTAATGAACAACACTTAGCTGCTGTACTAGAGGATGATGAAGAGGAAGACTGCACCAATTTTGTGACGCATGGAAAAGCTTGCAACAATTGGACCGTTGTTGATATTCCTGTTATTATGCATCGATCTAAGTAATTGCTTTTATTTATTTTTAAAAATCCTTCTCCTATGCCTAAGGGAGAAGTGAACATTGTTGGGAATTTTCAATTCGATCATCAATAAAATATATTTCTATTCATCCACATTTATGATGTTTTATTTTTACTTTTTGCTTTATTCTGAAAATGGTAATCACAAGAAACATAAATAAACAATACATTGTCCATCTGCATAATATTTGGTCACATATCACTTATTTAAAATCAAAATTCAAATCATTATGTAGGTTGGTTTCTAACCCCATCGAATACAATGGTCCTTCTCCTTCTCCAAATTTTGAATTCCCTGTGTTTGAGACTGAGGAGGAAAGTGATGAAGATGTAAGTGATGAATTGTCTCGTCTTCTTGAGCATGAAGGAAAAGCCATTCAGCCATTCGAAGAGCAGATTGAGCTAGTCAACTTGGGTTCCGAAGACGATGCGAAGGAGGTCAAGATTGGGTCTCGACTGTGTCCTGATGTTAAGAAGGGGTTGGTTGATCTTCTCCGAGAGTATTCAGATGTGTTTGCTTGGTCCTATCAAGACATGCCTGGGTTGGATTCTGAGATTGTGGAACATAAATTGTCGTTGAAGCCAGAATGCCCGCCAGTCAAGTAGAAGTTGAGGATAACTCATCCTGATATGGCAGTAAAGATCAAAGAAGAAGTGCAGAAGCTGATTGACGCCAATTTCCTTGTTACCGCTGAATATCCGCAATGGGTGGCCAATATTGTACCTGTTCCGAAGAAGGATGGAAAAGTCCGTACGTGCGTTGATTATAGAGATTTGAACAAAGCTAGTCCGAAAGATGATTTCCCTCTACCACACATTGATATGTTGGTAGATAATATAGCTAAATTCAAAGTCTTTTCGTTTATGGACGGATTTTTCGTATATAATCAGATTAAGATGGCACCCGAAGATATGGAGAAGACCACATTCATTACACCCTGGGGAACATTCTGTTATGGAGTGATACCTTTCGATTTAAAGAATGCTGGTGCAACCTACCAAAGAGCAATGACTACTCTTTTTCATGAAATAATGCATAAAGAGATTGAGGTCTATGTTGATGATATGATTGCTAAATCTATTGATGAAGAGGAACATGTTGAGCATTTGTTGAAGCTATTCCAGCGTTTCAGGAAGTATAAACTCCGCTTGAATCTTAATAAGTGCACTTTTGGTGTTCGTTCTGGAAAATAGTTGGGCTTTATTATCAACGAGAAAGGTATTGAAGTTGATCCTGCCAAGGTCAAAGCAATACAAGAGATGGCGGCACCCAAGACTGAGAAGCAAGTCAGAGGTTTTCTCGGCCGCTTGAATTATATCTCAAGATTTATTTCACACATGACTGCCACATGTGCGCCTATATTCAAGCTTCTTCGGAAAGATCAGTCTTGTGATTGAACCGAAGATTGCCATAAAGCTTTTGAAAGTATCAAAGAGTATCTGCTCGAACCTCCGATTCTGTCTCTGCCTGTGGAAGGAAGACCATTGATCATGTATTTGACTGTGCTTGAAGAGAGTATGGGTTGTGTTCTAGGTCAGCAAGATGAGACTGGAAAGAAAGAGTATGCAATTTACTACCTCAGTAAGAAATTCACCGATTGTGAGACTCGATATTCTATGCTTGAGAAGACTTGTTGTGCATTGGCTTGGGCTGCTAAGCGTCTGCGTCAGTATATGTTAAATCATACCACTTGGTTGATATCCAAAATGGATCCAATCAAGTATATATTCGAGAAGCCTACTTTAACTGAGAGGATTACCCGTTGGCAGATATTGTTATCAGAGTATGATATCGAATACCGATCTCAGAAGGCAATTAAAGGTAGTGTCTTGGCTGACCATTTGGCTCACCAACCGATTGAAGATTACCAACCAGTGCAGTATGGTTTTCCTGATGAAGAGATCTTGTGCTTGAAGATGAAAGGTTATGATGAACCATTTCTTGAAGAAGGGCCAGAACCTGGTTCCCGTTGGGGCATGGTATTTGATGGAGCTGTTAATCAGTATGGTAATGGCATTGGGGCAGTAATTATTACGCCTCAAGGCACGCATTTTCCGTTTATAGCCAGATTGAATTTCAAGTGTACAAATAATATGGCAGAATATGAAGCTTGCATTATGGCGCTTGAAGAGGCCATTGATCTCAGAATCAAGAATTTGGACGTCTATGGAGATTCAGCTTTGGTGGTGAATCAAATCAAATGTGAATAGTGTCGCTACGCGAAAAATACAGGGTCGCCATCAATTTTTATTTATTCCAAAGGAATGGGAAAATATCAAGAAAACCCCATAGTATGGTCATCGCAACCACGAATAGGTTCGGAAGTCGGTTATGCAAGAGGAAGGTATTATCACCCCTCACATCCATGGTACTCCATGGGAACCATCTAGGATGCTTGCGCTTATGTGGATGTTATTTATCGAATGTTTGCTTGCCAAAGGTTTGCGGAGTGGAGGTAGATTTTAAATTAGTGTGCTCGCCAAGGAATGGATCCTCGTGCCTACGTATTCCCACTTGTTGAAGTGAGAAATCAGAGCCCCGTAGTTCTTGGGTTTAAAATGTTTGTGTGTTTTGTTTATTTTATTACCTTGAAGAAGGGTTTTCGATTGTGTCAACCTAAGGCTCAAACAAAAGGTTTGAATGCGTTGGATTATTTTTAAGTTTTGAGAAAGTGTTATTGATTTCGAGTCGTACTAAAGACTATGGATAAAGGTGAATACCTCAAACTATCAAGCCAAATGTCTTGTGTTCGAAGCATTCAGAATGAGTGTAGGAAAGCTCCTATCTCATCCCTTCTTTATCGCTTAAGGCTCGTGACTTACGATCCTAATCGCCATTTATTGTGTTTTTGAATTTGATTTGGAAAAAAGACCGCTTGATGTTGGATCAAGGGTTTGCTTATTGAATTTGATTTGAGAAAAGACCACTTGACGTTGGATCAAAGGTTTGATTATTGGATAGGAACTGGTGCGCGTTCCTAATGCCTAAAGAGTAGCTAATCAAGTAATGAAAGAAAGCAAGTAAAATTATACATCGTAATGTGGAGAGGGGTACATGTAAAGTACAAGGGATTGTAGGAAATAAATGGTTTCATTGTCAGGTAGCCCAAGAGAAAGCCTTGTGTGTGCATTGTGTCTTAAGCTAACAATTGGATAATGAAATTACAAAGCATGTCTCCCTCGGGTAGTGCCATGAATGCATTCCATTCTTGCAATAAAAGATTACAAGTCCTCGGAAACTCCAAGTCGCATAGGTCAATCACACAAGTCCAAGTCCAAATGCAAAGGTCCTAATGAGTCTCTAAGTCCATTGTCCAAAGTTCTTTCCATGCTTGGAGAATTATTGTACTTTTGTTTTTTAAGTCTTTACCATTTTTATGTTTATTTTAAGAATGAGATGGAGAATGTACAATGATAGAAAATAAAAATAAAATTGCATAAGGTAAATGACAAAAAAATAAAATGTTAGGAGCGGAAATTAAAAATTAGAGGTTAGATGCGACATTTAAAAGTTAGATGCGAAAATTAAAGAATTAGAAGTTAGTGGTTAATTGTTAAATGTTAAGATAAAATCAAAAGAAACGATAAAAGAATATTTAACAAAATTTAAATTCTAAACAATTATTAACAATTAAATCCAAAACAATTAACAAAATTAAATTCTAAAACAAATAGCAAATCAATTCCAAAATCGAATCATCAAAGCAAAAACAAATTCTAAAACAATTACCAAGTCAACTCTAGAAATCAATTCTAATTAAATTCTAAACAAAATTCAATCCTAAATTAAATTCTAAACACAATTAAGCCTAATTATATTCTAAACACAATTAATCCTAATTAATTACCTAAACTCCTAATTCTATTAATAATTTCTACTCAATGTTAATAACACTGTAGAACCAGGATTTAGACCGGGCTTAAGGATTGGGGATTAGGCCCATCGGAGGGGGGGTGCGAGGCAGGATCGCGTGGTGTGATACAATAGAAAAATAGTCGGGCCTCGTGCAGGCCCTAAGGCCCAACACGGAGGGGCTAGATATGAAACAAAATCACTCATGGAGAGACAGGAAATGCGATGGCCGCCGCGCCGGGTTTCATCACCGGCAACGATGATTCGACGTGGCAACATCTGCGTCGTCTCCACCTTCACCTCCTCCGATCTAAGCCTAATTTAACAGCGGAATAAACACAAGATGAACCTTACCAGCGACGGTGAAGACGAATCAAAGAAGAAGGACTGAGCTCCAACCACAATCTGCACTTCAACAGCAGAATCGACAACGTGAAAGGAAGAGAGAGGCCAACGGTAACGACGGAAGCGGATTCGTTGACGACGTCGGCTTAGAGTTCAGGTAATCGCTTCTCTCCGATTCAATATCCTTCCACTTCTCTTCAGTTATGGACTTCTGTCACGCAAGGCTTTGTGGCTTTTCCGTGATTTGCTCAGTGTGGTTCGATTGCAGGAGTTCGTATGGTGACATAATGGATTAAGTCGCAGCGGTGGTTGTTTGAAGGTTTTGGTTGTGGAGGTTTAGCAGGTTGAGGAAGAAAGAGGAGGAAGAGTTCGTTATTGGCGGTGGTTAGGATTTGAAAAGAGAAGGGAAGCGCGCGGAACCCCCCAGTCGAAAAGAGAGCTTGCTTTTATAGAGAACTGTTGCTGCGTTTTGGCTCGACTCAATGCCATTTTGAAACTTACGGTAAATTGCCATTCACTTGTAGTCGTTTACCGTTTTACCGTGGCTTGGAGTTTTTTGCTTTGATGCGTTTTGGATTATTATGCTGTTGTAGTTGTGTTTATTTTGCAGCTGATGTCGGCTCGTATGCTATGGCTTTGCACGTTACATTCCATTGTATTTTCATGTTGGCTTCGGAACGCTGCTTTGATGCTTCTTGTGCTTCACGTTTGCATTGCTTGGCTTTGAGGTACCATTGGTTACCGCGTCGCCATTTCGGATGATAGCTAGCGTTTGCGGCTTTGAAGTTGCTGGTTTAATTGCTTTGGCTTGTAGCTCAGCTATGTACCTTGTTTTGCAGCTTGTTGCAGCTGGTGATTGACTTATGGTGGTGTAGCTGACGGCATTTTGGTAGCTTGTTGGTTTGTTTGCTCGCCGCAGCAGCTGTTAGCTTCGGAAGCCTTTGGCTTGCATACACTCGTTACCATTGCCGTTTCCGCTGGTTGTTCGGGTTGATGCTGCTGTTCTTCCATTGCCGGTATCGGCTTCGGCGCCGCCGTTATGGCTTGGAGCAGCTCTTGTTGTAGCTGGAATTATGCAGCTTGTTGATGGTTCCATTGGCAGCTTTTTACATATTTTTTCACTGTGTTTTGGTAGCTTATACGTTGCCACTTGAGTGTAGAAGCTAATATGCTATGCTGCTATCGGTTTGCAATAGCTTTTGGTGTGAATTTTCCTTTGGCTACAACAGTTTTACATTGCCTCTATTCTCTCTAATGTAAAGCGTTATTGGTTTGGAAAATGTATAATGGATCACATGGATTTCTATGCATTGTAAATGGATTTTGAAAATTGGTTTTGACAATGGATTTGAAAAATGTATTGTAAATGGATTTAGCAAAATGGATTATGAAAATTTGTTTTAAATGGTTAATGGAATTATAAAATCTAAATATGGGCTTAAAAAAATAAAATTGGATTTGTTGGATAAGATGGATATTTGGAATTAGTTTGGATTATGGTAAAATGGATTAACAAATGGATACGAGTGAATTATTAATCGGATGTTAGTGAAATCAAAATCAATTTGAAACTAAGACCAAAAATGGAAAAAGGTTATGATGCAATGATGAAATGATGAATCGGATAACAACATGCAGTGAACCAATGAACCCAAAAGATCACAAGACTTGTAAATCGTATTAAACCATGCTTTAATGGAATGACTGAACAAATGCATCAATGCACCAAGAAACACATGAATTCAAGTCACATGTCGCCTCATGCTTATTCAATGAAATGAATGGGTGAAGATGTGTTTGAGGTTATTGACCTATATGATTATGTGAAGGGTAGGGAAAATTTTGGGGTATGACAAATGGGAGACGAATCAACCCGGTTTGATACCATATAGAGATTACACGAGGAGAATTTCAACTTTATTTACAAAGGTTGAGTTTCATTATATCCCTCGAGATGAAAATCGGATGGCAGATGCTCTTGCAACGTTAGCTTCAATGATTGTGGTGAAATATTGGAATGAAGCTCCCAACTTGACCATAATGCGTCTTGATACGCCAACTCATGTGTTCGCTGTTGAAGAGATCAAAGATGAGAAGCCGTGGTATTATGACATCAAGTGTTTCCTCCAAAGTCAGATTTATCCGTCTGGGGCATCTTTGAAAGATAAAAAGACTTTGAGAAGATTAGCCGACAATTTCCACCTGAATGGTGATGTGTTATATAAGAGAAACTTCGATATGATTCTGCTCAGATGCATGGATAGGCACGAAGCAGACCTGTTGATGGCTGAAGTCCATGAAGGTTCCTTTGGTACTCATTCCAATGGACATGCAATGGTGAAGAAGATGTTGCGAGCAGGTTACTATTGGCTGACAATGGAATCTAACTGTTGCAAGTTTGTGAAGAAATGCCACAAGTGTCAAATATATGCAGATAAGATTCATGTTCCTCCGACACTGTTGAAAGTCATTTCCTCCCCATGGCCCTTCTCCATGTGGGGAATTGATATGATTGGCATGATTGAGCCTAAAGCGTCGAATGGACATCGTTTCATTTTGGTGGCTATTGATTACTTCACAAAGTGGGTTGAAGCGGCATCGTATGCAAATGTAACCAAGCAAGTTGTTGTGAGGTTTATCAAGAACCAGATCAAAATGTAACCACATGAATCATGCCCTTTCAATTCACAAAAAGCTCACAAAAAGCAACCAAGGGTAGGAGGCCTAAACCTCTTGTAAAACACATGCATCAAAAGGGTATCAAATTCACCCATAATACCTCATACATTCAGAGCATTCAAATTAAAGGCATAGAGTAATGGGGATAAGGGAAAACCTGATTGGAGAGACCGATGAAATTGAATTGCCCGGTTGGGTTTGCAAAGCAATCTGAGGGTTTAGATGAGAGGGAATTGGTTCTTTGCCGATGAGTTCCCTTCAGTCTCTGGAGATTGCTCTGAACTCTATTAGCTCTTCTCTCACTTTCTTTTTCCTCAGGATTCTTCTCTCACTATCTTTTTCCCAGACAGGGTAATATGAATAGAATGAATATTTGTTTCACTGAAACTCTGAATTTATAACCTGATTTTTGTGGACCTGTGGGCTCAAATGAGAGAGGTCCAAGTCCAAGATTTTTTCTTTTATTTATTTATTTATTTTTATTTTTTTCGTTTTCCGTTTTTTTTTATTAAAAATATTCCGATTGCCATGATGAAATGCAAATGCTAAATGACCTAAAAATGAATGCATGCATGAGGCGTAAAGCGTATGCTTCCAGGAAAAATGAAGGGTAAATTTTGGGGTATTACAGCTGCCCCTATTCAATCAACTGGAGACCTGGAAAGAAGATAGCAGTGACTTTCGTGCTTTCGAGGTATCAAGGGATTGAATACAATAAAAGCCCGAAAATTTGCACTGAAGTGAAGTGAAGTAACAATGCCTGTCAGAATCGGCAAAGAGGTAGTCTTGAAAGAAGAATTCGTCTGGTACGGTGAGAGTCAGTCTGAATACCGAAAAAGAATGTTAACCTGGATACCAAAATAGATGGTAACACAGAAATAACCATGGCCTGAATGTCGCTCATCAGTCTGAATACTGGAAATGACTTCGATCTGAACATCGGGAGATATGAGATTATTAATATCGGTCTGAACATCGAGAGGCTGGCCTGAATGCCACAAGTTGCGTCGACCTGAACGTCGGAAACTTCTTCGATCTGAACATCGGAAAATTGGCCTGGATGCCACAAGTTGCATCGACCTGAACGTCGGAAGCTTCTTCGATCTGAACATCGGAAAACTGGCCTGAATGCCACAAGTTGCATCGACCTGAACGTCAGAAACTTCTTCGATCTGATCATTGGAAAACTGGCCTGAACGGCACAAGTTGCATCGACCTGAACGTCGGAAACTTCTTCGATCTGAACATCGGAAAACTGGCCTGAATGCCACAAGTTGCATCGACCTGAATGTCGGAAACTTCTTCGATCTGAACATTGGAAAACTGGCCTGAACGCCACAAGTTGCATCGACCTGAACGTCGGAAACTTCTTCGATCTGAACATCGGAAAATTGGCCTGAACGCCACTTCGGTCTGAATACCGGAAACTGGCCTGAATGCCACAAGTTGCATCGACCTGAATGTCAGAAACTTCTTCGATCTGAACATCGGAAAATTGGCCTGAACGCCACTTCGGTCTGAATACCGGAAACTGGCCTGAATGCCACAAGTTGCATCGACCTGAATGTCAGAAACTTCTTCGATCTGAACATCGGAAAATCGGCCTGAACGCCACTTCGGTTTGAATACCGGAAACTGGCCTGAATGCCACAAGTTGCGTCGACCTGAACATCGGAAACTTCTTCGATCTGAACATCGGAAAACTGGCCTGAACGCCACTTCGGTCTGAATACCGGAAACTTCATGCCTGTCAGCATCGGCAGAAATAGGGAACGATAATAGAGGCGGCGCATGGGCCAATGACACTTGCTGGGGATAACAAAGGTAAGTCATGAACAATCTTCAGCCTGAGTACTGGAAACAACTTCTGGCTTATCACTTGGGATACCGAGAATGTTTTATGCTTACATGCGTATGTTTGAATTTTTCAATGGCGTAATGCTCCATGAAAATGGAAATGCTACGCGATTTGGGAGGATGCAATGCAATATGATCCTACATGCAGGGATGCGAAATGCTGGGTAGAATGCCAAGCCGAGGCAAGGGGATCTGCTGGGGAAATGATCACCATCTTCTGAACCCTGGCAAGGCTGCTGGAGATGCACAGTGCAAAGAATTCTATGGGGAAATGACCCGTCACACGGTGTTCTAGCAATGACAAAATACCGAGATTCTGACTAGGGAGAGAACGACACTGAAAACCTGCTGTTGGGGAAAGCGATAGTGGTTCTGGCAACTACGATCTGCGAGAGATAACTCAGCAGGGGAAGCAAACACCGATACGGTACCGAGGTTCTGCTTCAAGGAAAGAAACCATGGATCTGGCATTGGGATTATCGATCTGGCCTCGAACTCTGAGGAGCAGCCACTTCTGCTGGGAAGATACAGTCTGACACTGTCAACTCCGCTGGGGGTATATAGTCTGACACTGTCAACTCTACTGGGGAGTGTATAATCTGAAACCACCGCTTGGGGAGAGGTACAGTGGTGAGAACCTGCTGGGGATTGAAGAATCCAACGCTCTGATCAGCTCTGCAGGGATAAGATACCGAATTCGTCTGTTGGTGGAAAACATTCACGATCATCTGCAGGGGATTTTAAGGAAATGCCCCGAGGATACCTGTTCTGAATAAACGATCCAAAGCACTTAAAATTTACAGCAATTTTAAATGTTTATTAAGCATGTACCTGTAAAGCTCTTATGTGTCATGATGCAATGTTTATCAAAAAATTCGGACGTCATTTTTGTAAACAAAACAGAAAAATGAAAATGAAAACAGAGATATACTGAATAACATGATTTTATTGATTGAACGGCCTCTGAATAGGCATTTACATCAGGAAGCAATCCCTGGAAAGAGGTAATCGCAAAACAGACATTAATCTAATGGCAATGTGAAATGGATTTCTATTGGGTTCCAATTCTGCTATGACTTGCTCGTCTTCAAGATCCTCCAGATGATCAGCTTTCTGAAAGAGTGATTGGACTGTTTCCTATCCTTCAAAAGTTTCCAGTCATTGACACGAGATGAGATTCAGAACTACTCAGAACGCAGTCATTCGCTTAATCCCTAACTTTTGCCTGGATCGCCCTTTTCGGGTTTTCAATCCACCGGGATACCCATTTTTTCCTAAGTTGCCTTTTCAGGTTTTCAACTTACCGGGTGTACAATCTTTTCACTTTTAATCCCTAATTTTTGCCCGAACCTTTTTCATTTTCTTGGTTCGCCGGGATGCCCATTTTTGCCTGGACTACTCTTTTTATTGTCCAGCGGGTCTATTTCATGCGAAGTATTTTTTAACTGCGTCTGAGTTCACCGGGGAAGTGAAGTTTTCACCATCCATCGTTGCAAGCATTAAGGCCCCACCATCAAAAACCTTGGTGACAATATACGGTCCATCATAGTTAGGAGTCCACTTGCCCCTGTGATCTGTCTGAGGAGGAATGATCCTTTTCAACACCAAATCTCCGACCTGGAAGCATCGAGGATGCACTTTCTGATCAAAGGCTCTCTTCATCCGACTTTGATACAACTGCCCATGACAAATGGCTGCCATTCGCTTCTCTTCGATAAGACTCAACTCATTGAACCTTGTCCGAATCCATTCAGCTTCGTCTAACTTGACATCCAACAGGACTCTTAGAGAAGGAATCTCCACTTCAACAGGTAGGACTGCTTCCATACCATACACAAGGGAGTAAGGGGTTGCCCCAGTCGATGTACGTACTGAAGTACGGTACCCATGCAAGGCGAAGGGTAGCATCTCATGCCAATCTCTGTATATAACGACCATCTTCTGCACAATCTTCTTTATGTTCTTATTTGCCGCTTCAACAACACCGTTCATCTTAGGGCAGTAAGGGGAAGAATTGTGATGCTGAATGTTGAAGTTCTGGCACAACTCCTTCATCATTTTGTTGTTGAGATTAGAACCATTATCATTAATGATTCTTTCGGGAATCCCATAGCGACAAATGATTTCTTTCTTGATGAATCGGGCAACCACATGTCTGGTGACCTTCGCAAATGACGCTGCTTCGACCCACTTGGTGAAATAGTCGATGGCAACAAGGATGAAGCGATGCCCATTGGAAGCGGTCAGCTCAATCTTTCCAATCATATCGATGCCCCACATAGCGAAAGGCCACGGCGAAGACATCACATTCAAAGGATTCGGCGGCACATGCACCTTATCAGCATAAATCTGGCATTTATGGCACTTCCGAGCATATTTGAAACAATCAGATTCCATGGTCATCCAGTAATAACCTGCTCTCAACAATTTCTTAGCCATTGCATGTCCGCCGGCATGAGTACCGAAGGAGCCTTCATGAACTTCCTGCATTAACATGTCTGCTTCGTGTCTGTCCACGCATCTGAGCAAAACCATGTCGAAGTTCCTCTTATACAGAACATCGTCTTTGTTCAAGAAGAAACTGCCTGCCAATCTTCTCAAAGTCTTTCTATCATTGTTGGATGCCCCTGCAGGGTACTCTTGATTCTTCAGAAAGCACTTGATGTCGTGATACCAGGGCTTGTCATCAACTACCAGTTCAGCAGCAAACACATATGCGGCCCTATCAAGGCGCATCACGTCGATCTTGGGAGCATGGTTCCAACGGATCACCGTGATCATGGAGGATAGAGTAGCAAGAGCATCTGCCATCTGGTTCTCATCACGAGGTATATGGTACAACTTTACTGTTGTGAAGAAAGTCAACAGTCTTCTCGTGTAATCTCTGTAGGGGACCAGAGTAGGCTGGAGAGTGTTCCAATCACCATTCACTTGATTGATTACCAGAGCTGAACCTCCGAAGATGTCCAAAGTCTTGATTCTCAAATCAATGGCTTGCTCAATACCCAAGATACAGGCTTCATACTCAACTTCATTATTGGTGCACTCGAAAGTCAGACGAGCGGTGAAAGGCATGTGGGCACCTTTCAGAGTTGTAATGACAGCACCAATTCCACTTCCTCTGGCGTTGACGGCCCCATCAAACATTAAAGTCCACTTTTCGTCTGGATCAGGTCCCTCTTCAACAACTGGCTCTTCACAGTCTTTCATCTTGAGGAACATGATGTCTTCATCTGGAAAATCAAACTTCATCGGCTCATAATCTTCAACCGGCTGTTGAGCAAGATAGTCTGACAGAATACTCCCCTTGATGGCTTTCTGGGAAGTATACTGGATGTCGTACTCTGTCAGTACCATTTGCCAACGAGCAACTCTTCCGGTGAGAGCTGGCTTCTTAAATATATACTTGACTGGATCCATTTTGGAGATCAGTAAGGTCGTGTGAGTCAGCATATACTGTCTCAAACGCTTCGTAGCCCATGCAAGTGCACAACATGTCTTTTCAAGCATTGAGTATCTCTACTCGTAATCTGTGAATTTCTTACTCAGGTAGTAGATGGCATGCTCTTTCCTACCTGTCTCGTCGTGTTGACCGAGAACACAACCCATGGAATTGTCTAGTACTGTCAAATACATAATCAGCGGTCTCCCTGGGACCGGAGGCACAAGGATAGGAGGATTCTGCAAATACTCTTTTATCTTCTCGAACGCCCTTTGACAATCATCATTCCACCTGATAGCCTGATCTTTTCTCAACAATTTGAATATTGGCTCACACGTGGCTGTTAGGTGAGAGATGAACCTTGCAATGTAGTTCAACCTCCCTAAGAAACCACGGACTTGTTTCTCTGTTCTTAGCTCCGGCATTTCCTGTATCGCTTTCACTTTGGCTGGATCTACCTCAATCCCTTTTCCGCTAACAACAAAACCTAGTAGTTTTCCAGATCTCACCCCAAAAGTACACTTGTTCGGATTAAGCCTCAGCTTGAATTTCCTCAAACGCTCAAACAGTTTCTGCAAATTCACCAAATGTTCTTCTTCTGTCTGAGATTTGGCAATCATATCATCAACATAAACCTCGATTTCATGATGAATCATATCATGGAACAGAGTCACCATCGCTCGCTGATATGTTGCTCCGGCATTTTTCAGACCAAACGGCATCACCTTGTAGCAGAAGGTGCCCCATGGGGTTATGAATGTTGTCTTCTCCATGTCTTCTTGTGCCATCTTAATTTGATTATAGCCAGAAAAACCATCCATGAAGGAGAATACCGAGAACTGAGCCGTGTTATCCACCAAAACGTCAATGTGAGGTAAGGGGAAATCATCTTTAGGACTAGCCCTGTTCAGATCCCGGTAGTCAACACACATCCGTACCTTTCCATCCTTCTTAGGTACCAAAACGATATTTGCAACCCATGGCGGATAATTTGTGACTGCTAGAAACCCTGCATCCAACTGTTTTTGCACTTCTTCCTTTATCTTGACAACCATCTCTGGTCTTGTTCTTCTGAGCTTCTGCTTGACCGGAGGACAACCTTCTTTGAGCGGCAAGTGATGTACCACGATGTCTGTGTCAAGCCCTGGCATGTCCTGATAAGACCAAGCGAAGATGTCAACATACTCTTGCAGCAATTCAATCAACCCCTTCTTCACATTGTCTTCCAAAGTAGCCCCTATCTTGATTTCTCTCTTAGCGTCCTCAGCACCGAGATTAATCACTTCAACAGACTCTTGATGCGGTTGAATGACCCTTTCCTCTTGTTTTAATAACCTGGTAAGTTCTTCAGGGAGTTCACAGTCTTCATCACCCTCTTCTTCAGCTTGAAAGATTGGATTTTCAAAGTCGAAGCGAGCCATAGCAGAACCGTTATCAATAGGATCCGGTGATGTGCATCTGCATGAGTGATGGTATGTGCTTATAAGTGTGAAAATAAAAGTGGAAACTAAACAAAACATTGCCATTTTTTTTTGAAAAACTGCAAAAATAGAAAGACAGGGAACGAAATATTTGAAGGCAAAAATACGTCCTTTATTTATGATAAAAAATGCAAGTCTCACATAGATGAGCCCTACAATGAGTCATTACGCCCTGGAGGAACGTAAGACTTGGATATGCATGAATAAACAAAGAGAATTACTCCTCCAGACAAGTGGCTTGGACAATCTCCTCAGAAGACCAATTGTTGAGAACTTCACCCGGGATCCTCGGACGCACCCAGTTATCGATGTCGCAATCACTATCCCCATCTTCATTGTTGACCGCAGAGACTAATTTGACTTCTCCTTCAACCATGTTAACGTTGGCTCCACCATACTGGGGCATGGGATTGTTGACGACATTAGGAGCTGGTGCAAAGTTAACGGCCTTTGAATCAATGAGGTCCTGAACTACATGCTTAAAAGCTTTGCAGTTCTCAATATTGTGGCCAGGTGCCCCAGAGTGGAAGCTACACCTAGCGTTGGCGTCATAACCCACCGAAAGCCTACCAACGGGAGGAGCCAGAGTGTGCAACTGCATAAGTTAAAGTTGTTGAAGACTAGAAAGCAACTGAGCGTACGACATTGGAAGAGTGTCGAAATGTCGGTCCATCGTCCTTGGCCTCGGTTGATAGGCGGGTCTGTTACCCGGTTGTTGTGGTTGGTACTGAGCTGGTTGACGCTGTGGTTGTTGTTGTTGTAGTGGTGCTGCAGCTGGAATGGTCACAGCCACAACATACGGTTGCTGATGATAGTTCTGAAAGTTATTCCTCCGGTTATCCCTGTTCTGATAAGAAGATATGGCACTTGCATCCCCTTCTCTCCTCTTCTGTCCCTGAATGAACGGCTTCTTCACCCCTGATGAAGATCCACCTCCACTCTGGGTCTTGTATGTTCTCAGGTAATTCTCTACCCTCTCTCCGATAGAGACTACATCAACAAAATTGGAGGCATTGCAACCCACCAGGCGCTCCAAATAAGGTCCTGGCAGAGTGTTCATGAACATGTTAGCCATTTCCTTCTCCAACATAGGAGGTTGAACACGGGAAGCTGTTTCTCTCCAGCGTTGAGCGTATTCTCTAAAGCACTCATTGCTTTTAAGAGACATATTTTGAAGTTGAGTTCTGTCCGGAGCCATGTCTGCATTATACTGATACTGCTTCACGAAAGCCTCAGCCAAATCCCTCCAGCAACGGATGTGGGCTCTGTCCAGCCTCATATACCATTCCAGGGATGCCCCAGCTAGGCTGTCCTGGAAAAAGTACATAAGCAAGTTTTCGTCATCGGAGTATGCAACCATTTTACGGAAATAGGCTTGCACATGGGTCTTCGGGCAAGAGTTGCCATTGTATTTGTCAAATATCGGGACCTTGAATTTCGGTGGCACTTTCACACCTAGGACCAGCCCCAAGTCAGCAACATCGACTCCTAGAGGATTCTGTCCTTCCACAGCCTTCAACCTCTCTTCCAATCTTCTAAACATGGGGTCCACACCATGACCCATACCAAAGTCTTCCTGCAGCAGGGGGAACTGATCGTCCTGATCATCATGAACGGGCTGTTGACCGGCGGTGACATGTAGGATTGGGATAGGCCCCGGTCCATTGGGTTCATTAGCCTCTCCAGCTGGAGGATCAGTCACCGTCTCTGGTTGAGCAGGGGGATTCCTTTGTATCATCTGCCTGAGCTCTTGCTGTCCCTGAGCCACCCCTTGAACCACATCCATGAATTGATTCATGCGGATTTTCATCTCGGCGAACTCTGCCTGTAGGCTTTCCATTACTCTCTGTTGGTTTCTGCGGGTACCGTACCGGTGAATGCCTGGGTCAGCTATCCTGTCGATGGAACACCAAACAAACTGAGAACACTGTGGCGGTACCTGTTATGCAAGACATGCTAATGAATATGTAAATGCAATGACATGTTTATCAATTCCAAAGGTATTCTACCCCTTGATTCCAGTCTCTCAATAGATAAACGATGTAAAAAAAAGACTAATTTGTTGATGAGAACCAAGAAAATTCCGACTAGAATCAAGTAGAAGATATAAACCCCACAGAAATGGATAAACATGTGTGAATGATTATGAATGCAAAATGATGTGATGCAAAATGATGTGAATGCAGTGCAGTGGCATGGGAATCAGGATCGCTGTATCTGCTTGAACATCTGTCAGGTTGCACTGTCTGGAGAGAAATTAAGAGCACACCAAACAAAGGTCATGGGATGGATCATGTTATCCTTAATATCAACCACCCATTTTGGTGGATTATGGTTTACACCTTATCAACACCCAAGTTTCATTGATATTAAGGATACCTGATCGGATCAACCATGAATCAAGGGTTTGTTGCAAGTCACGAGCATGGAGTTTAGGTTAAGAACCACCCAAAAGGAGTGTACTAAGGTTTAAACCTGCCAAACATGTTCTACAAAAGGTTCCCATAGTCATAATCCCATCTTTCGGATATTATCGGAGGAACGACTACTCGTATTCCAAAAATATTCTCAAGAGAGACTCTTATGAGTGTAGTATCGCGTAACAATCGTATCAAATCTTACACTTGAACGACTTTCGCACTACGTCCTACGAATAGGCCAAGATGGGTTTGGTAAACTAAGGTCCTCGGCTTCTAAGGTCTATATTGGAAAAAGTAATGTCTAACCACAACTTACTTGTGTGACATTATTGATCTCAACATGACCTCAACCAAGTGAATGGGCTTGCAAGTCAACTTGCTAAGGAATAACTCCACACAAGTCGACAAGACTATGCCATTCTCCTATCCTAAGTGCACTCGAGTTCGGGTATAGAACTCATCTCACAAAGATCACCAAGCAGCCATAGCCAGCCAACAGATACATCAGTGATATGTACACAATGCAATAAGGTAAAGCAGGTAAATAAATAACTGTACAAAAGCATGAACACCCAATAAACAAACAAACTACAAAAGCTAGGAGGGACTCGCTTAGGGAAACCGGGTCCCCAGCAGAGTCGCCAGCTGTCGCAACCTGAAAAATACAGTGTGCGAAAAAACAACCGGCGAAAGAAAATGACAGAAGAGTCGCCACCGTGCGTTATTTATCCCAAAGGAGGGAAACGAAACGCTCGAAGTGAACCTGAAAAGAGGAAAGGAAAAGACAAGGTCTCGCAATCAAATCTTGGGTTCGGGAGTCGGTTATGCGAAGGGAAGGTATTAGCACCCCTACGCATCCGTAGTACTCTACGGGATCCACTTTTGTAGTTCTTGTCTAAAGGGTGTGAGTTTATCTTGTGCTGTTTACTAAAAAAGGGGTTAAATGAAAATGACTCGCGCGGATGTCGCATCCACTGCATACGTATCTCATCTGAATATGAGAATCAGAGTCTTCGTAGCTCGGCTGACCTATGGGTTGGGGGATGTGTGCTCGCTAAGACATCGCGTCTTATGACTACGTATCTCATCTGGAATGAGAATCAGAGCAAGCCGTAGTTCGGCTAACTACGGGGTTATGGATTGGGTTTTGGACGAACGACGTTACTACGCAATCTACCGGATGCTCGACCTTTGGAGACTTACTCGCCTGTAGTAGAAGGAGTTAACGTGTTGCTTTGGGTTTTAGGGATGCTCAAGGGCAAAAGGGAAGTCATAGACGAAGGAACCTGCATAAAGTAAACACAAAAACACTGCCTCCTATCGAGGTCTTCCAGCTAGGAAAGCAGTAAAATGCGGGAAAAATGTAAAAGTACCACACGGATGAAGATCCGAGGTAACAGCAATTAAAGGAACGATAAACCCTGAGATCCTTCCAAGCTAACATCATCAAAGAAAGTGGGTCAGTACAGGTAATCGGAATGAACCTCCAGGGGTTATCCCACAAATAAAGTGGGAAACCACGCAAGTTATCCCTGCAAAAGTCATGTGCCTTCACAAAAACTCAACAAAAGGGTTAGTGAAACAAGATAGGGTAACCAAGAGTTGCCCCCAAATCAAAATTTAACCACATGAATCATGCCATTTCAATTCACAAAAAGCTCACAAAAAGCAACCAAGGGTAGGAGGCCTAAACCTCTTGTCAAACACATGCATCAAAAGGGTATCAAATTCACCCATAATACCTCATACATTCAGAGCATTCAAATTAAAGGCATAAAGTAATGGGGATAAGGGCAAACCTGATTGGAGAGACCGATGAAATTGAATTGCCCCGTTGGGTTTGCAAAGCAATCTGAGGGTTTATATGAGAGGGAATTGGTTCTTTGCCGATGAGTTCCCTTCAGTCTCTGGAGATTGCTCTGAACTCTGTTAGCTCTTCTCTCACTTTCTTTTTCCTCAGGGTTCTTCTCTCACTATCTTTTTCCCAGACAGGGTAATAGGAATAGAATGAATATTTGTTTCACTGAAACTCTGAATTTATAACCTGATTTTTGTGGACCTATGGGCTCAAATGAGAGAGGTCCAAGTCCAAGATTTTTTCTTTTATTTATTTATTTATTTATTTCGTTTTTTTTTCTTCGTTTTTTTTTCATTTTTTTTATATTAAAAATATTCCGATTGCCATGATGAAATGCAAATGCTAAATGACCTAAAAATGAATGCATGCATGAGGCGTAAAGCGTATGCTTCCAGGAAAAATGAAGGGTAAATTTTGGGGTATTACAGGCCCATATGTTGTTAAGAGGGCCTTTTCAGGCGGTGCTTTGATTCTTACAACTATGAATGGTGAAGATTTCACTCGTCGTGTGAATGCTGATGTAGTCAAGAAATACTTCGCCTAAAAAGTAAAGAACAACTTGCTAAGTTGAAAACCCGAAAGGGCAGCTTAGGCAAAAAAGAGCATCTCGGTGGATTGAAACTCGAAAGGGAGGTCCAGGAAAAAATTAGAGACATAAAACAGAAAGGATTATCCCGATAAATTGAGTACCCCACCTTGGGGCAATTTATGCAAAAAAATTAGGGATTATGGTAAGTTACTGCATCCTGTTGATCTTCAGATTTGAAGACGTTCTTGAGCACAATGGATATCAGGAGTTGGTAGAAGGATTAATGATCATTGTATTCAATGTAACCCTTTTCCATGTAAATTGCCACTTTCAACTTTGTAAAGATCTATGGAGTCTTGTCATTTATAGACTACCATTCTATTAAATAAAGTTGAGCTTTTATCCAATTGTTTCTACTCTTGTTTAATTCAGCCAAATAGTTTTAAATTTTATTATGATCATTTTGAAAATTAAAATTTTAATCAAAATCATATTTTCTTAATCATATAAAAGCATTAATTTTAAGCAATCGATTTCAAAAGGGAATATCAACATTGGTTCGGAAGCAGTAAGCCCTAAGTGTGGAACATCATTGGTTCTCCCCAAGCAGTAGGCGCGATTTCTCTCTCATCTCCGGCAGCAGTGTTCAGCACCCGGTGTTTGTTGATTTCTCCAGGCGGTTAATTCTCCTTTCTCCCCAGCTGAGTTGGTGTTTATTCCCCAGCCAAGTTTATACTTGTTCTCCAACGGAGTGTAGTAGTTCGCATGGTTCCGGCAAGACTTTGGTTTCCTCGCTAGTCGCAATCAGATTCACTCCCAGTCAGAGTTTCCTCCTGGTTTCCGAGCAGCTATTTATGTTTATCCTTTGCGGGGTTGTCTCCCATTTGATGTAGTGTTGACCTAAAATTCCCCGCAGAATCGGTAACACTTTCCTCAGCAGATCTCCTCCTTCCCCATCTAGGGTTTAGCCTTTGGGATGTTGATCTCTCTTCTTCAGCAGTTGTTTCCCTCTTTTGGGGATTGGTCGAGAATTGTATCGATGATTTAAGTCTGCGACATCTTTGTATCCTTTGAGATTATTTTGTCAGCATAATCACATATACACACACATATATGCATTCATACAACTTCATTTTTTGCACTTGTTAATTCATTCTTGTAATTCTTATTCTCTATTATGGTGTTACTTTATCCCCGTACAAATTTGGTGTGCCTGTCCTCCTTCAATTGTAGAGTGTCGACCCCCTAAGCGGAAAGAATTTAACCTTTCTCTCTTCCCCACTAAGTTATTTCCTCGTGGATGATTATTATTTCAGTTTCCTCCACAGTCGAGTATTTGGATGGAACCACTCCCCTTGAGCTACATCCTCATTGGGTTGAGTCCTGATTGACCGTTTCTTTCTAGATCTTACCTAGATAGATGCTTTTGGTTTCCTAAGAGTTTATTATCCAGTAACTGGTAGTATTCTTCTTAGTTGGAAATTTGTTGCTTCTTGCCCAATACCCGGTAAAAGTAACTCTTTTTTATCCCCAACGAATTTGTTTTCACATTTCCCCAGGAAGTATATCCTTGATATGTTCATCCTAACTGGTGACAGATATTTTTTTCCACTGCTTTGAGTCTATCCTGAAGGTTGAGAAAAACAAGAATGGGGGTTTGAATTGTTTTGGAAATAAAAACTTTTTCAGAAATCAGACACACACAGAATAAAAAGGAAATCACATAGAATTTTATAATGGTTTGCTTGAAATTCAAAGTTACTCCAGTCCATCCGGCCAAGGTAATTTCGCCTTCAAAAAGGACTTAATCCACTAATCATGAAAGATTACACAACCAATCGTCTAAGAGAATAATCTCTCAGCCCTCTCAAGTATTCAGACTACGCAGAGTCACTTGAGGAAGTAGTTCAAGCAAGAATATAAATTGTAATGTAAAGTGCTTCTAACAAATAAGCAAGAATTACAGAGTTGTAAGAACAATAGCTTTTCACGTAAGAACAGCAGCTCGTGAAAGATGTGAGAGAATGAAATTTCTTGTGTGTCTCAGGTGTGTTCTCTTATGAAGTATTTCATCCTTTATATAGTCGTTGTGAAGGACCGTTGGAGTGATGATAAAATCTTGGTCATTGAAGAATGTTTAATGTCATTACTCTCCTTGTTTCTTTCTAAAACAGTTTTGAGAGCCTCATTATTTCCTTCTTGAAATAGTTTCTTTCCAAATACAGATTTCTTTTCGGTTACACACTTTGAGATGGTGAGTCTACATCAGAGTCTTGCTAGATCAGAGTTTGCCTTTAGAGGATAAATATGTCTAACTGTATCAGAGTTTCTCAATACTCTAGACTTCTTCAGATTCAGAGTCTGGATTCAGTATTCTTTTGTCAGAGTCTGGCTTCTTTATGTTGCATTGGGTATCTACGTTGATCAGAATCAGAGTCTTCGAGACACATTCTTTCTGAGTAGCATCTGATAATCGAATATTTTCTATCTGATGTAATTTTCTATCTGATGTTTGATCAGAGTCCTGCATACTAAGAGAAAATCTCGTTAGAGTACCATTTTGTTTCATCCTTTGTTATCATCAAAATCTTAGAGATATATTTGTAGAACCAACTTTATTCTTACAATCTCCCCCTTTTTGATGATGACAAAACAATACAGAGTAAAGGTGAAACATAAAAGAAAATCTTAGATCAGATAGAAAAGTGGGCTCCCCCTGAGTTAGATCCTTGGATAACTCAGATGTTCTTACCGGACCTCCCTTGGTTTAGTGCTTTAGCTACTTTCCTGCATATCTTTAGTCATGATTTAGTAATAGATTATTGAAAATGTTTGCAGTGCTTGAGAGGATTTAGTTATGTTTTCATCAAAGTTGTTTTAGTTCTCCCCCGTTTTTGTCAGAATCAAAATGACATAGCAACAAAAAAGGTTGATATTGATAAAGAAGCATTTACAGATAAGCACATACGTCAGAAGGCAGAAAGCAAAGAGAAAATAACAAAACAGAGAAAGCGACAAGCGAATAGCCAAGGTGACTAAGGGTTTGGGGGCGGAGGCATCCTTTGGAGCAGTTGGGACAACATGTTCTAAATGTTGACGTTGACTGAGTCCTGTTGATCCAGCCTGGCCTGAAGTACCTGTTGTTCTTTCTGCAGTTCCTCTAGAGTCTTCAAGACCAAAGGGATGAACCTAGAGTTGGAGTGCTCCCCCTGAGTCAGTTCATCAACGTTGGCTTTGGCAGCAGCTTCTTCAGCATCAGCTTTAGCTTTTGCCTCAGCCTCAGCAGCAGTAGCATCAACCACAGCCTTTTCTTCAGCTTCTCTGATTATGTGAAGTTCTTCTTGGCGCGCTTTCTCTTCAACTTCCTTCCTTTCCTGTTCCTCAGCTTCTCTGGCTAGGTGTCGCAGCCTAAAAAAATAGGAGTGCGAAAAAAACAAAACAACTGGCGAAAAAGGGAAAAGACAGAAGAGTCGCCACCGTGCGTTATTTATCCCCAAAGGAGGGAAAGGAAACGCTCGAAGTAAACCTGGAAAAAGGAAAGGAAAAGACAAGGTCTCGCAACCAAATCTTGGGTTCGGGAGCCGATTATGCGAAGGGAAGGTATTAGCACCCCTACGCATCCGTAGTACTCTACGGGATCCACTTTTGTTGTTCTTGTCTAAAGGGTGTGGGTTTATCTAATGTACTATTTACTAAAAAGGGGTTTAAAGAAAATGACTCGCACGGATGTCGCATCCACTGCATACGTATCTCATCTGAATATGAGAATCAGAGTCTTCGTAGCTCGGTTACCTATGGGTTAAGGGGAAGTGTGCTCGATAAGAAATCACGTCTTATACCTACGTATCTCATCTGGAATGAGAATCAGAGCAAGCCGTAGTTCGGCTAACTATGGGTTTGGTTGTGTTTTGGGGTGAACGACGTTACTACGCAATCTACCAGATGCTCGACCTTTGGAGACTTACTCGCCTGTAGTAGAAGGAGTTAACGTGTTCTTAGGAGAAGAAAAATCAATGAGTTGTTGGTGTTTTAGGGATGCTCATGCAAAAAGGCAGTCCTAGACGAAGAAACCACGCTACCTTAATTGACATGTAAACGAGAGACTATACGAAGCCTAGCAACCCTATGGGGAGACGATCACACCATACAAAACAAACATGCATAAAGTAAACACGCCAACAAGGGGCTCAAAACATACAAGGGTAGGGCTTTAGTCAAGAGGGGTCATATCAACCTCGACAAACAAGCCATGGAAGGGTAATCAAACGGGCTCTTAACCACTGACATTGAACGTCAGGGTGAGCAGATCAGAAGGGTAATGAGGGTACGACCTCATAGCTCTTAACCCTGGACAGGGTGAGCTCATGACAAGGCATGGGGGTTCAGAAAGATGGAACCCTCTCCACTGACTGACCGGACAAAAGATCTTGGGCTTTTATTCTGAAGCATCGACACATAGTGTGATCTTAAAGAACGACGCACTGAATAACGGGGGATTGACTACTAATCCCTTTTATCCGTCGATTGCCTCTTCATGGAGGTCTTTAGCACTGGTGCCTCTTCTGGGAGGTCTTTGGGCACAAAAGTAAACAAACAAAAGAAAACATTGCCTCCTTTTGAGGTCTTCCAGCTAAGAAAGCGGTAAAATGCGGGAAAGATAAAGAGATTAAAAGATCTACCGCACGGATAAGAATCCGAAGTAATAGCAACTAACGACACAAGAAACCCGGAGATCCCTCAAGCTAGCACCACCAAAGAAAGTGAATCAGTATAGGTAATCGGAATAAACCTCCAGGTGGTATCCCACAAATAAAGTGAAACACCAAGCAAGCTATCCCTGCAAGAGTATGTGAGCCCTCACAAAAACTCAACAAACAGGTTAGAGTAACAGGATGGAATCAGGAGAAAACAATGCCATGCCAAACACAAAACAGATTAGAGCAGACAGAAAAGCAACTGCTGTCGCGATCGCTGCTGCTTCGCCTAGCGAGGGCTTAGCGAAGCTTTGCTGCAGGCTCGCCTAGCGATGGTGCTAGCGAACGCTTGCGGGTTCTGGATTTCCCATTGATAACAGTACGATTTTAGGGACTCCAAACCCTATGGTATCCCTTTCAGAAATCAAGTGATCAGACATTCAAAGCATTATTTTACACATTCATGCATATCTAAACCCGCATGCAAAACCTCACGATAATACCTCATACATTCAGAGTATTCAAATTAGAAGCATAAAGTGATAGGAAAAAGGCAAACCTGATTGGAGAGATCGATTAAAATCGAGTGACACGGCTGGGTTTGCAAAGCAATGTTAGGGTTTGCGTGAGATGGAGGTGAAAAAGTGTGTGAGTCAGAGTGAACTTTTCAGAGCTGTCTGGAGGCTGCTGCAGATTAGTTCGTAGGTTTCTGTCTCTACCTCTTTTTTCCTCTCTTTTTTCTCTCCTGAAACTCTGGTATTTATAACCTGATTTTCGTGGCTTGGTGGGCTCAAATGAGGGAAACTCAAGCCCATGACTTTCTGTTATTCTGAAAACGCGCGCGCTTCGCCTAGCGAAGGATCTGTTCGCTTAGCAAGCATGACAGTTCCTTTCGCTAAGCGAACCATTCTGCTCGCCTAGTGAGCATGACAGCCCGGGAACATATTTTTGCTCCTTCAAGATTAGCATTTGGAATGATGAATAGACCCCATTTGAACCTGTTGGAAGTACTCAAGTCTTTCCCTTGTGTTGACTGATCACCTGGATAGAAACCACAAAATGTCTTGGATGATGTTCAAGCTTCTTGGATCTGATTCTGATTGACATGATGAAATGCAATATGAAATGCTAAATGACCTAAAAATAAATGCATGAATGAGGAGGGCAAATTTTGGGGTGTTACAGCTGCCCCTATTCGATCATCAGCTAACCCGAGCAGGATGAAAGCGAACAGCTTATCAGACAAACAGGGTGAGCTGTGATTGAATACCAAAGACAGACCGAAAATTTGCACTCTGAGAACACCGCAAAAATGTTGAAATACACCACGCTGTTCATTGTTCTTCCGATCCTCTGGCTGACTCTGAATCAGTCTTCTGACTTAACCTGGAGTTTCGATCCTCTGGCTGAATCTATACTCAATTTAGTCCTCTGGTTGGATATTAATTTTGATCCTCGGGCTGGATACGATTTTGATCTTCTGGCTAGATCTACTTCGATCTTCTGGCTAGATCTTTTTTTTGTTTCGATTCTCTGGCTGAATCTACTTCGATCTTCTGGCTAGATCTTCTTGTTTCGATTCTCTGGCTGAATCTACTTCGATCTTCTGGCTAGATCTTCTTGTTTCGATTCTCTGGCTGAATCTGATTTTCGGTCTTCGGGCTAGACCTGACTTCGATCTTCTGGCTAGATCTTCTTTTGGATTCTTTGGCTGAATCTATTTTCTTTGATTCTCTGGCTGAATCTATTTTCGGTCTTCGGGCTAGACCTAACTTCGATCTTCTGGCTAGATCTGGATTGTTTCGATTCTCTGGCTGAATCTATTCTCTTTGATTCTCTGGCTGAATCTATTTTCGGTCTTCGGGCTAGACCTGACTTCGATCTTCTGGCTAGATCTGGATCTATTTGATGATAAATTCCCATCATCAGGATCTCGCATCTGAGGCATGCGCTGGTTGACCCTCTTTCGAAATCTACACCCAATCTTCATATTAGATATGCAGCTTCGAGAATATTCCACTTTTTGGGCTTCGTACATATTCTTCAGGCTAGAACATGTCGTAACGACCCTTCAATTAGACTTTTGTTTTCTAAATTGCAATCCGCGGGCTGGATCCTCTTGTAGGTTGATTTTCTGTTGAATTGTCAATCTATCCCTCTAGCTGGCTTGATGGGGAAATAACGCTTGCAGGCGACTGTCTGGCTGAATCTTCAAGTTGAACCTCAGGCTGGCTCTTTGGAAAACGATTCTCAGGCTGAATCTTTGAACTGGCCCTCATGCTGGATCACATGCACTCGATCCTCTGGCTGAATCTCATGACTTTGGTTGTAAAGTAATTCTTCAGTCTGCTTTGAAGAACCTGTTTATCAGCTTATGTGTATTCTTGATATGATATGCATGCAAATGCAAATGTTATGTATGGTGCGAAAAGAAATCTGCTTGGGGAAGCAAACTCCGGTAGGGAACGGATCGCTGTATCAATCCTTGAATGCTCTGTGGGGAATGATCCGTCTGCCGGGACCGGGGAGCCACCGAAAATAAATCGGCTCTCCTTTTTTTCTTTGAAAAGTTGACCTTGCTGGGGGGTATCAACTACGAGAACTTTTCTTGACGAGGCTCTGTGAGGAGAGTTTGTGGGGAAAGCACTTCCTGAGGAAATGTCGTAGGAATCGACCTTTACTGGGGATATGAACTTGCTGATCGTCCTCAGGCTGAGGATCAAAACAAATCTGTTAAAAATAATCTGCTGGGAAATGGGATGAGCACCGGGAATACCACCCTCTTGTCTGTCGGGTATGCAACTACTCCGTTGTTGCCAGGGATACAAGGTGCAACTCTACTGGGGGACATGCTCTGCTGAGGAGAGACTTTGTCAACCGCTTGGGGATGAGGTTCATGACTTGGCATCCGGTTCCTGTGACCTGCAATCACACACGATCTACCAAACCGCTGCCCTCACGTCTTGCCAACTGCTCCAGATTCTGGCTCTCTTTATTCTTCTTGTAACCGCTAGCTATTTAAATTTCAAATTTCTCCCGCCCAGATGCTAGGAAGACGCTGTCTTCTACGCCTTTGGCATAAAAGAAAAATTCTTTAAGTCTCAGACTTCACCTCAATCGACAGAATGGCCTGTCGACCAAACATGTTCTCCTGTCGACTTCAACCCTTGACTTGTGTTTTTCTCACTCTTATTTGCCTCAAACACCTCTTCATCCCCTGATGGGGTACAACCCCCAAATTCATAGGACTCTATCACTAACTATGCTTTTAGCATCCTTTAGAGATTTTTCGTGGTAACAAAATGCCCCCCAGAGATGCCATTTTCGATTGTCGTGTCTGCAAACGTGGGAATATGGGCATACGTGTCGAAAATGGAAGCTCTAACGCTCACTCTTCTCTGCTCAGGGTTTAACCCCTATAAAACCCTCACTCCTTCTTCTTCTTCTCTTTTTTCGCCCTCTTGCTTCAGCATTTACTTATCTCCTGCGCTCTGTGAAAATTCTTCTTCTCCCAAACGAAAATCTTCCATTTTCTCCATGGCAAGCTCCAACAGACCCTCTGCTGCTAAACTCACGCATCCTATCAACATTGATGGCAGGGAGTATGTTCCTGAGCCTCCGTTTGCAGAAGAGAAAGCAAAAATCTGGTGTTCTCAGGTATTAATTCCTCTTTCTTTGGCTGATGAACCTTTAGCGTTCTTAGGTCCTCTCCCAGAAAACCGATACCCGGAGATTACCAGGACAGATTTTTCCCTTTTCCCCTCCAGTCACATTTCTGAACCTGTGATTTCTGCTCAACAACCTTTTTCCCTTCGCTACGTCGACAGGAACTTCAGGACTGCTCCTCCCAGAAGTTGTCCTAAGTTTTATGCTTGGATGGACCGATTGGAATCAGAAAAAATCGACCATTGGAAACGGACATGCATCTACACCCTTTTACAGATTGCCCGTTGTGGCCCTCCCCAATCTTGTGGCATGTTATTAGCTGCCCTTCAATTCTGGGAGAGTTCGACCAACTCCTTCCATACTAAGTGTGGCATGATCACGCTGACACTTCTGGACATTGCTGCCATCACTGGCTTGAAACCGACTGGCGAAGTCTTCGACTGCGAAGCTGTAGCGCCAATTTCCTTGAAGTTCGACATTGGTGACTCTCGCAAGCCAACATACAACAATTTTATTGATCATCATGCCACCTCTGCAGGCCCTGTGACCGACGAGGAACATGTGGCTTTCTTGACCCTCTTGCTATCCCGCTCTGTCTTCTGTTCTAGATCTATGTAGGTAGCCAAACACTTTGCTCTCCTGGCAACCCAACTGCACCAAGAGCGTGACATTGCCTTGGGCCAACTGATTTTAGCTTCTCTCTATGAGTCTCTATCTGAGGTTGTTTGCCAAATTAGACTCTTCGACCCCGATAACTCCAGAAAGAAAAATGTGTTGGTCCATGGCCCTTTCTGGTTTTTGCAGTTGTGGCTCAATGCCACTTTCTCCAAAGATATAGCCCCCTACGGGATGAGGAGGGTTGCGTGTCCCCCAGAGGAACGACACCTTATTTGGAAATGGCTAATCCCTCTGACGCCTATCGACAAAAACTTCCCCGACCTCCAAGTGTTTCGACTTTTGTTCAACATCATGCTGACCCGAGTCGATTTTCTACCTTCTATGGCCCCTTTCAGTCGTCGAACTGAGGGTCCTGCGTGGCTCACCAGACCTTTCCCTCCGACTGACGGGGAACATAGAGATGAAACCTTCCTCATTTGGAGGCGTCTTCTGGTCCCTCGCTTCCTGTCGGCTGAAACCTCCAGTAGCAATCCTGGCTTAGTGGCTTATCAGCCTAACCTTGTGGCCAGGCAATTTGGCCTTTGCCAATTCATTCCTAAATCCCTGTTCTCCTCTCAAGAATTGCTCGCCAATATCATCTGCGGTCAACCTTGGAGCGAGATCGAAGAGGAACTTGAAACCATTTGGAAAAACCGACCACGTCTCCCTTCTCTTCCTTTTCGACCAACTTACTACTGTACCAAAGAATTCCATGATTGGTGGCAGTCGTATTTTACCATTTATGTTGGCGCTCCTGAGGCCAAACTATCTGAATTAACTGAAGCTTTTGTTCATTTGTAGGCAAAGTCGACCAAGTGTAAGGCTCTTCATGTCAAATAAATTCGTGCTTTCCAGAATTATTTCCAAGTTGTGTATCGACCAGATAATCTTCGTGGGACCATCTGGGAGGCTGCGGTCGAACTAAAGGCGAAAGTAACCGACAGGCTTCCAAAACTTAAAATCCCCAGTTACGCGAAAGACAAGTATCTTTACGCTCTTCACTTTGGAAACCTCAAGTTCCCTCCTCTACCATCTAGCCCTTTGGCTTTGGCCTTTGGTCATTTGGTTCCGGTGTGGTTTTATTGTCCCATTTCATACGTACAAAACGCCTCTAAGAAAAAGGCCGACAGAGTGGTCCCGACGAAGCATTATCTGCCTGACTACTCAGGGCCACTTCATATTGATCCTCAATATGTTAGTGTGTTCGAATCCACGCAACTTGGTAACAATTCTCTGGAAATTTTAACACTTCCCTTTAGCTGAATTTCGTCGCTCACTTGCGTTTCTTTTGTTTATTTGCAGCGATCCCTCTAGATCCTATAGGTCTTGCACCTGCTAAGCAACCTACTCCTTCGACACAAGAGGCTCAGGTTCGACTTTGGCTGAGTTGCTGTTTCCTTTGGCTTTTTGTTTTTATTCTTAGCCATCCTCTCCCTTCTTGCAGGCTGCTCTTGAGAAATCCTCTAATGATGATGAGCGCCCCATTGCTCAAGTCTTGAGGAAGCCCAGTTCTTCTGTATGCACGTATCTGTCCCATTTCCATTTACTCTTGTGACTTCTTAAGGGAAATACTACATGGTCTCTAATATCTCACTTGTGTGCAGGGTCAACACCGTTCGACAGAACCCACTGTCTCCTCTCACTCCAAAAAATCCAAAAAACACAAACGCTTTGCCCCCACAGGCTCTGAGGTATTTCTTGTCGGCTTATCTGCTCTTTTGGCTAGAATATCTGCTTATAACCTCTCTTCGTGTCTCCAGCACACCTCCTAGCATAAATCCAAAAGCCACCATGGCCACAAGAGGAAGAAGCATGACTCTCCCTCCAGGAGTGGTGAAACCAAGAAGAAGAGGCACCATACAATGCCCACTCCGGAGGTTCCTGCTGAAGACATCAACACTATTGTGGTCGACACTTCCATCCTCGACAAGGTTCCTGATCCAGTTGTGGGAGGTTCACAGTCGACTGGCACCTCCCCTGCTGCTGCCTTGGGGAAGGAAAATCAGGATGCAGTCTCCCCTGCGTCGACACAGGTATTTACCTGTTTTCATATTTACTCTTTTGGATTTTTGTACTTCTCTTACACATTTTTTTCCTTACTGCAGGCTGACGCCTCTGCTGAGCCGACTCAACCTGTTGCCGACTACAGTCCCTCGTCGCCGGTTTCTTCTCTCGCTCTCCCATTTCAGTCTGTCGTCATACTCTAGTAATCTTCAGAAGGTATTTCATACTGCCTTTGGGTTCTGACCGCCTGGACCTGAATCTCTACTGGCAACACTGCGTCATGCCCATACACCAGTCGAGATGGGGTTGTTCCAGTCGCTTCTTTTGGTAACGTTCGACACGCCCACAAAGCTTGGTCTAACGTCTTATGCCAATTTCTTGGCTTCTTTCCTATGTGTTTCTTTATTAGGCTGATGATCACCTTATTAGCAGCTTCGACTTGGCCATTCTTCTGTGCGTAATAGGGGGTAGAAGTCAGTAATTTGATTCCCATTTCTTTTGCAAAATCTTGCACTTTTCGACCAGTGAAAATTGACCCCTGGTCGATTGTAATTGTTTCTGGGATGCCAAATCTGCAGATGATATAACTCTGGACAAAATCTATCACAGCTTCTTGGTCTACATTTGTTAATGCTACGGCTTCGACCCATTTTGTGAAATAGTCGATGCCGACTAACACATACCTTTGCTGTTTCGACGAGGCTGGTTTTATTTCTCCTATAACATCCAGAGCCCATCCTCAAAATGGCCAGGGCTTCACAATTGTATGCAGCTTGCTTGCAGACACATGCTGTATGCCCCCATGTAATTGGCATTCTTGACAGCCTTTAGCAAATTCAATGCAATCTTTCAGCATTGAAGGCCAATAAACTCCTGAGCGCATCAAGAGCCATTTCATCTTCAAACCTTCTTGATGCGCCCCACATGCCCCGCTATATATGAAGGTGAGAAAAACAAGAAAGGGGGGTTTGAATTGTTTTGGAAAATAAGCGCTTTTGCAAAATAAAATCACACAGGATTTTATACTGGTTCGCTTATAACACAAAGCTACTCCAGTCCACCCGGCCAAGGTGATTTCGCCTTCAACAAGGACTTAATCCACTAATCTTGAAAGATTATTACAACCAACGTCTAAGAGAAAGATCTCTTAGTCCTCTCAAGTATACAGACTGCGCAGAGTCACTTGAGGAATTAAAACAATTGAGGTAAAAACAGAATTTGTAATCTAAAGTGCTTCTAGGATAAAGCAAGTATTACAACAATTTGAGCAGATAAGAATTTTCACGTAATGAGCAAAAGCTCGTGAAAGATTAGAGAGGGAGTTGAGTAATTTTGTGCGTTCAGGTATATCTCTCAATGAGGTTCGCCGTTCTTTATATAGAGGTGAAAAACGACCGTTGTAATGATGGCAAATTTTTAGTCTTGATGAGAGTTAAATGCCATTACTTCGTTGTTTCTTGCCAAAACAAGTTTGTCTCCCTGAATAACTTCTTTCCAAATATAGTTCTTTCCATTTGAAGTTGAAGTTGCCGTTATTCTTTTTGGATAATGAAATCCATTATCAGCGTCTGCGTTATTCTCTTAATCTGAGATCTTGAGATGTGGCTTCAGAGCTTCTGATAGTTCTGATCCTTTTAGAATTCTGATGTACCGTTGCTCAGAGTCAGAGCTTCTAGAGCGTCCTTTTTCTTCAGATGCTTCTGATATTCTGATATGATGTTGCTCAAAGTCAGAGCTTCTAGAGCGCGTTTCTACTTCAGATGCTTCTGATCTTCTGCTAATTTGTATCTGATTTGATTTTGTATCTGATGACGTGATCAAATTCTTTCTTCTTGTTTAGAGTCCTGCACACTTAGGAACTTTTCGTTAGAGTGCCATTTTTGGTTTCATCCTTTGTTATCATCAAAATCTTGGAATCTGTTGTAGAACTATTTTTGTTCTTACAATCTCCCCCTTTTTGATGATGACAAAATAAACTCAAATGACAGATGAAACATTCAAAAATAAAGAGTTAATCAGATCAGATAGAAGTGAGCTCCCCCTGAGATAGGCTAGGGAGTTCAGAAGTTCTTACCAGAGCTTCCAAGCAGTGAGGTTTCTCGATACCTTTCTGCAATTTCTTAAGTCAAGTATTAGATAGATTTATTTTATAGAAAAAATATGTTTGCAGAGTGCTTGAGGCATTAGGCAATTTTTCATCAGAGCTATTTGATTTCTCCCCCTTTTTGTCAGAATCAAAAAGACATAGAAAAATAAGCAGGAAGAAAAATATATATATATATATCCAGATAAAAACAAAACATCAGAGACAAAGATAAGCAAAAACAACAAGCAAAAAAAAAATCCTAAGTGCCTAAGGGTTGGGAGGAGGAGGCATTCTCTGAAGTAGTTGAGTCAGCAGGTTCTGGATGTTGGCGTTGACTGTGTCCTGTTGATCCAATCTGGCTCGGACTTCCTTCTGCTCTTTCTGAAGCTCCTCAAGGGTTCTGAGAACTAGAGGGGCAAACGTAGAGGACTCCCCCTGAGTCAGAGCATTCTGTGCTTCAGTAGCGGCTTTAGCTTCAGCTTCAGCAGCAGTTTGTGCTTCAGCTTCAGCAGCAGCATCGGCTAGTGCTTTGGCTTCAGCTTCCCTTATCCTCAAAAGTTCTTCTTGTCTTGCTCTTTCTTCTTCTTTCCTTCTGGCTTCTTCTTCAGCTTCTCTGGCCAAGCGCTCCTGTAGTCTTGCCTCAGCGTCTCTGATGAAGTCGTTTCTGACTTGCTCAGAGATGTGTTTCAGTTTAAAGGCCTCAGATGTCATCCAGCCAATGACTCTGTTCCAGTGTGTCCTAACAGAGTCAGGATCATCACTGATACCAGAGTTGATGGTAAGAGACTTGACCTTTTCAACTGATGCTCCTGCAAACAGCATAATTGCTTCCTCTAGGGTTGGCAGGGAATGTTCTGGTTCAGATGGTTGAGGTGGAGAGTTTGGAGGGCTTAGGTTGAGAGTTGGAGGTTCAGCGGAAGTGTTTGGAGGGGTAATGTCAGAGGTATGGAGGTCAGAGGGTTGAACATCAGATGGAGTGACGGTTGGTTGTTCTGTCGGTGGTGAAGTTACTTCAGGTTCAGGTGGAGGTTGTTATGGATTACGGTTTAGAGTTTGAAGTTGGGCTAGAGTGGGGGAAGTGGGGTCAGAGGATTCTGTGTCAGAGGAAAGGACAAAATAGGGAGGTGATTCTGGGGCTGAGGATGAGGAAGTGGTTTGATTCATTTCTTCAGCTTCAGATATGGGTAGGGAGGTATTGGCAAGATTGAATTTGGGTAGTGGTTGAGATGTTCTGGTTGTTGAAGGAGGGGTTTCAGATGTGGTGTAGATGGGTGTTGGTAGAGGAGTAGAAGAAGCAAGTTGCTGTACAGAGGGAGCAGTAGAGGCAGACTTACCAGAAGACTCTTGTAGAGGTGCTGGAGGTCTTGATTCAGAAGTTTCCCCTAGCTTTGCTTTCTTCGCCTTGGATGCCTTCTCAGATGGACCTCTTTTAAACCTCACGAAGTCTGGAGCTGAATCTGGCAGTTCGCTCAGTCTGAAATCTGATATGTCCACTCCTTCATCCTTCAGACGTTGGAGGTAGTGGAGAATTGCTTCTTTGGGTTCATCCTTGTAGAACTTACATAGACCATTTGGCATATACCTCTGATCTTTTAAGGCTTCCCAAGAAGTGTCCAGAGTAGGTTTAACGTGAATCTTCTCCAGAATCCCCATGCTCTTCAGATTCTTGGAGTTCAGAGGCCTTCCAGTTTCTATTGCCAAGTCGTCCATGAGGTTGTGTTTTATCATATGGTCCACGAGACCATTTTCTATCAGCACATCTGAGAGGAGTCTTCCCAGAGGAATGTAAGTTCTGGGTTTCATGTTATTCCTGGTTTCCCGTACAGAATCTCTGAGGTATTTGAAGAGGAGTGCAGGGAGGCAAAGCTTCAGACCTTTATGAATACAGTACAAAATACATTTCTGATCTGTATTGATGTAATCTGATGAGTTTGATGCTGGGCGATGATGAATAGTACCCAGAATGATTTTGAGCCACACCCGGAGATTCTGATGTAGTTCCTTGTTCTTTAAGGGGTTTCCTTCTGTGTTGAGTTTGAAGATTGTGGGGTTGATTTCATGAGCAATGTATTTCGCCCTGGGATTTATGTTGTAAATCCTTCTTCCTCCAGCTTTCTCCATGTTCAGCAAGGCAGCGATTGACTTTTCAGTAATCACAATTTTTACACCCAAAACGTAGAAGACGATGAAATGATCGTCAGCATCAGCAAACCTCCAGAATTCCTTAATGAGATTAGGGTAAACTGGACCGTAGAGGCGTTGAAAGTAGTTTCCCCAACCTTGTTGATGAAGTTCTTCAGTGAGGTCTACGCCATTTCTCTTCATGTTGTTAAAATCCACCAGGGATTCACACAGCACGTCCAGTTTCTCGAAAGGAGTTGCAAGATTTATATGAGGCTCACGGTCAAGAATGTGAGGCTCCTTGTAAACTGGTGTTGTGGTTACGCCCGTAACGGTTGGAGTAGATGTGCTTTGAGCTGCGTTGCTGGAGTTCATTTGCTGAGAATAGTTGAATACAGATTGTTGTTGAGAATCCATTGTTGATGAAGAACGGGAAGAAGATGAACTGTTTGCAGAAATGCCTGAGAGAACTTGGGTTGAACAAGTGAGTGAGAGTGAAGTGTGTGTGAAGTGTGAGAGAAGTGTTTAAATACCCAAAAGAAACGCATGCAAAACGACACGCAAATCAGAGTTAACACAAAAACCAAGTTAGCACGTTTAGAGGAAGAAATGATTATGGCTCATTAATGAATGTCTAATCCCAACAGTATGCACACTGCTCGAGGAGATCTCAAACGTCTGTCCTTTGAATTACTTCTGGACAACTGTCTAGAAGTTCCAAGGTTAGACGCAATTCACTCCACGTGTTTGCTTTATCTGATCTTCAGGAATACCAAACGAATGGTTCCTGGAGATTTCTAACTCAGATATCTTCTTAACTTGGTAGAAGTATCAGAGTCAGAGGCAGAAACTCATTTGTTTATGTCAGAGTCTCATTTTACATCTTCAGAGGCACAATTTATTCAGGGCAATTTTGAATGTTCAGATTTTCTAAGATAAAAAGAAATCTATCTTCAGCTAAAGGCTTAGTAAAGATATCTGCCCATTGATGATCTGTGTCAATGAACTTCAATGTTACTATCCCTTTCTGAACATAGTCTCTGATAAAATGATGTTTTATTTCAATGTGCTTGGCTCTGGAGTGTAGAATGGGATTCTTACTTAAACAAATGGCAGCAGTATTATCACAAAAGATAGGAATGTTACTCTCGAAGATTTGCAGATCTTCTAACTGATTCTTCATCCAGAGCATCTGAGTTGTGCACAGTGATGCTAAGATGTATTCAGCTTCTGCAGTTGATAGAGCGATAGTTGACTGTCTTTTGCTGGCCCATGATACCAGATTGTTTCCTAGGAGCTGACAATTTCCAGATGTGCTTTTTCGTTCCAATCTATCTCCTGCGTAATCTGCATCACAGTAACCCGAAAGTCTATACTTTGATGTTTTCTCATACATCAGGCCCAGGTTAGGAGTTCCTTTCAGATATTTGAAAATTCTCTTAACTGCTGTTAAGTGAGTTTCTCTAGGATCTGATTGGAATCTGGCACATAGACAGACACTAAAGAGAATATCAGGTCGAGTAGCAGTCAGATAGAAAAGGGAGCCTATCATACCACGATAGAGCTTCTGACAAACCTTTTTACTGACTTCTTCCTTTTCAAGAATGCATGTTGGATGCATGGGAGTCTTTGCAGAGTTGCATTCAGCCATGTCAAATTTCTTCAGAACATCTTTTATGTATTTGCTTTGATGAATGTACGTGACTTCTGAAGTTTGGTTAATTTGAATTCCCAGAAAGAACTTTAGTTCTTGCATTAAGCTCATTTCAAATTCTGCCTGCATTAACTCATAGAATTCTTGACAAACAGAGGCGTTAGCTGAACCAAAGATAATATCATCAACGTATATCTGGCATATCATGAGATCATTGTTAAGGTTCTTACAGAAGAGTGTGGAGTCAACTTTCCCTCTGATAAAATTGTGTTCCAGAAGAAAGTTACTTAAACGTTCATACCAAGCCCTAGGAGCTTGTTTAAGTCCATATAAAGATTTTTTAAGTTTAAAAACATGTTCTGGAAAATTTGGATTTTCAAAACCTGGAGGTTGGTTGACATACACTTCTTCTGATATGTAACCATTAAGGAATGCGCTCTTGACATCCATTTGATATAATTTAATAGAATGGTTTATAGCGAAAGATACAAGAAGACGAATAAATTCTAACCTTGCGACTGGAGCAAAGGTTTCATTGTAGTCAATACCTTCTTGTTGACTGTAACCTTGAGCTACCACTCGAGCTTTGTTTCTGACGACTTCTCCTTTCTCGTTCAACTTGTTTCTAAATACCCATCTGGTTCCGATAACGTGAGTGCCTCTGGGCTTGGGAACAAGATCCCAGACATCATTCTTTTTGAATTGATCTAACTCTTCTTGCATGGCTGAAACCCAGTCGTTATCTTGAAGTGCTTCATCACAAGACGTAGGCTCGATCAGAGACACTAGTCCCAGAGGAGTCTCTTCAGAGGTCTTGAAGGTAGATCTGGTTCTGACAGGTTCGTCTTTGTTGCCCAGAATCAATTCTTCAGATATGTTGAGGCGACTTTTAGCTTTCTTTGGGATTAATGGAGGATTAATTTCCTCAGAAATCTGAGTGGTAGTTGCTTCTGGAGCTTTGTCAGATCCTGCAAGAGTGATTTCTAAATCTGCAAAATTTTCAACTAGCTTTGACTTTTCAGGGTCAAGCTTATCGTCAAATCTGACATGAATTGATTCTTCCACAATTTTGGTTTTTGTATTGTATACTCTGTAGCCTTTAGAGCGTTCTGAGTATCCTAACATAATACCTTTCTGTGCTTTGGAATCAAACTTGTTCAGATGTTCTTTAGTGTTTAAAATAAAGCAAGAACATCCAAATGGATGAAAGTATGAAATGTTTGGTTTTCTTCCTTTACACAGTTCATAGGGAGTCTTTTCCAGAATAGGTCTTATGGAGATTCTATTCTGAATGTAACACGCTGTATTTACAGCTTCGGCCCAAAAGTGCTTAGCCATATTAGTTTCGTTGATCATAGTTCTGGCCATCTCTTGGAGTGTCCTATTCTTCCTCTCTACAACTCCATTTTGTTGTGGAGTTCTAGGGCAGGAGAAATCATGGGATATTCCATTAGAGTCAAATAATTCCTCAAAGGATTTATTTTCGAATTCCCCACCATGATCACTTCTGACTCTGACAATTTTAGAGTCAAATTCTTTTTGCACTTTGGAGCAGAAACTAGTGAATACAGAGTGAGACTCACTCTTGTGTTTAAGGAATTTCACCCATGTCCAGCGACTGAAATCATCAACAATGACTAGTCCGTACTTCTTTCCATTGACTGATGTTGTTTTCACAGGACCAAATAGATCAATGTGAAGAAGTTCCAGAGGCTTAGAGGTAGTAACAATAGTTTTCTTTTTGAAAGATGTTTTTGAAAATTTTCCTTTCTGACATGCTTCACATAGAGCATCTGAAGAGAACTTCAGTTTAGGTAGGCCTCTGACTAACTCGAGTTTATTTAGCTGAGATAGTTTCCTCATGCTAATGTGGCCCAAGCGTCTATGCCATACCCATTGCTCTTCGTGAACAGACATCAGACATTTCACATTTTGTTCTTTTAAATCAGAAAGATTAATTTTATAAATATTGTTTTTCCTCTTGCTTGTGAATAAGACAGAACCATTGTTTTGATTTATGGCTTTACATGTTTTTTGATTAAAGATCACATCATAACCGTTATCACTTAATTGACTTATGGATAACAAATTATGCATTAATCCTTCTACGTAAAGGACATCAGATATAGAGGGAAGAGTACCATTACCAATAGTTCCGGAGCCTCTGATCCTTCCTTTCTGATCTCCTCCGAAGCCTACGAATCCAGCGTCTTTAAGTTCCAGGCTTTGGAACATAGACTTTCTTCCCGTCATGTGTCGCGAGCATCCAGAGTCCAGGTACCATGACTGGTGTTTGAACTTTGCTGCATAAGGTATCTGCAACATAAACAATCTTATCTTTTGGTACCCAGAGTCTCTTGGGTCCTTTCTGATTAGTTTTCCCAGAGTTTCTTATTACTTTGGGTTTTCTAGCATTTTCAAATTTTTGTTCTTGTGTGTGTGTATAGTGATATGAAAATGGGGATTTAGGTTGGTCACTAGTAGGAGTTTTATCTTCCTTAGGATCATACCCAATTCCTCTTTTATTGTTCTGACTGACTCCATAAATCATGGATGCCATAACACTCCTTCCTATCCCATTTTTCAGAAACTTTTGAAATGCCTTTTCATATTTATAAATTATCGTGTTTGAGGTTTGTGGAGCTTGAGATAACGCTTCTTCCAGTTTTGAAAATTTTTTCTTTGCAGCATTTCTTTCTAAAGTCAAACTTCTGTTTTCATCTTTTAGTTGTGAAATAGTTATCTCAAGTTTGCCACACTCTTCAAACTTATCTTCAAGGCAATCTTTTACAGCTTTAAATTTTTGTTTTAGTTTCTGATATGAGCTAAGAGTTTCAGACAAGCATGATTCTAAGTCAGATCTAGAGAGTTCAGAAAATACCTCTTCAGATTCTTCATCTGAACTGTTTCTGGATGTGGTAGCCATGAATGCCACATTGGCCTGTTCATCAGAGTCAGATTCTGATGAGTCAGATTCACTGTCATCCCAGGTAGCCATTAATCCCTTCTTAGTTCTGAGGGGATTTTTCTTGAAGCTTTCTTTTCTGGAGCTGTCTTTCTTTAGCTTGGGGCATTCATTCCTGTAGTGACCTGTTTCTTTACATTCATAACAAGTAACATCTTTGTTAGTTTTACCTTTTGAGGTTGATTCTGATCTATCCCCTCTGGGTCTTGGTCTTCTGAAGTTGTTGTTCCTCTTTTTCCAGAGTTGTTTAACTCTTCTGGTCAGGAGGGACAATTCTTCTTCATCATCAGAATCTTCCTGTTCAGAGTCATCCGCATCTTCTGTTTTGGCCTGGAATGCTTTGTTTCTGTCAGATTTGCGTCTTTCAGGTCTGGACTTTAATGCTACTGATTTGTTCTTCTTCTGAGGCTCATCTTCCTCTAGTTCTATCTCATGGCTTCTAAGGGAACTGACAAGCTCTTCAAGACTGATGTTGTTCAGATCTTTTGATAGCTTCAGAGCAGTGACCATGGGTCTCCACTTCTTTGGCAAGCTTCTGACTATCTTTTTGACGTGGTCTGCAGTTGTGTATCCTTTGTCTAGAACTTTGAGACCTGCAATAAGAGTTTGGAATCTAGAGAACATTACCTCTATGGCTTCGTCATCCTCCATTTTGAAGGCTTCATACTTCTGGATTAGAGCCAGAGCCTTTGTTTCTTTGACCTGAGAGTTTCCTTCATGAGTCATCTTCAGAGAATCAAGTATATCTTTAGCTGTTTCCCTGTTGGTGATTTTTTCATACTCATTCTAGGATATGGCATTGAGAAGTATCGTTCTGGCTTTGTGATGATTCTTGAATACGCGCTTTTGATCGTCTGTCATCTTACTTCTGGGAACTTCAACTCCAGCATTAGTTACAGGAGGTGTGTATCCATCTGTGACAATGTCCCAGAGATCAGCGTCATAACCCAGAAAGAAACTTTCAATTCTATCTTTCCAGTAATCGAATTTCTCTCCATCAAAAACAGGAGGCTTAGCATTGTAACTGTCTCTTTCGTTTGTCTGGGCCATAGTTTTTCTCGTTCTGGATCTCTCTACATTGTTAAGTGTTTGATTAGAAAATCAATAACAGAGCCGAAGCTCTGATACCAATTGAAGGTGAGAAAAACAAGAAAGGGGGGTTTGAATTGTTTTGGAAAATAAGCGCTTTTGCAAAATAAAATCACACAGGATTTTATACTGGTTCGCTTATAACGCAAAGCTACTCCAGTCCACCTGGCCAAGGTGATTTCGCCTTCAACAAGGACTTAATCCACTAATCTTGAAAGATTATTACAACCAACGTCTAAGAGAAAGATCTCTTAGTCCTCTCAAGTATACAGACTGTGCAGAGTCACTTGAGGAATTAAAACAATTGAGGTAAAAACAGAATTTGTAATCTAAAGTGCTTCTAGGATAAAGCAAGTATTACAACAATTTGAGCAGATAAGAATTTTCACGTAATGAGCAAAAGCTCGTGAAAGATTAGAGAGGGAGTTGAGTAATTTTGTGCGTTCAGGTATATCTCTCAATGAGGTTCGCCGTTCTTTATATAGAGGTGAAAAACGACCGTTGTAATGATGGCAGATTTTTAGTCTTGATGAGAGTTAAATGCCATTACTTCGTTGTTTCTTGCCAAAACAAGTTTGTCTCCCTGAATAACTTCTTTCCAAATATAGTTCTTTCCATTTGAAGTTGAAGTTGCCGTTATTCTTTCTGGATAATGAAATCCATTATCAGCGTCTGCGTTATTCTCTTAACCTGAGATCTTGAGATGTGGCTTCAGAGCTTCTGATAGTTCTGATCCTTTTAGAATTCTGATGTACCGTTGCTCAGAGTCAGAGCTTCTAGAGCGTCCTTTTTCTTCAGATGCTTCTGATATTCTAATATGCTGTTGCTCAAAGTCAGAGCTTCTAGAGCGCGTTTCTACTTCAGATGCTTCTGATCTTCTGGTAATTTGTATCTGATTTGATTCTGTATCTGATGACGTGATCAGATTCTTTCTTCTTGTTTAGAGTCCTGCACACTTAGGAACTTTTCGTTAGAGTGCCATTTTTGGTTTCATCCTTTGTTATCATCAAAATCTTGGAATCTGTTGTAGAACTATTTTTTTTCTTACAATATATGCTTGACACGGCCACGTATGCCTCACTTTCTCCTAGGCATTTCAGTAACACTCCTTCGACCGTCTTTTTGAATAATTCATCATTTACCAAGACGTAGCTAAGGGCCATATATTTTATCTTTCGATCTATTGACCCTACGGGATTGCATAAGTAATCGACTAATGGTTTACGCCAATCACTTCCCCCCCCTCCCCATCGTCGACGGCCAGAATTTCAAAATGATTTTTATCTACGGCTCCCAACTTCACAATCGACAAATTTGACGGTGACAACACTGTCGCTCGTACTTTCTCTCTTACTTGGACCTTTTCATCCTGATCTTTCGACGCTTTGTACCCTGACGCCTCTTGTGCCAAATCGTTTGCTCTTTGGTTCTCTTCTCATGGTATGTGTTGGAGGCTGACTTGCTCGAACCTCTTGATTAATCTGATGCTGACCACAAAATACATGATTAAATTTTCTTTAACACACCTATACTCTTTTGATGCTTGTTTAATCACTAACTCCGAGTCTCCCATAATTTCGACATTTCTTGCCCCCAATTCTAGCAGTAGTTCAAGTCCTATGATCAGTGACTCATATTCTGCTTCATTATTTGTGCATACCCCTTCGATTCTGTATTTGAACTCTGCTGGAATTCCATCTGGAGAAATCATGACTCCTCATATCCCAGATCCATGCTTATGTCTTGAACCGTCGAAGTATAACCTCCATGGTGCTAAATCTACGTAATTCTGCGCCATTTCGACCATTGAGTGGTCGACAAGGAAATCCGCTACTACCTGCCCTTTCATCGCTTTCAAGGGTACGTATGTCAGGGAGTATTCTGTTAACGCTAAAGCCCATTTCCCAATTCGACTATGCAAAATTGGCTTAGATACCATGTGTTTAATAATATCAAAGTGGGAAGATACGTACACATCAACAGACTTGATATATTGCTTTAGTTTCATACAAGAGAAATACAGGCATAGACATAGTTTTTCTATATCACTATACCTAGTTTCAGGGTCATTAAGCATTCGACTAAGGTAATACACAGGTCTTTCAACACATTTTTCATCCTCTTGGACTAACATACTTCCTATAGTCGATTTTGAGGCTGCAATATACAGTCTCATTGGCCTATGCCTAACATGAGGGGTCGGTACTAGAGGCCTAGTCAAGTACTCTTTGATTTTGTCGAAAGCCTCTTGGTGCTCATCCTTCCACTTGAAATCCTCGTTCTTCAGTCGAAGTAGTGGGGAGAAGGCTTTTGTTTTGCCACTTAGATTTGATATAAATCTTCTAAGAAAATTTATTTTTCCCAGAAAAGATTGCAGCTCTTTTTTGGTCGACGTAGGCTTGACGTCCATAATGGCTTTTGTCTTGCTTTGGTTTACTTTGATACCCTTTTTATGCACCACAAAGCCAAGGAAGTCGCCTGCTTGCACACAAAAAGAACACTTTAATGGATTCATTTTTAATCCACATTTCCTCATCCTTAGAAAGGCCCTTCGAAGATGTTCGACGTGAGTATGTCGACCATTTGATTTTATCACAATATCATCAATGTATACTTGCATGAAATCTTCAATAAAATCATGGAACATTGAGTTCATTACCCTCTGGTATGTTGCTCCGGCATTTTTCAAGCCAAATGGCATGACAACCCACTCATATGTCCCCAGGGCTCCTGGGCATCGAAACGCCGTCTTCGACACGTCTTCCTCTACAATAAAAATTTGGTTATATCCAGCATACCCATCTAACATACTTAAATATTCAAAACCAGCGGCCGAATCGACCAACATTTCCGCCACGGGCATGGCATACTCATCTTTTGGGGTGGCAACATTTAGATCTCTAAAATCAATACATACTCTTAAAGACCCATTTGTCTTGATGACTGACACAATATTGGCCAACCATTCGACATACCTTGCAGTTTGAATAAACTTGCTTTTCAGGAGTCTTTCTACTTCTGCTTTTATCTTTGCCATGATCTCTGGGGCGAAACGCCTGGGTGTCTGCTTTACTAGCTTTCTTCCAGCTTTTATTGGCAGCTTGAGCTCAACCAAATCCCTACCTAAACCAGGCATTTCGTTATAATCCCAAGCAAAACAGTCCCTAAATTCTTTGAGTATGGATATTACCTCAGACTTTAGTTCTTTTTCGATGTTGGCGCTTATGTATGTTGGCCTTTTCTCGCCATTCTCGCCAAGGTCGACTTCTTCCAAGGGGTCTTTTGGTCGGATTTTCTCAGGTGCCTTTGGGTCTTTTTCAAACCCTAAAGGTTCATTGTCATAAATACAGTCCAGACGCTGCATGTCAATGTTCCTTTTAGCCAAAGTTGGCTTGTCTGGGGGTTCTGGCCCAATAGCCATATGCCCCTCTTTATTTAACGCATAGGCTTCGACAGTCATGTTTTCTTCAGCCTCTAGAGCCGACTTTATTCTGTTCTCGGTAACGTATACCGAAATCTTTCTTAGAGCTTCTAGCTCAGTCATCATCAGTGACGTCTCCCCAGCCTGTCGGCCGGATACCTGTATATGGTGGATCATCCAGGCGTTCCACATCCCAAATGAAGCCATGAGTCTCGTGCAGAGTTAGAGAGACAAAAGTTTCACTCAAATTAGCATACACATCCTCAGTTGGAAAGCAAGGAGAGATGTTGGCCAGCTTTCTTTTGAACTCCTTCTTGTCGACATTATTCACGTCAGCCATGAAGTACCCTTGGTCGGCTTCGATATTTTCGACCACCCCATCTTCTCTCCAAATCACCAACCTTTGGTGTGCTGAAGATGGTACCGCTCCGACGCCATGTAACCACTCTCTGCCAAATAGCAAGTTGTAACTTGGCTTAGCATCTATCACCATAAATAGTGTCGGTCTAGTTATTAAACCCACCGTGATATTCACCATAATCACTCACATGGTGCTGTTCGTATTTCCTCCGTAGTCAGACAAAACCATGTTGTTAGATCTGATGTCGGTATCATACTTACCAATCTTCCTCAGAATATGATGCGACATGATGTTGACCGTGGCACCACAATCGTCCAAGACTTTGTTGACAGTTACGCCTTCCACTTTTTCCCTTATCAGCAGTGGTTTCAAATGATTCTTCATGTTCATCGTTGGTCTTTCGAACACTGCCTCTCGGCTTTCAGCAGACCCATCGTTCAGCACAAAATAGCATCTTGGCTGGTGCAAAGCCATTTCTTCAACGTCAGCATCGTCTACCGACTCTTCCACTTCAGTCACATATTTGTATTCTTGTGGTAGGATTGACACCACGTTGACCAAGATATCCAGACTTGCTTCAGACTCTGAATTGAAGTCATCAGTCACTTCATCAGAACATTTTTCAGTTGGTCGACGGACGTACTCCCTGATCCGTTCCTTCGCTGATGTGTTGACCTTCATAACAATTTTCTTCCCAGCATTCGCCTCGCTGGTCATGCATCTTGCAGCCTCTCTTTCGGCATGTTTACGCCTCTGAAAGCGTCTCCATTGAGTCCTCGACATGGGGTTCTTCCCCAAATAATTTTCAGAGACATGAGTCCTTTTTTCAGACTTAAACTCACGCCTGTAGTTAATTGCTAGACCTCCTCTAGCAGCAGCAGCAACACCTTGTGGGGTGTCTTTTTTTTCCTGAGGCTTGATCTAAGTACCTCTAGGGGCACTTGCCGACGGTACAAAGCTCTTAGGCCTTGCTTGGGTATTTCCCACAGCCTTTTTTGAGCCTCTTTCATTCTGGTAACCCCTGGTCGGCCCATTCCTTTTGCTTTTACCCAATTGCAGTTTCTGGAAATTCTCCGCCGCTATTTTGTCGGTGACAGCCCCACACCTAGGGCACGAGCACACTTGTGAACCCTTATTCTTGCAGCGATACAGAAAATCCACCAAGTCTTCATCAGCCCTTGGGTAAACTTCAGCTATATCGACATCTGGGCTTTCCCTAGTTTGCTCCAGCATGTTGGCCTCATCGTACTCGGTGATCTCGACCATGTTGATCTCGACTGGCTCCACGAATAGGGCTTCCTCCTGGTGAAGAGTGTAGCGGAGTATTCGTTACCATTAGAGATATTGACTAAATCCAAGGTAAACCATACAAGTCGAGTCGCCACCACACTTCTATTTATCCAAAGGAATGGTTAGAAAGCAAACAAAAACCTAAAAGTTTTATCAAATCAAAAACTAGTAAAAATGTCAGAGATCGTGGTAAGGGGGTTGGTTATGCAATGGGAAGGTGTTAAGCACCCAAAACATCTTAGGTAATCCTAGAGAGCCCTTTTCACACTTTGTTGTAAGGTTAGTATTTTGTGAAAATTTATTTGTGCAAACATGATTGAAGAGATGAGAAGAGAATATACAAGTTATTTACATTTTGTGTTTGGATGGATAAACCCATTGCCTATGTACCATCTTAAAAAAGATTAGGATCAAAACCTCGTAGTTCGGGGTAAAAATCTCAAAAACAAGTTGGTGAATTGAATGGGTCCAAAAGCCTTAAGGTCTTTTGTTATCCAAGGGAGAAAACTCAACCTAAAACCACAAATCCACCATGTTAGGATAGCTTCAACATGCTAGTGAGGGGTTAACCCTATAATAAGCATGGAAGACTCATTGTCCATCACTAAGGATATAGGTGAGTATTACATCTACCTCAAGGATAACTCAAACCTAGTAACTATTGGTTATGAAAAGTTTTTAATAAGAAGTGGCCATTGAAACCACAAAAAAGGTATTTGGATGAGTTATATTTACCAATGAAAAGTATTTACAAAATATGGTCAAAGTTGACTTAAAGATTCAATTCAAAATAAGTGTTATGAAAAGAAAGTTTGAAAATCAAAAGCATAATGCTTAGGTTTCTAATGTTTGAAAATAAGTGTTAAATGTTTGCACAAAAGTTTTGGCTTGGGTTAGAGTGGAGGGAAGAAGAAGAATGGCTAAAGTCCTAATCATACAAGAGATAAAGGATAAGAAACAAGACCACAAATGGAGTTCCTCTCTTGAGATCATATTGGTGATCCAAGTAGCTCCCATCCTTTGGAATATGCAAGCAAATAAGTGTATACTCAAGCAATCATCATAATCAAATAAGCTCTTAGAAGATCCTGAATGGCTCTTGTATCTTTCCCTTTGGATGAACATGACAATGGTTCTTCAATTTGGCTCAAATAGGATTCACCTAGCACAAAAGCACACACATCAAAGAGTTCCATGAAGTAAATCAAGAATGGACAAGAATGAGTTTAGAGGTTTGGTCTTTCTAATCCATCTTCAACATTAAGGTCTTTTTACTCCAATTTTGCATGGGGAATGTCCTAGAAACTAAGTCCATTTGTCCATTTCTTTTCATTTTTGTCCATAACAATCAAAACAAAACACAAGCACAATAATTTATATACACAATTATATGCTCAAGTGAGCAAAAGGCAAATTGCATTAATATAAACATGTGCTCAAATGAGCAAAGGGAAAAGCAAATGAATAATATGTACAAGAATAGTAAATTGCATAAATGTAAAGAGCAAGAATTAAATGTTAATGGTTAATGGTTAGTGTTAGAGTTAGTGTGCCATAAGGCAATTTAGCGCTATGTTAAGCAATCATAATTGGACTTATGTAGAAGTCACAACTATCTGAGGCCGGTCAATAATAATGTAGGCAACAACACAAGTTAGAGATTTTGATTAGTGAATCAAACTCCAACAACTTGCCATGCCAAAAAGAAGATGAGATAAATTAGATTTGAATCAAGGAAGATTAAACCTCCATGTATCAATGCTAACCACCAATCTTTAGCTCATTGATCAAAAAATGAAAAAGAAGAAGAAGAAGAAGATGAAGAATTAAAGTGCATTAATAGAAATGGAATGAGATAATCAACAAGCATTGACCAAAGATAGAGAAGATCAAGGTCAAACAATAGAAAACAGAAGCAAAATGAAGATTAGAAGTCAAGAAACAAATTAAATATTTTTGGCATTTTTTAATATTAAAATAAAACTTGAATTAAAATAATAAAGAAAGGTCAAACTTCAAACTCACTTCAAATCAACTTTGAAAAGTCCAAGTGAATTATCCCAAGTTCAACAAGGTCAAACAAAGTTTGGCAATTTTTTTTAGCATTTTTAGAAGTCAGAAACTATTTTAAATCAATTAAAAATGCATAAAAATAACCTAATTGAACTAAAATCTCAAATAAATCTCAAATCAATTAATAAACTGATGAGAATATTTTTCATAGATCTATCATTATTCAAAGAGGTTGGAAAAATATTTTTTGTATTTTTTGGATATCAAAAACTATTTTAAATGAGTTAAAAATAAGCAGAAAAGAGAAAATTACTAAAAAATATCAAATGATAAAATAAAAAATATTAAAAATCATTTTTAGAAAGTAGAAATTAAAAGGAGAAGAATGAAATTGGTCCCATAATTTTTGGACCAATAATGAGAGAGATATGATTTTTTAAAGAGAAATGAAATTAAAAGAACTAAAAGAATTAAAAATCAGAAATTAGAAAATAGGAAATTATGTGGACTGCTTGATGGAGATTCATTAATTGACGTGGATCATCACACGGCTGAGGAGCGCGCGTTCACCATATGCGTGAGTCAAATGCAACACACCATGCCATTAAATAAGTCATAAGGTTGGACATGTGTGATTGAATTTGGAAAAAGGAATGGACGCTCCAGATCAAATCTGGGAACCAGACGGTGGCCAGCGCCACCATCTTCTCTGGCCAAGCTCCGGCCAAGTTCAAAGTTGCAGAAATTAAAATGGTAACCAAAAGGCACGATCCAGGCATCAATCGAGAGCTGGGGTGATGTACATCACCCCTATACCACTTAAATCCATTCTAGATCTCTATATTGAGAGAAATCAGAAGTGGAAGATCTGTGGTGTTCATATGAACTTCATGATTTTTGAAAATTGAAAGCACAACAATGTTGCCTCTATGCAGAGGACTTCAGATCACACAACCACAATGAGAAATAAGCAATATGCAAGCTGATTCGAAGAAAAATAACAGTTGAGGTAAACCTTTGATTTGCAACGCTTTGAGTCACAATTCTTGGATGCTATTGCTTACATTCCACACTATAGATCAAGGAGAAGAAGGTTTAGGAACTTTAAGATCTGAAAATTGATCGAGGAAACCAAAGTTCAGATCTGAAAATTTTGAAGAAAAGTGAGCTAGTTCCTTTAGTGATGGCTGGGATTTCAGCTTAGCAGCATTTGGGGCGCCTTCAGGTTGAGAAAATATGAAGCTATGGCACTGTATTTATATGCAAGGCAATGCTGAATGCATGATCACAAGCTTGCATGAATGGAAAAGGCCTCCATGCATGGGCCTGTACAGGCGCATGGAGGGCCCAATTCCAACTGGAATTAAAAGTTGATGCATGATGAAAGCAAAATGGAGGTGTAGATTGGATATTAGTAGCTCATGCAATGAAAATTAAATGATTTTCAAAAATTGCACTATTGGGTTCAAGCCTTCGAAAATGCTATGCCAAAGATGGAAACATCACCTTATGAGTAATGGATGGAAAGCTTATTGCATAAGGATCATTTTTTATGTTGATTAAAACTCCATTTGGGCCTTGGAATTTGATGAAAAGTGGACATGAAGTGTAGTGTGCAAAACATGCATATGTGAGATTTTCAAATTTGGCCAAAGTTCAAGCCCTTCTGTCTCAATGATGCAAGATCCAAATGACAAAATCTTCAACATAAAAGTTGTAGATATTTTCAAGTTAATCAATTTGAACTTAAAGTTTGCATCATTTGGATTTTTGATGAAGAAGTTATGGGCACTTGAAGTTGGACTTTTTCACATTTCAATGCATTTGGTCCAAAGTGACCTATAATGTTTTGCATTATCAAATGTATTTCTTTTGAGATTTTGAAATTTTTCTAAACATAACATTTGAATTAGACATCTTAAGATTTCCAATTCATTTGATCCCACCTCAAAATCATGAAAAATGAAGGAGTTATGTTCTAGGGAAGTTGACCCAAAATTAGGGTTTCAGTCAAAATGACCTATAATGTTTTGGAATGGATGATGACCTTCCAAGCTTCAAATAAATTTTTGATGAACATGAAAGTTGTTCATATGGTTCTTGAGAACATGTTTTATCTTGGGGTCATCTCCATTTTACAAACACATAAAAAGTTAGGTCTTAGTGTATTTCAAAATAGTCAGATGAATTGACTGATCAACTTCTCAAGTCCACACCTCATATTTTGATGAATTGATGATTGAGGACACTCAACTAAGTTCAAATATTCATGAAATGATGAATGAAAGAACTTCCCTTACTTGTATTTGACCATGGGTTGAGATTGCTTCATGAGCAAGGCACAGTTAATGAACAAATGAATTAGGGTTTCCTTGAGAAACAAGCCTCAAACCCCTTGATTTGCTTTGATCAAAATGATGAATTGAGATGCTTGGGAGGAATATTTGATGGATTAGAGCTTTGGGAACCATTGCCATGCTTGCTTTCATCTTCAATTGGCCTTATCAATGCACATAGGATCTCCTAGAAGCTTTGGACCTTGTGACTGCTCAAGCTACAAACAAGAGATGTTAGTGACATATTTTTGTGCTTTTGGTTAGTGAATAAAATGAGATAAGCAATAATATACAATTCAAGCATGCTTGGTGATCTCAAACCAAATCTCAAGGGATCCCACCCAAAGGTAAATGAGCCAAGATGCTTATGATCCTTGAGGCAATGCAAATGCAATGTTATGATTCCATGAGGGATCTTAGGGTCAAAATTGGGGTCTTACAAAGAGGATCAGCGTCGATCTTCATTCTGCGGCGAGCAAATTTCAGCCTACCTTCTTGAATCTCTTTCTGAACCAAATCCCTGAAAAGGTAACAATTAGAGGTATTGTGACCAAGATAGTTGTGATACTTACAAAACCCTATTTTCTGTCTCTGTTCTAACGGTGGTATTTTAGTACCAGGAGGTACCACCATTTGACCATCTTTGACCAACAAGTCAAAAATTTCCTCACATTTCGACACATCAAAAGTATAAGTTTTCGAAGGGAATTTTGGGTTGTGTTCGACAGGATTTTTTCCTTGCGCAGGCAACAATGATCGACACTCATAGGCGGATCCTGGCTTTAGTTCAGCCACATCGATTTCTAATTCGGTCGATGAAGCATAATCAACCTCACATATCGGGTCTGTCGCGTCGTATTCTACAAACTCTATTTTTTCTTTCTTAGACTTATTGTGCCTAACTTTTTCTAACCTTAGCCGTCCTAGATGTCAGACTCTATCAGCCAATTGTGACATACTTTTCACAAAAGTAGGATCTATTTTATTCCTAATGGAATAATCTAACCCTCCTGTGGCCATTTGAACTAGTTCATGTTCTGGCACTTGCGTAAAACACCTAGCCTTTAAGGACCTAAAACGATTCAGATAATCGTCGATGCTCTCAGCAAACCTTCTCTTGATACTAGACAATTCTGCCAAACTAACTTTGGAGTGTCCTTCGTAAAACTGTTCATGGAACTTCTTTTCTAATTTGGCCCACGAATCGATTGGACTTGGGGCCAACGAAGTAAACCATGTGAAGGAAGCCTTAGTCAGAGAGGAGGGAAAGTTTTTTACTCTCAAACATTCATTATGAGCCAGATCTCCTGGCTCTGTTAAGTATCTGACAACGTGCTCTATTGTCGATTCACCAGACTCTCCCCCAAATTTAGTGTACTTAGGCACTTTCATTCCCCTGGGCGCCTCGGCTTGGAGAATAAACTCAGCTAACGGGGAGGCGTACATTGGCCTTTGCAATGTAGCACCCATGCCATTTCTAGCCATAATCCTTTCGACAATAGTTGTCAAATTATTTTCCACTGCTAAGTCTTCTTGTCGATGTTGATCGACAATTTGATCAGCATCCTGGTGTCGGTTAACCATTACCATCTGGTTACGTCCCGCGACTCCTGATTCGACGCCTTGATTTTGAAGGGGTCTAATGATTTGTCCTTCGTGGACTGTCTCCTCCTCCGCTGCCCCTATCTCCATCTGCACAGGAACAGTCGGTCTAATCACTTGTGCCATCTGTCGAGCCGGTGCCCCCAGAAAATTGCACAAGCGTGTCAATTGATTCGCCACCTGCCTATTTGTTTCAGCAGATTCTTGTATTACTGGATTAAAGACTATGCCCATCTGGTTGGTCAACATGTTAACCAATTTATGGTTACTATCGTCCATTTGTTGTCTCAACACCGCTATTGAAGTGTTCGACAACGGCATGTTTCTGTTCTGAGTATTATTCCTCATGTTGCCCCCTTGCGCTGATTCTTGCAAGGGTGGATTTGTCTCTGAAAACAGTGCCGCACTTGATGTCGACTGATATCCTGTCATTAAGGAATACGACATTCCATAAAGAGGATCTATGGTGCTAAAGCGGGGCACATAAGGTCTGAACATCGTTATCGTTGATCCTAAATGTAACACCCTTCTAAATACCCCAAAATATTTAATTAAAATACTAACATATCAATCAGAGTAATTATGCCCCGAAGGGTGTCACACAATCATTTCACAACAAATATCAAAATATCCTGTCATGCTCATTTATTAAATCAAAATAAGACTCTTTTGCATAATTCGCAGCGGTTACAAAACATCGACATTCAAATCATGTACTACATTACATGTAGAGTTGAATCAACAACTAAGTGAAAACATAGTCAAACATTCCCTCCCGATGTTACATCTACCAGAGCATGACCCACTAAGGACGACACTAGACTCCATAGCACTAGCTTCTACTCAACTCACTGCTCGTTACCTGAAAAATAGATGTAAGGGTGAGTTCCTCAATCAATATAATAAGCATTATACAACATTATGTAATGTTAAGTAAATACGCATTTATTCACCCTAACCAGACTACACACTCGGCAACGGCAGTACCAACTCAAACATCATACCCAACAATAACATATAGCATATGTATAATCTCTAACCATACTCAATCATCAACAACACAACACATCATAACCATATAATACTGGAATACATCCATTCATATTATATGCCATACATTCATTATGCAATGAGACTCAACACATGCGGTACCGACTATTCTTGAACATACAGTTCAAGCTCACCGATCAACTCCAGATACGGCTACTAAGCTCACTAGTCCCACTCATTTGGGATCTAATGACTCACTCACTAATTCCTCACCATGGGAATTAGCTACAGCCCCAAAGGCTAGACTATGCACACTAATCATCTAGTATGCAAACATCAACAACAATTCCCTAACAATTCACTCACTAATTCCTCACCATGGGAATTAGCTACAGCCCCACAGGCTATGCCATGCATGCTAATCATCTAGCAAATGCAGCATCAACAACATGCATATCATCATACATCATCAATATTTTATCACATAAGCATATCAGATCATGCCAAACAACAACCACAGTATTAGTACACTCTACTAATACCTATACTACTCCAAGCCACGGGAAATGATCCCTAATATGTCATACATCAGCTGAATTACAACACTCAGCCTAAACAACTAGAAACTGCACAACAACAGCACAGAAAATTCACAATTCTGCCCATACGCGTATTACCTATGCCCATACGCGTATTGCCCACGCCTGACCAAATCCATACGCGTATTGGCCATTCCCATACGCGTATGCTACGCGTATCACTTCCCCATACGCGTACCACCAGAGACCATTTCACGTTCAAAATTTCATCTTCCTCATCCATACGCGTATTACCTAGTGCCATACGCGTACCAGCCATCTCATACGCGTATTGCCTAGTGCCATACGCGTACCAGCCATCTCATACGCGTATTGCCTAGTGCCATACGCGTATGACCAGAGACCAGAACTCTCAGATCTGCAATGGCTTTCTCTGCTACGAGATCTACCCAATCCAACCTTCCACAGTCCAATTTCTACACAGAAATCGTTCATATTTTCAACACAATTCATATCTTATTCGATTGCACAAAATCTGACACTTTTACATCTAATTCCTACGAATTCTTTCTCAATTATACCCCAATTTCGTTTATCCAAAAAGTTCACAAATTCATCATGCATCAATCTAATCAGAGGTAAAACAATGGTTATCACTACCCACTACATATTATCACATAATGCCCTTTAACCGATGATAAACCCCCCTACCTGAGTTAATCCAGCAATCTCTGAGCTCCAAGTTTTTCCTCTTCTCTTGCTCTGCCTTTTTGCCCTTTTTCCACTTTCAACCGCTTCTCTGTGTTTTCCTTTTCACGTGCAAACCCTTTTTACCAAAAATGGGACTTTTTATTATTCCAACTTATTTTATTCCAAATAAATAATTATCCCAATAATTATTATTCCAAAATAATAATAATAATAATTCAATTATCTAATTAAATTAATAAACATATTATTAACTTAATTTAAATAATTATTATATTATTATCGGGGTGTTACAACTCTCCCCCACTAAAAGAGTTTTCGTCCTCGAAAACATACCTCAAGCGAACAACTCCGGATAAGACTCCTTCATCTTACTCTCCAGTTCCCAAGTCACATTGCCACCTGCTGGTCCTCCCCAAGCTACCTTCACCAAGGCAATCTCTTTACCCCGCAACTGCTTCAACTCTCGATCCTCGATCCTCATAGGTGATGTCTCAACAGTCAGGTTATCTCTCACCTGTACATCATCTACTTGGACTACATGCGACAGATCATGAATGTACCTCCTCAACTGAGACACATGAAAAACCTCATGCAAATTCGCAAGCGACGGCGGTAAAGCGATACGATAGGCTACCTCTCCTATCCTCTCCAAAATCTGATAAGGACCAATAAATCGAGGTGTCAACTTCTTCGACTTCAAAGCTCGACCAACACCAGTTATCGGAGTAACACGAAGAAACACATGATCTCCCTCTTGGAACTCAAGTGACTTCCTCCTCTTATCATGATAACTCTTTTGACGACTCTGAGCAGTTCTCATCTTCTCCTGAATCATCTTAATCTTTTCCGTAGTCTGTTGAACAATCTCCGGTCCAACCACAGCACTCTCACCGGGCTCATACCAACATAAAGGTGTCCGACATCTCCTACCATACAAAGCTTCAAACGGTGCCATACCAATGCTCGAATGAAAACTATTGTTGTAGGTAAACTCAATCAAAGGCAAATAACAATCCCAAGCACCTCCCTTTTCCAAAACACAAGCTCTCAAAAGATCCTCTAATGACTGAATCGTCCTCTCAGTCTGACCATCAGTCTGCGGATGGTATGCAGAACTCAATCTCAGCTTAGTTCCCAAAGCTCTCTGCAAACCTTCCCAAAATTTCGATGTAAATCTAGGATCTCTGTCCGAAACAATACTCGACGGAATACCATGCAAACTTACAATCTTCTCAATATACAACTCGGCTAATCTCTCTAACGGATAATCCATTCTGATCGGAATGAAATGAGCCGACTTCGTCAATCTATCAACAATTACCCATATAGCCTCAAAATTCTTGCTTGTCCTCGGCAAACCAGAAACAAAATCCATACTGATACTATCCCACTTCCATTCTGGAATAGCCAACGGTTGCATTAGCCCAGACGGCTTCTGATGCTCAATCTTTGACTTCTGACAAGTCAAACAGGAATAAACAAAACTCGCAATTTCTTTCTTCATTCCCGGCCACCAAAATAACTTTTTCAAATCATGATACATCTTCGTAGCTCCAGGATGAATACTCAAACCACTACGATGTCCTTCTTCAAGAATACTCTTCTTAAGTTCGGCAACGTCCGGAACACACACCCGATTACCAAATTTCAAAACACCATTCTCATCAACTCTGAATTCACCACCTTGATCTTGATTCACTAGAGTCAACTTGTCAACCAAAAGCATATCGGATTTCTGACCCTCTCTAATCTCATCCAAAATACCACTTGTTAACTTCAGCATACCCAATTTAACACTATTGTGAGTACTCTCACACACCAAACTCAAGTCTCTAAACTGCTCAATCAAATCCAATTCCTTAACCATTAACATAGACATATGCAATGATTTCCGACTCAATGCATCAGCTACTACGTTTGCTTTACCCGGATGGTAATTCAAACCAAAATCATAATCCTTCAAGAATTCTAACCATCTCCTCTGTCTCATATTCAGCTCTTTCTGATCAAACAAATACTTTAAACTCTTATGGTCACTGAAAACCTCAAATCTTGATCCATACAAATAATGCCTCCACAACTTCAGAACAAATACCACGGCTGCCAACTCTAAATCATGTGTCGGATAGTTCCTCTCATGAACCCTTAGCTGTCTCGAAGCATAAGCTATAACCTGCTTATTCTGCATCAACACACCACCTAAACCCAACAATGAAGCATCACAATAAACCTCAAATGATTCCGACGAACTCGGTAATATCAGGATAGGAGCAGTAGTCAACCTTTTCTTTAACTCTTGGAAACCTTCTTCACATTTTGAATCCCAGACAAACGCTTGCCCCTTCCTAGTCAACATTGTCAACGGTAATGCTAACTTGGAAAATCCCTCAATGAATTTTCTATAATAACCTGCAAGTCCAAGAAAACTCCTTATCTCAGAAACTGACTTCGGAGCTTCCCACTTAGACACCGCTTCTATCTTAGAAGGATCAACAGCAACACCACCTCTTGAAATCACATGACCAAGAAAACTAACTTCTTCTAACCAAAATTCACACTTAAACAGTTTAGCAAATAACTTCTTTTCTCGTAGAACTCCCAAAACCACTCTCAAATGCTCAGCATGCTCTTCTTCAGATTTCGAATACACCAAAATGTCATCAATAAACACTACTACAAACTTGTCCAGGTACGGATGGAAAATCCTATTCATATACTCCATAAATACTCCAGGCGCATTAGTCACACCAAAAGGCATTACAGAATACTCATAATGTCCATACCTTGTTCTGAAAGCAGTCTTCTGAATATCCTCAGTTTTCACACGTATCTGATGATACCCAGATCTCAGATCTATCTTGCTGAACACACTCGCACCAACCAATTGATCCATCAAATCATCAATCCTCGGCAAAGGATACCGATTCTTGATCGTCACTTTATTCAGTTGCCTGTAGTCCACACACAACCTCATAGTACCTTCTTTCTTCTTAACCAACAACACTGGTGCACCCCACGGTGACACACTCGGACGAATAAATTTCTTATCCAATAAATCTTCCAACTGACTCTTCAGTTCAGTTAACTCAACAGCAGACATACGGTACGGAGCCATCGATATTGGTCTAGTACCAGGTACCAAATCAATCGAGAACTCAACTTCACGCTCTGGTGGTAATTCATTCACTTCTTCCGGAAACACATCAGGAAAATCACACACCACTGATAAATCGCCAATCACCAGTTTATCTTTAGCCTCCAAAGTTGCTAACAGCATAAACAACTCTGCCCCACCAGCTACTTCCTCATTCACTTGCCTTGCTGATAGAAACAAACTCCTTTCTTTCTCAATCTCGGGAAAGATCACAGTCTTATCAAAGCAGTTAATAGAAACTCGGTTAAACACCAACCAGTTCATTCCCAAGATCACATCAATCTGCACTAGTGGAAGACACACAAGGTCTATCCCAAAGTCTCTACCAAAAATACTCAAGGAACAATTTAAACAAACTGAAGTAGTAGTCACTGAACCCTTCGCAGGAGTATCAATCACCATACTTTCAAACATCTCAGATATCTCTAACTTAAGTTTCACAGCACAATCCAAAGATATAAAGGAATGAGTCGCACCTGTGTCAATAATAGCTACAAGAGGAAAGCCATTAATATAACACGTACCTCGGATCAAACGATCATCTGCAGAAGTCTCAGAACCCGATAAAGCAAAGACCTTGCCTCCTGCCTGATTCTCTTTCTTCGGCTTAGGACACTGTGGACTGATATGACCCAACTCTCCACAGTTGAAACAAGTCACAGTCTTCAACCGACACTCTGCAGCCAAATGACCACCTTTGCCACACTTGAAACACTTCATCTCAGCACTGGTACACTCATGAACACGATGTCCAGTCCGACCACATCTATAACACTTAACAGGAGCACTAGAGTCTCCCCCACTAGGCCTCTTCATCCCACTCTGCCTCTGAAAACCTTTGCCAGCTGCATACGGTTTTCCACGATCAATCTGATTCTTACCTTTCCTATCAACCCTCTGCTGATAGCTCTCTGCTCTGGCCTTGGAATCCTGTTCAAAAATCCTGCAACAGTCAACCAAGTCAGAAAACACCCTGATCCGCTGATATCCAATCGCCTGCTTGATCTCGGGACGCAACCCGTTCTCAAACTTCACACATTTGGAAAATTCTCCAGCAGCCTCACTATAGGGAGTATAATACTTTGACAGCTCTGTGAACTTAGCAGCATACTCTGTAACAGACTTGTTACCCTGCTTCAATTCCAAAAATTCTATCTCTTTCTTCCCTCTAACATCCTCTGGAAAATACTTCCTCAGGAATCTCTCTCTGAACACAGCCCAAGTGATCTCAGCATTTCCAGCAGATTCCAACTCAGTGCGGGTAGCAACCCACCAATCATCAGCTTCTTCTGACAGCATATGCGTACCGAACCTGACCTTCTGGTTATCGGCACACTCAGTTACTCGGAAGATTCTCTCGATCTCCTTCAACCACTTCTGAGCGCCATCTGGATCGTATGCTCCCTTAAACATTGGAGGATTGTTCTTCTGGAACTCACTCAGTTGACGAGCAGCTCCCATTCCCACAACATTCGGATTTCCTCCAAGTACTCCAGCTAGCATACCCAGAGCCTCAGCAATCGCAGCATCATCTCTACCTCTTCCAGCCATCTCTATTCTGAAAACCCAAACAAACTAAAACAATGAGTACTGATAGGTTACACAACACCTATACCGTACAGGGGAAACAGAATAATTACGACTCGACTCGACCGACTATGCTCTGATACCACTAATGTAACACCCTTCTAAATACCCCAAAATATTTAATTAAAATACTAACATATCAATCAGAGTAATTATGCCCCGAAGGGTGTCACACAATCATTTCACAACAAATATCAAAATATCCTGTCATGCTCATTTATTAAATCAAAATAAGACTCTTTTGCATAATTCGCAGCGGTTACAAAACATCGACATTCAAATCATGTACTACATTACATGTAGAGTTGAATCAACAACTAAGTGAAAACATAGTCAAACATTCCCTCCCGATGTTACATCTACCAGAGCATGACCCACTAAGGACGACACTAGACTCCATAGCACTAGCTTCTACTCAACTCACTGCTCGTTACCTGAAAAATAGATGTAAGGGTGAGTTCCTCAATCAATATAATAAGCATTATACAACATTATGTAATGTTAAGTAAATACGCATTTATTCACCCTAACCAGACTACACACTCGGCAACGGCAGTACCAACTCAAACATCATACCCAACAATAACATATAGCATATGTATAATCTCTAACCATACTCAATCATCAACAACACAACACATCATAACCATATAATACTGGAATACATCCATTCATATTATATGCCATACATTCATTATGCAATGAGACTCAACACATGCGGTACCGACTATTCTTGAACATACAGTTCAAGCTCACCGATCAACTCCAGATACGGCTACTAAGCTCACTAGTCCCACTCATTTGGGATCTAATGACTCACTCACTAATTCCTCACCATGGGAATTAGCTACAGCCCCAAAGGCTAGACTATGCACACTAATCATCTAGTATGCAAACATCAACAACAATTCCCTAACAATTCACTCACTAATTCCTCACCATGGGAATTAGCTACAGCCCCACAGGCTATGCCATGCATGCTAATCATCTAGCAAATGCAGCATCAACAACATGCATATCATCATACATCATCAATATTTTATCACATAAGCATATCAGATCATGCCAAACAACAACCACAGTATTAGTACACTCTACTAATACCTATACTACTCCAAGCCACGGGAAATGATCCCTAATATGTCATACATCAGCTGAATTACAACACTCAGCCTAAACAACTAGAAACTGCACAACAACAGCACAGAAAATTCACAATTCTGCCCATACGCGTATTACCTATGCCCATACGCGTATTGCCCACGCCTGACCAAATCCATACGCGTATTGGCCATTCCCATACGCGTATGCTACGCGTATCACTTCCCCATACGCGTACCACCAGAGACCATTTCACGTTCAAAATTTCATCTTCCTCATCCATACGCGTATTGCCTAGTGCCATACGCGTACCAGCCATCTCATACGCGTATTGCCTAGTGCCATACGCGTACCAGCCATCTCATACGCGTATTGCCTAGTGCCATACGCGTATGACCAGAGACCAGAACTCTCAGATCTGCAATGGCTTTCTCTGCTACGAGATCTACCCAATCCAACCTTCCACAGTCCAATTTCTACACAGAAATCGTTCATATTTTCAACACAATTCATATCTTATTCGATTGCACAAAATCTGACACTTTTACATCTAATTCCTACGAATTCTTTCTCAATTATACCCCAATTTCGTTTATCCAAAAAGTTCACAAATTCATCATGCATCAATCTAATCAGAGGTAAAACAATGGTTATCACTACCCACTACATATTATCACATAATGCCCTTTAACCGATGATAAACCCCCCTTACCTGAGTTAATCCAGCAATCTCTGAGCTCCAAGTTTTTCCTCTTCTCTTGCTCTGCCTTTTTGCCCTTTTTCCACTTTCAACCGCTTCTCTGTGTTTTCCTTTTCACGTGCAAACCCTTTTTACCAAAAATGGGACTTTTTATTATTCCAACTTATTTTATTCCAAATAAATAATTATCCCAATAATTATTATTCCAAAATAATAATAATAATAATTCAATTATCTAATTAAATTAATAAACATATTATTAACTTAATTTAAATAATTATTATATTATTATCGGGGTGTTACACTAAACCCCCCGGTGGAGGCAGAGGAATTGATGTTCCAACCACACCCGTAGTCGACATGGTTAAGGCTGCACTTGTCATCGGTGGCAAAGTGGCAACCTGTGAGATTACTGTTTCCATAGTGGATAAAGTTCCTCGTGGTACTTCATCCGTGTTAGTTTCTGACATTTTCACAATATTTCGTGGCTTACTATATAGTTTGCCACTTCTAAGTTTCATGCAATTTCGCAACTGCTCTAGCACCGTCCCACCGGGTATGCCATTTTGTTTACTGTGGAAATTGGTAAACAACCGTAGGTCCTCCCTAGGCCTTAAAACAAAGGGTTACTTGCAGGATCGACCAGTTGATCCTAGGACATGTGCTAGTGCAAGTGAGGCTTGTCCAACTCGACGAAATAACTTTGTGAGGAACGGCTCCTAACAAAGTGTCGAACAAGCATAGGGTTTTCCACACGAACGACTTAGACAATGCTACAGCCTATAGGTGACTCGTGATCGACAGTGCTATAGCATTCAAAAGAGGTATACGACGAACACGCTTTTGGTAAACTCTATTATCGTAATAGAATCAGTGTCGACAGCATAAACGACAACGTAAAATGATAACTCAAAAGTAAATGCAATTAAGATAAAATGTTCAACGGGAACAATTGAAAAGTAAGGAAGTTGCATTGAAATAAATGTGGTGATTCACGTACATAGCACTCTCAAAAAACTCTTGCTTCCTCGCGCTGGGAATGGGAAGTTTTCTTACAAGTGATTTTCAGTACAAAGTGAACACCTCGAGCCCCTCGTGGGACATTCTATTTATACTAAACTAAAGGAATTGCTCATAAGCTAAAACTCCTAGAAACCAGCAGATGTTATGTCACACGATCTACCAAACCGCTGCCCTCACGTCTTGCTAACTGCTCCAGATTCTGGTGCTCTTTATTCTTCTTGTAACCGCTGGCTATTTAAATTTCAAATTTCTCCCGCCCAGATGCTAGGGCGATGCTTTCTTCTACGCCTTTGGCATAAAAGAAAAATTCTTGAAGTCTCAGACTTCACCTCAATCGACAGAATGACCTGTCGACCAAACATGTTCTTCTGTCGACTTCAACCCTTGACTTATGTTTTTCTCACTCTTATTTGCCTCAAACACCTCTTCATCCCCTGATGGGGTACAACCCCCAAATTCATAGGACTCTATCACTAACTATGCTTTCAGCATCCTTTAGAGATTTTTCGTGGTAACACCATGGGTCTCCCTTTCTTTTGCACGCTTCTAACAATCTTTTTGACATGATCCGCAGTTGTGTATCCTTTATCCAGCACTTTGAGTCCTGTAATTAATGTTTGAAATCTAGAAAACATTACCTCTACAACTTCATCGTCCTCCATTTTGAAGGCTTCATATTTCTGGATTAGAGCCAGAGCCTTTATATCTTGGACTTGAGAATTTCCTTCGTGAGTCATCCTCAGGGAGTCAAGTATTTCTTTAGCTATTTCCCTGTTGGTGATCTTTTCATATTCATTGTAGGAAATAGCATTGAGTAGTATCATTCTGGCTTTGTGATGGTTTTTGAATTCACGCTTCTGATCATCTGACATTCTGCTTCTGGGAATAGCAACGCCAGCGTCTGTCACAGGTGGTGTGTAGCCAATTGTGACAATATCCCAGAGATCAGCGTCGTAGCCCAGAAAGAAACTTTCAATTCTGTCTTTCCAGTAATCAAATTTTTCTCCATCAAAGATTGGAGGTTTAGCATTATAACTATCTCTTTCATTGGTGTTGGCCATAGTTTTTCTCACGCTGGATCTCTCTACACTGTTAAGTGTTTGATTAGAAAATCAATAACAAAGCCGTAGCTCTGATACCAATTGAAGTTTGAGAAAAACAAGAAAAGGGGTTTGAATTGTTTGGAAATAAAAACTTTTTCAGAAATCAGACACACACAAAATAAAAAGGAAATGACACAGAATTTTATACTGCTTCGCTTGAAATTCAAAGCTACTCCAGTCCACCTGGCCAAGGTGATTTCACCTTCAAAAAGGACTTAATCCACTAATCTTGAAAGATTACACAACCAATCGTCTAAGAGAATAATCTCTCAGCCCTCTCAAGTATTCAGACTACGTAGAGTCACTTGAGGAAGTAGTTCAAGCAAGGATATAAATTGTAATGTAAAGTGCTTCTAACAAATAAGCAAGAATTACAGAGTTGTAAGAACAATAGCTTTTCACGTAAGAGCAACAACTCGTGGAAGATGTGAGAGAATGAATGAAATTTCTTGTGTGTGTCAGGTGTGTTCTCTTGTGAAGCATTTCGTCCTTTATATAGTCGTTGTGAAGGACCGTTTGAGTGATGACAGAATCTTGGTCATTGAAGAATGTTTAATGTCATTACTCTCCTTGTTTCTTGCTAAAACAGTTTTGATAGCCTCATTATTTCCTTCTTGAAATAGTTTCTTTCCAAATACAGATTTCTTTTCTGTTACACATTTTGAACTGGTGAGTCTACGTCAGAGTCTTGATAGATCAGAGTTTGCCTTTAGAGGATAAATATGTCTAACTGTATCAGAGTTTCTCAATACTCTAGACTTCTTCAGATTCAGAGTCTGGATTCAGTATTCTTTTGTCAGAGTCTGGCTTCTTTATGTTGCACTGGGTATATGCGTTGATCAGAATCAGAGTCTTCTAGACACATTCTTTCTGAGTAGCATCTGATAATAGAATATTTTCTATCTGATGTTTGATCAGAGTCCTGCATACTAAGAGAAAATCTCGTTAGAGTACCATTTTGTTTCATCCTTTGTTATCATCAAAATCTTAGAGATATATTTGTAGAACCAACTTTGTTCTTACAATCTCCCCTTTTTGATGATGACAAAACAATACAGAGTAAAGGTGAAACATAAAAGAAAATCTTAGATCAGATAGAAAAATGGGCTCCCCCTGAGTTAGATCCTTGGATAACTCAGATGTTCTTACCGGACCTTCCTTGGTTTAGTGCTTTAGCTACTTTCCTGCATATCTTTAGTCATGATTTAGTAATAGTTTATTGAAAATGTTTGCAGTGCTTGAGAGGATTTAGGTATGTTTTCATCAAAGTTGTTTTAGTTCTCCCCCCCTTTTTGTCAGAATCAAAATGACATAGCAACAAAAAAGGTTGATATTGATAAGGAAGCATTTACAGATAAGCACATATGTCAGAAGGCAGAAAGCAAAGAAAAAATAACAAAATAGAAAAAGCAACAAGCAAATAGCCAAGGTGCCTAAGGGTTTAGGGGCGGAGGCATCCTTTGGAGCAGCTGGGACAACATGTTCTGAATGTTGACGTTGACTGAGTCCTGTTGATCCAGCCTGGCCCAAACTACCTGTTGTTCTTTTTATAGTTCCTCTAGAGTCTTCAAGACCAGAGGGACGAACCCAGAGTTGGAGTGCTCCCCCTGAGTCAGTTCATCAATGTTGGCTTTGGCAGCAGCTTCTTCAGCAATGTGAGCTGCTTCTTCAGCATCGACTTTAGCTTTTGCCTCAGCCTCAGCAGCAGCAGCATCGACAACATCCTTTGCTTCAGCTTCTCTGATTTTATGAAGTTCTTCTTGGCGCGCTTTCTCTTCAGCTTCCTTCCTTTCCCGTTCCTCAGCTTCTCTGGCTAGGCGCTCTTGAAGTCTTATCCCAGCATCTCTGATGAAGTCGTTGCGGACTTGTTCAGAGAGGCCTTTCAACTTAAAGGCTTCAGAGGTCATCCAACTTATCACTCTATTCCAGTGGATCCTTATAGCAGAGGGATTATCACTGATACCAGAGTTGATGGTCAGAGACTTGACCTTCTCAACTGAAGACTCTGCAAAAACCTGGATTGCTTCTTCAAGGGATCTTAGGGTCAAAATTGGGGTCTTACAGCTGCCCCTATTTAAGGACATTCTAACTGAGGAGTCGAAGGTTAAAAGCTTTATGTCGACTCAGTAGAATGGGCTTAAATAACAACATATAGAAACAAATTTTGGTCCTTAAGAGAGCTCATGATGCAAATGATATGAATGCAAAAGTTAATGCCCTGTGGGGAAATATTGCCACAAAGGAAGAGAAATTAGAGAGACTGAAAGTCCGCAGGAGTATAATGTATTACGTAAGGAAAACTCACTAGGGAGACAGAGACTCTGGGGGAAAAAGGAGTTATGCGTAGGCCAGGCTACGACTTAAAACTACTGGGGGACTTGAGGAATTCCATACAAACATGGAAAAACTCAGCCAGGGAAACAACAACATCTGCAGGGGATACGAGTACGTCAGGATAAAACTGAAGTACTTGAATCATGCAAGAAAAGCAATTTCACTAAGGAAATGCGAACTCAACTCGAATGGGGAAGAAATAAAACTTCAACACAGGAGGAGCAAAAATCTATTATCTACTACCTGTTACTGGGTGAGGAGATAATATGGATCTGACAAAGAGAACATCCTCCGTCAATTAGGATGAACATATCAAGGATGACTCGCTGGGAAATGCCAGGAGGGAGTATTCATTACCGGTTACTGGGTAAGAATAACCCTGCTGGGGAAAATTGTAGAAAATAGGATTTACAACTACCAATACGTGGACTAGCGGACCGCCACTGTAGGGTTTTAGCTAAAAAGAAGGAATTAAATGTTTGGGATGAGAGCCAAACAACTCTAGGTACGAAATGCGGACTATATCAGGTGTCCTAAAAGGGTGTATATGGAATACCACAGAAGGTGTATTTCGATGTCAAAGAGACAAATATGTCACTAGGTGAACGATTTATGATCGAAGGTAGATAGTGAATTGTGAAAGATATGAACGATGCCCTAAGGCGAAGGATGAATAATTAGGAGTATGCTCACCAAGGATTCGCATCCTCGTGCCTACGTATTCTCATTGTGAAGTGAGAAAGTCAGAGCATTCGTAGTTCAGAACTACGAGAATGGAAAGAGAGAGACTGGTAGTACGGAGTGCAAGGAATAATGTATCACTTTCTGGGGAATCGATAATTCGAGATCAAATCAGGATAGTACTTCGGATCCAAGAGAAGGATAGACTTTCAATCGAAGAGGTAGGTAGTGAATTAAGTGTTTGGGATGAGAGCCAAACAAAGATGAAGTTAGTGTTTGGGATAAGAGCCAAACAAAGATGAAGTTAGTGTTTGGGATAAGCACCAAACAAAGATGAAGTTAGTGTTTGGGATAAGCGCCAAACAAAGATGAAGTTAGTGTTTGGGATAAGCGCCAAACAAAGGTGAGGTTAGTGTTTGGGATAAGCGCCAAACAAACCTTGATTGAAGAGACGAACCGTCCTCAGGACGTCCTAAAACGATGGACGAGAAGTCCAAGGAGAAGTAAGATTGATCTCGAAAAGATGGTATAGATTGCGTGAATGGAGAGTAATCCATGGGATAGAGAAGATAAGTTGATAAATAAGATAGAGCTCGCGAAGAAACCAGGTTCTCCTGCCTACGTACCCTCATTGTGCAATGAGGAAGTCAGAGCTTTCGTAGTTCAACCCACTAGGGCTGAAAAGAAATTGATTGGAGGCAAGAGGGAATGATTTGAATGGAATGATTGAGAATTGAGTAGAATGAAGAATGGATAGACTTGATAGTTACTGGATGATGGGAATCACACTAACTTTCAAGTGGAGAGAGAAGAGTCTTTAGAGTTGTTTCTTGCATGGAAGATGAAGACTTTATCGATGGTTCGATTCAAATCGTACTAAAGTCTATGAATGGAGGCGAATACGATGAGCGCTGGGTCATACGTCTCATACCTAAAGATACTCAGAATGGGGGTAGGAATACTCCAGTCTCACTCCTTCTCCATTACTTAAGGCTCGTATCGTACAACTTGATTCATGATTGATAAGTTGTTGACGTTGTCCTTGCTTTTGTTGTTTTTGCTTTTGTAGATAGACTTGTCAATCGTATGATTAGAATTGTGCTAAAGTCTATGAATAGAGGTGAATACGATGAGCGCTGGGTCATACGTCCCATACCCAAAGATACTCAGGATGGGGGTAGGAATACTCCAGTCCCACTCCTTCTTCATTACTTAAGGCTCGTGTCACACTCTTCTAACTTTGATTTAACAAGTGTTGAAGACGCCACATTTGAAGTGCTTGAAAGTTGAAGACGCCACCTTTGACGTGCTTGAATAATCCGCTGCTTGGTATGACTGAGGATGCCTTGATTGAAGATCTTGTCTTAAGGCCTTGAACTCCACAGTGTGAAAGAAAAGTCCTACTAAGCGACCAAGGGTCTTTTGGTCACTCAATTAGACTAGGGGATTATACAAGTTCAAAGGATTTAATTAATCAAAATTGCTTTTGATCAATTTAATCGGGGGTTTGATTTTAGTTTTGTGGGGAACTAAGTTTGGATCTAATTGAAGTTAGTAATTGTTAGAACTAACCTAAGGCATCATGCATTAGAAATTGATTGAATATTCTAAGTTAGATTAGAAATCATAAGGGAGCATGTCAAAGTATTGACTAAAATCATGAATAAAATTCTATGTTAAGTCCTAAAATTGATTGAATTCTAATCCTAAGGGGAGCATGCAAATTTCAACACAAGATACCAAAATTAGGCCCATAAGGGCAAAATGGTCAATAGTAAAATATGTCAAAATTATGGTCTAAGGTTGATTAAATTCTAATGTTAATCCTAAAAGAGTCTAATTAGAACTTAATTCAATTCCTAAGTAAAATCCTAATTAAAGTCCTAATGTGTGAATTAAGCCTAACTAATCCTAATTATATTCTAAAAATGGGAATTCATCCTAATTATTCTAAAAGGCATTAATCCTAATTATTCTAAAAGGAATTAATTTTCTAATTATTCTAAAAGGAATTAATTCTAATTATTCTAAAATGCATTAATCCTAATTATTCTAAAATGCATTAATTTTCTAATTATTCTAAAATTATCCTAATTAATCAAAACAAGAAGAAAATCAGTGGGGTGCAAACAACAATTGATCAGTGGGCTGCAGGATGAGCACATAACAGTTTTTGGTGCAGGAAGGAAGGTTCAAAAAATGGTATGTGGAACAAAAACAGGCCTGGGCCGCGTTTGGGCCCAATGCTAACTCAAACGTCTCCAAGGGGGTGTATGTGAAAACGTGTGGTGAACCAAGCAAACGTGTTAATGGGCCTAATGAAGCCCAAACTCATTTCCTTCACTAAATACCTGGGGGGTGTATCAGTAATGACTAGAGTGTGAATAGTAAATTACCATGGGCCTTGCTAACTAAGCCCAAGCACTCATCTTTGTTGACTTGTCCAAGTCAACAGAGTCAAATTCAATTAAAACGCGCGCAACCTCACCAAACCATCTCATCGTTGTTTCACTTTGGGCCACCGCACCGGCGGCCGTCGTCGGCGCCGGTGTCAGTTCCTACCTAACCAGCACCACCAATCTAATCCTAATAACGCACTGGATACGCTCATGATACTGAAATCGGGCAACAGTTAGAGGATTCATGGAATCGATCCTAACACAGGAAGAACCCAAACCTACTCAAAGTATAATTAAACAACACTCACTGAAGATTAATGCCTAATACCATGGGGCTTTCACTCCTTCACCTAAAGGTTACGTGCCGGTACACTCAGAGCAAGAAAGCGATAACGAAACGTAACTGACATACCAGAGAAGATAATCGGAGAATTTGCCGGTAAGCTTCCTGACCTTAATTCTTCCTTCTTCTTCTTCTTTTCGTCTCCTTCTTCTGAAACTTGATAACAGAGTGTGAAGTGGCTGAGCTCAAGCTGAATTGAAGCTTCAATGTGAAGCTTCAATGGCTTTTCTTGTGAGAGAGAGTAAGAGATTTGGTGAGGGTGAGAGAGGTTGCAGAGAAATTGCTTAGAATTCGCAGGGTTCCAAAAGTGATGAAAAATGATGTGATGAAATGTTTATATAGAGTCTAGGTTTGGAGTTGTTTTTTTGGATTGGAGTTAGGATTGGAAACATTTATTTAGGCTAGGAGTTAGTTGCATTCAACTCACTGAGTTCATGGTGAGACTCAGTTAGTTAGAATCAACTCAGTTGGTTGAGATTGATTAATGAGTGAATGAATTAGATTGGCTATTGTAGGTTAGTTTAAGTGGAATTGAACATACTCATGAATGATGACCTACTGAGCAGGTTTTGCCTTTGGTGATTAATGAGTTGAAGTCATGTTAGGTTAGTTTCAGTGGAGTTTAAGTGACTTCACTTGGCTTGAAATGATGAAGCAAAAAGGTTAATGGTTTTTTGGATGTGTATTGGCTGTAGTAGGTAGCTTTAGGCTTAGGATTACCAATGAATTATAGGTAACCTACTGAACTGGTCATTGCAAGTGAGTGATGTTTAGCCTATGCTTTGATTCAATACATTGCAAGCTTAACATGTACATCCTCTTTTTGATCATTTTTCATATGCTCCACTAATGGCTCATGCTCAATTTTTTACTGCAGACGTTAATCATGTTCATTGAATCCAGCTCATGGTACAAATTTGATCATGGCCTGTGATATGCTTGCTTGGGAAATTCAATGGCTTTGGAGGTTTGGTTTGGCTTCAATTTGCTTCTGCAACAGGGTTTCAAAATAGGTTCAGCAGCCTGATTTCCCCTGATGATGGATTGCATTTGTCCATTCATTGATATGGCTTTTGACTGAACAACTTGACTGCTTTCATTAAGAACTTCATTGTAACTGCTATGCCTTGGCTTGATGATGAATAGGGATGCTGTATGATGGTGTTCGTGTAAGACTGATGTGGTTTGGTATGATATGAGGTCTTGATGCAGGTTCTGTTAGTGCTATTGTCATTGCTAGAACTGTAACAGGTTGGTTGCAATATGTGTTGCTATTGTTTGTGTGATTTGTTATTGGTTAGTGTCGCATCCGCGAAAAACAACCGGCGGGCTAAAACAAAAACAAACAGAGCCGCCACCGTGCGTTATTTATCCCAAAAGAGGGAAAGGAAACGCTCGAAGTAAACCTGGAAAGACATGGTCTCGCGACCAGAGAGAGATGGGATCGGGAGTCGGTTATGCGAAGGGAAGGTATTAGCACCCCTATGCATCCGTCGTACTCGACGGGATCCACGCTCAAAAGATAGGAAAAGTTTGCTAAAACTGCTCACAAGCATCACACACACACACTGGAAACAACACAGGTGGGATAAGAGGGGAAAGGGCTCGCTAGGATATCACATCCTATGCCTACGCATCTCATCTGGAATGAGAATCAGAGCTGCCGTAGTTCGGCTCACGCACGCCAAACAAAACACACACAGGAAACCAACTGCCAATCGCTGGACTTACGTCGGACTCCACACAAAACGGCAAACATGGAAACCGAACGCCAATCGCTGGACTTACATCAGATTCCGAACCAAACAAACACACTCAGGATACGGACAGCCAATCGCTGGTCTTACATCCATATCCTAACACACGAGAGGGTTAACAAACAAACAAGTTACTAAGGAGTCAGGCACTCGAGCCTAGCAACTGTCAAGCAAACACACACAAAAAAGAAAAAGGGTGCCCGGAGAGACCTCGCACGGTCTCCTGCCTACGTACCTGAACGGGAAAGAATTTCTAACCTAACCAGATACAAAGGGAGACACAAACTACTAGGGAGACTAACTCGAGCCTAATAGTTATCATGCATCATAGCCCTATGTTAAGGTTTCTAGCTAACTTGCACAGGCAGCAAGCTAATCCTAAACAGGCAAAGCAATCAAAGCAAACAATCACAAATAGCACACACTATATACAGACAAAGTGGGCTCACACACAAGGGTTAGGCTGCAAAAGCAAGCCAACTGTATCAGGTGATGTTAGCTCTTAACCCTAACATTGAGAGTTAGGGTGAAGCAGATGAAATAGGAGTGAGGGGTGTGCCTCACAGCTCCTATCCCTGGCCCGGGAGAGCTTTAGACAAAGGAAGTGTGGGTTCAGAAAGTGGGAACCCTTCTACACTTATGACTGACTCAACAGAGATCTTGGGTTAATATCCTCAAGGCATCAACATGTAATGTGAGCCAAGGGATTACTCAACAGAATAGCAGGAGATGGATTGCACATCTCTTGTATCTGCCAATTGCCTTAACAAAGGTCTTTTCCTGCTTGGGGACAAAGATAAACAAACACAAGCATTGCCTCTTATGGAGGACTTCAGACAGGTGCCTGGCCAAGTAACAGGCCAGGTCTTCCAGACTACATGGAGAAAAGGAATTCTACCTAAATTGGTTAAGCAACCAAGCAACAGCACAAGCAAGTTCAGAATGAACTATAGCAACTAATGTACCTGAAATCAATCTAACATAATCAGTACACAGCTCAAACAGTCAAACAGAAAAACTAAAAGTCAACAGTTAACTGTACACAAGCAATGCATCAAGCAAAGCACAAGCCAATGCTCAACACAAATGACTTAGAAGCCACCTACAAAACAAACTCAAAATTAGTTCAATATTGACCAATTAGTCAACTCAAGCAATGTGAATCAATTCCCTCAATGCCATATGCTTCTTTGTCCTGAAAACACAACTCAAACATAAGCAAAACCCTAGGACAAAGCCTAGGGTCAAAGGGGGAAAAATAATTCAAAACAGAACATGAAAATTGGCACAAATCAAGTTCAATCAAATTAAAACATCATCCAATTGGTCTCACATTCATATCATCAATAAATTTCATTTCACAAAGCATTTAATGCAAAGCATGCAATTTGAAGCTCATTGGACCAAACAGAATGAATCAATCCAAACTAACTCAAAAATAATTCAATAAATCCCAAGAAAAATCATGGTTAAACAGCACTCATCATAGGATCATCATACCAAAATTCAAGTCAATTGGACAATTGGAAGCAAGTCAATTAAAATCCCTAAGTCAAGGCATGCACATACAAGCTCGTACAAGGCACAAAATCATGCATCAACTTCAAGCAAGCATACAACAGAGTAGGAACATGATAAATGCACCAAACCAAAGCCATGGCAAACTTTAAAGTGTCTAGAATCACTCCACAAAATTTCAAGTTCATGTGATACATATCAAGAATTTCACAAATCATCTAAGATCATGACTCTCAAAAAGTCCACAATTGGTCAAACAGAAAGGAAATTCTCAAACAAATTGGAAATGCACTCAACAAATCTACAAAAATTCACAAGTGAACCTAACATCCAGAAGTATCTTCATGCAAATATTCAGGTCATTTTGAGTTCATATGGCAAGGTAAAGAAATTCCACAAATTGGACAAGAAATGGTGTGACACACATTGTCACACCTAGAATGATCAGCTCATATCTCACAAACCAGAAATGATAAAATCACAAACTCAAAGCCAAAATGTCACTTAGGATCTCTACTTTACACATGCAAAATTTCAACAATTTTGGATCAAGCATCATTATTTCACAACCAAAATAGCAAGCAAGATGCAAGCAAACACACGTATGAACATTCCCTAGCCAAAATGAAAAACCACACGTGCACAAATTCTGGAAAAATCATCATTAAATAGTAGACATTGCAAGGATCATTGTGCAAAAAATTCCAGTCAATTTGGATCATTATTCCATGAGATATGATTTTTCTAATGTGAAGAAAAAATAAAAAATGAATGAAACAATGCATGTGAACATGTAAGGCATAAATGGAAATAAGGTGAAAAGCAAGTGTTGGAAACGACCGTGCCAGGAATCGAACAGCGTTTCAATTTGAACCAACGCGCGCTACAGTGAAGCGCTGCGTTTCATTAAGTTCGTGGCACGCTGTGAGTGGTTGCATGAGAGACAAACACTAAAAAGCATGCAAAACAGCCAGACGAAGATCAACACAATTCTGGAAACGAGTTCATCATCATATTCATACAGTTCATCACAAACCCTAGGCTCAAGCACAATTCTTCACCAAAATTGACAAACCTTATATCATTGGAACCGTCTCTCAATGTAAATTAACAATCTAACATCAATTTAACCTAACTCATCCTAGATCAAAAGATTCGAAGGAAAACATATCCATGCATCAAAATGAAAATCAACATAACTTCTTCAATTCTTGATGAAAATCAGTGATTCAACTTGCAGTTTACTCTACTAAGAAAGATCTATCAAACACATATATCAATTTCAAGAATCATCATGCTCGAAAACTGACCTTGATTGGATGGCAGAGTTGAAACACGTGGATTCTGGCTTGAAAAGTCGAAAACAGAAGTTCTTCAATGCTTGTACAAATGAATGGAGCAAGGTTTGAGTGTTGATTGTGAAGGATCTAGCTGAAAACTCGAATTGCCATTGAAGAAGCTTGATGCAACAGTTCTTGAATTGGCTTGGAAATCAATGGATCTTGCTTCAAATAGCTTCCATTATACTCATGGATGAAGGATTGGTGAAGATCTTGGCACGGTTTGTGAAGAAAAATGAAGAAAAGTTGAGAGGAAAAATGAAGAGTTCTTGAGATCTAGATCTAGATTTCTTAATTATGAAGTGTTAATCACAAAAACAGTTAGAATTAGGTTTATATATGTGATGTTAAGCATGTTGCTAATCATGATTAGTGTTAATGCAAGTGTTTAAGCCAAAACCAAGTTTTAGTGCAAATTGGAAATCCACCCCTCACATGTGCAATTCAATGTAACAGTGCAAGTTCTGTTTCAATTCACTTCAGAAATGTTGTTTCCAAGCCAAGGCAAGTGGAATAAAGTGAATGCCATGCCTAATTTTCAAATTCACCTTTTTCCCTCCAAATTCAAAATAAGTTCAAGTGAAAAATGCACTTTTTTTTGTGATGAGTTTTAATGAAATGTGATGCATGATTATGATAGTATACATCAAGAGAAAATTGCTCCAAAAAGAACCACATGAATTGGCCTTTTGATGCAAAAGTTATGCCTTGTTGAAGTTCAAGATTTCTTGACCAATATTGATCCATAACTTGCCAACCACACATGAGAAATTCATGTTCTTGGACTTTTTGGAAAGGTGAGAGCAAGATCTACAACTTTCATGTCGAACAAAATTTCATTTGAAGCATTTTTGGACATGTAATTTTGTGGAGAAGACCTTTCCATTTTTGGCAATTTTGAATTACAAGTCACTTTCTATTTTTGGAAAGTTTCCATCTGACTTTATTTTCTTCAATCTTGATGTTTGACATGTCAAATGAAACTTGTTTGGACATGAATGAAGTGTCTCTAACCCTCTCCCACCTCCAAATCCATCAGTTGACCTTTGGTTGACTTTTGTTGACTGATAGATGAACTTGCCATGCATAGATGAAATTGAGCTTCAAACTCCTGATGAAATGGCTCAAACATGAAACCCTAGCTTCCATAAGCCCAATAAAAACCATAGAATGATCTCTCATCTCAATGAAGACCTCATCTCCTTGACAAGCCCTGATTGGCACAATGCAGATGATTAGGGTTGACCAGTGGTCAAAACCCTAATCTCAAGGAATCTGATCAAGCATAATGAATCTCTTGGTGATGACAAGACCATGATGATGATGATGTATCATTTCAACCAAGATAAAGCTCAACCTCCTTGAGGAACCATGAAACCCTAATTTGAAGCACCAGCCTTCAGATGACTAATGATCAATTCAATGAAACCCTCAGCCTGAATATCTTAACCTCTTTATCTTCTGACCAAGACCTAGGAGGATGACTTGCTTAATGTGGCCACATGATATGCAAACATGCAATGCCTAATGACCTAAAAATGAAATGCAATATGCTAAGCTAGTCCCAAGAGAGGAGGGCAAATTTTGAGGTGTTACAGTTAGGTCTGATGCAAGATATCATCAATGATGAATGTCCTTGTAGATACCACATTGTGAATGATGATGAACTGGACTCATGTCAACCATCCCTGCTGCTGATTGTTGCCATTTTATAGGTTTACTACAATAGTCTGGACCTTGTGTTGGATGCAAGATGACTCATGAGGAACTACATGACTGCCTTGATTTGCTCCTGCTGGGATGTTTTTATGGTATACTGCAACAGTTTGGACCTGATGCAGGCATGTAGTGATTGAATGTGATTGATGTTAAGCTCTTATGCATGTTATCATTAGATTGATATGGTGTAGCAAATATGCATTGGACTAGGCATGAAATGGTTGTGGCATATGCTTTTTGTTGTAGCAAGTCATGTTGGACTTGGTTTTGCATCAGGTCTGAGGCATTATGGCTTGGTTTGTTTTGCATTAGCTTCTATGATTCTGTATTGCTCCTGACTTGGACATTGATGCCTTGTTTGTAGTTTTCGACTCGTGGTTATGACATGCACCAATGGTCTAGTTTTACTGTGAGCAATAAGCCATGTTTTTGTGCTGCATTAGGATGGCATTTGAACTGATTATGCACATGGTCTGCAGGTGTTTGATGCAGGATTGGTTTGCATCTGTTGGTTATGGCAGTGCATCATTTATGTTGGATGATTTGCCAAGGTAATGGCTGTTGAATGATTTAGATTGTGGTCTGTTTGGCATGGCAATAAGGTTTACTGCAGGATCACAACAGGTCTGTTGTATGAAGCTTGCACATTAGTTGGTTTGATGATGCAATGTGATGCATGTTTGTTATCGATTCTGCTGCAGTTTGTTGTGTTTGTTGTTGTGGTTATGCACTGTATTGAGTGAACTGATACTTACTTGTTATGGTTTCTTGCAGGATTGTTGAATGGTTTGTTGCAGTAACAGGGCAAGAACTGCTGCACAACAGGTTACCATGTGGTGAGTCTAAGCCTTTCATTGTAGCACGACATTGCATTTGGATTGGGAATTAGGTGATGGATTTGTTGATACTGCAGCGTGCTGTATTAAAACCTGGTTCAGGGCAAACTAAGACCAAGACTTAATGAGCCAACATGCCAAACAATGCCTGGTGTGCATGAGGTAGAAACAAAATCGTTTACTTAGAGATGAAGCAAACAAAAGATAACACAACCAAACATGGAAATTGGATGAAGAACCAAGGTAAATTAGGTTGGGTTAGAATTTTGATGGTAAAAAAAAAGGAGATTGACTTTGGTCAAAGTTGACAAAAAGTCAACTGTTGACCAAAGTCAACAATTGGTCAAAACTTCATTTTTTGGCATTTTATTTGTACATGGACAATGGATTGATGATCATGGTGAAATTTAGGGCACTAGGGTTTAGGGTTGACTTTGGTCAAAGTTGACCAAAAAGTCAACTGTTAACCAAACTCAACAATTGGTCAAAGATGTCAAATTTTGTATTTTCTTGTATGGAATCATATGTAATGGTTTAAAATGACATAAAATGGATTGAAATGGTTTTGAAAAATGATTGAAATTGGTTTCACAATTGGCTTGAATGTTTGACTTTTGAAAAGAAAATAACTTGACTGATAATGTATATGAACAAGACCATGAAATGAGACCATAAGGTTAAGGTTTTGATCTAACATCCATGAACCAATGGCATGACCAACAAGTGGCTTAAAACACAAGGGTTTGATTGTTCTGATGACCAAAGATGTGTCCACAACCAAATGAATAGCACCAAAGACTTTGAACAAAGGCCAAGACTCCAAGCCAGGTCAAGCAACTTGATAATGAATACACAATCAAGCCACCAAGTTCCTCTGAGTACCCACTCCTGGCTAGGGCTTTGGAGACCAAAATGAGGCCTAGGGAAGCTCCAAGAGATCCTACCTTGAGAAATTGGGGTTTTGAATGCCCCAGGTTGTCTAGTCACAACCTTGTTGAAATCAAACCCTCACCGCCATCATTAGGATTTCACATCCTCCATGCTGATGATGTGAATCAAACCATGCCTTTGGACCTTGATACATGTGTGAACCCTGGCTTCCTAGGCCCAAGTTTCTTTTGAATTCATGAGGAATGATGCATGTGGATGAGTTATGGATGTATGCAAGTCATCTCTTGATCAAGTGATTAGATACATGGGTGAGAAAAGGGAGGGCAAATTTAAGGGTACAACATCTGCCCCTATTTAATCTTCTTGGACCTGAATACAAGAATTGCAGAAGTTTTTCGGGTATTCAAGGTAAAAGAGGATTAAAGACCTATGTGCCCGAAATTTGTCGGACCCAATGATTGGCTTTATTACCAGTGTGGAGGATATGTTTTATGCAATGCATGGGGTATGCTTATTTTTTATGATGCATGCTTTTGTAGGGGTGAGTCTTTATTGTGGTCGGGATCTCGACTCGTCATCAAGAATTAGAACATGATAACCAAGGAATTTCAATTGGTGCCAACACTGTCATCACGGAATCCCCTGCCTGTTAAGGAACATTGAAAGGCTGGAGTCCCCATGGTGCCCCCAGTCAATTGGATGTCACAGACATCCAAGCAACACTACTGTTGAGTCACCAATCACCTATCAAGTTTATCAGATTTCAACGGTAATGCAGATTATTTCTCTTTAATGTAGCCTTTTATTGTTCCCCGAAATTTTAAAGCATTATGTGATTTAAGACAAGTAAGTTATTTGCATACAAAACATGGAACAACACATTGGATGGAATAACTGAATTTTATTGATATGGAATCTGTACATGTGTTGAGTACAAAGGATGCAAACGCCCTTAATGAGGACATTGCAAAAATTGAAAAAATAATTGAAATGGCAATGGGAAATATTTTTGTATGATTTTCTCCATTGATTACAACATTGGCCTATAATATACCATATAATATGAACTCCAAGGCCTTTCTTCGGCTGACGGTGACTGAATCGGTCTTTGACACCCTGACATCTAGCTTGTAGCGTGTAGACTCAAGAGTCATAGTCAATGCCTTTATCCCTAACTTTTGCCTGGATCTTTCAATTCTTTTGGTCCACCGGGATGCTCCTTTTTTCCTAAGCCGCCCTTTCGGGTTTTCGACTTAGCGAGCTTCAAATATATTCCCTAACTTTTGCATGGACAAATCATTTTTTTGGTCCATCGGGATAGCCATTTTTGCCTTAGCCGCCCTTTCGGGTTTTCGACTTAGCGAGCTTCAAATATATTCCCTAACTTTTGCATGGACAAATCGTTTTTTTGGTCCATCGGGATAGCCATTTTGACCTAGATTCACCTTGTGGAGATTAATCTAGCGAGCTTTTCATCATTTATTTTTAGGCAATTATTTGTTGACTATGTCTGCATTCACTGGCGAGGGCAAATCTTCCCCATCCATTATTGTGAGGATTAGAGACCCACCTGAGAAGGCCTTTTTGACTATGAAAGGTCCCTCATAGTTGGGAGTCCATTTGCCTCGCGGGTCCGAGTGAATGGCAGAATATCTTTTGAGCACAAGGTCTCCAGCGTGGTACGACCGAGGAAGAACCTTCTTATCAAAAGCTTGTTTGAGACGCCTTTGGTACAACTGACCATGACAGACGGCCGTCAAACGCTTCTCTTCAATTAGATTCAGTTGGTCATACCGAGATTGAACCCATTCAGCTTCATCAAGATCTGCTTCCATGATGACCCTAAGTGAAGGAATCTCAACTTCGACTGGTAGGACAACCTCCATCCCATAAACCAGAGAGTACGGAGTTGCCCTAGTGGATGTGCGGACTGAAGTTCTGTAACCATGCAAGGCGAACGGTAACATCTCGTGCCAATCCTTGTATGTCTTGACCATCTTCTGGACTATCCTTTCGATATTCTTGTTAGCTGCTTCTACGACACCATTCATCTTGGGCCGCTATGGTGAAGAGTTGTGGTGCTCGATCTTAAATTCTTTGCACAACTCCCTCATCATAGTGTTGTTGAGATTACTAGCGTTATTAGTGATGATCTTGCTAGGTATCCCATAGCGGCAGATTATCTCTTTCTTAATGAACTGGGTAACCACTTGTCGAGTGACATTAGCATATGAAGCAACCTCGACCCATTTCGTGAAGTAATCAATAGCGACTAGGATGAATCGATGTCCATTGGAAGCTTTGGGTTCGATCATCCCAACCATATCGATGCCCCACATAGAAAAGGGCCATGGAGAAGTTAGAACATTCAACGGAGTTGGTGGTACAAAGATCTTATCACCATATATCTGGCACTTATGGCATCTTTTCACAAAGTTGTAGCAATCAACCTCCATCGTCGTCTAATAATAACCAGCCCGAAGAATCTTCTTGGCCATAGCAGGACCCTTCGTATTTACACCCTCGCAGTCTTCGTGTATGGACCTTATGATTGTACTAGCTTCATGTCTATCCACGCATCTGAGCAGTACAGAATCATAATTCCTCTTATACAACACATCATCGTTTAGGAAGAACTTGGAAGAGAGTCTTCTCAGAGCTTTCTTATCGGTAATGGATATACCCTCAGGATACTATCGTTTCTCCAGAAATGTCTTTATGTCATAGAACCAAGGCTTATCGTCAGGATCGGCCTCAATTGCTAGACAATGTGCTGGTTCATCTAAGTGGTCAATCTGGATGGATGGTGCCTCATTTTTCCATTTGAATTTGAACATAGATGCCAACGTAGCTAGAGCGTCTGCTAACTAATTTTCTTCCCTAGAAATATGATGAAAGGATATCTCATCAAAATAGGGGATCAGTTTTCTGATATGCTCTTTGTAGGGTATCAACTTGCTATCTCAAGTCTCCCAGTTGCCTTTCACTTGACTGATTACCAGAGCTGAGTCACCGAATACCTCAAGGATTTTGATTCTCAAGTCGATTGCCGCCTCTAAATCGTAGATACATGCTTCATATTCCGCCATATTGTCGGTGCAGTCAAAACATAATCTAGCGTTGAAGGGAATGTGGAAACCAGTTGGAGAAGTGATAACAACACCTATACCATGACCTCGGGCATTGGAAGCACCGTCGAACACGAGCGTCCACCGCGATCCTGGTTCGGGGCCTTCCTCAGGGCTTACCTCGAAGCCTGGTATAGTAAAATCTATGATAAACATGATGTCTTCCTCTGGAAAGTCAAACTTTAATGATTGGTAACCTTCAACAGGCAGGTGAGCTAGATAGTCAGATAGAATACTCCCTTTAATTGCTTTCTGGGTCACATACTGTATATCATACTCGGTGAGCAGCATTTGCCACCGGGCAATTCTGCCAGTAACATCAGGCTTTTCAAATATATACTTTATCGGATCCATCTTGGATATCAATAAAGTAGTGTGGCAAATCATATATTACCTCAGGCGTCGAGTAGCCCAAGTCAAGGCACAACAAGTCTTCTCCAAAAGTGAGTATCGATTCTCAGGCTGAATCTTCGAAATGACCCTCAGGCTGGATCACTGGAAAACGATTCTCAGGCTGAATCTTCGAAATGACCCTCAGGCTGGATCACTGGAAAACGATTCTCAGGCTGAATCTTCAAAATGACCCTCAGGCTGGATCACTGGAAAACGATTCTCAGGCTGAATCTTCAAAACGACCCTTAGGCTGGATCACTCATGCTTGATCCTCTGGCTGGATCTCATGACCTTGTGTAAAGTAATTCTTCAGTCTGCTTGGAAGAACCTGTTTATCAGCTTATGTGTATGCTTGATATGATATTCATGCAAATGCAAATGTTATGCATGGTGTAAAAAGAAATTTGCTTGGGGAAGCAAACTCCGGTAGGGAACAGATCGCTGTATCAATCCTTGAATGCTCTGTGGGGAATGATCCGTCTGCCGGGACCAATGAGCCACCAAAAATAAATTGGCTGCTTGAAAAGTTGACCTTGCGGGGGGAGTATCAACTATGGAAACTTTGTTCGGCGAGGCTCTGTGAGGAGAGTCTGTGGGGAAAACACTTCCTGGGGAAATGTCGTAGGAAACGACCTTTGCTGGGGATATGAACTTGCTAATCGCCCTCAAGCTGGGGATTAACAAATCTGTTAAAAATAATCTGCTGGGGAATGAGATGAACACTGGGAACGCCACCCTCTCATCTGTTGGTTATGCAACCACTCCGCTGTTGCTAGGAAGATACAGTCTGACACTGTCAACTCCGCTGGGGATATATAGTCTGGATACTGTCAACTCTGCTGGGGAACATGCTCTGCTGAGGAGAGACTTTGTCAACTGCTTGGGGATGAGGATTCATGACTTGGCATCCGGTTCCTGTGACCTGCAACCAAAAATACACGTATGCCTCGGGGGAATTACTCGGTTTGAATTCACCGTCCGGGATTAAGCACATTCAAAGCAATTTTAAATGTTTTCCTGTGCAAGTCATCTGCAAAAGCCACCATTATATTCATATGCAATATGTTTTATCAAAAATTCGGACATTTTTGCAAACAAACTGATAAATGAAAAATAAAGAGGCTCTTTAACTGAATTATTCGACTCTTACTGGGGAGAAAATTTGTGCCAGGAATAGGCGAGGGTATCAGGAAGCTGATCCCTAAAAAGAGATGATCGCTATAAAAAGAGAACTATCCTCAAGACGCTCTGCTCATCGAGTTTCGACTCTGCTATGGCTCGTATGTCCTCAAGACGCTCTGCTCATCTTGCTTTCTGAAGTGGATGATTAGTCGATCTTTAACCTTCGAAGATTGCCGGATTGAATGAAACTGTGATATAACACTGATGAACTCAGATCACAGTCATTCGCTTATTCCTTAACTTTTGCCTGGATCACCCCCTTTTCGAGTTTTCAATCCACCGGGATACCCATTTTTGCCTGAGCCGCCCTTTTGGGTTTTCGACTCACCGGGTGTACTCTTTTTTTATATCCCTAATTTTTGCCCGAACCTCTTTATTCTTTTTTTTTTGGTTCGTCGGGATGCCCTTTTTTTGCCTGTACTATTCTTTTTATCGTCCAGCGGGTCTATTTTATGCGAAGTTTTTTTTTTAACTGCGTCTGAGTTAATAGGGGACGGGAATCCTTCGCCATCCATGGTTGTTAGCATCAAAGCTCCGCCATAGAAAATCCTTTTAACCACGTACGGACCCTCATAGTTCGGTGTCCATTTGCCCCTGTGATCTGTGTTGGGAGGAAGAAATCTTTTGAGTATCAATTCACCGACTTGATACCCCCGAGGGCGCACTTTCTGACCAAATGCTTTCTTCATTCGTCTCTGACCGAGATACGTCAATTCTGGGTACGTAGTTCCAGCATAACACCTTAATCATCGAAGACAAGGTAAACAAAGCATCAGCAAATTGGTTTTCTTCAAAAGAAAGTCAACAATCTTCTCGTGTAGTCTTTGTAAGGAGCCAGATGAGGCTGAGGTGTATACCATTTCCCGTTGGTTTGATTGATGACCAAAGCTGAATCCCCGTATACATCCAGGGTTTTAATCTGTATATTGACGGCTTCCTCAAGTCTTAGGATACAAGCTTCGTATTCGGCTTCATTGTTGGTGCAGGGAAAAGTTATTCTGGCACCAAATGGCATATGAACCCCCTTCCGGTGTGATCAACACTACACCAACTCCGCGACCATTGACGTGGACCGCCCCATCAAACATCATAACCCATTTGGATTCAGGGTCAGGCTCCTCCTCCGGGAGTGGTTCCTCTCAATCTTTCGATTTGAGAAACATGATGTCCTCATCAGGAAAGTCAAACCTCATAGGTTGGTAATCATCAATCGGTTGCTCTGCAAGATAGTCTGACAAGACACTTCCCTTGATGGCTTTTTGTGAAGTGTATTGGATGTCATACTCTGTCAGTATCATTTGTCACCTAGTAACATTTCCGGTAAGTGCTGGCTTTTCAAAAATATACTTGACTGGATCCATTTTTGATATCAATAGAGTCGTGTGAGTCAACATATACTGTCTTAGTCGGCGAGCAGCCCATGCCAAAGCGCGGCAAGTTTTCTCGAGCAATGAGTATCTTTGTTCACAGTCGGTAAACTTTTGCTAAGGTAGTATATTGCATGCTCTTTTCGACCTGACTCGTCATGCTGACCGAGCACACAACCCATTGACCTTTCTAACACAGTCAAGTACATGATCAACGGTCTTTCCTCTCGGCCTGTAGACTTGCCCCGATCTTGATCTCTTTCTTGTCGTCTGCGGTACCGATGTTGACGGTCTCAATCACCTCCTGATAAGGTGTAATAGCTCGGTCCTCCTGTTTCAACAATCTGGCTAACCCTTCAGGCAATTCACAATCTTCCTCAACCCCTTCTTCGGCTTAATAGATAGGATTGTCGAAGTCATACTTGGCCATAGCAGTGTCGTTAGTAGTGAGATCCGGGTGGTTCGCTCTGCATGATGGAGGATCATGCTTTACCTTAGAATGAGAGATTTTTTTTTGGAAAGAAAGAAAAAACGAAAAAAGAAACATTGCCATTTTTTTTTGTAAAAGTAAAAAAAAAAAACTGAAAGAAAGAGAACACAAAATTGTTTGCAAAAGCCGTCCTTTATTGATGATAAAAATAATTGCGAAATGTAACTAAATGGATGGCCCTACAAATGAGCCGTTACACCTTGGGCAAAGTGTAAGACTTTATTATGCATGTAATAAAGGAAAACAATAAAAATCACTCTTTCAGTAGAGTAACCCGGACGGTTTTTTCAGACGATCAATTGTCGAGCTTTTCTCCCGGGACACACGGGCGAATCCAGCTATCTAAGTCACAGTCGCTGTCAGCCTTGTCTTCATCTGCATCATTGACGATGTGGGGAGAAACCAAACCCCCGCTGGAGAGAGTACCGATTTCATTCTTCTGAGATCACGGAGCATACCCCAATCCAAACTTGTCTTCTTTGATGACTGGCTCCACAAATTTTCCCCAGCCTTGGGCATTACCAGCTTTAACCACTTCGACAGCTTGCTTGTATGAAGAGATAGAAGTCCCGACCTTCTCAGACTCAGGTGAAAAGACAGTTTCGGGCGCGACCTCACTGATGTTTATGGCTTCGAAGCCCTGACACAGCATCTCATGCATTTCGCCATCCATCTCCACATACTTAAACATAGACAGGTGGCTAACAAAAATATCCTCTTCACCACAGACAGTGACGACCTGACCTTCTAGTTCATATTTGAGCTTCTGGTGGAGGGTAGAAGTAACAGCACCGACAACATGAATCCAAGGCCGACCTAGCAGACAGCTGTAGGCAGGCTGGATATCCATCACATAAAAGGTGCTCTTGAACACCTGCGGTCCAATCTTAACTGGCAACTCAACTTCGCCAAAGATAGCTCTCTTAGAGCCATCAAAAGCCCTCACAACTAAGTTACTTGGCCTCAGGATGGTGTCATCGTAATCCAACTTCATTAAGGCTTTCTTTGGAAGAACATTCAGAGAAGAGCCTGTATCAACCAAAACATGGGAAAGCATCACCCCTTTGCACTCCATTGTGATATGCAAGGCTTTGTTGTGATTCCTGCCCTCAGATGTCAGGTCATTATCGGTGAAACCTAGCCCCCGGCTAGTGTTTACATTGGAAACTACCGACTCCAGCTGGTTAACAGTTATCTCCGGTTGAACATAGGCCATATTCAGTACTTTCAACAAGGCTGCTCTGTGCGCCTCAGAGCACAGCAATAGTGAGAGAATGGAGATCTTTAAGGGTGTCTGATTTAGCTAGTCGACTACCTTGTAGTCACTTTTCTTGATAATCCTCATAAACTCATCCACTTCCTTCTCGAATGCGGTCTTAGGAGGATCTTCCTCAGTAGTAACCTCTTCAGCGGCCATCTGTTTCCCTTTAGCCTTGGCAGCTGCCTCAGCTTCAGTATTCGCGTGTAATGTTGATGGTGCAAATAGGCGTCCACTGCGAGTGAAGCCACCAACCCCTCCAACATTGTCTACAACGGAGCTACCAATGTCAATTTCTTCTTCGTTAACTTTCTGCCCCTGGCAGTAGATATCAGCCCCATAGTGCCACAGGATAGCACTGTCTTTCTCATACGGAATGGGTCCTGGTATTGTGATGGTGATCGGACCAACCAAAGTCGGTTGAGGAACAGGTGTTGGAATAGTGACTGCGGCCACTTGATCTTGATAATAATTAGGGCGTCCTCTACCCCTGCCTCTGCCGGCATACACAACGCTTGCCTCGCCTTCTTTTCTTCGCTGACCGTTACCAGCAAACGGTCTCTTGGGACCTGATGAGTTGGAAGCACTATTGTCTTGAATTCGGCCCATCTTCAACAGACTCTTGATTCTTTCTCCAGCAATTACTATCTCTGCAAAGCTGATTGACGGGCAAGCAGCCAATCTCTCAATATAATTGCCTTGAAGAGTGTTCATGAACATGTCCGCCATCTCCCTTTCAGACATAGGGGGTTGGACGGACGCAACAATCTGTCTCCAACGCTGAGCATACTCTCTAAAGGTTTCCTTGGCAGTCTGAGACATACCTTGCAACAAGGTCCGATTTGGAGCCATGTCCAAGTTGTATTGATATTGCTTGATAAAAGCCTCTGCCAAGTCTTTCCAGCTCTTGATGGTTGTACGAGACAAATGAGAATACCATTCACGAGAAGCTCCAGTTAGACTGTCTTCAAAATAGTACATCCACAGCTTTTCATCTTCCGTGTGAGCTCCCAACCTTCCCAGATAAGATTGGAGATGAGTGCGTGGGCAAGAAGCCCCGTTGTATTTCTCAAAAGTAGGGGGTTTGAACTTGTGAGGAATCCTTACTCCCTGAACCAGACCAAGATTTGTGACATCAAAGCCTAAGGAATTTTGAGACTCCAAAGATTTGAGCTTCTCAGCAAGCTCATCCATACGGTGAGTGGTCTCGAGGGCCTCGTCGTGCAAAGAAAATTGATCATACTGATAATCTTCAGTAACGGGGCGCCCGTTAATCCGAATTCCTTGATTCACATTGTACCTTCCGCCAATACCATTTCCAACATTCCCTGTGTTGCCAACATTACCCGGGTTTCCATCAGCATTTGCGTTACCCGCGTTACCAGTGTTCATAGGGTTATCAGCGTTCCCAGGGTTACCAGGGTTTCCCTCAGCATTTGGTATCTCCACCTCCGGATCGGGTCTCGGTTGTCGCATTACGCGAAAAACCGGCGGGAAAACAAGAACAACAGAGCCGCCACCGTGCGTTATTTATCCCAAAAGAGGGAAAGGAAACGCTCAGAGTAAACTTGGAAAAGACGTGGTCTCGCGACCAAAGAGAATGGGATCGGGAGTCGGTTATGCGAAGGGAAGGTATTAGCACCCCTACGCATCCGTCGTACTCGACGGGATCCACGCACAAAAGGAAGGAAAATGGTTGCTAAAACACTGCTCACACACACACACACTGGCTGAAAGAGACACAAGAAACAAACAAGACTGAAACTGACTCGGCAGGATATCGCATCCTGGGCCTACTTAGTCTATCAGGCATAGACATCAGAGTCGAAGTAGTTCGGACTGGGGAAACGACACATGCTCGCTAGGATATCGCATCCTATGCATACGTATCTCCTTGGACGAAGGAGAATCAGAGCATTCGTAGCTCGGCTAACACGCACACAAACAAACACAGGCAAAGGCAAACGTGGAGCCCGAATGCCAATCACTGGACTTACATCAGCATCCGAATCAAACAAAACCACACTGGAAACCAACTGCCAATCGCTGGACTTACATCGGACTCCAACCAGAAAAGGAGAAACAAACTCACACAAACAAAACAAAAAGGGCGCCCGGAGAGATCAACTCATCTCCTGCCTACGTACCTCATCTGGTATGAGGATCAGGGCGACGTAGTTCCCCTACGCAGGGAAAAAGGACTAGCCTAACCAGATAACAGAGGGAGACACAACACTAGGGAGACTACGACTCGAGCCTAGATGTTGTCATGCAAAATCGTCCCTAAGTTAAGGTTTCTAGCTAACTTGCACAGGAAGCAAGCCTATCCTAAACATGACTTGCACAGGAAGCAAGCCACACCAAACCTAACTTGCACAGGAAGCAAGGGGGGCCTCGATTGCAACTAGGGCAAGAGAAAGGGGAGGTCTCAATCGCAACGAGGGCGAGAGAAAAGAATTAGTGTTAGTTGTTAGTCAAACTCGACAAGACATCGCATCTCGTGCCTACGTATCTCATCTGGACATGAGAATCAGAGTTGCCGTAGTTCGGCTAGACTATTCCCGTTGGTTTGTGTTTTTTAAGTGGACAACGTCACTGCGCAATCTACCTGATGCTCGACCTTTGGAGACTTACTCACCTGTAGTAGAAGGAGTTAACGTATCCTTAAGAGGGGATAATGTTTGTTTGTGTTTTAGGAAAGCTCAAGCAAGAAAGGAAGTCCTATACGAAGGAACCGTGCTACCTTAATTGACATGCAAACGAGACTACGCGGAGTCTAGCAAACCTAGGGGATACAATCACACCACACAAGCACATACAGCATGAAATAAACACACCAACAAGGGGCTCAAACATCAAGGCTAGGTTTTAGTCGAGGGGTCATATCAACCTCAACAAACAAACCACTGGAACTGGGTAGTGTTAGCTCTTAACCTTGCCATTGAGGGGCTAAGGTGAAGCAGATGAAAGGTGAGTGAAGATAAGACTTCACAGCTCTTATCCCTGGTCTGGGAGAGCTTAAGACAAGAATGTGTGGGTTCAGAAGCTGGGAACCCTTCTACACATTTGAAACTGACTCAACTGTACAATTGTACAAGATCTTGGGTTTGTATCTACAATGCATCAACACAGTGGTGTGAGCAAAGCAGATGACACACAGAATAGCAGGGGATAGGTTGCATATCCCTTGGGTTCTGCCAATTGCCTCTTCACTTAGGAGGTCTTTGACTCTATACAAGGACAAATGTAAACAGTCACAAACATTGCCTCTTAAGGAGGACTTCAGACAGTTGCCTGGCCAAGTAACAGGCCAGGTCTTCCAGACTACATGAAGATTAGAAATATACCTCAATGCAAATTGCTTATACAAGCAAAGCAAAGCAAAAGTTCACAAGGAACTGAGCAACTAAAAGCACCTGAAACAGTCAAGCAGACATTAGTATGCAACTTCAAAACAAAGCAAAAGGAAACAGACATTAACAGCTAATCATAGGCAAATGGATGTGCAAGGCACAAAGCTCAAGGCATGTGAGCCAAGCCACCTACAAAACAAAACAGGTTAATCAATGATATTCAAGCAAGCTCAATCAAAAAGAATTGGCCTCATTGGTCATTTGTTGGTCAACCTGAAAACATGAGCTCAAAGGTGAGTAACAGGACCACTAGGGCAAACCTAGGGTCAAAAGGGAATGAAAAAGTTCAAACAGCAAGTGGCACGCATCCAAAATCATGTTCAAACAATCAAGAAACAAAACCAATTGGGTTCACATTCATATCAATCATCACCATCATTTCATGAACAATTTAAGTCAAAGTATAGCAAACAAAAGCTCATAGGAGTCAACAGTAAGACTTGAATTAAAAGCAATCTCAAACATTTCCAAAAATCACCAAATAAATCATGATCAATCATAACACATAGCATGGTAAGCATGTCAAATTTCATCTCATTTGGACAAGTGGAAGGCAGTCAATGAAAATCAGAAAGGCAAGGCAATTTTGAACATGCTCAAAGAAGTCAACCAAACATGCATCAACTTGAAAAATTCATAAATCAGAGATGGCATAAGATAAATGAATGGGACTAAAACCATGGCAAAGCTTAGGGTGTCTAGTAATCTCATGTAAAATTTCATGTCCATCTAGTAAAGTATGAGCATTTCACAAAACAAATGGGCACATGTGTCACAAAAGGTCAACATAAGATCAAACAGAGAACAAAAATCTCAATCAAATGGAAAATGCCATAAACAAATCCACAAAAAATCACATACGAACTAGACATATTCAAGCTCAATCATGCTAAAAATCAATCCATTTTGAGGTCAATAGGCATGGCTATAAAAATCAACAAGTTGCACATCAATAGTGTGACACAAATTGTCACACCCTACTTCAAAAATTCATAACTCACAATCCAGATAAGATAAATTCATGATCTTTACACCAAAATCACCATAGAGAGGTCTAGTTTGTGCACAAAAAGTTTCAAGGTCAAAGGTTAAATCATGACTATTTCACAAATGATTTGGTGGAATGTGCAAAATGTGGATACATGTTACAAACCCTAATGCCAAATAAAATCCATTCATCAAAAAAATCTGGAAAAATATGACAATTAAGTAGAGATCATGATGAAGAGGATGCAAAAAATCCCATGAATTTTGGATAAAGTATGCTTGACTTATGATTTTTACAATTTTGAGATCAAAAATGAAATTGAAAATGAAAAGAAACAACATAATTTGATATGTCACATGCCACGGATGGCATTTTTGTAAATAACCAAATCACTTAACAAAACGCAGTCGTTTAGGGCAATGAAAAGAAATGTTTCTATTGGCTGTTATGAGACTACAGTGCCATGCACGTGAATTCTGGGAATGGCCATGGAGATTAGGGTTTTACATGTACAGTGTTGTCTTCTTCACCATCAAGAAATCGTGAAAATGAAATTGCCCAGAAATACAAATTGGACACAACATTATGACCAGCAAACATCACCCAACACGAATCTAACATCCATTTTCATTAAATCACACCAAGCATCAAGAATCGAGCAAAAATAAATATGAACAATCAAACTTTAAAACTAGATTTCTCTCAACTCAAGCAACCAATTAACACGATTCAAAGTTTAATGAAACCAGCAAACAAAGATCTATAAGAATCATGTCATAGTTTAGCAAATAATAAGATTTGAGTTTTTACTTGATTTTGAAGCAAAGATGAAACAGTTGGAATTTGGTGATGCCTTGCTGAAACAGTTGCTCCAAAGTCCTCCAAATGATGAATGATGAAGATGGTTTGGCTCAAAACAGCTTGGAATGGATGCAAACAATTTCTGCCATTAAAGAAGCTTGAAGAAAACAGTTGTGTAAATGCTGCTACAGATGGTGTTTGATGCTTGGAAACAGCTCACAGTGATGGTCAGATGATGAAACAACAAAGGATAGCTCGAGTTCTCTTGAGGTTTTGGCAGAAAAGTTCAAAATGCCAAGAATGGAGATTTGAGAGAGTGAGAGAATTCTGTCTAATTCAGAGGCTGCTAGGGTTTAGAATGACAGAGAAAAGGATATATATTTGCTGTTTTAGGTTGCCTTAATGAAGTGCTAATCATGTTTTGTTTTAATGAGCATTTTACTAAGTTGCCACATTTGTCCATATGGTGAGGTGTGATAGCTAGTGCACGAATTGGGCTTGCAAGCATGACCAAAACATGATTTCAGAACTATTTTGAATAGCCATAATGATTGGAAATGCATAAATCAAAAGTTCACTTTTTTACCTCACTTAAAAATAATTCAAGTAAGTCAAAAAATGCCATTTTGATCCATGAGGTTTTGGTGCATGAGGGTTACATTTTTGGAAAGAGGAGGTCAAATGTGACTTGTTGGAAAAAACCCCACCAAATTTGGCCAAATGGTTTGAGAGATATGGCCTTTTGAAGTTCAAGAATATTTGAAAATGAATTGATCATATCTTGCAAACCATACATGGGAATTGAGAGTTCTTGGACTTTTTGGAAACGGGAGAACAAGATCTTCAACTTTCATGTTGGGAAAAAATTCATTTGAAGCTTGTATCATGATGTAAGCTTAGGCTCAAGAAGTTTCCATTTTTGGCAGTTAAAATTACAGGTCCAGTTTCTATTTTTGGAAATTTCTGATTTGGCTTCAAATTCTTCCATGTTGATGTTTGCCATGATATATGAGGCCTATTTGGACATGAATAAGCTCTCTCAAACCAAATCCATCCATCAAAACCATAAAATCAACCACAGTTGACCAAGTTTGACTTTTTAGGGTTTCTGACTGACTGGGCATTGCCTGATGACTTCTGAGCATCCAATCCTTGACCAAAACACTTCAAATGGATCCCCAAGTCATGTGAACATGTTGGACCAACCCTAGGGCCTTGGCTCAATGAAAAACTCACTTGCTTGCTTGATTGACTGATCTCCTGATCAGTTTGACCTAATTCTCCTGATGATCTTGCACTTGAGGCAAAGGGACAATGCAATGCTATGCAGTGGACCATGTTAATGCTATGACCTAATATGAGAATGTATATATAATGATAGGTGCAAATTTGAGGTGCTACATCGGTTGCTCAACCAATTCCCTCAGCTTTTCCCGGCCTTCTGCCATATTCAATCGGCTAGGAACCCGAACGGATGATAGCAATGGCTGTCAGACTTTCAGGGTAAACAGGGATTGAATACCAAGAACCGTAGAATTTGCACAATACAGGAATCCACCAATGGAAACGTCCACTGGGATCTGATACTTATTATTGGGTATTTTGGTTTGTTTTTTTGTCCAAAGGGTACGGCCACATCCAGACATCACAACTAGATGCCGACGGACAACTAGGAAAAACTCAACGTTTACCAAGACCAACGGAGAGGTAACCAGACATTAATGAATGACTGGAAGAGATACAACCATACGTCAACGGACGAAATGGGAAAAACTCAACGTTTACCAAGACCAACGGAGAGGTAACCAATCATCATCGGATGAATGGAAAGAGATACAACCATACGTCAACGGACGAAATGGGAAAAACTCAACGTTTACCAAGACCAACGGAGAGGTAACCAATCATCATCGGATGAATGGAAAGAGATATGCAACCATACGTCAGCGGACGTAATGGGAAAAACTCAACGTTTACCAAAACCAACGGAGAGGTAAATCCACATGGGGACAGGTACAACTAGACGTCATAGGACGAATAGGAAAAACTCGACGTTTATCGACACCAACGGAGAGGAGAAAACTCAGCCAGACGTCATAGGACGAAAGGGAGACTCAACGTTTATCGACACCAACAGAGAAGGAGAAAACTCAACCAGACGTCATAGGACGAAAGGGAGACTCAACGTTTATCGACACCAACGGAGAAGGAGAAAACTCAACCAGACGTCATAGGACGAAAGGGAGACTCAACGTTTATCGACACCAACGGAGAAGGAGAAAACTCAGCCAGACGTCATAGGACGAAAGGGAGACTCAACGTTTATCGACACCAACGGAGAAGGAGAAAACTCAACCAGACGTCATAGGACGAAAGGGAGACTCAACGTTTATCGACACCAACGGAGAAGGAGAAATAGCTGGGGACGACCCTGCGGGGAAAGATATCAACTATACGCCAACGGACGCATAGGAAAAACTCGACGTTTATCGACACCAACGGAGAGGAGGAATACTTCACTAGGGAAGAAGGACACAACCAAATCATCAACGGATGATTGGGAAAAACTCGACGTTTATCGAAACCAACGGAGAGGTAACTCTGCATGGAGAGGGGTACAACTAGACATCATCGGATGACTAGGAAAAACTCGACGTTTATCGACACCAACGGAGAGGAGGAAACTCTACTGGGGAGAGTGAACACAACCAAATCATCAACGGATGACCGGGAAAAACTCGACGTTTATCGACACCAACGGAGAGGAGGAATACTTCACTCGGGAAGGAGGACGACGTTACGAACATCGAAAGATGATGTTTACCGACATCAAAAGAAGACCAGACACTTACGCATGACTGGAAATCACCGAAAGATGGTGTTTACCGACACCAAAGAAGACCAGACACTTACGCATGACTGGAAATCACCGAAGGATGGTGTTTACCGACACCAAAGAAGACCAGACACTTACGCATGACTGGAAATCACCGAAGGATGGTGTTTACCGACACCAAAGAAGACCAGACACTTACGCATGACTGGAAATCACCGAAGGATGGTGTTTACCGACACCAAAGAAGACCAGACACTTACGCATGACTGGAAATCACCGAAGGATGGTGTTTACCGACACCAAAGAAGACCAGACACTTACGCATGACTGGAAATCACCGAAGGATGGTGTTTACCGACACCAAAGAAGACCAGACACTTACGCATGACTGGAAATCACCGAAAGATGGTGTTTACCGACACCAAAGAAACAACACACGCGGGTGCTGACGGGATACTGACATCCACAAGATGACAGGGCAAGGCTGAACACTTGCAGGGGGTCTCACTGGGGAGAAGCAGGCTTTCCTTTCACCAACGGATGAGGAAATAAACCTCTGTGGGGATTATCAACACCAAATGTTGACTGGAGCAACTGTAGCAAATGTGTTGTACAGGTTGAACAAAAATCCGTCGCTGCAGGGGATACGGTTTGATGGGGTTTCGGACACATGAATGCATATGTTTGAATTTTTCTATGGCGTAATGCTCCATATGGAATGGAAATGCTACGCGATTTGAGGATGCGATGATCACTACATGCAAAAATGCAAAATGATGAGAACTCCGCCGGGGAATACACAGGACGACTGTGCTGAGAAACCTTCAATACAACTCCGCTGGGGGAAGAACAAGGCAACTCGCTGGGGAACCAATTAATACAACTCCGCTAGGGGAGGACAAGGCAACTCGCTGGGGAGTAATAAAGCAGCTTGCTACTGACAAAAGTAAAATTGCTGGGGATATCCCAATCAATCCACAGGTAGGATAAACTCCGCTTGGGGAAATAACTGCTCCGCTGGGGAAGATAAACCAGGCAACTCTTTGGGGATAAGGCTCAAACAAACCTCAGATACGATAAACTCTGCTTTGGGAAATATCTGTTACTCCGCCGGGGACGACCCACGCAATCCACAGGTAGGATAGACTCAGCTGGGGATGCACACACTGATCTGATACTGAAACCCGTCCAATCCACTGGTAGGATGAACTATGCTGGAGAAAACAATCAAAAGATTGACCAAAGAGTGCATGAGATATATTATCTATAGCCGTCAAAAACGTAGATAATACACTCGCATGGAAGATTATCCATAACCGGGTTGCAGGTTGTTAAATGGATAAACGACCGAAAAGAAAGGCATCGGTACCAGGACTAGGTATGCAAAGATGACCAATCAAAAGAGGATAAAGTTGCTTACTCGGAGCAAGTATCCAAAAAGAAGGGGAAGACCCAATGGGGACAATACTGCTTGATCAAGGCAAGTATCCAGAGGGGAAAAGAATATCAATATCACAAACCGGATACTGATAACTGCAAAGAGGGGATTACATCTACCGGTTAGTAGGCAGAAAACCACGGAAAAGTAACCAGTCATCGATAGGATGAGCACAAAGGGTTAACTCCACCAAGGGGAGAACATGGGATTTTACAACTACCAGCTTGTAGGTAGAAAACCACAAAGATAGGACTTACAACTACCGGTTTGTAGGTAGAAGCCAACAAACAGAATGAACCATAAAGGTTACCTCTGCTAGGGGGTGAAAGTGGGATTTTACAACTACCAGCTTGTAGGTAGAAAACCACGACGATAGGACTTACAACTACCGGTTTGTAGGTAGAGGCCCACAAATTCCGCTGAGGATAAGATGAATGAGTGCCAGTTAGTGAGCGACTATTCATTTATGCCCCAGGGAAACACAGGAGACAGCCAACAGGAAGCCAATTTAGGATCGATCCAAAAAGGCAGACTGAACCAAGACTCATCCTAATGAGGAAAGAACTCAATAGGGAAAAACCCATCCCAATGTGTGTTGGGAGGGAACGGAAACAACCGTCATCCACGAGGATGTATCTCAGTGGGGAAATGGCAGGAAAGGATAGACACTTTCTGCTTAAGGGGTTGGCTCTACGTGGAGAGATCAGACACACCCACCTTTGCTTAAGGAGGATCTACTGGAGAGATTTGCATCACCAGATAGCAGGAGACAAACATTTAACGGATACACGGCAACAGCTGCAACATGAGTATCTGAATGTTATGATTATGCGTGTATGCCTTATACCTAAAATGTATGATGAATGCTGACAAACAGACATGTTCAACATGCAGGTCCGGGAATCAACCATCCGGCACCACTCTTCCGGAGGGAAAACCAAAGTCGTCAGAGAGCAAAGAAAATCCACTGGAGACTGGGACAATAGGGAACAATCATCCTGCGGGGAGAGGAGAAGACTGCTCTGCTGAAGAGATGAACGCTAACGTCTTCAGTAAACACTCTGCTTGGGGAACTGCCCCACAAAAGTATTTCAACAGCAACCTTGCTGGGAATGCCCCACGGTAGGGCTCAAGCAAACCTATACTAGAGATGCCCCACAATAGGGCTCACAGGGACCTGGAGGAAGAATGTTGTACTGCCGGGAACGCGAAGATAAACAACTTCAACCAACACTGCACTGAGCAACCTTGCTGAGGAGAAACCAAAAGAGGTTCGACAGGAAAAAGATACAGTTATGCTCGAGATACGAACAAATGTCTTACCTGTTGGTAATCATACCACCCTCAGGAGAGCACTGCGGATCTCCTAAGTACCCTTCCATCATTGTGAAGGTTCACTTTGTTTAAGAACAATTTTTTTTTGAAAAATTTGTTTATTTTGAAAAACAATGATACTTTATCAATTAAAACATGCAAAACATTTATTGAGTTGAAACAAATAAGAGTGCAAATAATTGGATAAAAGCTCAAATTGATGTGATGGAATGGTAGTCTGCAAAGGGCAGGACTCCATAGATCTGTACAAGTTTGAAATCGGTGATATATATTGGAGAGGGCTGCATTGAACGTAATGACCTTTCCTCTATCATTCTGAATTTTCGATGTATTCAAAGCTTCAGTCGACGACGAATCGAGAATTCCTGACGGATGACAGATGTACAACACAGTCTTGTCAGGATGCAGTTACTTGCCAAATCCCTAATTTTTGCCTAGATTGCCCCAGTGTGAGGTGCTCAATCTAGCAGGATGCAAATTCTTTTTTTTTCAATGTCTCTAACTTTTGCCTGGATTGCCCTTTCGGGTTTTCAATCCACCGAGACGCTCCTTTTTGCCTAAGTCGCCCTTTGGGGTGTTCGACTTAGCGAGCTTTTGCTTTCTTTTCTTTTTTTTGTTTTTTGTAGGCGAAGTATTTCTTGACTGTATCGGAATTCACAGGACGAGTGAACTTCTTCATCCATTGTTGTAAGTGTCAGAACACTGCCTGAAAAGGCTCTCTTGAAAACATATGGACTTTCATAGCTTAGAGTTCACTTGCCCCTGGAATCGGGCACGAAAGACAAGACTTTCTTGAGCACAAGGTCACCTTCTCGGAACACACGGGGCTTGACCTTCTTGTCGCATGCTTTCTTCACTCTCTGCTGATATGACTGACCATGACACATGGCAGTTGATCTCTTCCTTTCGATTGGATTCACCTGGTCGTAGTGACTCTGAATCCATTCAGCATCAGTCAACTTGGGACTTTGAGGATGCTATTTTTCTTTTGTTTCTTTCTTTTGATTTCTTTTGATTTTGTACCCTCCTCTTTTTTTTTCTTTTTTTTTCTTCTTTTTTTTTTTTTTTTTTTTGATGCCCCAGTTGGCTGTTCTGCTGATTCTCGAGATGCAGTTGAGTGATCTTCTTTTCTTGCTCAAGAAGTCGGGAAATCTCGTCAGGAATCCCTTCAACATCATCTTCGTCCGCTTCAAATACAGGGAATTCAAAATTGGGAGATGACGTCCGATCATTATGTTCAATGGGTTTAAGAAACAACCTGCATAAGGATTTTGAGTATAAAAAGCACTTTGAAAATCAAACAAGACAATCGTTATGCAGATGAAAAGATTGCTTTTATTCTTGTTTTTAGGGTCTTTTCTGATCACCAATTTCATGCAAAAAGCGAAAAGGGAAAACAAATGGAAAAACAAATATTTAACATGAATTTATTTGAATGAAAATATCATTGCACAAAACGTTGCCAACAATGTCATCACTTCTCCTTTTGGCATGGGAGAAGGGTTTTTAAACAAAGTGATTATTGCTCTGACTTATGAACAACTGTAGGAAAGCCCACAGTGACCCAATTGTGATAGATCCCACCGGGGATAACAACTGTCAGTATCTTTTGCATCAGCAGCTTCTGTTTTCTGAACAACCCTTCTGAAGAAAAGTCGGCGCCAGCCCAGGACTTGTTATCTCCAAGCTTGATTAACATGGGGACCCAAGTCTTCAAAGTTCAGAATACCTGACTTCACGAGGTCTTGAACCTTCATCTTCAACTGAAAGCAACTATCCACGTCATGACCAGGAGCACCCGAATGATACACACAATGCTGCTCAGGCCTATACCACCATCGAGGGTTGACGGGTATAGCCGGCGGGTCTCTGGGAGTAATCAAGTTCCGCTCTAACAGAGAGGGATACAGTTCGGCTTAGGACATGGGGATTGGATCAAAAATGATCTTCTTCCTCTCATTACTCGTACTGGCTTGCTGGGAAGCCTGCTGCTGAGGACGATGTTGTTGATGCCGATACTGCTGAAACCCCACATTTGTTTCACTTCCTCCCCTTTTGGGTGCCCCAGAGGATGGCTTGTTAGAACTGGAAGAACTTGAAGAGCCAGGATGGCGAACCGGAGCGCGGGTTGCTCTGACATTAATAGTCTCTGCAGCAAGAGGTTGTTCACTGATTCTGATCCCCCTCAATTCATCACTCACGGCATAATCATTGACGAGAATAGTGACAGCAGCATTCTCATGAACGGGTACACCCACTGGTGAAGCACGGTGGACTGGTGGAATCACGGCTTCCAGTCTCTGGGCTAAGGCACGCAGCTCCTCTTGCCCCTGGACAACTCCTTGCATTATTGTCATGAACTGGGCCATGTTTGCCCTCATCTCAGCCAACTCTGCTTGAACTTGATCCATAATCTTCTGATGATTGAGTCTGGTTGAGTAACGATGCGGTCGGCGGTCAGCAATCCTGTCTCAGTCAAGAACCGAAGTGAGAAGTCTCTCCAAACATGTCTGTAATGCAAGGATGCTATGTGCATGATATGCATGATATGGGTATTATTTGTCATGAATGATCCTGATAAAGGATATGCGTATGCGAGTTAACTTTTTCTGTTTTTTCATGCATTTTTATATATATATTTTTTTTGAAAATAAACATGCTATGATGCAAATGATGCAAACATGACTGGTCAGGCTGTGCATCTCAAGGCACAGAGTCGGAGCTTCGGCTTGAACCCGGGGTCACAATCATCTGAAATCCAAAGTCAATCTGATCAACTGGCATCTGAACCCATATCTGGAGAACCAAGTCACCATAAATCCGACTTGGGGAGTTCCGAAATAAACGGAACTGGAGATTACAACACTATCATCACAGGAAAATCCACCGAACGGATGACAGCCAGATCCTCTGAACAGGTACTCTCAAATCAACCCGGGGGTCCGAAATAAACGAAACCCGCTGATAAACCACGGACAGAACTCCGGCGTCCCAGAAATAAATGTCCATAATTCACAGTCACCATCAGTACCGGGAGTCACCAACTGTACCTGTTAAAATGATCATCCCCGCCCCACTCACGGGTGTCATCTAGGCCAGGGTAAGGTCGAGAGAAACGCAGCATAAATAACCTTTCGCAGAATATCATCATATACACACCCGAAGTATGCAACGATAATATCCCACCAGGGTCTGAACTGCTCGTGATATCAATGTTCCGCTAAGTGGCGTACACCACCCGCTTCCCATGAATCACTCTATTCCTAGGTTTCCTAGATTTCACTCATAGCCTGGGTATTGGGCCTTTTACCTCGAGTAACTCCCACCCCCAAACAGAGAAACACAGCCAGCACAGCAGATGAATATGAATGAATGCAAACATTAATGCAAACAATAAATGCAAACAATAAACAATGAATGCAATAAATAACACAGCAAAAAGCAACCAAAGCCCTAACCTAGAGAACGCTAGGAGAGACTCGCTTAGGGAAGACGGACCAGCACAGGTCAACTTCTACTACTCCCCAGCAGAGTCGCCAGCTGTCGCATTACGCGAAAAACCGGCGGGAAAACAAGAACAACAGAGCCGCCACCGTGCGTTATTTATCCCAAAAGAGGGAAAGGAAACGCTCAGAGTAAACCTGGAAAAGACGTGGTCTCGCGACCAAAGAGAATGGGATCGGGAGTCGGTTATGCGAAGGGAAGGTATTAGCACCCCTACGCATCCGTCGTACTCGACGGGATCCACGCACAAAAGGAAGGAAAATGGTTGCTAAAACACTGCTCACACACACACACACTGGCTGAAAGAGACACAAGAAACAAACAAGACTGAAACTGACTCGGCAGGATATCGCATCCTGGGCCTACTTAGTCTATCAGGCATAGACATCAGAGTCAAAGTAGTTCGGACTGGGGAAACGACACATGCTCGCTAGGATATCGCATCCTATGCATACGTATCTCCTTGGACGAAGGAGAATCAGAGCATTCGTAGCTCGGCTAACACGCACACAAACAAACACAGGCAAAGGCAAACGTGGAGCCCGAATGCCAATCACTGGACTTACATCAGCATCCGAATCAAACAAAACCACACTGGAAACCAACTGCCAATCGCTGGACTTACATCGGACTCCAACCAGAAAAGGAGAAACAAACTCACACAAACAAAACAAAAAGGGCGCCCGGAGAGATCAGCTCATCTCCTGCCTACGTACCTCATCTGGTATGAGGATCAGGGCGACGTAGTTCCCCTACGCAGGGAAAAAGGACTAGCCTAACCAGATAACAGAGGGAGACACAACACTAGGGAGACTACGACTCGAGCCTAGATGTTGTCATGCAAAATCGTCCCTAAGTTAAGGTTTCTAGCTAACTTGCACAGGAAGCAAGCCTATCCTAAACATGACTTGCACAGGAAGCAAGCCACACCAAACCTAACTTGCACAGGAAGCAAGGGGGGCCTCGATTGCAACTAGGGCAAGAGAAAGGGGAGGTCTCAATCGCAACGAGGGCGAGAGAAAAGAATTAGTGTTAGTTGTTAGTCAAACTCGACAAGACATCGCATCTCGTGCCTACGTATCTCATCTGGACATGAGAATCAGAGTTGCCGTAGTTCGGCTAGACTATTCCCGTTGTTTTGTGTTTTTTAAGTGGACAACGTCACTGCGCAATCTACCTGATGCTCGACCTTTGGAGACTTACTCACCTGTAGTAGAAGGAGTTAACGTATCCTTAAGAGGGGATAATGTTTGTTTGTGTTTTAGGAAAGCTCAAGCAAGAAAGGAAGTCCTATACGAAGGAACCGTGCTACCTTAATTGACATGCAAACGAGACTACGTGGAGTCTAGCAAACCTAGGGGATACAATCACACCACACAAGCACATACAGCATGAAATAAACACACCAACAAGGGGCTCAAACATCAAGGCTAGGTTTTAGTCGAGGGGTCATATCAACCTCAACAAACAAACCACTGGAACTGGGTAGTGTTAGCTCTTAACCTTGCCATTGAGGGGCTAAGGTGAAGCAGATGAAAGGTGAGTGAAGATAAGACTTCACAACTCTTATCCCTGGCCTGGGAGAGCTTAAGACAAGAATGTGTGGGTTCAGAAGGTGGGAACCCTTCTACACATTTGAAACTGACTCAACTGTACAATTGTACAAGATCTTGGGTTTGTATCTGCAATGCATCAACACAGTGGTGTGAGCAAAGCAGATGACACACAGAATAGCAGGGGATAGGTTGCATATCCCTTGGGTTCTGCCAATTGCCTCTTCACTTAGGAGGTCTTTGACTCTATACAAGGACAAATGTAAACAGTCACAAACATTGTCTCTTAAGGAGGACTTCAGACAGTTGCCTGGCCAAGTAACAGGCCAGGTCTTCCAGACTACATGAAGATTAGAAATATACCTCAATGCAAATTGCTTATACAAGCAAAGCAAAGCAAAAGTTCACAAGGAACTGAGCAACTAAAAGCACCTGAAACAGTCAAGCAGACATTAGTATGCAACTTCAAAACAAAGCAAAAGGAAACAGACATTAACAGCTAATCATAGGCAAATGGATGTGCAAGGCACAAAGCTCAAGGCATGTGAGCCAAGCCACCTACAAAACAAAACAGGTTAATCAATGATATTCAAGCAAGCTCAATCAAAAAGAATTGGCCTCATTGGTCATTTGTTGGTCAACCTGAAAACATGAGCTCAAAGGTGAGTAACAGGACCACTAGGGCAAACCTAGGGTCAAAAGGGAATGAAAAAGTTCAAACAGCAAGTGGCACGCATCCAAAATCATGTTCAAACAATCAAGAAACAAAACCAATTGGGTTCACATTCATATCAATCATCACCATCATTTCATGAACAATTTAAGTCAAAGTATAGCAAACAAAAGCTCATAGGAGTCAACAACAAGACTTGAATTAAAAGCAATCTCAAACATTTCCAAAAATCACCAAATAAATCATGATCAATCATAACACATAGCATGGTAAGCATGTCAAATTTCATCTCATTTGGACAAGTGGAAGGCAGTCAATGAAAATCAGAAAGGCAAGGCAATTTTGAACATGCTCAAAGAAGTCAACCAAACATGCATCAACTTGAAAAATTCATAAATCAGAGATGGCATAAGATAAATGAATGGGACTAAAACCATGGCAAAGCTTAGGGTGTCTAGTAATCTCATGTAAAATTTCATGTCCATCTAGTAAAGTATGAGCATTTCACAAAACAAATGGGCACATGTGTCACAAAAGGTCAACATAAGATCAAACAGAGAACAAAAATCTCAATCAAATGGAAAATGCCATAAACAAATCCACAAAAAATCACATACGAACTAGACATATTCAAGCTCAATCATGCTAAAAATCAATCCATTTTGAGGTCAATAGGCATGGCTATAAAAATCAACAAGTTGCACATCAATAGTGTGACACAAATTGTCACACCCTACTTCAAAAATTCATAACTCACAATCCAGATAAGATAAATTCATGATCTTTACACCAAAATCACCATAGAGAGGTCTAGTTTGTGCACAAAAAGTTTCAAGGTCAAAGGTTAAATCATGACTATTTCACAAATGATTTGGTGGAATGTGCAAAATGTGGATACATGTTACAAACCCTAATGCCAAATAAAATCCATTCATCAAAAAAATCTGGAAAAAATATGACAATTAAGTAGAGATCATGATGAAGAGGATGCAAAAAATCCCATGAATTTTGGATAAAGTATGCTTGACTTATGATTTTTACAATTTTGAGATCAAAAATGAAATTGAAAATGAAAAGAAACAACATAATTTGATATGTCACATGCCACGGATGGCATTTTTGTAAATAACCAAATCACTTAACAAAACGCAGTCGTTTAGGGCAATGAAAAGAAATGTTTCTATTGGCTGTTATGAGGCTACAGTGCCATGCACGTGAATTCTGGGAATGGCCATGGAGATTAGGGTTTTACATGTACAGTGTTGTCTTCTTCACCATCAAGAAATCGTGAAAATGAAATTGCCTAGAAATACAAATTGGACACAACATTATGACCAGCAAACATCACCCAACACGAATCTAACATCCATTTTCATTAAATCACACCAAGCATCAAGAATCGAGCAAAAATAAATATGAACAATCAAACTTTAAAACTAGATTTCTCTCAACTCAAGCAACCAATTAACACGATTCAAAGTTTAATGAAACCAGCAAACAAAGATCTATAAGAATCATGTCATAGTTTAGCAAATAATAAGATTTGAGTTTTTACTTGATTTTGAAGCAAAGATGAAACAGTTGGAATTTGGTGATGCCTTGCTGAAACAGTTGCTCCAAAGTCCTCCAAATGATGAATGATGAAGATGGTTTGGCTCAAAACAGCTTGGAATGGATGCAAACAATTTCTGCCATTAAAGAAGCTTGAAGAAAACAGTTGTGTAAATGCTGCTACAGATGGTGTTTGATGCTTGGAAACAGCTCACAATGATGGTCAGATGATGAAACAACAAAGGATAGCTCGAGTTCTCTTGAGGTTTTGGCAGAAAAGTTCAAAATGCCAAGAATGGAGATTTGAGAGAGTGAGAGAATTCTGTCTAATTCAGAGGCTGCTAGGGTTTAGAATGACAGAGAAAAGGATATATATTTGCTGTTTTAGGTTGCCTTAATGAAGTGCTAATCATGTTTTGTTTTAATGAGCATTTTACTAAGTTGCCACATTTGTCCATATGGTGAGGTGTGATAGCTAGTGCACGAATTGGGCTTGCAAGCATGACCAAAACATGATTTCAGAACTATTTTGAATAGCCATAATGATTGGAAATGCATAAATCAAAAGTTCACTTTTTTACCTCACTTAAAAATAATTCAAGTAAGTCAAAAAATGCCATTTTGATCCATGAGGTTTTGGTGCATGAGGGTTACATTTTTGGAAAGAGGAGGTCAAATGTGACTTGTTGGAAAAAACCCCACCAAATTTGGCCAAATGGTTTGAGAGATATGGCCTTTTGAAGTTCAAGAATTTTTGAAAATGAATTGATCATATCTTGCAAACCATACATGGGAATTGAGAGTTCTTGGACTTTTTGGAAACGGGAGAACAAGATCTTCAACTTTCATGTTGGGCAAAAATTCATTTGAAGCTTGTATCATGATGTAATCTTAGGCTCAAGAAGTTTCCATTTTTGGCAGTTAAAATTACAGGTCCAGTTTCTATTTTTGGAAATTTCTGATTTGGCTTCAAATTCTTCCATGATGATGTTTGCCATGATATATGAGGCCTATTTGGACATGAATAAGCTCTCTCAAACCAAATCCATCCATCAAAACCATAAAATCAACCACAGTTGACCAAGTTTGACTTTTTAGGGTTTCTGACTGACTGGGCATTGCCTGATGACTTCTGAGCATCCAATCCTTGACCAAAACACTTCAAATGGATCCCCAAGTCATGTGAACATGTTGGACCAACCCTAGGGCCTTGGCTCAATGAAAAATTCACTTGCTTGCTTGATTGACTGATCTCCTGATCAGTTTGACCTAATTCTCCTGATGATCTTGCACTTGAGGCAAAGGGACAATGCAATGCTATGCAGTGGACCATGTTAATGCTATGACCTAATATGAGAATGTATATATAATGATAGGTGCAAATTTGAGGTGCTACATCGGTTGCTCAACCAATTCCCTCAGCTTTTCCCGGCCTTCTGCCATACCAATCATCAATGTCATGAACTGATCCATCCTTTCACGCATATCAGCCAGCTCTTTTTGTACTTGGTCCATCACTAGCTGTGGACGATTTTCCTTTGTCGGGTACCTGTGGACTCGCTTGGGACCAATAACTGCCTGATTCAGGGAACAAACATTAGACACTGCGGTGACACCTGCAAAACAGACAAGGGTTAATATGCATGGTATGCGATGCACTGCTTGTTCAGTTTTAAGGCACCCCCATTTTGAAACGGAATACCCTGCAAATGAATAAGCATGAGATGTTGGATGCAAATATGTAGATGATGTTATGCAATGCAAAGGCATGTCAATCAGAATTGATGGATCCGCTTGAACATCTGTCAGGTTGCACTGCCTGGAGAGAAATTCACTGAGGAATATAATACAAGACCAAAACTCTGCTCCAGAAAACCGGGTTGGTTGGAGGTTAAGGTTTCCTGAATTTAGCCCGCCCCTCACTGGTAGGTTCTAAGAACAGAAGTTCGTCAGCTTCAACCCTTCAGTCGCGAATAATACGTTTACCACTGAAGGTTTGGTATTATTACGGGACAAAAGACCTCCATTGACTCCCCTCAACAGGACATCCTAATAGCAAGTTCCCAGTCTCGGGATCCTTGGATTGAGCAGCGAGAATGCGCCCACCAGAGCTAACATAATCACGTCTCCGAGGAGAGGCCTCGACTGAGTTCTCGGGAAATGGTCACCAGAGTCGACGATTTCTAGAGGAACATCCTGCCGTTACGGAACACCCGTAAGACATAATATATCCAAAAGAAACCTCGTCTGGGTGTGGTTCTTCACGAACGACTTAACGTAGCAACACGCCACGCAAGCCTCATGATTATCCACTCTAAAACCTGTGTGTACACTCAAGCCTGGGTAATGGGCTTATCTCTCATAGAACACCCCATCCCAACAAACAAACAAACAAATCCAACAGATATAACAGATGCATGCAAGCAGGTAAGCAAATAAATATACAAAAGCATGAACACCCACTACACAAGAAATCACACAAGCTAGGAGGGACTCGCTTAGGGAAGATGGACCAGCAAGAGGTCAACTTCTTTCAGTCCCCAGCAGAGTCGCCAGCTGTCGCAACCTGAAAAATACAGTGTGCGAAAAAACAACCGGCGAAAGAAAATGACAGAAGAGTCGCCACCGTGCGTTATTCATCCCAAAGGAGGGAAAGGAAACGCTCGAAGTAAACCTGAAAAAGGAAAGGACAAGACGGGGTCTCGCAACCAAATCTTGGGTTCGGGAGTCGGTTATGCGAAGGGAAGGTATTAGCACCCCTACGCATCCGTAGTACTCTACGGGATCCACTTTTGTAGTTCTTGTCTAAAGGGTGTGAGTTTATCTTGTGCTGTTTACCAAAAAAAAGGGTTAAATGAAAATGACTCGCGCGGATGTCGCATCCACTGCATACGTATCTCATCTGAATATGAGAATCAGAGTCTTCGTAGCTCGGCTGACCTATGGGTTGGGGGGATGTGTGCTCGCTAAGACATCGCGTCTTATGCCTACGTATCTCATCTGGAATGAGAATCAGAGCAAGCCGTAGTTCGGCTAACTACGGGGTTATGGATTGGGTTTTGGACGAACGACGTCACTACGCAATCTACCGGATGCTCGACCTTTGGAGACTTACTCGCCTGTAGTAGAAGGAGTTAACGTGTTGCTTTGGGTTTTAGGGTTTGAGGGTTACTCAAGGGCAAAAAGGTAGTCCTTGACGAAGGAACCGCGCTACCTGCAGGGATACAAACACATACAAAACAAACATGTATAAAGTAAATGTGCCAACAAGGGGCTCAGAAGTAAATAAACAAAAGAAAACAAATGCCTCCTATCGAGGTCTTCCGACTAAGAAAGCGATAAAATGTGGAAAAGAGGTAAAAGTACCACACGGATGAAGATCCGAAGTAACAGCAATTAAAGGAGTAAGAAACCCAGGGATCTCCCAAGCTAATGCCATCAAAGAAAGGTGAGTCAGTACAGGTAATTGGAATGAACCTCCAGGGGGTATCCCACAAATAAAGTGGGAAAACCACGCAAACCATCTCTGCAAGAGTCTGTGAGCCCTCACAAAAACTCAACAAAAGGGTTAGTGAAACACGATAAGCATTTTTTTCATGGACAACAGTATAGTTTCAGAAACCTCAAACCATGTGGCATACATTTCAGAAATCATGTGATTAAACATTCAAGGCATAGGTTTCACCCATTCATGCATAATTAAACCCGTGGGCAAAAACATAATGAGATTCATCCATCATACCTCATACATTCAGATGATCCAAATTAAGAGCATAAAATTATGGGAATGAGGCAAACCTGATGGGAGAGACCGGTTGAAATGTTAGGGTTTGCGTGAGATGGAAGTGTGTGAGTCAGATTGAATTTTTCAGAGCTTCCTGGGGTTTCTCTGAGTTCTCTGTCAGGTTTCTCTTCAGGTTTTGTCCAGGGTTTTGTTTCAAGGAAACCTCAGAGTATTTTGCTTCCCTTCCTTTTTCTGTCTGATCTCCCTCTTTTATAACCTGATTTTCATGGCTTTGTGGGCTCAAATGAGAGAGGTCCAAGTCCAAGTTTTTTCTATTATATATATATTTTTTATTATTATTTTTATTTATTTATTTATTTATTATTATTTATTTTATTTTATTTATTTATTTATTTTTTCGTTTTTTTTTTTTCGTTTTTTTTTTTGTCGTTTTTTTTTTAAAATAAAGTTTCTTGGATCTAATTCTGATTGACATGATGAAATGCAATATGAAATGCTAAATGAATGCATGAATGAGGAGGGCAAATTTTGGGGTGTTACACTGGGGTCGGTTCCCAAAATTGTTCCCTCAGTTCTGTGCTCGATTATATTGTTGGTTTGGATTTCTCTGAGTGGATGTTGATTGTCGATTGTCTCTCTGTGGTTGATACTGGAAAGGCGGTTGTTGGTATTGAGCTGCGGCAATGTATTGGTATGGATAATACGGCATAGGGGATGTCGGAACTCGATGTCGGGGGCGAGCCTTCGCCATTACAGCGTTTGCTTCCACCTCCTTCTTCTTTGCGAAGCCCCCATGCAGTCTCTTGTTGATTGACTGCGGCGCGGTCGTGTCTGTTATCTTCCTCGATTTCAGCTCACTCTCAACAAGTTCCCCAATTGTGACCATATCGGCGAAGTTTGTTGATGAATTGCCAATCATTTTCTCAAAATACAGCCCATGCAACATGCCCATAAAGATGTCAACCAACTCATTATTAGATAGTGCTGGTCGAATCCTAGACGCCATTTCGCGCCACCGTTGAGCATACTCTTTGAAGGTTTCATTAGACCTTTGTGACTGGTTTTGTAGTTGAAGCCTTGTTGGAGCCATGTCAAGGTTGTACTTGTATTGTTTCAAAAATGCCTCGGAGAGGTCCCTCCATGATCGGATCTTCGAGCGCTCGAAACTCATATACCAATCCAAGGAAGCCCCAGTCAGGCTATCTTGGAATCAATGAATCAGGAGGTTGTTGTTATCAATATGCGAAGCCATCTTCCTGCAGTACATAGTGAGATGATTGCGGGGACAACTAAGACCTTTATACTTGGGTAGATCAGGCACTTTGATCTTTTGAGGCAAAACCACGTTCGGGACCAAGCAGAGGTCTCGAGCGTCTAGTCCAAAAGAAGAGATGCCTTCAATGGCCCTTATTCTGTCGTCCAGGAGTTGGTAATCCGCCGGTTTGGACGGATCAACAACAGGAGGAGCGGCCTGACTGGCTGGGTGAGAGGCTTCAGGAGCGGTTGGCGCAGGTACATTCGGGTTGGACCACATGGGCAGGTAAGAGAAGCCTGGTGGCATAGTCTGAGCAGCATTGAGAGGTTGAAAGTACTGCATCCCAGGCTGAGCGTTAGGAGCCTGAGGTGCCCCTGCCTGCATATACTGGGATGCAGGGTTCATCATCATGGGCATAGATCCTGCCCCTGGGTAGCCAAAAGGGACGGGGATCTGGCCGGTGCTCGCAGCTTGAGCAGTCTGGCTAGGCAGTAGGAAATGGAGGCGCGAGCCTCGGTAGTCTTCTTCGTCATTGGGGAGGTCGTCAGGGACCTGACCCTGGTTGTCCTCCGAGTCAGCAGTAAGGACCGGGGTAGTGTGGGGAGCAGGGAGAACCCAAGGGAAAACCAGAGTTTCCAGCAGCAGTGGCAAGAGCTGAGTGAGGGAAGAAAGCTCCCCCACTGGTGAGGCAAGCAGCAAGGTGAGGAGGCATTTCCCATGGGTAGGCAGCAACAAGCCTAGCAGAATCCGTGGGGACCACCTGGCGGTTCCCAGCGTTAGGCACCACAGTTTCCGCCGGAGGATCGACGGTAGTGCCAGCAGCAGTATCAGCAACGGTCACCCCAGCAGCACGGGTGATGTTGGTAGTAGCAGAGGCAGGGTTCCTCTGGGATTGGAGGAGCTCAAGAATGGTCTCCATATTTCCCCTAAACAAATTCATCTCTCCTTGCACCTGGGTAAGGGATTCACGGACAACAACATTGTCGGCTTCGTATTCGGCCATGATCTTAGTTTTGCTGGAGCGGGTGTAGTACGGATGACGACTCGTCGTTGTTGCTACAGCAAAACGGCGAGTCTAAGCATTTTGCTTTCTGACAACTTTTGGCAAGTATATGCAGTGATGCATGTATGCATGCAAAAAGATTTGATGTGTGCATTTAACATTACTATTATTTTTTTAAAGACAAAAAATTCCAAGGAATCCGCGAGTCTATTTAACACAAGCAATTATGAAGTGAATAAAGAGAGACAGTTTATGAAGCCAATAATCGAGAAACTCTTTTTATTCCCTATTAGTAAAATAGAATACAATTACATCAAGAAAATGCCCATCAGCTACAAGGAGATCACATCAGTCCAATCAGACCTCAATCTACTGAAATACAGGCGGCTAGAAACAATTAGATAACAACTCCTCATAATAAGCTTGTGATTTGGGAGACAGGAAGGCGCTCCATTTTCCTAACATCGCACCTTCTTCAAATGGGGGGTTGTTCACAACTGTCTTCCCTCGGTCGGGGGGGTCTTCAGGAGGCTCATTCAACCGTATGTTGATATCGTTCGGGTTCCGATGTGATTGCTCCTTCAGCTTTTGGATCTCTTCCACCTTCTGATTCAGCTCGTACTGGTTCTGGCGAAGGGTGACTTCTAGCTAGTTGTTGCGGTTTCTTTCATCCTTCAACTCCTTCTTACAAGCTTCTAGCAGGCTTTGAAGTTTCTTCATTTGCTCCATGTGTTCTAGTTCTGCTTTACCAGCTCGGTATTAGGCTTCGGCCAACTGCTTCTTTTTGGTCGTCAGACTGGCATAAGTCCCTTTGAGGGTGTCACCCACTTTGAGTCTTTTGAAAACCTCGGTCTGTACCTCTTCATCAGCTTGGCGAACTCGGTCCCTCTTCTGAATCAGATTGAATTTCAAGGTCTCTTTCTCTAATGAGATCTTAGCAAGCTTAGATTTGAGATCGACATTCTCTTTCTCTAAAGTCTTGATAACCTTCTTCAGTTCATCCATCTCAGAATTTGGCTGGTTCTCTAGCTCAAAAGATCGGAGGTTCATGGATGGTTCAGGCGGGAACGGAAATAAGACCTCACTGACTCTGCTTTTGACCCAACTGGTGTAGGCTTCCTTGGCGATACAATTCGTCTTACCCATCTTTGCTCTTCCTTGAGGACAAATCGACCCCCAAGCTTTGACAATCTTCTTGATCAACTTTGGCTCTTCGACTCCTTCGTACAAAACAAAACCTTCTACACTTTCGAGATCGGGTTTGTCTACCATAGGATATCCAAGTTGTCGCAATGCTAACCTCGGGTTGTAGTTGATTCCTCCTTTTGTACCAAGAAGAGGCACACTAGGAAAATCCCCACAATTGAGGATGAGCTTGCACCATCATACACTCGAGAATACCAAGGAATGTCTTCGGCTTTTAAGGACATGATCCTCTTGGACCACTTCAGATTATCTTTGTTCTCAACGAAGGGACCTTCACTGGGTAGTGTAGCGGGGTATTCGTTACCATTAGAGATATTGACTAAATCCAAGGTAAATCATACAAGTCGAGTTGCCACCGCACTTCTATTTATCCAAAGGAATGGTTAGAAAGCGAACAAAAACCTAATAGTTTTAACAAAAACTAGTAAAAGAAATAGAGATCTGGGTAAGGGGGTTGGTTATGCAATGGGAAGGTGTTAGGCACCCAAAACATCCTAGGTACTCCTAGGGAGCCCTTTTCACACTTGTTGTAAGGTTGTTGTCTTTTGCGAAAATGGGTTTGTGCAAACATGAGTGAAGAGATGAGAAGAGAATGTACAAGTTATTTATATTTTTGTGTTTGGATGGATAAACCCATTGCCTACGTACCATCTTATAAAAAGATTAGGTTCAAAACCTCGTAGTTCGGGGTAGAAATCTCAAAACAAGTTGATGAATTGATTGGTCCAAAAGCCTTAAGGTCTTTTGTTATCAAAGGGAGAAAACTCAACCAAACCACAAATCCACCATGTGAGGATAACTTCAACATGCTAGTGAGGGGTTAACCCTATAATAAGCATGGAAGACTCATTGTCCATCACTAAGGACAAATGTGAGTATTATATCTACCACAAGGATAACTCAAACCTAATGACTAAAGGTTATAAAAAATTTGATTAAGAAAGTGGCCATTGGAACCACAAAAGGAAATTTGAATGGGTTATATTTACCAATTAGAAGTATATACAAAAATTGTCAAAGTTGATTTAAAGATTCAATTCAAAATAAGTATTGAAAGGAAAGTTTGAAAATCAAAAGCATAAGGCTTAGGTTTCTAATGTTTGAAAACAAAGGTTAAATATTTGCACAAAGAGTTTTGGCTTGGGTTAGAGTGTAGAGATGAAGAAGAAGGGCTAAGTCCTAAGTAAAACAAAAAGAGAAGGAATGGAGAATCAAAACCACAATGGAGTCCCTCTCTTGAAATCATATTGATGATCCAAGTAGCTCCCATCCTTTGGAATAAGCAACCACAAAGCATAAGCAATCAAACAAGTCTCTTAAAAGATCCTCAATGTGTCTTGTATCTTTCACTTTGGATGAACATGGTAATGGTCCTTCAATTGAGCTCATAGCATCCCTAGCACAAAAGCACACACATCAAAAGTTCCATGAAGTAAAACAAGAATGGACAAGAGTGAGTTTAGAGATTTGGTCCTTCTAATCCATCTTCATCATTAAGATCCTTTTATTCCAATTTTGCATAAAGAAAGTCCTAGAATCTAAGTCCAATTCTCCATTTCTTTGCATAGGGAAAGTCCTAGAAACTAAGTCCATTTCTTTGCATTTTGGTCCACAACAATCAAAACAAAACACAAGCACAATAATATATACCCAATTATGTGCTCAAGTGAGCAAAAGGCAAATGACATTAACATAAACATGTGCTCAAGTGAGCAAAGAGAAAAGCAAATGGATAATATGTGCAAGAATAGTAAATTGCATAAAAGTAAATTGCATAAAGTAAATGTTAATTGTCAATAGTTAGTGTGCCATAAGGCAAATTTAGCGCTATGTTAAGCAATCGTAATTGGACTTATGTAGAAGTCACAACTATCTGAGGCCGGTCAATAATAATGTAGGCAACAACACAAGTTAGGAGTCTTGATTAGTGAACCAAGTCCCAACAACTTGCCATGCCAAAAAGAAAATGAGAATTGATCTTGTATTGGTTTAAGCCTTTTGCATGATTTAGAAAACAACCTATCCTTAATGCAAAGCCATTCACTTGATCAATTGATCAAGATGAATTAGATTTGAATCAAAGAAGATTAAATCTTCCTAATCAATGCTAACTTATCAACCTTCAACTCATTGATCAAAAGGAAAATGAAGAAGAAGAAGAAGAGAAATGGAAAAGGCAAAATTAAAGTGCATTAAATGAAATACAATGTACCAATCCTCATATGTTGCCCAATAACATTGAAAGTCAAGGTCAAACAATCAAAAACAGAAGTGAGTTGAAGATTGGAAGTCAAGAAATGAATAAAATATTTTTGGCATTTTTTAATATTTGAAATAAACTTGAATTAAAAATAAATGGAAAGGTCAAACTTCAAAATTACTTCAAATCAACCTTGGAAGGTCCAAGTAATTTATCCCAAGTTCAACAAGGTCAAACAAAGTTTGACAAAAAAATTCAGCATTTTTAAAGGTCAGAAACTATTTTTAATCAATTAAAAATGAATAAAAATAACCTAATTGAACTAAAATCTCAAATAAATCTCAAATCAATTCAAAAATTGATGAGAATATTTTTCATAGATCTATCATCATTCAAATAGGTTAGGAAAATATTTTTTGCATTTTTTGAATATCAAAAACTATTTAAAATGAATTAAAAATAACCAGAAAAGAGAAAATTTACAAAAAATATCAAATGACAAAATAAAAAATATTAAAAATAAAAAATAGAAACTAGAAATTATTTGGGAAATAATGCAATTGGTCCCATAATTTTTGGATAAAAAATGAAAGAGATATTGATTTTTGAAAAAAATTGGAATTAAAGAAATTAAAACCAGAAAATAGAAAATGCAAAAAACGAAAGCCCTTGGATCTGAGCTCATTAACTGAGCTGGCAGATCCAAGGATCCAGAGGCGCGCGCCTATTGTGATCCACGGTCAATGCACTCACATGGAAAACAAATAAAAGTCATAACAAGCAAGGATCCTGATTGAATATGGGAAATAGATCACACGGCCAGGAATGGATCTGGAGACGATGAAGCCACCGGAGCCACCGTCTTCTCCGGTGAGCTTGGATTTTCCGGCCAAATTGCAAAAATTCAAAAGGCAACCAAAGTACACGATCCTTATACCAAAATGAAGCTGGGGTGATGTACATCACCCCTGTAACCTTGAATCACACTCAAGATTCCTATAACTCAAGAAATCTGAGGTGGAAGATTCAGGTATGGAAAATGCAGATCAAGGAAAAACGAATATGTAGCTACCACTAGCTTGCCTCTCAAGTGAGGACTTCAGAAAACATTAGATCCAAGCAAATAGATCCATGGATGATGAGATTCGAAGAAAATACCAGTTGGAGTGTAAGCTTGAGTTCTGGTAATTTGAGCACGATGCCTTGCTTGCTTTGCTAAAACAGAAGACCAGTGAGATGAATGATGAAGGTTTAGAAGCTTAAGATCCAAGAATTCAACCAGATGAAGTTGAATTTTGGATTTGAATTTTTTTGAAGAAAATGCAATTGCTTCTTTAGTGATGGCTATGGAGAGAATTCTGCAGCATTTCAGGTTGAATCAGGTGTGTGAAATGAATGGAATGAGGTCTCTTTTTATAGAGGAAGTGTCAAGAAGCTTGTGATCAATCCGTGTGCATGGCATGTGGAGCTTCATTGCATGGGCTTGCATGATCATGCACAAGGCCCAAAAACAATGCCAAATGAATTCTGAGCATCAGCCAAATGAAATTGGACGTGTGACTTGCAAGGCAATTGCTCATGTAACAAGATTTCAAGTGAATTCCTCATTTGTACCTAAACATTCATATCTTCGAAAATACCATTTAGAAAATCCAAACATAGGCATGTGGGTAATGGTTGGAAAGGTCTTTGTATAAGGAACAAATGTTATGTTGGACAAAAACTCATTTGAAGTGTGGAAATTTATGAAATTTGAGTTTAAAGTGCAAGGTGCAAGATATGTCAAGGCAAGGTTTCTAAAATTGGCTAACTTTCAAGCCCTTTTGTTTTGATGATGCAAGCTTCAAATGGAAAAACCTCCAACATCAAAGTTGTATATCTTTTCAGGACAATCAAAATGGACTTACATTTTGCATCATTTGGATTTTTGATGAAAGAGTTATGGGCACTTGAAGTTAGACTTTTTTGGCTTTCAATGCATTTGGTCAAAAAGGACCTATAATGTCTTGCATTATCACATGTATTTCCTTTGAGATTTTGAAATTTTGTTCAACATAACATTTGAATTAGACATCTTAAGATTTCCAATTCATTTGATCCCACCTCCAAATCATAAAAAATGAATGAGTTATGTCCTTGGGAAGTTGACCCAGAATTAGGGTTTCAGTCAAAATGACCTATAATGTATTGGAATGGAAGATGGCCTTCCAAGCTTCAAATCAATTTTTGATGAACATGAAAGTTGTTCATAGAGTCCTTAAGAGCATTTGTGATTTTGGAAACATCTCCATTTGACCAACACATAAAACGTTAGGTCTCAGTGCATTTCAAAATAGTCAAATGAATTAACTGATCAACTTCTCAAGTCCATGCCTCATATCTTGATGAATTGATGATTGAGGACACTAAAATAAGTTCAAATATGCATGAAATGATGAATTAAAGAACTTCCCTTGATTGTATTTGACCATGGGCTGTGGTTGCTTCATGAGCAAGGTATTGTGGTGCACAAATGAATTAGGGTTTCCTTGAAGAACAAGACCTCAAACCCTTTGACTTGCTTTGATCAAAATGATGAATTGAGATACCAGGGAGGCATATTTGATGGATGAGATCTTTGGGAACCATTACCATGCTTGCTATCTTCTCTCCTTGACCATGTCTTTGTACCAATGATCTTCTTGAAGCTTTTGACCTTGTGATTGCTCAAGCTACAAACAAAAGATGTTAGTGACATATTTTTATGCTTTTGGTTAGTAAACAAAAATGAGAAAAGCAATGATATACAATTCAAGCATTCTTGGTGATCTCAAACCACTCACAAGGAGGTCCCACCCAAAGGCAAAGGGAACCAAGATGCTAATGATCCTTGAGGCAATGCAAATGCAATGTTATGATGCCATGAGGGATCTTAGGGACAAAATTGGGGTCTTACAGGTAGATGCAAAATAAACCATCTATACAGTAAAGGGGTGTAACAGACGATAGTCCCTTTCTTCTTCTGGGTCCTTACGTCAATGGAATAGTAAGTATCAGCAAGGAGAGTGGGAATCGGGTTTTGAGTCAAGAAGATGTGAATATCAGCCAAGTCTACGAACTCCTCCATATTCTGAAACAGCATAATCCCATAGATGGGTAAAGCTAGATGGGCGTTGAAGGTCGTCCAGCTTCCAGCTTCAGCAAAAGTGATAGCCTTGTCTACGAGAAACTTAGAGGTGAAGCCATGGATTCCACCTTTTGGTTTCAGGTTCAGTTCTATCTCCTTCTTTCCCATATGCAGAGCTTCAGCAAGTTCTCGATATTCAGGAAGTTCCTTAGTGCGGATGTAAGGCACCTGGTTCTTTATCCTGATACCCAAAATATGAGAATACTCTTCCAGTGTCGGTGCTAGCTGATAGTCTTGGAAAGTGAAGCACCTTAGTGGTGGATCGTAGAACTGTACCAAGGTATGCACAACGGTGATATTGACCTCGGTGTTCAAAATACCCAGCAGGTTACCATATGTTTCCTTGAAGGCGTCTTTGTGAGTTAGGTCTAATCGTGCCCCAAGTCCTCTCAACACAGCCAATGGAAGCTCCACAAACTTGTAATTATGGATGCTCTTTCTCTCGGGATTCATGCTTCACTTCAATTGCTTGGTGAATAGACTGGACTCTTGGATTCCTGGAAAAAATGCATATGCAAAAATTTGGTCATGATGAATGATAATGCAATGATGATATGATAATAAGTCACATGGGTCAGAACCCAGGAAAGTTCTGGATAATCTGTAAGTGCCACATGTTGCAAGTTCAAAAGTTCGACGTACATGAGTATCAGAGTAGGTAGAGTCTATGGTTTCCTGCAATGAAAACCCATATCCCCCTCATAGGTGTGGACTATGCTCCAAGGTGGTCCCTAGAAGGTCTCCCAGATTCATTGGCTCGAAATGAAAACACCCTGCCGTAGTGAATACTCACAAGACAAAAGTACTTCCAAGTGAATCTAGTCTGGGTGTGGTTCTCGTGACACCCAACGTGCGAAACGCAGGAGTACACGACTATCCATGAGTCTAACCTATGTGTATACTAAGCTCGGGTATAGAGCTTTCCTATCATGTAATCTAACTCATCCCAACAACAGTGTACCAGATAAATCCATAATATAAAGCGAATAAGAAACACGATAAATAAAAACGAGTAAAGCTACAAGGTAAACACCTAAACTAGCGAGGGAACAACCTAAACTAGGCTGGACTCCTTTTAGCGACTAGGAAATATTCCCAGTAACGAAGTGTCCCCAGCAGAGTCGCCAGCTGGAGCTAGCGGAAATATACCCGAACGTATCGCACGCTCGAACATACAACAGAGTCTCCATCGAACTTTATTTATCCCCAGAGGGAAGGGAAAACATTGATAAAACCCGGGGGAAAGAGATATATTGGGTAAGGAAGTTGGTTATGCAAGGGGAAGGTATTAGCACCCCAAACATCCATGGTACTCCATGGGAACCGTTTTGATTGTTCTCGCTCGAATAGGTGTTAACTAGAGATTACTCGCAAAGAATGGGGAAAGGAAAAGAAATAGATATTATGCTCTGTGAGGATTAGGGCCCTCATGCCTACGTATCCTCATAGTGCAATGAGGAATTCAGAGCTTCGTAATTCAAGGAACTAGAGGCAGGAGGTGGAAAAGAGTGTGATAAAAGGTATGGTCTGAACCAAAGGATTGTATGATTTTAACTCCAACAAGGGGTGAAAATGTGAACCCAAGAGTAAAACTGGTGTGAACCAACCAGTGAGGGCGTATAGCACTTGTATCATTGTATTGGAATAGCCGAAAAGAAAGGAATTAGGTGTTTGGGATAAGCGCCAAACAACTCTTGGTTCACAAAGAGGTACAAGATGGAGCACAAAAGTATAGTTTATTTGGCTCAAAGAATAGGTATATCACATGGAGTGAAAGAAGGTAGTATACGAATGTATCGTGAAATGAACGGAGTGAAGTGACCGAAGTCATAGAATACAGTATCGGGTGATGAGTGACTGAAGAAGTATTGTTTGAAATCGAAAGGTGAAAGTGTATTGGGATCCATAAGATAAATGGGATTTCTACCGTGGAGGGAAACAATGTTAACCAATACGTGGACTAGCGGACCGCCACTGTAAAGTTTTAGCTAAAAAGAAGGAATAAAATGTTTAGGATGAGAGCCAAACAACTCTAGGTACGAAATGCAGACTATATCAGGTGTCCTAAAAGGGTGTATATGGAATACCAAAGAAGGTGTATTTCGATGTCAAAGAGATAGATATGTCACTGGGTGAACGATTTATGATCGAAGGTAGATAGTGAATTATGAAAGATATGAATGATGCCCTAAGGCGAAGGATGAATAATTAGGAGTATGCTCGCCAAGGATTCGCATCCTCGTGCCTACGTATTCTCATTGTGAAGTGAGAAAGTCAAAGCATTCATAGTTCAGAACTACAAGAATGGAAAGAGAGAGACTGGTAGTACGAAGTGCAAGGAATAGTGTATCACTTGCTAGGGAATCGACAATTCGAGATCAAATCAGGATAGTACTTCAGATCCAAGAGAAGGATAGACTTTCAATCGAAGAGGTATGTAGTGAATTAAGTGTTTGGGATGAGAGCCAAACAAAGATGAAGTTAGTGTTTGGGATGAGAGCCAAACAAAGATGAAGTTAGTGTTTGGGATAAGCGCCAAACAAAAATGAAGTTAGTGTTTGGGATAAGCTCCAAACAAAGATGAAGTTAGTGTTTGGGATAAGCGCCAAACAAAGGTGAAGTTAGTGTTTGGGATAAGCGCCAAACAAACCTTGATTGAAGAGACGGACCGTCCTCAGGACGTCCTAAAAGGATGGACGAGAAGTCCAAGGAGAAGTAAGATTGATCTCGAAAAGATGGTATAGATTGCATGAATGGAGAGTAATCCATGGGATAGAGAAGATAAGTTGATAAATAAGATAGAGCTCACGAAGAAACCAGGTTCTCCTGCCTACGTACCCTCATTGTGCAATGAGGAAGTCAGAGCTTTCGTAGTTCAACCCACTAGGGCTGAAAAGAAATTGATTGGAGGCAAGAGGGAATGATTTGAATGGAATGATTGAGATTGAAATGATTTGAATGGAATGATTGAGAATTGAGTAGAATGAAGAATGGATAGACTTGATAGTTACTGGATGATAGGAATCACACTAACTTTCAAGTGGAGAGAGAAGAGTCTTTGTAGTTGTTTCTTGCATGGAAGATGAAGACTTTATTGATGGTTCGATTCAAATCGTACTAAAGTCTATGAATGGAGGCGAATACGATGAGCGCTGGGTCATACGTCTCATACCTAAAGATACTCAGAATGGGGGTAGGAATACTCCAGTCTCACTCCTTCTCCATTACTTAAGGCTCGTATCGTACAACTTGATTCATGATTGATAAGTTGTTGACGTTGTCCTTGCTTTTGTTGTTTTTGCTTTTGTAGATAGACTTGTCAATCGTATGATTAGAATTGTGCTAAAGACTATGAATAGAGGTGAATACGATGAGCGCTGGGTCATACGTCCCATACCCAAAGATACTCAGAATGGGGGTAGGAATACTCCAGTCCCACTCCTTCTCCATTACTTAAGGCTCGTGTCACACTCTTCTAACTTTGATTTAACAAGTGTTGAAGACGCCACATTTGAAGTGCTTGAAAGTTGAAGACGCCACCTTTGATGTGCTTGAATAATCCGCTGCTTGGTATGACTGAGGATGCCTTGATTGAAGATCTTGTCTTAAGGCCTTGAACTCCACAGTGTGAAAGAAAAGTCCTACTAAGCGACCAAGGGTCTTTTGGTCACTCAATTAGACTGGGGGATTATACAAGTTCAAAGGATTTAATTAATCAAAATTGCTTTTGATCAATTTAATCGGGGGTTTGATTTTAGTTTTGCGGGGAACTAAGTTTGGATCTAATTGAAGTTAGTAATTGTTAGAACTAACCTAAGGCATCATGCATTAGAAATTGATTGAATATTCTAAGTTAGATTAGAAATCCTAAGGGAGCATGTCAAAGTATTGACCAAAATCATGAATAAAATTCTATGTTAAGTCCTAAAATTGATTGAATTCTAATCCTAAGGGGAGCATGCAAATTTCAACACAAGATACCAAAATTAGGCCCATAAGGGCAAAATGGTCAATAGTAAAATATGTCAAAATTTATGGTCTAAGGTTGATTAAATTCTAATGTTAATCTTAACCTAATGTCAAAAGAGTCTAATTAGAACTTAGTTCAATTCCTAATTAAAATCCTAATTGAAGTCCTAAAGTGTGAATTAAGCCTAACTAATCCTTATTATATTCTAAAAATGGGAATTAATCCTAATTATTCTAAAAGGCATTAATCCTAATTATTCTAAAAGGAATTAATTTTCTAATTATTCTAAAAGCAATTAATTCTAATTATTCTAAAATGCATTAATACTAATTATTCTAAAATGTATTAATTTTCTAATTATTCTAAAATTATCCTAATTAATCAAAACAAGAAGAAAATCAGCGGGGTGCAAACAACAATTGATCAGTGGGCTGCAGGATGAGCCCAGAACAGTTTTTGGTGCAGGAAGGAAGGTTCAAAAAATGGTATGTGGAACAAAAACAGGCTTGGGCCACGTCTGGGCCCAATGCTAACTCAATTGTCTCCAAGGGGGTGTATGTGAAAACGCGTGGTGAACAAAGCAAACATGTTAATGAGCCTAATGAAGCCCAAATTAATTTCCTTTACTAAATACCTGGGGGGTGTATCAGTAATGACTAGAGTGTGAATAGTAAATTGCCATTGGCCTTTCTAACTAAGCCCAAGCACTCATCTCTATTGACTTGTCCAAGTCAACAGAGTCAAATTCAATTAAAACGCACGCAACCTCATCAAACCATCTCACCGTTGTTTCACTTTGGGCCACCGCACCGGTGGCCGTCGCCGGCGCCGGTGTTAGTTCTTACCTAACCAGCACCACCAATCTAATCCTAATAATGCACTAGATACGCTCATGGTACTGAAATCGGGCAACAGTTAAAGGATTCATGGAATCAATCCTAACACAAGAAGAACCCTAACCTACTCAAAGTGTAATTAAACAACACTCACTGAAGATTAATGCCTAATACCATGGGGCTTTCACTCCTCCACCTAAAGGCTACGTGCCAGAACACTCAGAGCAAGAAAGCAATAATGAAACGTAACTGACATACCGGAGAAGATGATCGGAGAATTCGCCGGTAAGCTTCCTGACCTTAATTCTTCCTTCTTCTTCTTCTTTTCATCTCCTTCTTCTTCTGAAACTTGATAATAGAGTGTGAAGTGGCTTAGCTCAAGCTGAAATGAAGATTCAATGTGAAGCTTCAATGGCTTTTCTTGTGAGAGAGAGTAAGAGCTTTGGTGAGGGTGAGAGAGGTTGCAGTGAAATTGCTCAGAATTCGCAGGGTTCCAAAAGTGATGAAAAATGATGTGATGAAATGTTTATATAGAGTCTAGGTTTGGTGTTGTTTTTATGGATTGGATTTAGGATTGGAAACAATTATTTAGGCTAGGAGTTAGTTGTATTCCACTCACTGAATTCATGGTGAAACTCAGTTAGTTAGAATCAACTCAGTTGGTTGAAATTGATTAATGAGTGAATGAATTAGACTGGCTATTGTAGGTTTGTTTAAGTGGAATTGAACATACTCATGAATGATGACATATTGAGCAGGTTTTGCCTTTGGTGATTAATGAGTTGAAGTCATGTTGGGTTAGTTTCAGTGGAGTTTAAGTGACTTCACTTGGCTTGAAATGATGAAGCAAAAAGGTTAATGGTTTTTTAGATGTGTACGGGCTGTAGTAGGTAGCTTTAGGCTTAGGATTACCTATGCGTAGGCCAGGCTACGACTTAAAACTTCTGGGGGACTAGAGGGATTCCACAAAATGGAAAGACTCAGCCGGGGAAATAACAACAAAATCTGCAGGGGATACGGGTAAGTCAGGATAAAACTGAGGTACTCGACTCGTGCAGGGGAAAGAGATTTCACCAAGGAAATGCGCACTCAACTCAACTGGGGAAGAAATAAACTTCAACACTCAGAAATCTACTATCTACTACCTGTTACTAGGTAAGGAGATAATAAAGATCTGACAGAGAGAACATCTGTCATCGGTCAAGATGAACATATCAAGGATGACTCGCTGAGGAACGCCATGAGGGAGTATTCATTACAGGTTACTGGGTAAGAATAGCCTTGCTGGGAAAACTGCAGAAAATAGGATTTACAACTACCAGTTACTGGGCAGAAGATCAAGGGTGAGAGTATCCGTCATCGGTTAGGATGAACATATCAAGGATAAACTCGACAAGGAAGAAAATCTGTCACCGATTAAAGTGAACATATCAAGGATAGACTTGCCTGGTAAATGTCAAGGAGGATACCCGTCATCGATTAGGATGAACATATCAAGGATATACCAATTGAACAAAAAAGGTTATTACATCTATCGAAAACTGGATAGAAAACCGTCGAAGAGAGAATCCGCCACCGGTTAAGATGAACATATCAAGGATAAACTCTGCGAGGGGACAAAGTAGGATTTACAACTATCGGTTACTGGGTAGAAGACCAAATCAAAGAGAAAATCCATCATCGGTTAAGACGAACATATCAAGGATAGACTCTAAAAAGGGGAGCAAAAATAGGAATTACATCTATCAGTTACTGGATAGAATACCAAAGAAGAGAAAATCCGTCACCGGTTAAGATAAACATATCAAGGGTAGACTCCGCTCAGGGGAAAAAGTAGGATTTACAACTACCGGTTACTGGGTAGAAGACCAAATCAAAGAGAAAATCCGTCATCGGTTAAGATGAACATATCAAGGATAGACTCTCTGAGGAAAAAAAATAGGGATTACAACTACCTTTTTACTGGGTACAATACCAAAGAAGAGAAAATATTAGTCACCGGTTAAAGTGAACATATCAAGGATAGACTCCTGCGGGGGAAGAGAAAGATATTCGTCACCTGTTAAGATGAACATATCAAGGATATACTTCCAGGGGACTCTTCTGAGGAGAAAAAGGGGTACTTTTGCCGGGTATTGGGCAAGAAGTAACAGACTGCAAACTAAGAAGAATATTTCCAGTTACTGGGTAATAGACTCTTAGGGGACCAAAACATCTATCTAGGTTGGAGCTAGAAAGAAACGGTCAATCAAGACTCGACCCAATAAGGACATAACTCAAGGGGAGTAATTCCATCCAGAAAATCTACTGGAGAGGAAACTGAAATAATAACCATCCACGAGGAAACAAACTCAGTGGGGAAATAGAGAAAGGTTAAAGTCTTTCTTCTTAAGGAGCTGACACTCTACAATCGAAGGAGGACAGACACCAGATTTGGTATCGGGATAAAGTCCCGCCATAACAGAGAATGAAAATCTCAAACAAATCAAATATGAAGATGCAGGATATGCAAATCATGAAATTATATGAATGTATATGTATATGTGTATATGATGATTATGCTGACAAAACGATCGCAAAGGATACAGAAGTGTCGCAAATAAATTGAACCACCGGTACAATCCTCGGTCAATCCAAAAAATATAGAGACAACTGTCGGAGAACAGAGAGATAAACATCCAAAGGGCTCAACCCTAGCTGAGGACGGAGGAGATCTGCTAAGGATAGAACATCCAATATGTGGGGAATTTTAGGTCAACACTATAAAAAAATGGGAGACAACCCTACAGAGAAAACAATCAACAAAAGCTGCTCAAGAACCAAGAGGAAACTCTGACTGGGAGCAAATGCAATCTACTGGGGAAGATAAACCATTCTAAAGATCAACCCTGCTGTAGGGGACAAAGATACGCCACAGGGAACCTGAATCAACCAACTCAGCTGGGGAAGAAGAAGTTCCAGTGGGGATCAAACACTCCACCGGGGGATTGAATCTTGTCAGCTGGGGATAACAATATTCAACTGAGGGAATGAATCAACACTAAAGTCTAGGGATACCCGAAGAGTTAACTGCTTAGGGAACCTCTGATGCTTCGCACTTTAAGGACTTGCTATCCATTGAAATGTTGTTGATATTCCTTTTACTTGCTTTGGAAAAGTTCTTGCTTTTATATATTCAAGAAAACTTGGTTTTGATTTAAAAATTTAATTTCAAAATGATCATAATAAAATTTAAAACTATTGGCTGAAGTAAATAAGAGTAGAAACAATTTGGATAAAGGCTTAATTTTATTTAGTAGAATGGTAGTCTGTAAATGACAAGACTCCATAGATTTTACAAAGTTGAAAATGGTAATTTACATGGAAAAGGGGTACATTGAATACAAATGATCCTTAATCCTTCTACCAACTCTTGATATCCACTGTGCTCTTGATTGTTGCTGGGATGATGAACTGATGTCCACCCTTGTGCTCAAACAAGCCCTCAAAACACTGAAGATCGGCAGAATGCAGTTACTTGCCATAATCCCTAATTTTTGCATAAGTTGCCCCAAGGTGGGGTACTCAACTTATTGGGAAATTCTTTCTGTTTTTATGTCTCTAATCTTTGCCTGGATCACCCATTCGGGTTTTCAATCCACCGAGGCGCTCATTTTTGCCTAAGCCTCCCTTTCGGGTTTTCAACTTAGCAAGCTGTTCTTTTATTCTTTTAGGCGAAGTATTTCTTGACTGCATCTGCATTCACTGGACGAGTGAACTCTTCACCATCCATAGTTGTAAGAATCAGGGCACCGCCTGAAAAAGCTCTCTTAACAACATATGGGCCTTCATAATTGGGAGTCCATTTTCCTCTAGAATCTGGTTTGAACGTCAAAATCTTCTTAAGCACAAGGTCACCTTCTCTGAATACACGAGGTTTGACCTTCTTATCAAAAGCTTTCTTCATTCTCTACTGATACAACTGACCATGACACATGGCAGTCAATCTCTTCTCTTCAATTAAATTCAACTCATCAAACCTGGTCTGACACCATTCAGCCTCAGTCAACTTGGCTTCCATAAGCACACGCAAGGAAGGAATCTCAACCTTGACGGGGAGCACTGCGTCCATACCATATACAAGAGAAAAAAGGGGTTGCCCCTGTTGAAGTGCGAACGGATGTACGATACCCATGTAAGGCAAATGGGAACATCTCATGCCAATCCTTATGTGTGACAACCATCTTTTGGATAATTTTCTTGATGTTCTTATTCACAGCTTCAACAGCCCCATTCATCTTGGGTCTGTAGGGAGAAGAATTATGATGTGAAATCTTGAAGTCTTCGCAAAGAGCTTCCACCATATTGTTATTCAAGTTCGATCCATTATAAGTAATGATCTTACTTGGCACACCATAACGACATATAATTTGATTCTTGATAAATCTTACAACAACTTTCTTGGTTACATTTGCATACGATGCCTCTTCAACCCATTTTGTGAAGTAGTCAATTGCCACCAAAATGAAACGATGTCCATTTGAAGCTTTTGGCTCAATCATCCCAATCATATCAATTCCCAACATGGAGAAGGGCCATGGGGAAAAGATAACATTCAAAAGTGTTGGAGGAACATGAATCTTATCAGCATAAATTTGACACTTGTGGCACTTCTTCACAAACTTGCAACAATCAGATTCCATTGTCAGCCAATAGTAACCTACTCGCAGCATCTTCTTTTTCATTGCATGTCCATTGGAATGAGTACCAAAGGAACCTTCATGCACTTCAGTCATCAACAAGTCTGCTTCGTGTCTATCCACGCATCTAAGCAAAACCATGTTGAAGTTCCTCTTATATAGTATATCACCATTCAAGTAGAAATTACCGGCTAATCTTCTCAAAGTCTTCTTATCTTTCAAGGATGCTCCAGGCGGATAAATCTGACTTTGGAGGAAACATTTGATGTCGTAATACCACGGCTTCTCGTCTTTGATCTCTTCAACAGTAAACACATGAGCTGGCCTATCAAGACGCATCACAGATAAATTGGGAACTTCATTCCAATACTTCATTACAATCATTGATGCCAACGTTGCAAGAGCATCTGCCATCCGGTTCTCATCTCGAGGAATATGATGAAACTCAACCTTTGTAAATAAAGTTGAAATCCTCCTCGCATAATCTCTACATGATATTAAACTGGGTTGATTCGTCTCCCATTCTCCTTTGATCTGATTCACAACCAAAGCCGAATCACCGAAGACATCAAAATACTTGATTATGAGATTCATGGCCTCTTCAAGCCCCATAATGCAAGCTTCATATTCTGCCATGTCGTTTGTACATTGAAAGTCAATCTAGTTGTAAATGGTAGATGTGTGCCTTGAGGAGTAATAATCACTGCGCCAATGTCATTTCCATATTGATTAACAGTTCCATCAAATACCATGCCCCAACGGGAACCATGTTCTGGCCCTTCTTCAAGCAATGGTTCATCATAATCTTTCATTTTCAAGTACAAAATCTCTTCATCAGGGAAATCATACTGCACTACCTTTGATCGCTTTCTGAGATCGGTATTCGATATCATACTCTGATAACAACATCTGCCAACGGGCAATCCTCCCAATTAAAGCAAGCTTCTCAAATATGTACTTGATTGGATTCATTTTGGATATCAACCAAGTGGTATGATTCAACATATACTGACGCAGACGCTTAGCAGCCCAAGCCAATGCGCAACAAGTCTTCTCAAGCATAGAATATCGAGTCTCACAATCGGTGAACTTCTTACTGAGGTAGTAAATTGCAAATTCTTTCTTCCCAATCTCATCTTGCTGACCAAGAACACAACCCATATTATCTTCTAGCACAGTCAAATACATGATCAACGGTCTTCCTTCAACAGGTGGAGACAAAATCGGAGTTTCAAGCAAATATTCTTTGATACTATCAAAAGCTTTCTAGCAGTCTTCGGTCCAATCACAAGACTGATCTTTCCGAAGAAGCTTGAATATAGGCACACATGTGGCAGTCATGTGGGAAATAAATCTGGAAATATAATTCAAGCAGCCGAGAAAACCTTTGACTTGCTTCTCAGTTTTGGGCACAGGCATCTCTTGTATTGCTTTGACCTTAGCAGGATCAACTTCAATACCCTTCTCGCTGATAATAAAACCCAACAACTTACCAGAACAAACACCAAAAGTACACTTATTGGGATCCAAGCGGAGTTTATACTTCCTCAAACGCTGGAATAGCTTCAACAAATGCTCAACATGTTCCTATTCATCAATCGATTTAGCAATCATGTCATCGACATATACTTCAATCTCTTTATGCATCATATCATGAAAAAGAGTAGTCATTGCTCTTTGGTAAGTTGCACCAGCTTCTTTAAACCAAAAGGCATCACTCTATAACAGAATGTTCCCTAGGGTGTAATGAATGTGGTCTTCTCCATATCTTTGGGTGCCATTTTGATTTGATTATATCTGGAAAATCCATACATAAACAAAAAGACTTTGAATTTAGCAGTATTGTCTACCAACATATCAATGTGTGGCAGAGGGAAATCATCTTTCGGACTGGCTTTATTCAAATCTCTATAGTCGACACACATGCGTACTTTTCCATCTTTCTTTGGCACAAACACAATATTGGCCACCCATTGTGGATACTCAGCTGTCACTAGAAAACCGACATCAATCTGCTTCTGGACTTCCTCTTTGATCTTTACAGCCATATCAGGATGTGTTCTTCTCAACTTCTGCTTGACTGGTGGGCATTCTGGCTTCAACGGCAATTTATGCTCCACAATCTCATAATCCAACCCAGGCATGTCTTGATAGGACCAAGCAAACACATCTGAATACTCTCGAAGAAGATCAATCAACCCCTTCTTAGCATCTGGACACAGTCGAGACCCAATCTTGACTTCCTTCACATCATCCTCGGAACCCAAGTTGACTAGCTCAATCTGCTCTTCAAACGGCTGAATAATCTTTTCATCTTGCTCAAGAAGACGAGACAATTCCTCATTTACTTCTACATCACTTTCCTCCTCGGCCTCAAATACAGGGAATTCAAAATTTGGAGAAGGAGAAGGATCATTGTATTCAACGGGGTTAGGAACCAACCTGCATAATGATTTGATATTTTGATTTTAGAGAAGTGAATTTGTGACCAAATATTATGCAGATTGACAATTATATTGTTTATTTATGTTTTTTTTTGTGATTACCATTTTCAGAATAAAGCAAAAAGTAAAAACAAGACATCAAAGATGTGGATGAATAGAATTAATTTTATTGATGATCAATTTAAAATGCCCAACAATGTTCACTTCTCCCTTAGGCATAGGAGAAGGATTTTTTTAAAATATAAAAGCAATTACTTAGATCGATGCAAAATAACAGGAATATCAACGGTATTCCAATTGTTGCATGTCTTTCCATGTGTTACAAAGTTGGTGCAGTCTTCCTCTTCACTATCCTCTAGCACAGCAGCTAAGTGTTGTTCATTGCCATGAATGAACCCTCCGCTACGGAAGCTAAGTTGCATATCTTCAGATCTAACAGCTGACGAGCCTTTATGGAACCCCAAACCAGCTCTTCCTTTGTTGTCGGAGACTTCTACCATGTGCCCCCATTGATCAACAGTTCCTTCTTCAACAATTTTCTGAGCATCTTTTAGCGAGGACATAGGTGCCCCAATTCTCTTCTCAACAGCAATAAATAAGGCTTGGAACAGAGTTCCAACCTCATCCTCAACTTCAACGTACGATAAAAGATGACAGATGGCTAACCAACAACACCATCTCTCCTCCCATAATCAATAGCTTGCCATTCTTGACAAATTTGAGCTTCTGGTGTAGAGTGGAGGTAACAACCCTTGCCTCATGAATCCATGGCCTTCCCAATAAGCAACTGTAGGCCGGGTGGATATCCATCACTTGAAAACTAATTTGAAAACCACTCGGACCTATCTTGACTGGAAGGTCCACTTCACCAATTACCATTTTGCGTGAGCCATCAAAGGCTTAGACAATTACCCCACTATATCTCATGGGCGCTCCTCTTGGTAAGATAGCTTTGACAAAGTTGACTTCGGAAGCACATTGAGTGACGAATCGGTGCCAACAAGCACATTTGACAAAGCATCCTCCTTACAATTCATCGAAATATGCAAAGCTAGATTATGATTTCTTCCTTCCTCAAGGAGTTCTTCGTCACAGAAGCTCAAATTATTGCATGAAGTGATGTTAGCCACAATGTGATCAAACTTATCCACAGTAACATCTTTCTTTACATATACTTGTTCAAGAACTCTCTGTAGTGCTTCTCCGTGTGCTTTAGAATTCAAAAGCAGAGACAACACTGAGATCTTTGAGGGAGTCTGGAGCAGCTGCTCAACCACGTTAAATTCACTCCTTTTAATCAGTCGGAGTACCTCATCATCATCATTGGCTTTCAAATTGTTAGATTCACCAGACTTATCCTTTGAACAACCAACTGGTTCTACACTAGGTACCTCCATCCTCTTACCAACAATTGTTTCCTCTAGGACCACCGGCTCAAACACTCGACCAATGCGGGTCACCTTCGTAACATCAGCAGTGCTCACTATTGAACTAGTCGTATGTAACGGAACCTCTTGACCATTCTTCATCATTGTAGCATTATACTGGTATGGTACAATCATATCAGATGCATACAGGACTGGGCCCGCTAACCGTATTACCAACGACGATACTGATCTTTGACTACCACTCTTGTTGCTGTTGCTATCATACTGAATTACCAACCGCTCTTGTTGCTTGAAAACGGGTACTATGACATTGACATTGTCATCTACATGATGAGACTGACAGATTTGGATCATGCCTTCATCCATCAGACGCTGGATGTCCCTTTTCACCACAACACACCCCCTTGGGGTCACACTACAAACAACACAACCATCTTGGTCATGTTCACATTCACTCACCATACAGTTGTCCTTGTGTATCAACACCTAGGCTCCACGGATAAAACGCACATCAAAAACTTTGTACTCGTCGGGACAACCGTCCACCATATTCACTGAAGAGTTCCCATGAGCGGGCAAAGGGTTTGCTTTCACATTTGGCGCGCGGTCCTCGAAGGACACCATTCCACTTTTCATAAGCTTTTGAACCTCATATTTCAAAGGATAGCAATTTTCAATATCATGGTCGGGTGCTCCTTGATGAAAAGCACAACAAAGCTCAGGTTTATACCACCAGGGAAGTGGTTCTGGGATCTATGGTGGGTTCCTCGGTTGAATCAAGTTCTTGAGAACTAGCGAGGGATACAGCTCTGCATACGACATAGGAATCAGGTCAAAAGAGACCTTTTTCCTCTCCAAATTCTGCTGATGATGATTGTTGTTGGTATTGTTGTTATTGTAGGTGTTCGTTCTTTGTTGCGGTTGTTGTTATTGACGTTGATATTGTTGTTGTTGTTGAATGGGTGTTGCTTGTTGATTAGAAAATACCGGAATAACGGAAGATACTTGATGTTGATAATGTTGACGGGGTGGTGGATTTCTTCTGATCTGAGGCCTCCTCTGCCTCCCACTGGAAATTGCATTTGCCTCACTGTCCTTCTTCTTGCTGAAACCACTGCCATACCTCTTACTTGTTGATGCCTCATCTCTTGACAAACGTCCTTCACGGACCCCTTCTTCAAGTCTCATCCCCAGGTTTACAATTTCGGTAAAATTACTGGGGGCACTGGCGATCACGCGTTCATAATAAAATGAACTCAAGGTTTTCAAGAAGATTTTCTTCATTTCTTTCTCCTCCAAAGGAGGAGTGATTTGGGCAGCCAACTCCCTCCATCTCTGCGCATACTCTTTGAATGTCTCTTTGTCCTTCTGAGACATAGACCTCAGCTGGTCTCTATCTGGCGCCATGTTCACATTGTACTTATATTGCTTCATAAAAGCTTCTCCCAGGTCATTGAAAGTGTGGATGCTTGCACTATCTAACCCCATATACCAACGGAGTACAACACCAATCAGGCTATCCTGGAAGTAGTGAATTAGCAATTGGTCATTATCAGTCTGAGTCGACATCTTGCGAGCATACATCACAAGATGACTGAGCGGACAAGAGTTCCCCTTATACTTTTCAAAGTCAGGCACTTTGAATTTCACCGGGATTTTGACATTTGGTAACAAACATAACTCGACAGCACTCTTCCCAAATAGGTCTTTACCTCTTAGTGTCTTCAATTCCTTGCGCAACTCAAAAAATTGGTCCTTCATTTCGTCCATCTTCTCATACACATCCGGACCCTCAGACGGCTCGGAATCATAGATGGTATCCTCTACGCGAGGCAAAGTGTACACAACGGGAGGTGGCACAAACATGACTGGGCTAGATGCCGGCATGGAAGAAAAGGTAGGCGCAAAGCCTTCTGGCACAAAATTAGGCGGAATTCCCCACGGGAATCCGGCAGACAGGTTTGGTGCGAAGTGGGAGGTGGCAGCAGGCACGGTAGAGGTAACCACTTCTGGAGTAACAGTCCTCGCGGGAGGAGTTGCAGGCGTTGGAGAAGCTTGGCTTTGAGCAACAAGAACTAACTCCATCATGGCAGTCAATCGGGCGATCTCGTCCTTCATCTCTATGTTCTCTTGCTCTAAGTGCTCCATAATTTTCAGATGATTGGCTCTGGTGTTGTACCAGTGAGTCAGCTTGGCTAAAGCACAGAAGAAACACCAATCAGACACTTGGCAAAAACCTGCTTATGCAAATGATACGTGAAATGCAATGCTTGATTATTATTTTTATTTCCAAGGAACTTACTATATCATTTGCAAATATATATATTTAAATGGCAATTGCAACAATTTGATATGACTGAAAAATCTCTTTTTATTTATATAAATTAGAAAGATTACACTGAGTATAATTTCAGAAACCAAACTAAAAAGATACAAGGGAAAAGGAGACTAGTCATCCTAAGGATCCCTAACAACAATGTCAGAAGATCTGGCTGAAGGCGCGTACTTCCTTCGAATGCGATGGATCTCGGTCTCAAAAGAAGCCTTCATCTGAGTCTTCTCGAGGACAAGCTGGTCAACAATCTTCTTCCAAGCAACGGAAGGATGAGGCATGCTAGAAGATGAAACCTCTGGCTCTCTCTGTCTCTTCGTCACTCGGTCTTCAAGTAGCTCAATCAGTGAATCTTTGTCCTTAGAATCCAACTGCAACTCTTTATGTTTTTTTCTCAAAGCATGGAAACACTCTTCCCACATATCTTTATCTTGCTTCACCTTGACGAGCGCGTCTTCCAACTCCTCTACATCTTGGTTAGGGAGAGTTAATGGCCCAACCACAACCATAGACATAGGTCTCTCATAAGGATAAGGCATCTTCAACTCCATAGCTCTCTTCTTCACCCAAATAGTGTAAGCTTCCAAAGCTACACAATTGCACGGACCAAGCTCGGATCTTCCTTTCCTATGCACATTATGCCAAGCATGCACAATCTTCTGCTTCAAATGTTGGGGATCTTTACCCTCTCGATAGAAAAGACCTTATAACAACATGTTATTAGGCTTGTCTCTCAAGGGGAACCCAAGAAGACGACGAGCCAAAGCAGGGTTGTAGTTAATTCCTCCTTGTGTACCAATGAGAGGCACATTAGAGAATTCACCACAACTATCAATAATCTCCAAACTGCTTAAAGACGGATCATACCAAACTATATCATCATTAGTGAGAGACATAAGTCTCTGAGACCACCTTAGACATTGTTTGTTCTCCATAAAAGAAGGTGTCTGACGCAAGTGCGAAATAAACCACTTGCACAGAAGAGGAATGCAACAGACAATCGTCCCACCACCCTTAGAATTCCTTAGATGCAAAGAGAAATACATATCACCCAACAGAGTAGGCACAGGATTCCCAATCATGAAAAGTCTAATGGCGTTAACATCAACAAAACCGTCAATGTTAAGGAACAAAGCTAATCCATAGATGAGCAACACAAAGATAGCTTCAAAAGCATCCCCACTACCAGCTTGAGCAAAAGTAGTAGCTTCCTTGATGAGGAAAACAGATGGCAACCCAAATAACCCTCCTTTCTTCACCCAATGAGCCTCTATCTCAGACTTCTTCAAGTGAAAATCTTCAGCAATAATACTAGACCGAGGAATCTCCTCCAATCCACTAAAAGGCACTCTACTAGAAACAGGTATCCCCAAAATATGAGAATACTCTTCCAAGGTAGGCACAAGCTGAAAGTCTGGGAAAGTGAAACAATGGTAGAGAGGATCATAGACATGCACTAATACACTCAAAAGTCCTTCAACCACATCAGCAGACAAGATGGACAGAAGTTTCCCATGACGTTGTTTGAAGTCCAAGGGATCTAATACAAAATATGCTAGCTTCCTTAACTCTTTCAAGTCGGGTCATCTGAAATTGTACTTCTTATTGTTCCTTCGTCCATAATACATGGTCTGAAAATATTTGCAAATGATACCTTAGCTCCTTGAAAATTTCATGTGATGAATGTTATGATGCGCATGAATGCATGAATTCAACAATCACAAATAAGGGATCACACACAAGGAAAACAAAGGTCAAGGTATGAATCAAGTCATTGTCAAGATCAATCATCCATTTTGGTGGATTATGGTTTTTACCTTATCAACACCCAAGTTCCATTGATATTGACAAGACTTGATTGGATCAACCAAGAATCAAGGGTTTGTTGCAAGTCATGAGCATGGAGTCTGGGTAAGAACCATACCAAAGGAGTGAATTAAGGATAAAACCTGTAGATCATGTTCTAAAAAGTTCCCAGAGTCTTAATCCCATCTATCGAATATTACAGGTTAAGATGACTGACTCATTGACCCATAATATTCTCAAGAGAAACTCGTCTGGGTGTAGTATCACGTAACAACTGTTATCAAGTCTACACTTGAACAGTTTCCACACTACGTCCTAAATAGGCAAAGATGGGTTAAATGTTCTAAGCTCCTCAACTTCTCGGACTCAATTAGAAGTAGTAATGCCAAACCACAAATACGTGTGTGACATTTCCAAATCCAAAGGAGTCTCCACTGAGCAGATGGATCTCAAGCCAACTTGTTAAGGACTACTCCACACAAGTCGAACATGACTATACCATCCTCCTATCTTAATTGCACTCAAGTTCGGGTTAGAACTTATCTCACCACTCAGAGATTACCAAGCACAACAAGCAGATTATATCACACATACATATATATAGACATCACATATATACAAATATATTCACACAAAAATTAGGCTAAACCCACTGGAGACTACTCCCCAGCAAAGTCGCCACTTAATTTCTATAGCGGGAAATTCATGATCATCAAGCTATTGACAAGCTAGAGATCAATTAACAAGAGTCGTCACCGCGATTTTATTGTTTCCAAGGGAAAAGGGAAAAAGTACGAACAAAACTCAAGAGATAAGAAGTTTTCAAATAAAAACTAATAAAAGTCAGAGATCACATGTAAGGGGGTTGGTTACACAGAGGGAAGGTGTTAGCATCCAAAGTGTCCTAGGAACTCCTAGGGAGCCCTTTTTGTGTGCATATGTATTTTGTACAAAGTGATGTTTACAAACAAATAGAATGGGGGGGGGGGGATGAGAAAAGAATTCATTAATTATATTTTTGTGTTTGACAAGACCTTCGGTCTTGTGCCTACATACCAACATAAAAATGAGGGATCAAAATCTCGTAGTTCGTGATACAAATTTCAAAATGGATGCATTACTTTTAACAAAATTTAAGTTTGAAAGGCACAAGGGCTTAAAATGGTTTGAATGAGTTAGTTCTTTTTGGTTTTTTGAAAGTTTAAGTCAAGTAGAGTTAAGTTTATTTACAAGTTTGATTTAAGAAAATAAGTTTGAAAATGCAATGGCATAAGGTCAAAGTTTCTATCTTTTTTGCAAAAGTGGTCAAAGTTTAGAACAAAAGTAGTTCACACAAAGAAAATTTTGAAAATGGAGGGAGAGATTTTGAAATTAAAGAAATGGGGAGAAGATGAAGAGACTACCCTATGTACAAAAATTAAAAGTTTAGAGTTGAAAAGATTTGACCAAATGGGTAGCAATCCAATAGACAAAAATGTCAATAGAAACCCAGAATTCCCTTGGACTTTTAGAATCAAGCAACACACAAATGCACAATTATATTATCTTGAAGAGAAAGGCATCAAATAAAGATGGCCTCATCCAAGCTTATCCATCCCATGATCTTCTTCAAAATAGCCCATGTAACAGATGAATTCCACAAGTCACAAGTTCAAAATAACAGCTTCACAATGATCATGTTGCAGATGAATCTTAGAGAGATCTTCAAAGATATATCAGATGAAGTTCAAATTGCAAGTACTTGGTTCTTCAACAAGTTGGCATTGGCCAAGTCCATTAACATAGGAAGGGTGCCTAGATTCTAAGTCCATTTGTCCAAGATCAAGCCAACAGTCCACTCCAAAGTTTTTTTAGGGTTTTTGTTATTATTATGTACATTAATGGTCAAAGACCACACAAACAAGCAAAGTATACACAAACAAAATATATCACACAATATGGTCCAAATGGACAAAGTGAAAATTGCATTAACATAAACAATTAGAATGACATGAACAATGGAAAAATGAAATAGAGTGCTAAAAGTAAATTTCATTAAAGTAAAAGCTTGAAATTAAAAGTTAGTAGTTAATTGGTTAGAGGTTAGTTTTGTTTTGCTTTTCATTTCAAGACATTCCTTGGAGAACACTCAACCCACTTATCACATGCATGGATCCTTGAACCAAAACATCTTCCAAAGGAAGGAAAGAAGGCCAAGTGTCCACACAATACCATGAAAGAGGGGAGACTTACAATCTCACTAACTAGAATGCTTATGCCTTTGATGTCACAAATTTAGTGCTATGTTAAGCAATCGTAATTTGACTTATGTAGAAGTCACAACTATTTGAGGTCGGGCAATAGAATTTTGGTGTGAATGCATGTCAGAGACATAGTATAATGGATTATGCTCATAAAACATACCACACACAAAAAATAATATGCAAAAGGTGTGGCCTAATCTCATCCATACTCATATCAATCTTTCAATCAACTAGCATTAGGACTTTGAGATATCATAGGCTAAATGGAATGAATGAATTAACAAGAGGAATGAGATGAAGTGGGAAGGGGATGAATGAGATCACAAATTGGTCAAAGGATAACTTTTATTAAATTAATATCATTCATTCATTTTGGGATATGGAATGTACATTCCATCAATCCCCTAAATCCAATGATATTAACTTGACAAAGTCAAATCAACCTTGACCAAGGCCCAACAACAATAAGCAAACTCATACAAGTCAATACAAATGGTCAACACAATTAAATTGGCATTTATTCAATTAAAAATAATAAAATAGTGCATTTAAATCAATATGTTTTGTCCAATTCCTAAAATCTTATCAAAACACCAAAGAAATGGCCATGAGATTTATCATAGGTCAAACAAGGTCAAAGGACCTTGGAGAAAGAATTTCATAATTTTTGGACATTTAAAAATATTTTTAAACAATTAAAAACAAATACAAAATCAATTAATTCATTAAAAAGATTAATAATGATTCAAAAAATAATTTTAATTCAGAATATGAAAGAGAAAAATATTTGAAATTTCTTGGTGAAAGTCCCATATTTTTTGGATCAATATTGAATTTAATATGAATTATTGAAGAAAATGCAATTAAAACAAAAAATCAGAAAATCTAAATTACGTGGACCATCAGATCTCCCTCATTAATTGAGGTGGCATATCAGATGGTCCAAAGCGCGCATTCCACCATGGACCTTAGTCAGCGCGTGGCAAATGTGGTAATCAACACCAACGCTCAGGATCAAAACGTGAGAGAAGGATCATGTGGTTCAAAGCCTGGCCAAGTCATCGGTTGGAGCCAGAGCTCCGGTCATCTTCTCCGGTGGACCTCACCGGACTGGTCCACCATGAACCATCGCCATAATGAAAAACAAGGACATGATCTTGAAGAAAATATGTCACTGAGCTCGAATCTGACCTTCATTCACTCCAATTCCAAATATATTGAGAGATATATGGAATTGAAATTTGAGGTACATGAACTGAGTTGCTTCGATTTGACCTCAAAGCAACTCAATCTTCTTGCCTACATTGGGAGGACTTCAGACAACCAAAGACCCAATAGAATTGAGCAAGAATTTAAGAGAATCAAAGAGTTTAAAATTTCTGAAAAATACCTTCAATGGAGGTATGAGTTCACTTGATCTTGATCTTGCTTATGCTTGGACTCATTCCACTTGCTTGCAGGAAGAGGATTGAATGGTTAAAAAGCAATGGATTCCTAGAGAATTGAATTCCAAAATAGTGGAGATTCAAGCTTAAATTCAAGAGAATTTATCAGGGTTATCCTTTTAGAACTGAGGGTTTGCAATGGGGGATCAAAGCTGGCGCGATTGTCTGAATTTCTGAGCAATTGAAGCTCTATTTATAGCTGAATTGGTTGACAATTGCACACTCTCTTTCACTTTCCAATTTTGGCAAATGATGATGCAATGGTGCATGGGCGCGCATAGGCCTATGAAATGATTGCTAGAGGTCCATAATTGAAGATCAGATGCTCTGAAGTAAGCTTGGATTGCAAGGCAAATGAACATTGATGCTTGAAGTTTGATTCATGCCAAGTGATATCACCCTGTTTAAGCCATGCGCAGCCTATGCATTTCTCATCCAAAATGAATGAATTTGAGCTCTTTGTAAAAGTGAGATCAAGAGGAACAATTTTTATGTTCAACACTTTTTCATTTGGAGCTTGGAACTTGGAGAAATTTGAGGTGGAAGTTTGGAAATTTTTGACATATCAAAATTTTTCTAAGTGTCAAGCCATATGTCTCAATATTCCACCTTACTTAACTTTTTATAGGAGCTTCAAATGAGAAAAGTGTCTTCACCAAAATTGTATCTCTCTCAAAGACCTTAAAAATGGTCACCAATTTCATGTCATTTGGATTTGAAATGATAGAGTTATGCATTTTGTAAGTTTGGAAAAATCACTTGATCAATGGTATAGGTCAAAAGTGACCTATAATGTAGCCTCATATCACATGCTCAAAAACTTTGAACTATCTCCCACTCCAAACATCAAAGTTGAATTAGAAATATTGAATTTGATTGTGAAACTTGGAAATTTTTTATCGCATAAAAATTGAGCTAGTTATGGCATTGGGAAGTTGACTTTCAAATTAGGGTTTAGACAAAATGACCTATAATGTTTCAACATAGAAAATGATTTTCCAAGAAAAACTAGCTCTAGGTATCAACATGAAAGTTGTTTGGAATGTCATTTAGAGTAAGTTTTCTCTTGGAATAATTTTCATATGGTGAAAATTATAGGAGATAGGGTCTAGGGAGACCCAGTTTTGATGAGATGAATCCATCTGGCCAACCACCATCAACCAACTTGCTAACTTACAATTATCTTGACTTTCTTGGCTCATGGTAGATCATATATGCATAATATGATAAATTTTGAAGTGTCCCTTGAGAAATTTGATCAATTGGTGAGATATCTTGTTGGAGAAGTTACTCAAGATACCTAGTCAAACTAGGGTTTCCAAGGCAAATCACCTTCAAACTCTTGAAGAAAACTTGATCAATATAACATGTAGAGAACATTGGGACTCATTATGATGCTTATAACCATTCTTGAATCAATTCTTGGTTGTGCTCTTTGTTCATGAGGGTCTCAAACCCTAGATGTGATGAATGAATCAATGAGATCATGCCCTACCTACAAAAGAGTTAGGAAAATGAAAAAGACATATTTTTGGTATTTAGTTAGTAAAATGATAATATAAAAGTATGATATAATCACAAAGTGCTTGGTGATCTCTCCCAAAACAAACCCAATGAAAGAGGGGTAAGGAGGATGCCAAGACATGATCCTAATGCTTATGCTTATGATGGAATTGCATGAGGGATCTTAGGGTCAAAAATTTGGGTCTTACAAATAAAAATACATATTTTTGGGATTTTGGTTAGTAAATGATAAAATACAAAGTATGATACAATCTCATGGTGCTTGGTGATCTCTCCCAAAACAAACCCAATGAATAAAAGGGGTAAGTAGGATGCCAAGATATGATCCCAACGCTAATGCATATGATGAGGATAGCATGAGGGATCTTAGGGTCAAAATTGGGGTGTTACACCTCTCATTGGTACGCAAGGAGGAATCAACTACAACCCAGTATTGGCCCGTCGTCAACTGGGGTTCCACTTGAGAGATAAACCTAATAACACTCAGTTAGAAGGTTTATTCTATTAAGAGGGTAAAGATCCCCAACATTTGAAGAAAATGATGATACATGCTTGGCATAATGTGCATAGAAAAGGCAGATCCGAGCTTGGTCTTTGCAATTATGTAGCCTTGGAAGCTTACACTATTTGGGTGAAGAAAAAAGCTTTGGAACTGAAGATGTTATACACTTGCGAGAGACTTACATATATGGTTATGGCTGAGACATCAACTCTCCCTAACCAAAATGTAGAGGAGTTGGAAGACGCACTCGCCAAGATGAAGCAAGAGAGAGAGATGTGGGAACAGCGGTTCCATGCTTTGAACCGAAAGCATGAGGAGTTGCAGCTTTAGTCTAAAGACAACGATGTGCTTATCGAGATTCTTCAAGACCGTGCACTGAAGAGAAAGAGAGAGTCAGAAGATTTATCTTCCTCTAGCATGCCTCAGCCTTCCGGTGCTTGAAAGAAGATTGTTGATCAGCTAGTCCTCGAGAAGGCTCAGATGAAGACATCCTTTGAGTCTGAGATTCGATGCATCCGAAGAAAGTATGCACCTATTTCCAGATCATCTGATATAGTTGCTAAGGATCCTTAGGATGACATTTTCCTTTTCTCTTGTATTCGTACTTTTGTTTCTGAAATTGTACTCAGTGTAATCCTTCCAATTTAATGAATAAAAAGAGATTTTATGGTCCATTGAATTGTTATTATTATTATTGGTATTATTAATTGAATTTATATATTTACAAATATAGCTTCATATATTCCTTGAAATTAAAAAAATCAAAAAACATTGCATTTCATGCATCATTTGCATAACAGGTTTCTTCTATCACATGTCTTACCCGTTCTTATTCTGTGCATCAGCCAAGATGACTCACCACTATAACACCTGTGCTAATCGACTAAAGAGAATGGAGCATCTAGAGAAAGACAATAGAGAGTTGAAGGATGAGATCACCAGACTTACGGCGTTGATAGAATCCTTGATTGATGCTCAGAACCAACCATCTCCTGCAACTCCTACTCCTTAAAGGACTATCATTTCTAAGATCGCTTCGCCGTCTATAACTGTGACTGCTGTCAGCCAACCCATACCTGCTATGACTGTTGGATTACCTTGGGAAATGCCACCAAATTTCATGCCAGAGGGGTATACGCCCACATTTGCTTCTCTGCCGGCATCTATCCCGATCATGTCAGTACCTCCTCCCATCGTTCATTCTCTAACTCGTGTTGAGGAGACTATCTATCACTCTGAGTCGTCTGAAGGTGCATATGTCTATGAAAAGAAAGATGAGATGAAAGATCAATTCCTTGAGCTACACGAAGAATTAAAGACTCTGAGAGGGAAAGACTTGTTTGAAAAGAGTGTTGTCGAACTCTGTTTGGTTCCCAACGTTAAAACTCCTGTGAAATTCAAGGTCCCAGTCTTTAAAAAATATAAAGGGAGTATCTGTCTGTTGAGCCATCGTGTTATGTATGTCATGAAAATGTCTACTCAAACTGATGATGATCAGCTGTTGATTCACTACTTCCAAGACAGTTTAATTGGAGCTTCCCTTAGATGGTATATGGGCCTGGATAGTGCTAGCATACGTACTTTCAATCACTTAGGCGAGGCCTTTGTCAAGCAGTATAAGTATAACGCCGATATCGCGCCAGATAGAGATCAGTTGAGATCTATGTCTCAGAAGGATAAGGAGACATTTAAAGAATATGCTCAGAGATGGAGAGAATTAGATGCTCAATTTAGTCCTCCACTGGAAGAGAAAGAGATGACTAAGATTTTCCTGAAGACGCTGAGTTTGTTTTATTACGAACGCATGATTGCAAGTGCGCCCAATGATTTTATCGAAATGGTAAACATGGGGATGAGACTAGACGAAGGAGTCTGTGAAGGGCGTTTGTCCAAAGAAGAAGCGTCAACCAACAAGAAGTATGGTGGGAGTTTTTCTAAGAAGAAAGAAGGAGAGACTAATGCAATGTTGGTGGGGAGGCAGATGAGGCCTCATGTCAGGAAAAGTTCTCAATCCCGTCAACATCAACACCAAGTTTCTTCAGTGATTCCAGTTTTTTCCAAAAATTCAACCAATCAATCAGTTCCAATTCAGCAACAATAACATCAGTAATAATGACCAAACTACAACAACAAAAATCATCATCAGCAAAATTTTGAAAGGAAGAAGGTCTCCTTTGACCCTATTCCTATGACGTATGCAGAGTTGTACCTGTCTTTGGTACTCAAGAGTATTATTCAAATGAGAAAGCATTCACAAATTCCTGAGCTACTGCCATGGTGGTTCAAACCTGATCTTCTTTGTGCTTTTCACCAGGGAGCCCCTGGTCATGATATAGAGAATTGCTACCCTCTGAAGTATGAAGTTCAGAAGCTTGTGAAGAGTGGTATGGTGTCCTTTGAGGACAGAACGCCAAATGTGAAAGCCAATCTGTTGCATGCTCATGGTAACACTGTTGTCAATATGATGGACGATTGTCCAAGGAATTTCAGAGTTTTTGATGTGCGACATATCCGAAGATCTCTGGTGGAAATGCATAGAACTCTGTGTTTATTTAGTGATTGTTAACATGACCATGATGGTTGTGTCATTTGTAGTATGAACCCTCGTCGGTGTATGATTGTCAAAAGGGATATCCAGAAGTTGATGGATGAGGATGTAATCCATATTCATTAGTTGAGGGATATGGGAAATTATGTGAATGTCATTGTGCATGTGTTTAAAACCCCTGAGCGGGTAGTCATTCATTTTGATAGCAGCAACTGCAATACTGTCATTAGATCAGTATCGTTGTTGGTCATGCGGTTAGCGGGCCCTGTCCCCTATGCATCCCATAAAGCTATTCAATATCAGTATAATGCCACAATGATTGAAAATGGTCAAGAGGTTCCTCTACCAGTTGCAAACTCAGTGGTAAATATTATAGATATTGCAAAGGTGACCCGTAGTGGTCGTGTGTTTAGTCCGGTGTTCCTGAAGATTGTGGAAGATGTTTCTATAGGTAAGAAGGCAGAGATTCATGCAGTGAATCTGGTTAGTGCTCCAATGTGTCAGTCTGGTGAACCCAACAAATTGAAGACTAACGACGATGATGAGGTGTTACGACTAATCAAAAGAAGTGAACTTAACATTATAGAGAAGCTGCTCCAAACACCGTCGAAGATCTTCATGTTGTCATTGTTGATCAATTCCTAAGCACATAGAGAAGCATTGCAAAAAGTGTTGGAACAGGCTTATGTTGAACACGATGTTATTGTGGATCAGTTTGACGACATTGTTTCTAACATCACTTCTTGTAACAATCTAAGCTTTTGTGATGAAGAACTTCCTGAGGAAGGCAAGAATCACAATTTGGCATTACACATTTTGATGAATTGCAAGGAGGACGCTTTGTCCAATCTTTTGGTTGATACTGGATCATCACTGATTGTATTGCTGAAGTTAACTTTGTCAAGACTCTCCTATCAAGGAGCCCTAATGAGATACATCGGCGTAGTTGTTAAAGCGTTTGACGGTTCTCGTAAAACTGTCATTGGAGAAGTAGACCTTCCGGTTAAGATCGGTCCGAGTGATTTCCAAATAACTTTCCAGATAATGGATATCCACCCAGCCTATAGCTGCTTGTTAGGAAGGCCATAGATTCATGAAGCTGGAGTTGTTACATCTACTTTACACCAAAGGGAATTTCAATGAACTTAACCATATTGACTTAAATTTCAAAAGACAAAAAGAACTAATAACCCCATTCAAAACTTTGGCCTTTTATTCCCTCTTCTTAAATTTTTGTTAAAATAAATTCACCAACCTTTTTTGAAATTTTTACCACGAACTACGAGGTTTTGATCCCTCATTTTTATGTTGGTACGTAGGCACAAGATCGAAGGTCTTGTCAAACACAAAAATATAATCAATGGATTCCTTTCTCATCCCCACACTCTATATTTTATCACACATAATTTATACCCAAAAACATATGCACACAAAAAAAGGCTCCCTAGGACACTTTGGGTGCTAACACCTTCCCTTTGTGTAACCAACCCCCTTACCTGTAATCTCTGGCATTTTATTAGCTTTGATTTAAAAACTTCTTCTCCTTGGGCTTTGTTCATATTTTTCCCTTTTCCTTTGGGAACAATAAAAGTGTGGTGCCGACTCTGGTATTATTGAAGTCAAGTTTATTCATAGCTTGATGGTCACGAATTTACTGCTACAAAAATTAAGTGGCGGCTCTACTGGGGACTAGTCCTTAGTGGGTTTGGCCTACTTTTTTATGTGTATATATTTGTATATTTGAGGTTTGTATATATTGTTTGTGTGATATAATATGTTTGTTGTGCTTGGTGATCTCTGAGTGATGAGATAAGTTCTAACCCTAACTTGAGTGCAATTAAGATAGGAGGATGGTATAGTCATGTTCAACTTGTGTGGAGTAGTCCTTAACAAGTTGGCTTGAGACACATCTACTTAGTGGATACCTCTTTAGAGTTTCTGATGTCACACAAGTTTTTTGTGGATAGGAATTACTTTCTCTAATTTGGGATCTGAGAAGCTGAGGATCATAGAACATTTAACCCAACTTGGCCTATTTAGGACGTAGTGCGGAGATTGTTCAAGTGTAGGCTTGATCATAGTTGTTACGTAATACTACACTCAAACGAGTTTCTCTTGAGAATATAATGGGTTGATGAGTCAGTCATCCTAACCTATAATATCCGATAGATGGGATTAAGACTCTGGGCACTTTTATAGAACATGATCTACATGTTTTTACTCTTTGTACACTCCTTTGGGATGGTTCTTAACTGACTCCATGCTCGTAACTCACAACAAACCCTTTGATTCTCGGTTGATCCAATCAAGTCTTGTCAATATCAATGGAACTTGGGAATTGATAAGGTGAAAACCATAATCCACCAAAATGGATGATTGATCTTGATGATGACTTGATCCATCCCTTTACCTTTGTTTGTGTTTGCCTTGTGTGTGATCCCTTGTGTGTGATTGTTGCATTCATGCATACATGCACATCATGACATTCATCACAGAAAATAAATTTCAAGGAAACTAAGGTCTTATTTACAAATATTTTTAGACCATGGATTATGGACGAAGGAACACTAAGAAGTACAATTTCAGATGTCGTGATTTGAAAGAGCTAACGAAGTTGTCTTCCTTCGTATTAGATCCCTTAGACTTCAAGCAACGTCATGGAAAGATTTTTTCTGTGTTATTTACTGATGTGGTTGAAGGACTTCTGAGTGTTTTGGTTCAGTTCTATGACCCTTTTTATTGGTGCTTCACATTTCCCGACTATCAGCTTGTGCCCATGTTGGAGGAGTATGCCCATCTCTTGGGTATACACGTATCTGACAAGGTACCTTTCAGTGGATTGGAGGAAATCACGAGATCTCATGTTATAGCTGAAGCTCTTCATTTGAAAAAGTATGAGATTGATGCTCATTGGGTAAAAAAAAGGGAGGAATTCTTGGATTGACTTCTGAGTTTCTCATTGGTAGAGCTAATGGTTTTGCTCAAGCTGGTAGCATGGATGATTTTAAAGCTATCTTGGTATTTCTCATCTATGGCTTGGCTTTGTTCCCTAATATTGACAGTTTCGTTGATGTTAATGCCATTAGAATTTTCTTCATTGGGAATCATGTTCCGAATTTGTTGGGCAACATGTATTTCTCTTTGCATTTGAGGAATTATAAAAGTGGTGGGACTATCGTGTGATGTCTTCCTCTTCTGTACAAGTGGTTTATTTCGCAATTATCTCAGACGCCTGCTTTCATGGAGAACCGACAATGATTACGATGGTCCTAGAGACTTATGTCTCTCACTAATGATGATATTGTTTGGTATAATTCTGCATTTGGTAGCTTGGATATTATTGACAATTGTAGTGATTTCTCTAACGTGCCTCTCATTGGTACGCAAGGAGGAATCAATTACAACCCAACATTTGTTCGTCGTCAACTTGGGTTCCACTAGCGAGATAAACCTAATAACACTCCGTTAGAAGGTATATTCTATCCAGAGGGTAAAGATCCCCAACATTTGAAGAAAAGGATGATACATGCTTAAAATAATGTGCATATAAAGGAAGATCCGAACTTGGTCCATGCAACTATGTAGCCTTGGAAGCTTACATTGTTTGGGTGAAGAAGAGAGCTTTGGAACTGAAGATATCATATGCTTGTGAGAGACATACATCTATGGTTGGGGATGAGCCATCAACTCTCCCTAACCAAGATGTAGAGGAGTTGGAAGACACACTCGTCAAAATGAAACAAGAGAGAGATATGTGGGAAGAGAGGTTCCATGCTTTGAACCGAAAGCATGAAGAGTTGTAGCTTTAGTCCAAAGACAAGGATGCACTTATTGAGATTCTTCAAGACCATGCAGTGAAGAGACAGAGTGAGCCAGAAGATTTATCTTCCTCTATCAATCCTCAACCTTCCGATGCTTGGAAGAAAATTGTTGATCAGCTAGTCCTCGAGAAGGCTCGAAAGAAGACATCCTTTGAGTATGAGATTCGACGCATCCGAATAAAGTATGCATCCATAGCCAGATCATCTAATGTAGTTTCTAGGGATCCTTAGGATGACATTTTCGTTTTCTCTTGTATTCGTACTTTGGTTTCTGAAATTGTACTCAATATAATCCTTCCAATTTTATGAATAAAAAGAGATTTTATGGTCCATTGAATTGTTATTATTATTATTTGTATTATTAATTGAATATATATATTTGCAAATAAGGCTTTATATATTCCTTGAAATTAAAAACAATCAAAAAACATTGAATTTCATGCATCATTTGCATCATTTGCATAACAGGTTTTTATTTGTTCTTCTTATGTGCATCAGCCAAGTTGACTCACCACTACAACACTCGTGCTAATCGACTAAAGAGAATGGAGCATCTAGAGCAAGCGAATAGAGAGCTGAAGGATGAGATCACCAGACTTACGGCGCTGATGGAATCCGTGACTGCTGCTCAGAACCACCCATCACCGTCTCCTGCAACTCCTCCTCCTCAGAGGACTGTCATTTCTGAGATCGCTTCGCCGTCTGTAACTGTGACTGCTTCCAGCCAGCCTATTCCTTCTATTCCTGTTGGATTCCCTTAGGGAATGCCACCAAATTTAATTCCAGAGGGGTATGCGCCCATGTTTGTTTCTCTGCCGGAATCTAGCCCAGTCATGTCAGTATCTCCTCCCATCATTCATACTCTGCCTTGTATTAAGGAAACTATCTATCACTCTGAGCCATCTGAAGGTCCAGATGTCTACGAAAAGATGGATGAGAAAAAAGATTAATTCCTTGAGTTGCGCAAAGAATTAAAGACTCTGAGAGGGAAAGACTTGTTTTGAAAGAGTGTTGTCGAACTCTGTGTGGTTCCCAACCTCAAAATTCTGGTGAAATTCAAGGTCCCAGACTTTGAAAAATACAAAGGGAATACCTGTCCGTTGAGCCATCTTGTCATGTATGCCAGGAAAATGTCTACTCAAACTGATAATGATCAGTTGTTGATTCACTACTTCTAAGACAGTTTAATTGGAGCTGCCCTTAGATGGTATATGGGCCTGGACAATGCTAGCATTCGTAGTTTCAATGACTTAGGAAAGGCCTTTGTAAAGCAGTATAAGTACAAGGTCGATATGTCTCCAGATACAGATTAGTTGAGATCTATGTCTCATAAGGATAAGGAGACATTTAAAGAATATGCTCAGAGATGGAGACAATTAGCTGCTCAGATCAGTCTGCCTCTGGAAGAGAAAGAGATGACTAAGATTTTCCTGAAGACGTTGAGTTCGTTTTATTATGAACGCATGATTGCAAGTGCCCCCCATTTATTTCGCCAAAATGGTAAACATGGGGATGAGACTAGAGGAAGGAGTCTGTGAAGGACGTCTGTCCAAAGAAGAAGCGTAAAGCAGCAAGAAGTATGGTGCGAGTTTTTCTAAGAATAAAGAAGAAGAGACTAATGCAATGTCAGTGGGGAGGCAGAGGAGGCCTCATGTAAGGAAAAGTTCTCAATCCCGTCAACATCAACACCAAGTTTCTTCAACGATTCCAGTTTTTTCCAACAATTCAACCAATCAAAAAGTTCCAACTCAGCAATAACAACATTAGCAACAACCACAACAACGACCCAACTACAATAACAACAATCATCATCAACAAAATTTTGAAAGGAAGAAGGTCTCGTTTGACCCTATTTCTATAACGTATGCAGAGTTGTACCCGTCTTTGGTACTCAAGAATCTTATTCAGCCAAGAAACCCTCCACAAATTCCTGAGCCACTACCATGGTGGTTGAAACCTGATCCTCATTGTTCTTTTCACCAGGGAGCCCCTGGTCATGATATAGAGAATTGCTACCCTCTGAAGTATAAAGTTCAGAAGCTTGTGAAGAGTGGTATGGTGTCCTTTGAGGACAGAGTGCCAAATGTGAAAGCCAATATATTTCCTGCTCATGGTAACGCCTCTATCAATATGGTGGACGGTTGTCCAGGGAATTTCAAAGTTTTTTTATGTGTGACGTATCTGAAGATCTATGGTGGAAATGCATAGAAATCTGTGTTTAATTAGTTATTGTGAACATGACCATGATGGTTGTGTCATTTGCAGTGTGAACCCCCGTCGATGTATGATTGCAAAAGGGATATCCGGAATTTTATGGATGAGGATGTAATCCAGATTCAACAGTCGAGGTATATGGGAAATGATATGAATGTCATTGCGCCAGTGTTCAAAACGCTTGAGCGGGTCGCCATTCAATTTGATAGAAGCAACAACAATAATGTTAATAGATCGGTATCACCGTTGGTCATGCGGTTAGCAAGCCCTGTCCCCTATGCATCCGATAAACTTGTGCCATATCAGTATAATGCCACAATGATTGAAAATGGTCAAGGGGTTCCTCTACCAGTTGTAGACTTAGTGGTAAATATTGTTGATTTTGCAAAGGTGATCCATAGTGGTCGTGTGTTTAGTCTGGTGTTCCCGAAGAATGTGGAAGATATTTCTATAGGTAAGAAGGCAGAGATTCCTATAGTGAATCTAGTTAGTGTTCCAATGTGTCAGTCTGGTGAATCCAGCAAATTGAAGACTAACGATGATGATGAGGTGTTATGACTAATCAAAAGAAGTGAATTTAACATTATGGAGCAGCTGCTCCAAACACCATCGAAGATCACCGTGTTGTCATTGTTGATGAATTCTGAGGCACATAGAGAAGCATTGCAAAAAGTGTTTGAATAGGCTTATATTGAACACGATGTTATTGTAGAGAAGTTTGACCACATTGTTGCCAACATCACTTCTTGTAACAATCTGAGATTTTTTGATGAAGAACTTCTTGAGAAAGGCAGGAATCACAATTTGGCATTACACATTTCGATGAATTGCAAGGAGGACGCTCTTTCCAATGTTTTGGTTGATATTGGATCATCGCTGAACGTATTGCCAAAGTCAACTTTGTCAAGACTCTCCTATCAAGGCGCCCCAATGATATACAACGGCGTAGTTGTTAGAGCGTTTGACAGTTCTTGTAAAACTGTCATTGGAGAAGTAGACCTTCCGGTTAAGATAGGTCCGAGTGATTTCCAAATTACTTTCCAGGTAATGGATATCCACCCGGCCTATAGATGCTTGTTGGGAAGGCCATGGATTCATGAAGTTGGAGCTGTTACATCTACTTTACACGAAAAGCTGAAATTTGTGAAGAACGACAAGCTTGTCGTTGTTGGTGGAGAGAAGGCATTATTGGTGAGCGATTTGTCATCTTTCACTTGTGTTGATGCTGAGGAGGAAGTTGGAACATGGTTCCAAGCTTTTTCCATTGCTGATGAATTAAAGAAGGTTAGGGCACCCATGTCTTCTTTAAAATATGCACAAAAGGCTATTCAGACTGGCATTATTGATAAGTTGGGCCATGTTGTGGAGGTCACTGAGAACAAGAATAGGGCGGGGCTAGGATTTCAACTAGGGTCATTCAACGCCAATGTCAATATTATGCAACCAGTATTCCACGGTAGAAGGTTCATTCATGAGAATGATCAAAACTCAACTGCCATTATTGAGGACAATAGTGACGAAGACGAAGCTTGCACCAACTTTGTGGCGCACGACCAGACTTGCAACAGTTGGGTTGTTGTTGATGTTCCTACTATTATTCACCGTTCTAAGTAATTTGTTTTCATTATTTTTAAGAAAAGTCTTTCTCCTATGCCTAAGGGAAAAGTGAACATTGTTGGGCATTTTCCTTATTATCATCAATGAAATACAATTTTATTCATCCATATCTATGATGTTTTATTTTTACTTTTTGCTTTTTCTAAAAATGGTAATCACAAAAAACATAAATAAATAATGAACTTTCTATCTGCATAATATTTGTTCGTACTCCACTTCTCTAAAATCAAAATATCAAATCATTATGCAGGTTGGTTCTCAAACGCATTGACTATAATGATCATATTCCCTCTCCAAACTTTGATTTCCCTGTGTTTGAAGCTGAGGAAGAGAATGATGATGAAGAAGTATCTGATAAGTTATCCTGTTTACTTTAGTACGAGGAAAAAGTCATTCATTCGTTCGAAGAGCAGATTGAATTAATCAACTTGGGTTCCGAGGATGATGTGAAAGAAGTCAAGATTGGGTCTCAACTGCGTCCAGAGACTAAGAAAGGGTTGATTGATCTCCTCTGAGAATATTCAGATGTGCTTGCTTGGTCCTATCAAGACATGCCTGGTTTGGATTCTGAGATCGTGGAGCATAGATTTCCATTGAAGCCTGAATACCCATCGGTCAAACAGAAGTTCAGAAGAACCCATCCTGATATGGCAGTAAAAATAAAGGAGGAAGTGCAGAAGTAGATTGATGTTGGTTTATTTGTTACCTCTGAGTATCCGCAATGGGTGGCCAATATTGTGCCTGTTCGGAAGAAAGATGGAAAAGTCTGTATGTGTGTTGACTACAGATATTTGAACAAAGCCAATCCAAAAGATGATTTTCCTCTTCCACATATTGATATGTTGGTAGACAATACAGCTAAATTCAAAGTCTTCTCGTTTATGGACGGATTTTCCGATTATAATCAGATAAAGATGGCACCCGAAGATATGGAGAAGACCATATTCATTACGCCTTGGGGAACATTTTGTTATCGAGTGATGCCCTTCGGCTTAGAGAATGATGGTGCAATGTATTATAGAGCTATGACCACTCTTTTTCATGACATGATGCATATAGTGATTGAAGTTTATGTTGATGATATGATTGCTAAATCAAGTGATGAAGAAGAGCATATTAAGCATTTATGGAAGTTATTCTAGCGTTTGAGAAAATATAAACTACGCTTGAATCCCAATAAGTGTACTTTTGGTGTTTGTTCTGGTAAGTTGTTAGGCTTCATTGTTGGCGACAAGGGTATTGAAGTTGATCCTGCCAAAGTCAAAGCAATACGAGAGATGCATGCGTCAAAAACTGAGAAGCAATTCAAAGGTTTTCTCGACCGCTTAAACTATATCTCAAGATTTATGTCGTATATGACTGCCACATGTGCGCCTATTTTCAAGCTCCTTCAGAAAGATCAGTCTTGTGATTGGACTAAAGATTTCCAGAAAGCTTTTGATAATATCAAGGAGTATCTGCTTGAGCCTCCGATTCTGTCTCCGCCTGTTGAAGGAATACCTTTGATCATGTATTTGTCTGTGCTTGAAGAAAGTATGGGTTGTGTTCTTGGTCAACAAGATGAATCTTGGAAGAAAGAATATGCAATTTACTACCTCATTAAGAAATTCACCGACTATGACACTCGGTATTCTATGTTGAAAAGACATGTTGCGCATTGGCTTGGGATGCTAAGCATCTGCGCTAGTATATGTTGAATCATACTACTTGGTTGATATCCAAAATGGATCCAATCAAGTACATTTTTAAGAAGCCTTCCCTAACTGGGAGGATTTCCCGTTTACAGATGTTGTTATCTGAGTATGATATTGAATACTGATCTTAGAAAGAAATTAAAGGTAGTGTCTTGGTTGACCATTTGACTCACCAACCTATTGAAGATTATCAGTCAGTGCAGTATGATTTTCCTGGCAAAGAGATTTTGAACTTGAAGATGAAAGATTGTGATGAACCATTGCTAGAAGAAGGGCCATAACTTGGTTCCCGTTGGGGCATGATATTTGATGGAGATGTTAATTCATATGGTAATGGCATTGGGGCAGTGATTATTACTCTTCAAGGCACGCATTTTCCATTTACAGCTTGATTGACCTTCAAGTGTACCAACAATATGGCTGAGTATGAAGCTTGCATTATGGGTCTTGAAGAAACCATTGATCTCAGAATAAAGTACCTTGACGTCTATGGAGATTCAACTTTGGTTGTAAATCAGATCAAAGGTGAATGGGAGACGAGTCAACCCGGTTTGATACCATATAGAGACTGTGCGAGGAGGATTTTAACTTTCTTTACAAAGGTTAAGTTTCATCATATCCCTCCAGATGAAAATCGGATGGCAGACGCTCTTGCAACGTTGGCTTCAATGATTGTGGTGAATTTTTGGAATGAAGTTCCTAATTTAACTATGATGCGTCTTGATAGGTCAGTTCATGTATTTTCTATTGAAGAAGTCAAAGATGAAAATTCGTGGTATTTTGATATCAAATGTTTCCTCCAAAGTAAGTTTTACCCATCTGGGGCATCTTTGAAAGATAAGACTTTGAGAATATTAGTTGGCAACTCCTACTTGGATGGTGATGTGCTTTACAAGAGAAATTTCGATATGGTTTTGCTCAGATACGTGGATAGACACGAAACAGACCTATTGATGACTAAAGTCCATGAAGGTTCCTTTGGTACTCATTTCAATGGACATGCTATGGCAAAGAAGATGTTGAGAGCAGGTTACTATTGGCTGACAATGGAATCTGACTGTTGCAAGTTTGTGAAGAAATGCCATAAGTGTCAAATTTATGCAGATAAGATTCATGTTCCTCTGACATTGTTGAATGTCATTTCCTTCCCATGGTCCTTCTCCATGTGGGGAATTGATATGATTGGTATGATTGATCCCAAAGCTTCGAACGGACATCGTTTCATTCTGGTGGTTATTGATTACTACACAAAGTGGGTTGAAGCGACATCGTATGCAAATGTGACCAAGTAGGTGGTGGTCTGATTTATCAAGAATCAGATTATATGTCGATATGGTGTGCCAAGTAAGATCATTATTGATAATGGATTGAACTTAAACAATAACATGGTGGAAGCTCTTTGCAAAGACTTCAAGATTGCACATCATAATTCTTCTCCCTACAAACCCAAGATGAATGGGGTTGTTGAAGCTGCGAATAAGAACATCAAGAAGATCATTCAGAAGGTGGTTGTGACGTACAAATAATGGCATGAGATGCTCTCATTTTCTTTGCATGGGTACCGTACATCCATCTACACTTCAACAGGGGCAACCCCTTTCTCTCTTTTATATGGCATGGAAGTTGTGCTCAACGTGTAGATTGAAATCCCATCATTGCATGTTTTGATGGAGGCCAAGTTGACAGAAGCTGAATGGTGTTGGACCAGATATGACCAGTTGAATTTGATTGAAGAGAAAAGGTCGATTGTCATGTGTCATGGTCAGTTATATCAGCAGAGAAAGAAGAAAGCTTTTGGTAAGAAGGTCAAGCCACGTGTGTTCATAGAAGGTGACCTCGTGCTCAAGAAGATTCTATCTTTCAAACTTGATTCTAGAGGCAAATGGACTCCTAATTATGAAGGCACATATGTTGTTAAGAGAGCCTTTTTAGGCGGTGCTTTGATTATTACAACTATGGATGGTGAAGAGTTCACCCGTCCTGTGAATGTCGATGCAGTCAAGAAATACTTCTCTTAAAAACAAAAGAACAACTCGCTAAATTGAAAACCCGAAAGGCCGGCTTAGGTAAAAATGAGCGTCTTAGTGGATTGAAAACCCAAAAGGGAGATCCAGGGAAAGGTTAGTCACATAAAATAGAAAATTTATCCCGGTAGATTGAGTACCCCACCTTGGGGAAATCTAGGAAAGAATTAGGGATTATGGAAAGTAACTTCATCCAGTCGATGGTGATCTTTGAAGAAATTTTGAATAGTGTAGATGTTTGATTGGCTGCATTTTATGTTAAAACACTAGCTGGCCTCTAATGTCTTGACTGATGTCATGACATGCTTTGGAGATGGTTGATTGGCTGCATTTTGTGTTAGAACATCTAACTGTACTCTGATGTCCTGACTGATGTCATGACATACTTGAGTAGTATGCTGCAGGTTTAGCTAATATAACATGACATGCTTTGGAGATGTTTGATTGGCTGCATTTTGTGTTAGAACATCTAACTGTACTCTGATGTCCTGACTGATGTCATGACATACTTGAGTAGTATGTTGCAGGTTTAGCTAATACAGGATTTACTGAATGTCAAACTAGATGTTATGATATTCATCCCTGACAGCAGATACTGAGGTATAGAACAGTTGGTTGTCTGCTATAACTCAGTATTTAATTTCAGTCTGTTTATCAAGGGAATAACAGACCTGGAATAAGGCCTACTGTCTGAATGTCAAACTGGATTTTATGACATTCATCGTTGACAACATATACTGAATAATAGGCAGGTTGGTTTTCTGCTACAGTTCAGTATGTATTTCAGTTTGTTCTTCAGAAGGATAACAGACCTGGCATAAGGCCCATTCTATAAATGTCAAATTGGATGTTTTGACATTTATTATTGTAAGCTGATACTGAAGTATAGACTGGTTGGTCTTTTACAGTACAACATTTTGTACAGTCTGTTTTCAGAAAAATAACAGACTTAGCATATGGTCTATGTTCTGGACGTCAAACTGAATGTTGTGACATTCATTCCTGACAGCATATGCTAAATTGTAGGATGGTTAGTTTTTCTGTTTCAGTATTTTTCTCAGGCTATTTTTCAGGAATCCAACAGCTGAGCTAAAATCCAGGAAACTAACAACTGAGCTACAATTAATTAAACTAAAAAATAGCATATTTGTTAGTACCCTAATATGTGGAAATTAGGTTAACTTGCTTGACCTTAATTTTCGGAAATACAAGTACAAGGCCCAAGTGCTGCAACATAAAAGGATGGCAATCCTTCATTCAGAACTCGGGGATTTTAGGTGTGAAGATTTTATTGTTCCATCATACTTCACTGCTGTATTTTTGTGTGTCTTGTATTAGGTGTATCTTGTGAGCCAAGCAATTATCACCTAGATGATTGCATTGGACTAGGGTGTTCATTGAGTTGTAAGTGTTGTGTCACTCTAAGCTGTTAAGCGTGAGTGCTGTGTATCTTGATTAAAGTTGTTAAGCACAATCAAGAGTTGTTTGAAGTGTGACTTCACTATTATCTTTAAACTTAATTAAAGGTTGTAATCACTGAGGTGATTGAGGGGGAGTGAGTAGGAACTCTGATCTTAGTGTAAGATTGAAATTGCATTGGGTAGGTATTAAGTGATAGGATTAAACAGTTGGTTTAAGGTCTGAATTAATACTACTAATAGTGGATTTCCTCCCTGGCTTGGTAGCCCCCAGACGTAGGTGTGTGTAACACCGAACTGGGTAAACAATTCCCTGTGTTATTTACTGCACTTTATTTTTAAGTTCTGCATAATTCTTGTCTGCGTAGAATTGGATGTCATAGCATCCCGTGTGACATCGAAAGTTTGTTAACTAGAATTTAAATTGGTATCAGAGCAGGCACCCTGCCTGTTAATTTCTTGGTGAGATCTAGGGAAGTTACTTTCTAGTACCATGGACAAGGATGTAGGATACTCAAATAGACCACCCATGCTGGATGGTTCTAACTATGATGACTGGAAGCCTCGTATGATAGCCTTCTTGAGGTCTCTAGATAGCAAAGTCTGGAGAGCTGTCAACAAAGGATGGGAATATCCAACGAAGACAGGTAAAGATGGAATCACTATGAAAATTCCAGAAGAAGAGTGGGACAAGGAGCAAGAGGCTTTAGCCCTTGGAAACTCTAAGGCCTTGAATACATTGTTCAATGGAATAAGTAAGAACATCTTCAGACTGGTGCATCACTGTGAGCTGGCTAAAGAAGTTTGGGATACCCTCAAGATAACTCATGAAGGTACCTCCAAGGTGAGGATGTCTAAACTTCAGATGCTGACCACCAAGTTTGAAAATCTGAGGATGAAAGAGGATGAGACTATTCATGACTTCCACATGAATATTCTTGAAATTGCCAACACTTCTGGTGGCTTAGGTGAGAAAATGGCTGAAGAGAAACTTGTAAGAAATATTCTCAAGTTATTACCTAAGAGATTTGCCATGAAGGTCACTGCTATAGAAGAGGCTCAGGATATCTGCAATATGAAGGTGGATGAGCTTATTGGTTCTCTCCAAACTTTTGAAATGGGCTTGTGTGAGAATGTTGAAAAAAAGAACAAAAGCGTAGCTTTTGTATCAAATATTGAAGAGGATTCAGAAGCAGGAAGTACTAGAGGTGATGAAAGCATATCAGAAGCCATAGCCATGCTTGGGAGACAGTTCAACAAGTTCGTAAAGAAGATTGATAAAAAAGGTAGACCAAATGTCAAGAACATCTCGTCTGACATCAAGAAAATATCAACTTCTGAAGAAAAGTTCAATCGAGGAAAGGGAATCCAGTGTCATGGATGTGAAGGTTTTGGACACGTTAGAGCTGAATGTCCTACTTACCTCAAGATGCAAAAGAAAGGGCTATCTGTCACATGGTCTGAAGGAGATTCTAAGAGTGAATCTGAAGGAGAATCTGCTAAACATGTCACTGCACTAACTAGTGTTTGTGCCACTGATGATGACTCAAGTGGAGATGAACTGACCTTTGATGAACTTGCGGCATCATATAAAGAGATATGTGTCAAAAGTGCAGAAGTGCGTGTACAAGGAGAAAAGCAGAAGAAACTCATCAAGGAGCTGGAGGATGAGAAACAGAAGCATCTGACAGTCATAGATGGTCTAAATGGTGAGATAACCTTGCTGACCTCCAAGCTAGATCAAATGACAAAATCCATCAGAATGCTAAATAAAGGAACAGACACTTTGGAAGAGATCCTAAAGGTGGGACAGAAGTCAGGAACCATGTCTGGTTTAGGCTTTGTGAAGAAATCCTCAGCTGAACTCAAACGCTCAAAGGATGAAGTTCATAAATTCAAGCAGAAGTCACACCCAATGTCTCAACATCAGGGAACCAGGATGAGTAACCATCAGAAGAAGAAATTTCAAAGATGGAGATGTCACTACTGTGGTAGGTTTGGTCATATAAAAGCCTTCTGCTACAGGCTGCATGGTTATCCTAACCGAACTCCTCATGTCAGACCTAAGCATAAGGCATATAAGCATAATGCCCTCATCAAGAAACGACAATGGTTTGCTAGGTTAGCTCACACAGCTCTAAGGGCATCTACCAGAGAAGACTGGTACTTTGATAGTGGCTGCTCAAGACATATGACTGGTATGGAGAATTTATTGGTGGATATACAACCTCACACTACCAGCCATGTGACCTTTGGTGATGGTGCTAAAGGAAAAATCAAAGGTGTGGGTAAGCTGGACAGCTCTGGAGTTCCAGAACTGAATAATGTGCTGTTAGTAAAAGGACTAACTGCTAATCTCATCAGCATAAGCCAACTGTGTGATCAAGGGTTCTATGTTCAGTTCACTAAGGAGCTATGTGTTGTGACGAATGGAGATAATCAGGAAGTTATGAGAGGATCCAGATCTAAAGATAATTGTTATCTGTGGGAACCTAAAGTCTCAAACTACTTCACTATTTGCTCCTCAGCCAAGGAAGAACAGGAGGTGAAGCTGTGGCATAGACGTCTTGGTCATCTCCATTTAAGGGGAATGAAAAAGATCATATCCAAGGAAGCAGTTAGAGGAATCCCAAAGCTGCTTATTGATGAAGGAAGAGTCTGTGGAGAATGCCAGGTTGGCAAGCAAACCAAGATGTCACATCCTAAGCTGGGACATCCTACAACATCCAGAACTCTGGAACTTTTGCACATGGACTTAATGGGACCTATGCAGGTTGAAAGTCTGGGTGGAAAGAGGTATGCCTATGTGGTTGTTGATGATCATTCCAGATACACTTGGATAAGCTTCATCAGAGAAAAGTCAGATGCATTTGAGGTCTTCAAAGAACTGTGCATCAGACTTCAAAGGGAAAAGGACAGTTGTGTTGTCCAAATTAGGAGTGACCATGGGACGGAGTTTAAGAATTCCAAGTTTGATGAGTTTTGCTCGTCTGAAGGGATAAGTCATGAGTTTTCCTCTCCTATAACTCCTCAGCAAAATGGGATAGTTGAAAGGAAAAACATAACTATTCAAGAATCTGCCAGGGCAATGATTCATGCAAAGAAGCTTCCTATGCACTTTTGGGCCGAAGCTATGAATACAACTTGCTATGTTCACAATAGAGTTACCTTGAGAAAAGGAACCTCTTCCACTCTGTATGAAATATGGAAAGGTAGAAAACCCACTGTGAAGTACTTTCATATCTTTGGAAGCAAATGTTACATTCTTACAAATCGTGAACAGAGAAGGAAAATGGATCCCAAAAGTGATGAGGGTATATTCCTAGGATACTCACCTAACAGCAGAGCCTACAGAGTGTTCAACTACAGGACCAATGTCCTGATGGAATCCATAAATGTTATTGTGGATGATAAAGAGGAAGGAATCAATGTCATAGAGGATGTTAGAACATTCCTTGATACGTCAACAGACATTCCAGTCAAGTCCGAAGAGGTACAGGAGACTCCTCCTGAATGTGAGGTAGATGCATCCAACAAAGTGCCTTCTATCAGAATTCAGAAGGACCACCCCAAGGATCTTATCATAGGGGATCCCAATAGTGGTTTGACTACCAGATCAAGGGAGAATAGCTCAAATTCTTGTTTTGTATCCAAGGTTGAACCAAAAAATGTGAAAGAAGCCCTGACTGATGAATATTGGATCAATGCCATGCAAGATGAACTGGAGCAGTTTAAAAGGAATGAAGTATGGGAGTTAGTTCCACGACCTGAAGGGACTAACATCATTGGTACCAAGTGGATTTACAAGAACAAATCTGATGAGAAAGGAGTAATCACTCGGAATAAAGCAAGACTAGTGGCTCAAGGATATACTCAAGTTGAAGGGGTTGATTTTGATGAGACGTTTGCACCTGTTGCTAGACTTGAGTCAATCATATTGCTGTTAGGTGTGGCCTGCATTCTAAAGTTCAAATTGTTCCAAATGGATGTGAAGAGTGCCTTTTTAAATGGCTACTTGAATGAAGAAGTCTATGTGGAACAACCTAAAGGGTTCTGTGATCCTAACCTGCCTAAACATATGTACAAGTTGAGGAAAGCCTTGTATGGGTTGAAGCAAGCACCTAGAGCTTGGTATGAAAGGTTGACTGAATTTCTGACCTCTCATGGGTACAGAAAAGGAGGGATAGATAAGACCTTGTTTGTGAAGGATGAAGATGGCAAAATCATGATTGCCCAAATTTATGTGGATGATATTGTCTTTGGTGGAATGTCAGAGCAAATGGTGAAACATTTTGTTCACCAGATGCAATCTGAGTTTGAAATGAGTCTGGTTGGGGAATTGACTTATTTTCTTGGAATGCAAGTTAACCAAATGGAGGATTCTATGTTTCTCTCCCAAAGCAAATATGCCAAAAACATAGTCAAGAAGTTTGGTATGGATAATGCTAGGCACAAAAGAACTCCTGCACCTACTCATTTAAAGTTAACCAAAGATGATGGAGGTCCCAGTGTTGATCAATGCCTGTATAGAAGCATGATAGGTAGTCTACTATACCTAACTGCCAGTAGACCTAATATTTCATATGCAATTGGTGTGTGTGCTAGATACCAAGCAGAACCCAAAGTGAGCCACTTAAATCAAGTCAAGAGGATTCTCAAATATTTCAATGGGACTTGTGACTATGGTATGCTATACTCTCATGGCTCTGAGCCTGTCTTATCTTGGTATTGTGATGCTGATTAGGCTGGGAGTGCTGATGACAGAAAAAGCACTTCAGGAGGATGTTTCTTCTTGGGAAACAATCTCATATCATGGTTCAACAAGAAACAGAACTGTGTATCACTGTCCACTACAGAGGCTGAGTACATAGCAGCTGGAAGCAGTTGTTCCCAACTGGTGTGGATGAAACAGATGCTTACTGAGTACAATGTCTCTCAGAATGTCATGACATTGTTCTGTGACAATCTCAGTGCCATCAATATTTCCAAGAATCCCATCCAACACAGCAGGACCAAACATATTGACATTAGACATCACTTCATCAGAGATCTGGTGGAAGACAAAGTGATTACCTTGGAACATGTAGCCATTGAACTACAACTTGCTGACATATTCACAAAGGCTCTGGATGCTACTCAATTTGAAAATTTAAGGGGCAAATTGGGAATATGCCTCTCTGAGGATTTATAGCAACCAATGATGTTTGGGATGTATTGTTTAATATCTTAACCTATTAAACAATTGAAAGTGTGCTATGACTGGACAACAGATCACAGCTATGTTACTTGCTGCAAGTGTGGTAACAAGATGTTAAGGGGATATCCTAACATGAGACAGCCTATGTGCCTGCTGGACTTCAAGAAAGTGTTCATGCAGGAGTGGTTCAAGTTGTCAGACTCAAAGTCATGGCATCTGATATGGGTGTACCTGCTGTAAAGCAAGAGTGTGTGACTACTTGATCCAAGCTGTGAAGCAAGATCAAGTGGGTAGTGTCTTGATCAAAGCTGTAGAGCAAGATCAAGAGGGGGTATTCTTGATTGAAACTGTGAAGTAAAATCAAGAGTGTGTTTCTGACAAGTTTATGTGTAATTCTGTTTTATTTTGGTCTGTAATTTAAAGTGTTGCTTTGGCAACATTTTTTACAAAAAGGGGGAGTAACACCTGTGGTGCCCCAGGACAACAGATTAATATGTGCGTTAAACAGATATTGAAGATTCTCTAATCTAGAGGTTGTGCTGCAGCTTTGTGTTCAACTCCTATGTGTGCTGATATTAGAAGTTTTTATTTAACTTCTATATGTGTGCTGCTATTAGAGGTGTGTGCTGCTATTAGAAGTTTTTATTTAACTTCTATGTGTGTTGAGTGTATTAGCTAGGTAAATTTCCCTGCTAGATGTGTGTTTTTCCGCTGCTGTGAACTCTGTTGTGATGCCAAGTTGGTTTAGCCAAAAATTTGACAAAGGGGGAGTTTGTAGATGTTTGATTGGCTGCATTTTATGTTAAAACACTAGCTGGCCTCTAATGTCTTGACTGATGTCATGACATGCTTTAGAGATGGTTGATTGGCTGCATTTTGTGTTAGAACATCTAACTGTACTCTGATGTCCTGACTGATGTCATGACATACTTGAGTAGTATGCTGCAGGTTTAGCTAATACAACATGACATGCTTTGGAGATGTTTGATTGGCTACATTTTGTGTTAGAACATCTAACTGTACTATGATGTCCTGACTGATGTCATGACATACTTGAGTAGTATGCTGCAGATTTAGCTAATACATGATTTACTGAATGTCAAACTAGATGTTATGATATTCATCCCTGACAGCAGATACTGAGGTATAGAACAGTTGGTTGTCTGCTATAACTCAGTATTTAATTTTAGTCTGAATGTCAAACTGGATGTTATGACATTCATCATTGACAGCATATTCTGAATAATAGGCAGGTTGGTTTTCTGCTACAGTTCAGTATGTATTTCAGTCTGTTCTTCAGGAGGATAACAGACCTGGCATAAGGCCCATTCTGTAAATGTCAAATTGGATGTTTTGACATTTATTACTGTAAGCTGATACTGAAGTATAGACTGGTTGGTCTTTTACAGTACAGCATTTTGTACAGTCTGTTTTCAGAAAAATAATAGACTTAGCATATGGTCTTTGTTCTGGACGTCAAACTGAATGTTGTGACATTCATTCCTGACAGCATATGCTAAATTGTAGGATGGTTAGTTTTTCTATTCCAGTATTTTTCTCAGGCTATTTTTCAGGAATCCAACAGCTGAGCTAAAATCCAGGAAACTAACAACTGAGCTACAATTAATGAACCTAACAAATAGCCTATTTGTTAGTACCCTAATATGTGGAAATTAGGTTAACTTGCTTGACCTTAATTTTAGGAAATACAAGTACAAGGCCCAAGTGCTGCAATATAAAAGGATGGAAATCCTTCATTCAGAACTCGGGGATTTTAGGCGTGAAGATTTTATTGTTCCATCATACTTCACTGCTGTATTTTTGTGTGTCTTGTATTAGGTGTATCTTGTGAGCCAAGCAATTATCACCTAGATGATTGCATTGGACTAGGGTGTTCATTGAGTTGTAAGTGTTGTGTCACTCTAAGCTGTTAAGCGTGAGTGCTGTGTATCTTGGTTAAAGCTGTTAAGCACAATCAAGAGTTGTTTGAAGTGTGACTTCACTATTATCTTTAAACTTAATTAAAGGTTGTAATCACTGAGGTGATTGAGGGGGAGTGAGTAGGAACTCTGATCTTAGTGTAAGATTGAAATTGCATTGGGTAGGTATTAAGTGATAGGATTAAACAGTTGGTTTAAGGTCTGAATTAATACTACTAATAGTGGATTTCCTCCCTGGCTTGGTAGCCCCCAGACGTAGGTGTGTGTGACACCGAACTGGGTAAACAATTCCCTGTGTTATTTACTGCACTTTACTTTTAAGTTCTGCATAATTCTTGTCTGCGCAGAATTGGATGTCATAGCATCCCGTGTGACATCGAAAGTCTGTTAACTAGAATTTCAAATAGTCATTTGGTTTTGATTCGTCATTCTCAACCAAAGACAAGAGTACAGCAGATTTCAAAGTTGGTAGGGAGAGTAGTGATCATTGTATTCAATGTAGCCATTTTCCATGTAAATTACCATTTCTCAAACTTTGTAAAGATCCATGGAGTCCTGCCATTCGCGGACTACCATTCTATTAAATAAAGTTGAGATTTTATCTAATTACTTTTATTATTATTTACTTATGTTAAATAAAATTGAATTTTATGATGATAGTTTTGAAATAAATCAATGAATAATTATTTTTCTTAAAATAATAAAAACATTCACTTTAAGAATAACCGGTTTCAGCAAGGAATGTCAACAGTAATCTAAGAACAAGTCTTGAAGTGTGAAGCATTGTTGGTCTTCCCAAGCAGTTGGTTTGGTAACTTTTTCCTCTCCAACAGTTTGTCATTTGTTCCCATCTTGGTTAAGAAGTTGCTCCCCAAGCAACCTATTATCCCTGGTTGAGCCGATGATTGATCCCCTTTGTAAATTCATATTCCCCAGCTGAGATGTTCTGCATTCCCCCAGTTTGTGATTTGATGATTGGACCCTGGATATCCCAGAACCATTATTTGGTCTCTAGATCCCCATTTGCATTTGTTTTTGTTGCATAACCGCACAAGTTCATCCCCTGTGTGAGTCAGATCCAGTTATCTTTGCCTTGAAATTGGTTTATTTTGCAATTTCCAAGAAGAATTTGATGATTATTGAGGAGTGTGACGGTCTTTGGTTTATTCTAACAAGTCACAGCATCCCCAGCAATTTACTCGATTCCCCATTCAGTGTTTTATCTCTTGTATTCCTTGGCGGAGTTTGCCTTCTAATAGAAGTTTCCTCTTTCAGGAAGTGTTTGGTTCTGAGCAGTATTTAATTTCGTCCTCTGCAAGGTTGTCTCCCATTCGACATGGTGTTGACTTAAAATTCCCCACAATGTTGACAATTTGGATCCTCATCAGATCCTTCTCTATCCTTAGCATGTTTGGTTGATTATCCTTCAGCAACACTCTCTTCCCATGGAATTTGCCATGATTGATTGGAAGCATGTTCTCCATGTCTTTCCCCAGCCAGAGTTGATTTATTCGGAGCTAGATGATTTATTTTCATCCCTATAATTTTCTCCAATTGGTGTTTCCATCTTGTTGAGGTTAGCTGAGTGTTTTGTAGTGATGATTCAAATCTTCGTTATTTGTATCCTTTCAGTTGCTTTGCCAGCATAATCATAACCACATGCATACATATTCATGCATAAATCACAACATCAGATATTTCATTGTGCATTTTATCGCATTGATTTTTCTTCTGATCCCCTGCTTTGGTGATATTATTTCTCCAGGCAGATTTTGGGTGTTTGTCTTCCTTCAATTGTAAAGTGTCAGCCCCTTGAGCAGAAAGAGTTTATCCTTTCTCATTCCCCACTAAGTTGTTTCCTCGTGGATGATTATTATTTTAATTTCCTCCCTAGTTTATTATTCGGATGGAACCACTCCCCCTGAGTTATATCCTCATTGGGTTGAGTCTTTGATTGACCGTTTCTTTCTAGTTCTTACCTAGATAGATCTTTTGGTCTCCAAGAGTCTATTACCCAGTAACTGGCAATATTCGTCTTGATGTTGAGTACATTAGATTTTACCAATACCCGGTAAAATGAAATATACTTCCTTTGTTTTCCGCAGAGGATTCATTTTCACGTTTCCCCGGTAAGTCTATCCTTGATATGTTCATCTTAACCGGTGACGGATATTCTTCCTTTGTGGTTTTCTACCCAATAAAAAGGTAGTTGTGATCCCTGCTTTTTTCCCCAAAGAGTCTACCCTTGATATGTTCACTTTAATCAGGGATGGATTTTCTCCTCTTTGTAGTCTTCTGCCCAGTAAATGGTAGATATAAATCCTATTTCCCCCTCAAAGTTAATCCTTGATATGCTCACTCTAACTAGTGACGAATTTTCTCTATTTATGGTCTTCTGCCCAGCAACTGGTGGTTGTAAATCCCATTTCCTCTACTGAGTCTATCCTTGATATGTTCATCCTAACCAGTGATGGATATTCTTTATCTTTGGTTTTCTACCCAGTAACCGGTATTTGTAATTCCTATTTCTCCCCAGAAATTTATCCTTGATATGTTTACCCTAAGAAGTAACATATATTCTTCCTCTTTCCGCAGGTGGTCTATCCTTGATATGTTCATTCTAACCGGTGACAGATATTTTTCCTTTGAGTTTATCCTTGATATGTTCACTTTAACCAGTGATAGATACTCTCTCTTTGGTCTTCTGCCCAATAATAGGTAGTTGTAAATTCTATTTGATCTCCTCTCCCCAGTAGGTTATTCTTACCCAATAACCAGTAATGAATACACCTCTCTTTCCTCAGCAATTCATCCTTGATATGTTTACCCTAACCGGTAACGGATGACCCTCTGTCCGAGTGTATTGATATGCTTACCCAGTAACTGGTAGTAGATAATACATCTCTTTTACTCCTGTGTTGAAGTTCGTTCTTCCCCAATTGAGTTTGAGTGCGTATTTCCCTAGCTTAGTCGCCAATCCCCTGTTTGGTTTGAGTATTGCAACTTTGTTCTGATCTATTCACATCCCATGTAGATAACCTTTTCCCCAGCCCGAGTCCTTCCATTGATTTATTTTCATGGAAAATCCCTCGTGTCCCTAGCAGTTTTCAAGATGTAGCATGGCCTACGCATAGATTTTTATCCCCTAGAGTCTTTGTATCCTCAATGAGTTTTCCTTACGGAATGAATTATGCTCCTTTGGACTTTCAGTCTCTCCGGATTCTTTTCCTTTGTGGCAATATATTCCCCATCAAAGATTATTTTAACATACATATGATATGCATCATGATGTCTCTTAGGGACCAAAATTTGTTTCATGATGTAGTTATTTAAGTCCATTCTACTGAGTTGATACGAAGATTTTAACCTTCCCATCCTTAGTTAGAATATGCTTAAATAGGATCAGGTGTAAGACCCCAATTTTGACCCTAAGATCCCTCATGTTATCTCATCATTTGCATTGGCTTTGGGATCACACCTTGGAATCCTCCTTACCCCTCATTAATTGGGTTTGCATTGAGAAAGATCACCAAGCACATTTGATTGTATCATACTTTGTTTTTCTTACTAACCAAAATACAAAAATATGTCTATGTATAGCTTTGTTTATTTTATAGGTAGTGTGTGCATCCACCAATGCCTCATCAAGCTCACAACTAGGGTTTGAGACCCTCAGTGCAAGGAGATCAATCAATAGATGGCTAACAATGGTTCTAGACATCATATATGGATCTCCATGTTCTTCATTTATCATTGGATCAATAATTCATCAAGAGTTTGAAGTTTGTTTGCCTTGGAAACCCTATTTCATTTGGGTATCTTGTGTGACTTCCTCAGCAAGTTTCTTCAACAATTGGTCAAGTATATCAAGGGATACTTCATCATACATCATATTATGAATATATGATCCTCCATGAGTCCCAAAGATCAAGAGAACTTCAAGTTTTCAAGTTGATTTAAAGAAGTTGACCAAAGAAAGTCAACTGGTCATAATTGGGGTTCCCTATACCCTGTCTCCTACAATTTTTGTCATATAAAAATTATTCCAAGATAAACATTACTCCTTGTGACCCTGCAAATAACTTTCATGTTGACATCAAGAGCTAGTTTTTCTGGGAAAGTCATTTTTTATGGTGAACTATTATAGGTCATTTTGTTTGTGCCTTGGTTAGGAGGTCAACTTCCAAGGACCATAACTTGCTCAACATTTATGAGATAAAGGTCACCCAAGTTTCATGATCAATTTCAATATATCCTATCCAACTTTGTTTTTTTTTTATAAATGTAAAATTCAACTTGTAAGGGCATGTGCCAAAAGGAAACATTATAGGTCATTTTAGGCCATTACCATTGAATAAGCAATTTTCCTCAACTTCAAAAATGCATAACTCCCTCATGACAAATCCAAATAAGGTCAAACTTATGACCAAATTGAATAGGATTGAAAGATCTACAACCTTTGTTAAGGAACAATTTACATTTGAAGCTCATAGAAAAAGTTATTCAAGGAAGAAGAAATGGTCATTTGACTTGGTACTTGGAAAAATTTCAATTATGTTTGATTTCTCAAACTTCCACCTCAAATTGCATCATGATCGAAGCTTAAAATGGAAAAGTGTTCAACATGAAAGTTGTTCCCCTTGATGTCACCTTTCCAAAAAGTTCAAGATCACTTCATTTGGACAATATTTGAGAGACTTGTGCATGGTTCCTTTCATAGGTTTGTTTTTGCAAGATTTGAATCCAATTCTCCATTTCCTTTTGCATGCTTACATGTTATTGTTGCAGGGTCAATTGTGCATGAATTGTAATGTGATAGCATCATAAATTGGGCCTAAATCATTGCCCATGCATCCATGCACCAAAGTTGCTAAAATTGGCAAAATTTCAAAGTGTGTGAAAAGCAACTTGCTAGGCTATATATACATGAACCTCAAATTTAGGTAACAAGATTGAGTTGCTTTGAGGTTAAATCGAAGCAACTCAGATCATGAACCTCAAATTTCAAATCCATGTATCTTTCAATATACTCTGAATTAGATGAAATGGAGGTCAGATTCGAGGTCCTGAGCATTTTTCCTTTAAAATCATGTCCACACTTTTTACTTTGGTGAAGGTTGGTGGTGGACCAGTCCGGTGAGGTCCATCGGAGAAGAAGACTGGAGCTAGGGCTCCGATGGTGCGTTGGCAGTCTCCCAACCTTCTGACTCATTTGAAAATTTTTAATCCTAACCGCTCCTTGTGATTACCATTCCTATGACGCGTTGATTGAGGTGTATGGTGTCAAGCATGCGCTTGGCCATCAAATTTGCCACCTTAATTAATGAGGGAGATCTAATGGCCCTTGTTTTTTTGTATTTTCTGAATTTTCATTTAATAGCTTTATTTTGTTTAATTCATAATAAATCCATTTTTAATCCAAAAAGTATGGGACTTTCACCAAAAAAAATTAAATATTTTTCTCTTTCATATTCTGAATTAATTTTTTTTTTGGGATTGATTTTGGTATTTTTCATGTATTAAATATTTTTATGCATATTTTTAATTGTTTTAAAATACTTCTGACTTTCAAAAAATTGTAAAATTTTTTGTCTAAGGTCCTTTGACCTTGTTTCACCTAGGATAAATCCCTTGGCCATTTATTTGATGTTTTGAAGGGATTTGAGGTTTAGTCCAAATCAAAATGCATTTTTATTCATTTTTAAATTGATTTTTAATTGATTAAATGCTTGAAAATTATGTTGAGCCATTTTTATGGTCTTGTGATGTTTGACTTTCTGTTTGGGCCTTGGTCATGGTTGATTTGAATTTTGTTTGATCAAAACCATTGGATTTAGGGGATTGATGAAATGTATATTTCATCTCCCAAAATGAATGGATAATATTGATCAGATGAAATTTCTCTCATGATCAATTTGTGTTTCTATTTCCCATCCCCTATTCATCTCCATCCCTATTATTCCTCGTTCCTTCATTTGACCAATGAAATCTCTAATGTCTAAATGCTAATTGATTCATTAATGACCTTATGTCAGATGAATCAATACAAGTCTGACTGAGATAGGTCCCTCCCATTTTATTTTAGTGTGTGGTATGTTTTAGGAGTTTGTTTCTTTGTACCAAATCTCTAACATGCATTAACACCTATATTTTTATTGCCCGACCTCAGATAGTTGTAACTTATACATAAGTCCAATTACGATTGTTTAACATAGAGCTAAATTTGACCCTCAAAGCATGGCATTCTAGTAAGTGAGATTGTAAGTCTCCCATTCTTCATGGCAATGTGTGGAGACTTGACCTTTTTTCCTTTCATGAGAGCTAGTCGTATACTGTTGAATTATCCAAGTTGGATCCCTTTTCATGGAAGATATCTTGGTTCAAGGATTCATACTTGTGAATGAATGGTTGAGCGTTCTCCAAAGAATGACTTGATCAATTAAAATCAACACTAACATTTGAGTAACCATTAACTAACTATTATTCATTATGCTTTTACTTTCAAGTCATTTACTTTATACAATTTAAATTTCAGTCATTTATCATTCATTGCCATTTACATTTCATATAACTTGTTTATGTTTCAGTCCTTTTCACTTTGCTCATTTGAGCCATATCTTGTGATTGTATATATTTGCTTGTGTGTTTTGATTTTGTTTGTGGTCTTAGGACCCTAAAATACCTAATAATAACAAAAACCCTAAAAACCATTTGGTGGACTATTGGGACTTGATCTGAGCTTTTGGACTTAGAACTACGCAACATTCTTTGTGTTAAAGGACTTGGCCAATGCCAAAATCTGAGACTGAGCTATCTTTGACAGTCACTTTCATCTAATGCAAGACCTTGGATCTTTTGTATTCATCTGCTACTTTGCCTCTATGCTTAATTGTTATTTTTGTTATTGTTTATGTCTAATGTTTTGTTCTGAGTTGATCAAGGAATATTCCATCTGATATACAGGAAGACACTAAAGACTGCTAGCTATTGGAATGCTTGCTTGGATATGGCTATATTTATTTGCTGCCTTGATCTTTATGATGTCTGGATATCACTCATTGCTTATTGCTTATTGCTTGATTAAAGTCCAAAGGAAAATGAGTTTCTATATGACATTATTGTTTGTTGGATTTCATCCCATTGGTCAGATCTTTTCAACTCTTAACTTTTAAATTTTTGATTAGGGTAGTCCCTTCATCTCCTCCCACTTCTTTAATTTCAAAATCTCTCCCTCTTTTCAAAAATCTTCTTTGCTTGTGATTTCAAACTTAGTCATGTTTGAATGATTAGAACCTTTGGCCTTATGCCAATGAACTTTAAAATCTTTTCTTAATCAAATTTGTAAATGAACTTAACTATATTGACTTAAATTTCAAAATACAAAAAGAACTAATAACCTCATTCAAAACTTTGGCCTTTTGTGCCCTATTTTTAAATTTTTGTTAAAGTCAATTCACCAACCTTCTTTAAAAAATTTATCAGGAACTACGGGGTTTTGATCCCTCATTTTTATGTTGGTACGTAGGCACAAGATCGAAGGTCTTGTCAAACACAAAAATATAATCAATGAATTCTTTTCTCATCCCCACACTCTATATTTTATCAAACATCATTTATACCCAAAAACATATGCACACAAAAAAGGGCTCCCTAGGAGTACTTAGGACACTTTGGATGCTAACACCTTCCCTCTGTGTAACCAACCCCCTTACCTATAACCTCTAGCATTTTATTAGTTTTGATTTGAAAACATCGTATCCTTGGGTTTTGTTCATAATTTTCCATTTTCCTTTGGAAACAATAAAAGTGCGGTGGCGACTCTGGTTTTATTGACGTCAAGTTTATCCATAGCTTAAAGGTCACGAATTTACTGCTACACCTACGTACCAACAAAGTGCAATGGAGGATCAAAACCTTGTAGTTCGTGGTAAAAATAACAAAAGGAGTTTCTTTTGATTCATTTTTCTATGGAAAAGACATTTTGTCATTGTAAGGAGAATATTTAACTAGTCACACACAAGTATGAGAACTTTGCATCATCATGAGAAGGGTTCCAACTTGGATAAGGGTCAACAGGTATGCCACTAGCTCTCACAGATGGAAAAGAATTATCATCAATACTATGGATATAGGTGGATTACAACTCAAATATGGAAATGACTCATGTCTAATTCCTTGAAAAAAAGTTTAAAAGAGAAAAGTGCACAAAAGGCATAAAATGGTTTGAATGAGTTAGACATTTTTAAGTCCTTTGAAATTGGTCTAAGTATGCTTAAGATGGATTGACATTTATTAAGAAAAAAGTTTTTGAAAATCACTTGACAAAAGTCAAGGTTTATTGAGAGAAATGATTCAAGTTAAAAAAACAAGAAGGTTTTGAAAAAGAGAGAAGATTTTGAAAATTAAAGAAGAGGAAGGAAAAGAAAAGACTATCCTAAAGTAGTAAAGTAAAAGCTAAAGAAGAAAGATTTAACGAAGAGATAGCAAGCTTTGTGACATAAGTCAAACAAGAATTCCCTCATTTGGATTAAGTCTCAAGCAATAAAAATAAGCAAAAAGTAATCCATGTGTCAGATGAAACCAAAGTAACCAAGTCAAGTCTTCACAAAGAAGTCCAATGTCAAAGGTATCAGATGGATTCCAGGGTCTCAAGTCACAAGTCCCAAAGAAAAGGTCAAGATCCTAATTCTAAGTTCATACCTTCACAAAGATGTGAAGGATAGTAACCATAAGTCCATGAATCAAGATAACCAAGTTCCTTTTATGGGGGTTTTTCCTTTATTAATGTATTTTAAAAGAAAATGAAAGTCCAAATGAACAAAGTAAAAAGATCATAAACGTGAACAAAGGTCCACATAGACAAAGAGCAAATATGATATGAGATGATAAAATAAAAGCATAAAGTAAATAACAAGAAATAAAAAGCATGAAGTAAATGACACTAAAACAAAGTTAATATAATAATACATTAGTAAATGTTAGTGAAAGAAGAAAAGATGTTTTGGCCACTTTTTGGAGAACACTCAACTATCCACTCACAAACATGAAAATATGAACCTATACATCATTTATGAGAAGGGTTCCAACTTGGATAAAATCAACAAGTATGCCACTAGCTCTCATAAATGGAAAAGGAGCAAAATTTTCACCCAATACCATAAAGAATGGGAGACTTACAATCTCACTTACAAAAATGTCATTGCCTTTGAGACAACTTTAGCGCTACGTTAAGCAAACGTAATTGGACTTATGTAGAATTCACAACTATCTAAGGCCGATCAATAATAATGTTTGTGTTAATACATGTTAGAAAAATGATATGTAAATCATCCTCCTAAAGTTATGCCACATAAGAAAAGAAAATGAAAGGGGATGATCAAGCACAAAGGCTAGGAGGATGGTTCATTACTTCAATCCATATTTCATGACACTTAGGACAAACTTATGCATCAATCCAAAGTACCTTAAATGATTCATGATCACTTAGAAGGTAGATTTGAAATGATGAAAGTTCATCAAGTACCAATCCACACATCATGAACAAGATGGACACAAATCCATCCAATTGATCAAAGGGAAAAAGAAAGGATGAAGAAGAAATGGGACAAAAGAGGTCACACCCAAATTGAATCACAAATTTGATCAAGTCATCATCAAAATCAATCATTCATTTAGGTGGATTAGGATTTTCACCCCATCAACACCCAAGGTCCATTGAGTTTGATGAGACTTGAAGTCAAAATCATCATGATCCAAGGCTAACAGAAATCCACAAGGTCAAACAAATTAAAAATGCAATTAAATGAAATAAAAATGCATTAAAGGTACTTTTAAATGATTTTTAAAATGGAAATAAAATGAAAAATCCACAAAGCCCTTCAAAACATCAAATAAATGGCCAAGAAAATTATGGAAGGTTGGAAATAAAATGAGAAACATATAATAAAATTTTCAGAATTAAAAATGTATAAAATTATTTTTAAACCAATTAAAATAAAGGAGAAAATAAAAAATTCATGAAAAATAGAAAATCAATGAAAAAAAAATGCAAAAAAATAAAAATCAGATGAAGATAAATAAAATAGAATTTTAGAAATTATTTTGGGATTTTTTGGATAAAAAATGAAACTACTAAGAACTTTTTAAGAAAAAGCAATTTAAAATAATAAAAATCAGAAAAAACCAAGAGCGTTGGATCACGCCTCATTAATTGACGTGGCAGGTCCAATACTCTAAATGATGAGAAACACGATAGAACACGCTGCAAGCCAAACACAGGATCCAGTTTGAATTTAACCAATAAAAACATTTCAAAATGCCAACGTGTCTGGTCCAAACCCAGACCACCTGAGAAATACTCTGGTCATCTTCTTCGGTGAGCCCTCACCGAAATTTCATAGTTTGATAATTTCAAGACACGAGACCACCACCATTATGATCCTTTTCTCATCCTGAATCCAACCTCATGCCTCAAATTCATTTATGTGAACTGAGCAAAGGGAATTTCAAAGAAGTTTCAGAAACAAGCAAGCCACAAAAAATAGAATTCAATGATGAACACGATCAATCAACACCAAATAAGTTAGGGGAAAACATCAGAGAGTGAAGGACTACATTGTGCTAACTTGTTTGAGTTCAAATGATGCTCAGAATTACCTTGTCCATATGGTGATCAGAAGTTAATGAAGCTCGATCTAGTTGGAGCAATTCAGAAGGTCTCAGAGCTTGGAATTGTTGCAAAAGTTTCAGAGGATGCCGATGGAGCTAATAGAATCAAGAAAATGGATTGGAACATGCTGAAACTCAAAACACGATAGTTGAATTTTTTGGAAAAAATTTCAAGTTGCAGCAGGGGTTTATTGACTCTCTAAAGCTTGCAAATGAAGGCAATAACTTCCTCTATTTATAGGCAATGAGATTGGATCCAAATATGTGTGGAATGATGTAGAATTTGTGCAAAACGAATTTGATCCAAGTGTGTGAAAAGTGTGACTTAAAACTCCTCAAAACTCGGTCAAATGATGCGTTTTAAGTGTCAATTAACTTCTGGAGGTTTGATTAAACATGTTTAGGACCAAAACACTTTCTAATTTAGCTTGAAATTGAGTTTAGTCATGATCAAATTTCGGGCAATGGTGATTTCCTCAGTTTCAAGTCACCATGTTCAACTAAATGGGGCATCCTACTCAAGAGGCTTTTTGATCCCATTCTTTTTGCAATGTGTTAACATCATGGCCAAGATTACAATGAGCCAAGAAAGGTTGCATTTGGATGTTTGAGCACAAATTTATGGTGTGCTGAAGTTGGCATAAAATACTGGTTCCATAACTTAGAAAAATTTGAGTGCTTCATGGCTGAAAATGACCTATAATGTCCTAATGAATTCCATGGCCTTCAAAGCATAATTTGACCTTGGTCCTTGAAGAAAACTTATAGAGGGTATATTTAATGGCATTGTGTAAAAAGAATCAGCTCCATATGTTAAAATTTGAAGAAGTTATGATCTTTGAAAGTTGGAAAAAAGTCACTTGAAAATAGGTCAAATTTCACTAAGTCCACAAATGACCTATAATGTCTCAAAACATTTGATGATCCTCCAGGCATAATTAGCTCTTGTCATGTAAATATAAGTTATAGAGGATTTTGAGAAGAGTCATATTCAAAAAGGGGCATTCAAAAATATTGAGAATTGAAGAAGTTGTGATCCTTGGAACCTTGACCTCAAAATGTTGACTTTTAGGTCAAACCCCTTGGAACAAGCTTGTGTATTTGGACTTTCCTTGCATTTCAAAGCACATGGTTGATCATATGAACTCATGATAAGGTGTCCTTGATGGCCTCTTGATTAAATTTTTCAAAGCTTGAAGTTTCTTGTTGAAGAAGGCATGGAAATAAACACATAAACCTTTGACTTTTCTTGAGAAGTAAGCCACAAAACTTTGAGGTGCTCTTGACTTGAGGAGCCCTACCTTGCACAATAAACTTAAGAGAAACAAGACATATTTTTGGTATTTTGGTTAGTGGTTAGATAATAATTTAATCAAATAAACACAAAGGTAAAACATCAAGAGGTACTTGGTGATCCCCACAAGAAGCAAACCCAAAGATGAATAGGGGAAAGGCCAAGATGTGACCTTGCTTGTATGTAAAAGATGCAAATGAGATGTGGGATATTAGGGCTAAAAATTAGGGTATGACAACTGTCTATGTAAGAAGTCATTTTCCTGCAGTACATGGTAAAGTGACTGCGCAGACAGCTTAAACCTTTATATTTGGGTAGCTCGGGCACTTTAAACTTTTGAGGCAGCATCACATTGGGCACCAAACACAGTTCTCTTGTGTTCAAACCAAGAGCGGAGAAATCTTCCATGGAACGGATTTTCTCCTCTAAGAGTTGATATTAAGTAGGCCTAAGTGGATTGATCTTATGAACCCTTTGAGTAGCAACCCTAGGGGGAGGTTGCACAACATTATGAGCAGGCATAGGAGGCATGAACTGAGGAAACACTTGATGCATCAGAGTCAGATTCCAAGTTTGGGAAGTTGGAGTTCCATCTTGAATAATTTTGTCCCCCGGGTTGCATATTTGGAGAAAGACGTTCCCCATAATAGGCATACTGGAGTGCAGCATTGTTGGGAAATGGTGGAATCATACCAGCAAAACCTAAGGGTTTGGCTGGACAGGTGGAGCGGAGATATTGAAGTTGAGATGATGACCCTTATACTCAGGTTCATGTTCTTCAGCACTGTCAATAATATGTGTCTCTTTTTTTTTTACCCCTTAAACAGAATATGGATTATGCATCCCCCACAGTAAAGAAGCAGGATTCACATTGGCAGGAGTAGCATCAAAGGGTTGGTACGGCATGAATGGATTCCCAGTAGAAAACTAAGGATTATAACTGTGTGGCACTCCCCATGGGTAGGCAACAGTAAACCTACTAGGAGCAACCTGAGATAGAGGTTGATTAACAACAACGGTTTTAACAATCGGGTCAGTAGGATCCATCACAATCTGAGTTGTGTCAGCAGCAGAAGTCATTATAGAAGCATGAGCTTGATTAACAACAACAACATTGTCCCTCTGAGTCTACTGATGTTCTAGAATGGTACCCATCTGTCCTTGGAGAAGAGCTAGAGCCTCCCTTGTTACAATGTTCTCTTGCTCAAAATCAGACATAATTCTCTTATTGTTGGATCTGGTGAAGTATCGATGAGTCGTCGTCTCTCTGAAGAAGCGGAAGATGGCTATAAGCATTTTGTATTTTTGGTTTTCTGGATAAAATATGTATGTATGAATGACATGTTATGCAAAACAATTTTTTATTAGTGTATAGTTTTCCAGGGAATTCTCGAGTCTCTATCTGTCGCAAGCAATCATAAAGCATAAACAATAAGGCACGAGATAAGAATGATAATGAATATGGCTCTTTTATATTCATAATAACAGAGTACAAATTATTACAACTTTTCCCCAAGGGTTACATTAAGTGTGCTCAAAATATAATAATGCAATAGGAAATCCCCAAAGATAACTAGGCATCTGCTGAGTCTCATTCAACCACCATTGTGTTTCCTTGAAGGCACAAACTAAGTTGGTCTACTCAACGGGTCTTGTAGCACAACCTCCTTCTGGTATAAGAGTACTTGTTGTAAGACCTCAATTTTGACCCTAATATCCCTCATGCAATTTCATCATAAGCATTAGCATTGGGATCATATTTTGGCATCCTCTTTACCCCTCTTTCATTGGGTTTATTGTGGGAGAGATCACCAAGCACTTTGTGATTATTGTAGCGGGGTATTCGTTACCTTTAGAGATATTGACTAAATCCAAGGTAAACCATACAAGTCGAGTCGCCACCGCACTTCTATTTATCCAAAGGAATGGTTAGAAAGTGAACAAAAACCTAAAATTTTTATCGAATCAAAAACTAGAAAAAATGTCAGAGATCGGGGTAAGGGGGTTGGTTATGCAATGGAAGGTTTTAAGCACCCAAAACATCCTAGGTACTCCTAGGGAGCCCTTTTCACATTTGTTGTAAGGTTGGTATTTTGTGAAAATTTATTTGTGCAAACATGATTGAAGAGATGAGAAGAGAATATACAAGTTATTTACATTTTGTGTTTGGATGGATAAACCCATTGCCTACGTACCATCTTAAAAAAGATTAGGATCAAAACCTCGTAGTTCGGGTAAAAATCTCAAAATGAGTTGGTGAACTGATTGGTCCAAAAGCCTTAAGGTCTTTTGTTATCCAAGGGAGAAAACTCAACCTAAAACCACAAATCCACCATGTGAGGATAACTTCAACATGCTAGTGAGGGGTTAACCCTATAATAAGCATGGAAGACTCATTGTCCATCACTAAGGATATAGGTGAGTATTACATCTACCTCAAGGATAACTCAAACCTAATAGCTAAAGGTTATGAAAAGTTTTGATTAAGAAAATGGCCATTGAAACCACAAAAAGCATTTGAATGGGTTATATTTACCAATGAAAAGTATATACAAAATATGGTCAAAGTTGACTTAGATGTTCAATTCAAAATAAGTCTTATGAAAAGAAAGTTTGAAAATCAGAAGCATAAGGCTTAGGTTTCTAATGTTTGAAAACAAGTGTTAAATGTTTGCACAAAAGTTTTGGCTTGGGTTAGAGTGGAGGGAAGAAGAAGAATGGCTAAAGTCCTAATCATACAATAGATAAGGGGTAAGAAACAAGACCACAAATGGAGTTCCTCTCTTGAGATCATATTGATGATCCAAGTAGCTCCCATCCTTTGGAATATGCAAGCAAAATAAATAATAGCTCAAGAAATCAACATAATCAAACAAGCTCCTTAGGAGATCCCCAATGTATCTTGTATCTTTCACTTTGGATGAACATGGCAATGATTCTTCAAGTTGAGTTCTCATAGGATCCCCTAGCACAAAAGCACACACACATCAAAGAGTCTTATGAAGTAAATCAAGAATGGACAAGAATGAGTTTAGAGGTTTGGTCTTTCTAATCCATCTTCAACATTAAGGTCCTTTTACTCCAATTTTTGCATAGGGAATGTCCTAGAAACTAAGTCCATTTGTTCATTTCTTTGCATTTGGTCCACAACAATCAAAACAAAACACTAGCACAATGATATATACACAATTATGTGCTCAAGTGAGCAAAAGACAAATTGCATTACCATAAACATATGCTCAAGTGAACAAAGGGGGAAAAGCAAATGAATAATATGTACAAGAATAGTAAATTGCATAAATATAAAGAGCAAGAAGTAAATGTTAATAGTCAATGGTTAGTGTTAGTAGTTAGTGTGCCATAAGGCAAAATTAGCGCTATGTTAAGCAATCGTAATTGGACTTATATAGAAGTCATAACTATCTGAGGCCGATCAATAATAATGTAGGCAACAACACAAGTTAGAGGTCTTGATTAGTGAATCAAACTCCAACAACTTGCCATGCCAAAAAGAAGATAAGAAATGATCTTGTATTGATTTAGGTCCTTTGCATGATTTAGGAAGCAATCTATCCTTAATGCAAAGCCATTCACTTGATCCATGATCAAGATGAATTAGATTTGAATCAAGGAAGATTAAACCTCCCTAACCAATGCTAACCACCAATCTTTAACTCATTGATCAAAAAGAAAAAGAAGAAGGAGAAGAAGAAGATGAAGAATTAAAGTGCATTAATGGAAATGGTATGTACTAATCAACAAGTGTTGACCAAAGATAGAGAAGATCAAGGTCAAACAATAGAAAACAGAAGCAAGATGAAGATTAGAAGTCAAGAAACAAGTAAAATATTTTTGGCATTTTTAATATTTAAAATAAAACTTGAATTAAAATAATAAAGAAAGGTCAAACTTCAAACTCACTTCAAATCAACTTTGAAAAGTCCAAGTGAATTATCCCAAGTTCAACAAGGTCAAACAAAGTTTGACAAAAAATTTCAGAATTTTTAAAAGTCAGAAACTATTTTAAATCAATTAAAAATGCATAAAAATAACCTAATTGAACTAAAATCTCAAATAAATCTCAAATCAATTAATAAATTGATGATAATATTTTTCATAGATATATCATCACTCAAAGAGATTGAGAAAATATTTTTGTATTTTTTGGATCTCAAAAACTATTTAAAATGAATTAAAAATAACCAGAAAAGAGAAAATTACTAAAAAAAAAGCAAATGATAAAAATAAAAAATGTTAAAAATCATTTTTAGAAACTAGAAATTTAAAGAGAAATAATGCAATTGGTCCCATAATTTTTGGACCAATAATGAAGGAGATATGAATTTTAGAAATAAAATGGAATTAAAAGAAATAAAAGAAAATAGAAATCAGAAATTAAAAATAAGAAAAAAGGAGAAGCGTTGGATGATGGCTCATTAATTGAGCTGGCACATCACATGGCTCCTGAGCGCGCTTCCACCATACACGTGAGTCAATGCATCACACATGGCCAATTAAAAAGTCATAACATTGTGTGGACGAGATTAGATCTGGAAACTGAGATGGACGGCTCAGATCCAATCTGGAGACCAGACGGTGGCCAGCGCCACCGTCTTCTCCGGCTAGCTCCGACGAAGGCCAAAATTTACAGGGAAATAAATGTGAGCCAAAACGCGCGATCCAAGTATCAAACGAAAGGTGGAGTGATGTACATCACTCCTATGCCACTCAATTCCACTCTAGATCTCTAGATTGAGAGAAATCAGAGATGGAAGTTTTGTGGTGTTCAAGTGAACTCAATGATTTTCAGAAATTCAAAGCTCAATAACGATGCCTCTATGCAGAGGACTTCAGATCACACAAAAACAAGGCAAATGGAACGATAAACAAGTTGTTTCGAAGCAAAACTCAGTTGAGGAAAACCTTTGAATTGTGAGGAATTGGGGTATGGTCCTTGAGTTCTTTTGCAAACAGAAAGCTCTATGGAACAAGGTGAAGAGGTCTAGGAACTTTTAGATCTAAGAAAACAGTCGAGGAAACTGAATTCTAGATCTGAAATTTTTAGAGAAAAGAGAGAGTTCCTTTGGTGTGAGGATGTGGATTCAACTCAGCAGAGGTTCAGGCGCCTTCAGGTTGAAGAATTGAAGAGCATTGGCCTTGTATTTATAGATGGAGGGAGCTGCAAGCATCATCAAACTCGTGTGCATGGGAGAAGAGGGCCTCCATGCATGGGCCTGTACAGGCGCATGGAGGGCCCAATTCTGATTGGAATTGCAAGCTATACATCACCAAATATGAATTGAACGTGCAGATTGGATGTTAATGGATCATGCATGGCAATTGGAATGATTTTCATAAAATGCACTATTTCATTGAAGCCTTCGAAAATGCCATGTGAAAAATCAAAATGCAACCTTATGAGTAATGGTTGGAAAGCTTAGTGCATAAGGAACAAATGTAATGTTGATCAAAACTTCATTTGGGCCTTGGAAATTAATGAAATTTGAGCTTGAAGTGTAGGGTGCAAAACATGCATATGTGAAATTTCCAAAATTGGTCAATGTTCAAGCCCTTCTGTTTCAATGATGCATGATCCAAATGATAAAATCTTCAACATGAAAGTTGTAGATCTTTTCAAGACAATCAACTTGGAATTAAGGTTTGCATCATTTGGATTTTTGATGAAGACGTTATGGGCACTTGAAGTTGGACTTTTTCACATTTCAATGCATTTGGTCCAAAGTGACCTATAATGTTTTGCATTATCACATGTATTTCTTTTGAGATTTTGTAATTTTTCTCAACATAACATTTTAGTTAGTCACATTAATATTTCCAATGCATTAAGTTTCACCTCAAAATCATGAAAAATGAATGAGTTATGTTCTTGGGAAGTTGACCGAATATTAGGGTTTCAGTCAAAATGACCTATAGTGTCTTGGAATGGATGATGACCTTCCAAGCTTCAAATAAAATTTTGATGAACTTGAAAGTTGTTCATATTGTTTTTAAGAAATTTTTTTCTCTTGGGGTCATCTCCATTTGACCAACACATAAAAAGTTAGGTCTCAGTGCATTTCAAAATAGTCAGATGAATTGACTGATCAACTTCTTAAGTCCAAAACTCATATCTTGATGAATTGATGATTGAGGGCAATCAAATAAGTTCAAATATGCATGAAATGATGAATTAAAGAACTTCCCTTGATTGTATTTGACCATGGGCTTAGGTTGCTTCATGAACAAGGCACAGTTGATGGACAGATGAACTAGGGTTTCCTTGGGAAACAAACCTCAAGCCCTTTGATTTGCCTTGATCAAAATGATGAATTTAGACACTTGGGAGGCATATTTGATGGATGAGAGCTTTGGGAACCATTACCATGCTTGCTTTCACCTTCTCTTGACCATACCATTGCACAAAGGATCTCCTAGAAGCTTTTGACCTTGTGACTGCTCAAGCTACAAACAAGAGATGTTAGTGACATATTTTTGTGCTTTTTGTTAGTAAATAAAAATGAGAAAAGAAATGATATACAATTCAAGCATGCTTGGTGATCTCAAACCAACATCTCAAGAGATCCCACCCAAAGGCAAAGAGCCAAGATGCTTATGATCCTTGAGGCTATGTAAATGCAATGTTATGATGCCATGAGGGATCTTAGGATCAAAATTGGGGTCTTACAGATGCCCCTATTTAAGGTCATTCTAGCCGGAGAAGTGAAGGTTAAAATCTTCGTCTCGACGAGGTAGAATGGGCTTAAATAATAACAAAGAGACGAATTTTGGTCCCTAAGAGACCTCATGATGCAAATGTGTATGCAAAAAGGTAATACTCTGTGGGGATATGTGTCCACAAAGAAGAAAAGAAATCCGGAGAAACTGACAATCCATATGAGTAATACCCTCGTAAATGGGACAGAGACTCTGGGACTCATATGGGGATAAGAAAGGAGATAAATGGCGTGAGCAGGTCACGACTTAGAACTTACTGAGAGACACGAGAGGATTTCCACGAAAAATAAACAATGGAAGGACTCGAGCTGACTCAAAGGCGCATGTATTGGGGAATGTGCCAATACAGCGGAACTATCCACAAAGGATACTTCGGATGAAAATCCGGACTCAGATGGGGAAAATCCACTAAGGGACTCCACTGAGGAATGTCCAAACAGAACTCCTCTGGGGAAACACCAAGGCGAGGTATTACCGGTTACTGGGTAATAAGCTCAAGGAGACATGTGATCAAAACACCGGTATGAGGGTGAAAGAATAACATGCTCGGGGAAAATGAATATCTAAGACCAGTATAAGGGTGAGTGATATCAAACATCCAAAATCATCTGAGGAAAACCTAAAAAGGTATATTTCAACTCAGGAAAATCTGACTCCATATGGGACAAAAAGTCATAATAGGGAGCAGAAGGGAAGGAACACCAGGGATACCGGTTACTGGGCATATAATAGGTGACCGACCAAAGGCGTGAATTGAGGAATATTTCCAAGACCTCTATAGGGGAATGAACATCAGTCATTCCGGGTGGGGACAGGATCATCGCACAGATAAAATCCGCTGTAGAAGCAACTTTACTGGGGAAATTATCAGAGGGGAGGATGGATCTATGTGGGGAACAACCACCAATCAGAAGATTCCAAGATCACCACCATATATTGCACTACCAAAGAGATCACATCTGCCGAGGAGGAAGGATCACTACTCTGCTGAAGGAAAAAGGGATGAATATCTTTACCAAACACTCTGCTCGGGAGAAAAACCACAAAAGGCTCCGGAGGAAGAGGATACAAGCATGCCACAAATATGAACAAATGTCTCACCCTGTTGGAAATCATACCATCTTCGGGAGAGCACTGAAGACATCCCAAGTATCTTTTTATCATTGTGAATGTTCACTTTGTTTAAAAACAAGTTAGGAAAATTTATTTATTTAAAACAATGATATTTCTCAATTAAAACATGCAAAACATTTGTTGAATAAAAAAATAAATAAAAGTGCAAATAATTGGATAAAGGCTCAAATTTATTTGATGGAATGGTAGTCTGCAAATGGCAAGACTCCATAGATCTTTACAAATTTGAAATTGGTGATATATATTGGGAAAGGGCTACATTGAAAATAATGACCATTTCTCCACCAAGTCTGAATCCGATGTATTTGAAGCTTCAGTTGACAATGACTGAGCGAGAATCTCTGGCAGATGACAGTTTGTAGAACAAAGCCTTGTCAGGATGCAGTTACTTGCCAAATCCCTATTTTTTGCCTAGATTGCCCCAGGGTGAGGTATTCAATCTAGCGGGATGCATTTTTTTTTATGTCTCTAACTTTTTCCTGGATCGCCCTTTCGCGTTTTCAATCCACCGAGACGCTCATTTTTGCCTAAGCTGCCCTTTCGGGTTTTCAACTTAGCGAGCTATTCTGTTTTTATTTTTAGGCGAAGTATTTCTTGACTGCATCTGAATTCACAGGACGAGTGAAATCCTCCCCATCCATAGTTGTAAGTATCAAAGCACCGCCTGAAAAGGCTCTTTTAACAACATATGGACCTTCATAGTTTGGAGTCCACTTGCCCCTGGAATCGGGCGCGAAAGACAAGACTTTTTTGAGCACGAGGTCACCTTCTCGGAACACACGAGGCTTGACCTTCTTATGAAAGGCTTTCTTCATCCTTTGCTCATATAACTGACCATGGCACAAGGCAGTTAATCTCTTCTCTTCTATCAAATTCAGTTGGTCATAATGACTCTGAACCCATTCAGCATCAGTCAACTTGGCTTCCATCAAGACTCTCATTGATGGGATCTCCACCTCTACTGGGAGCACAGCCTCCATGCCGTAAACAAGAGAGAAAGGGGTTGCCCCTGTTGAAGTGCGGACAGATGTACGATAACCATGTAAAGCAAATGGCAGCATCTCATGCCAATCTTTGTATGTAACAACCATCTTCTGGATAATCTTCTTGATATTCTTATTAGCATCTTCAACAGCCCCATTCATCTTGGGTCTGTAAGGAGAAGAATTATGATGTGCAATCTTGAACTAACTACATAGCTCTTTCATCATCTTATTGTTCAAGTTAGATCCATTGTCAGTAATGATCTTATCCGGCACACCATAACGGCATATGAGGTGATTCTTGATAAACTTCACCACCACCTGCCGGGTCACGTTTGCATACGACACCACTTCAACCCACTTGGTTAAGTAATCAATAGCTACGAGAATAAATCTGTGACCGTTGGACGCTTTCGGCTCTATCATGCCAATCATGTCAATTCCCCACATGGAGAAGGGCCATGGTGATGAAATCACATTCAGAAGTGTCGGGGGAATATGAATCTTATCCGCATAAATCTGACACTTGTGGCATATATTCACATATTTGCAGCAATCAGACTCCATTGTCAGCCAATAGTAGCCTGCTCTTAACATCTTTCTAGCCATGGCATGTCCATTGGAATGAGTACCAAATGAACCCTCATGGACCTCAGTCATTAATAGATCTGCTTCGTGTCTATCCACGCATCTGAGCAGAACCATGTCAAAATTCCTCTTATAAAGTACATCACCATTAAGGTAGAAACTGCCTGACAATCTCGTCAAAGTCTTTCTATCTTTCACAGATGCCCCAGGCAGGTAAATCTGGCTCTGAAGAAAACACTTGATATAATACCATGGCTTATCATCTTGCACTTCCTCTACCGCAAATACGTGAGCTGGTCTGTCCAAGCGCATCACAGTGATATTGGGAACTTCATTCCACAGTCTAACCACAATCATTGAAGCAAGTGTAGCAAGAGCATCTGCCATCTGATTCTCATCTCGGGGAATATGATGAAAGTCAACCTCAGTAAAGAATGTTGAAATCCTCCTCGCATAATCTCTATATGGGATGAGGCCAGGCTGATTCGTTTCCCATTCACCCTTAATCTGATTAACAACAAGGGCTGAATCACCATAAACATCAAGATGCTTGATCCTAAGATCAATACACTCTTCCAATCCCATAATACAGGCCTCATACTCAGCCATATTATTCGTGCATTTGAAAGTTAGCCTTGCTGTAAAAGGAAAATGTGTGCCCTGAGGAGTAATAATTACTTCCCCAATACCATTTCCATATTGATTTACAGCGCCATCAAACACCATGCTCCATCGGGAACCAGGCTCTGGCCCTTCATCAAGCGTAGGCTCGTCACAATCTTTCATTTTCAAATACAGAATCTCCTCATCTGGGAAGTCATACTGAACAGACTGATAATCCTCAATTGGTTGATGTGCCAAGTGGTCAGCCAAGATACTACCTTTAATCGCCTTCTGAGCTCGATACTCGATATCATACTCAGACAACAACATCTGCCAACGGGCAATCCTCCCAGGTAAAGCAGGCTTCTCAAAAATATACTTGATTGGATCCATTTTGGATATCAACAAGGTCGTATGATTCAACATATACTAGCGTAAGCGCTTAGCAGCCCAAGCCAAAGCACAACATGTTTTCTCAAGCATTGAGTATCGAGACTCACATTCAGTGAACTTCTTACTCAGGTAGTAGATAACATACTCTTTCTTCCCTGACTCATCTTGCTGACCAAGGACATAACCCATTGAATCTTCAAGAACTGTCAGATACATAATCAATGGTCTCCCTTCCACAGGTGGAGACAGAATCGGAGGCTCAGACAAATACTCTTTGATACTGTCAAAGGCTTTTTGGCAATCCTCGGTCCAATCATGAGACTGATCTTTCCGGAGGAGCTTGAATATCGGCGCACATGTGGCAGTCATGTGGGATATGAATCTGGAAATATAATTCAAGCGGCCAAGAAAACCTCGGACTTGCTTCTCAGTTTTGGGCACAGGCATCTCTTGTATTGCTTTGACCTTTGCAAGATCAACCTCGATACCTCTCTCGCTGACAATAAAGCCCAATAACTTGCTGGAACGGACTCCAAATATACACTTGTTAGGATTCAGACGAAGCTTATACTTCCTCAAATGCTGAAAAAGCTTTAACAAGTGCTCTACATGTTCAACTTTCATTCTCGACTTTGCAATCATATCATCAACATATACGTCGATCTCCTTGTGCATCATATCGTGAAACAAGGTAGTCATAGCCCGTTGATACGTGGCTCCGACGTTCTTCAAACCGAAGGGCATCACTAGATAACAGAATGTTCCCCAAGGTGTGATGAATGTTGTCTTCTCCATATCCTCGGGTGCCATCTTAATCTGATTATATCCGGAAAATCCATCCATAAACGAGAAGACATTGAATTTAGTTGTATTATCTACCAACATATCAATATGTGGTAGAGGGAAATCATCTTTCAGACTAGCTTTATTCAAGTCTATATAGTCCACACACATTCGGACTTTTCCATCTTTTTTAGGCACGGGTACAATATTGGCCACCCATTGAGGATATGTAGAAGTCACCAGAAACCCCGCATCAATTTGCTTATGAACTTCTTCTTTGATTTTCACTGCCATATCAGGATGAGTTCTTCTGAGCTTCTGCTTCACAGGCACGCACTCAAGCTTCAAAGGCAGGAAATGTTGCACGATATTTGTATCTAGACCAGGCATGTCTTCATACGACCAGGCAAAGACGTCGACGTATTCTCGTAGCAACTCAATCAACCCCTTCTTAACAGATTCTTCCAAAAGTGCCCCAATCTTCACTTCTCTAACGCAATCTTCAGACCCCAAGTTGACTGTTTCCAGATTCTCAAGATGCGGCTGAATGATCTTCTCTTCATGCTCAAGTAGACGCGTAATCTCGTCAGGAATCTCTTCAACATCATCTTCTTCCGCCTCAAATACAGGGAATTTAAAATTGGGAGATGGTGTTGGATCATTATGTTCAATGGGTTTTATCAACCTGCATAATGATTTTGGATATAAAAGAGATTTTAGAATTCAACCAAGGAAAATCATTATGCAGATGAAAAGATTAATTTTATTCTTATTTTTAAGGTTTTATGTGATCACCAATTTCATGCAAAAAGCGAAAAGGGAAAATAATCGGAAAAACAAACATTTAACATGAATTTATTGAATGAAAATATCATTGTATTTATGCGCCAACAATGTCATCACTTCTCCTTTTGGCATGGGAGAAGGGTTTTTTAAACACAATGAACATTACTTTGACTTATGGATAACTGTTGGAATATCCACAACGACCCAATTATTGCAGATCCCTCCAGGGATGATGAAGTTGTCAGAATCTTCCTCTGCATCCTCTTCCACAATGGCAGCAGCTTCTTCATCTTGACCAGTGTGGATGAATCCACCACTCTTGAACAACCCTTGCTTGTTGAAGACACCAGAAGAATACCCTATGCCAGCCCGGGACTTGTTGTCTTCCAGCTTAATCATTTGCCCCAATCCAGCAGTTGCACCATGCTCAATGGCCAACTTTGCATCTTTATAGGAAGCAAATGAAGAAGTTCCCTTCTTAATAGGTCAGTAATAGATAAAGCTTGGAATGGGGTTCCAACTTCATCCTCAACATCTATGTAAGAGAAGGAAGACAAATGGCTAACCAGGAGAGCCCTTTCTCCCCCTACCACCACCAGCTTCTTGTTTTTCACAAACTTCAGTTTCTGGTGTAGGGTGGATGTCACGGCGCCTGCCTCGTGAATCCATGCTCTGCCCAACAGACAGCTATACGATGGGTGAATGTCCATGACCTGGAAGGTGATCAGGAAATTACTTGGTCCAATTTTGACTGGGAGCTCCACCTCTCCAATCACAGTTTTACGAGACCCATCGAAAGCTTTCACTACCACTCCACTCTGCCTCATGGGAGGCCCCTGATACGATAACTTCGCAAGAGTGGACTTTGGCAACACATTCAATGATGATCCAGTGTCCAACAGCACATTGGACATGGCATCATCTTTGCAGCTCATAGATATGTGTAATGCCAAGTTGTGGTCTCTTCCCTCCTCAAGGAGATCAGCATCACAAAAACATTAAATTGTTACAAGCGATGATGTTTGCAACAATACTGTCGAATTGTTCAATCATGACGTCATGATCCACATACGCCACATCCAACACCTTCTGCAGAGCTTCTCGGTGTGGTTCTGAATTCATCAGCAAGGATAATACAGAGATTTTGGAGGGCGTTTGTAGAAGCTGATCTACCACGTTGTACTCACTTCTCTTGATGAGCCTCGGCATCTCATCACAGTCTTATTTCGCACTGCCACTCTGGCCAATAGAGACAGAAGTTTTCAACGTAGAGGCAGGTGTCGCACCTCGAAAAATGCGATCCCTCGCGATGGAACGCGGAAAAAATGTTTGTTCGAACAGAGTCGTCACCGAACTTTATTTATTCCAATGAAGGAATAGGAAAATATCGAGAAAACCTTTAAAAATAAGAATAATGGTTGTCGCAACCATATTCGGGTTCGGGAGTCAATTACGCAAGGGGAAGGTATTAGCACCCCTCACGTCCGTTGTACTCAACGGGAACCTTTTAGTCTGATTTTGCTATTTGACTGTTAATTGACTGTTATTTGCTTGCTTCGAGTAATTAGAATTGATGATAGATATGGATGAAGACCTCAGGAGAGGCAAATGGGAGGTTTTTTATTAGTGTGCTCGCGAAGATACAGCAATCTCCTGCCTACGTATCCTTATAGTGCAATAAGGAAATCAGAGCATTCGTAGTTCGGGCTACTACGAATATTTGGTGTGTTTTCTTTGATGAACGACTGTGTAGGTCGGTGTTCTAACGGCTAAACGATGGCTTGTCTACTCTCGGTGGAGGCTCTAGCACTGGTTTGTTGGGCGCATTAGAAAGGATTGACAATGTTCTTTTGAAGAGGTTTTGGTCACGCGGGGGTGACAAGTTGAATTGATGTGTTTGGGTGTTTTGGTTTGGTTGGTTTCGATCACGCGGGGGCGAGAAGTTAGGTTTGATTTGTTTGAGATGTTTTTGAAGAACGACGAAAGATTGAGCAATATGGTGTACACCAATCGTCCAATTCTTTCGAGGAATAATAAGGCGACCGCCTTCTACTCCGTTTTCGTTCGGATTATTATTGAAAGTTTGTTTGTGGATGTTGAATATGCACGGTAGTGAGGCGTACGCCTCCTACTTGCTTATTCAAAGAATAGTGAGGCGCACGCCTCCTATTCCCTTATCCAAGTTTAATTAGCGTGTTTTAGTCGGAAGTCGATAATTTGTGCAATATGGCGTACGCCAATTATTCAAATAATCGAGAGATGGCGAGGTGAACGCCTCCTCTCTCTTATCATCCAAGGTTTAAATTGTAAAAGATATGTTTAGATGTTTGTATGTGATTTGCGAAAGTAATTTGAATTTTGAATTGGTAGGTTTTGATTGAAAGATGATTTGAGCAATGTGGCGTACGCCAATTATTCAAATAATCAAGGAGTGGTGAGGCGTACGCCTCCCATTCTCTATTGAAGTTTGTATAGTTTTTTTTTGTAAAATTGTGTTTGATATGAAATGTGATTTGAATTTATTCGATTGTGTTTTAATTTGATGACGAAGATTCGAGCAATGTGGTGTACGCCAATTATTCGAATAATCGAAAGATAGTGAGGCGTACGCCTCCTATCCTTTTATTATCGAAAATTTAGAATTAAATGTATTTAGGATTTGTAGTTGATAAAAAAAAGATTTGAATATGATGGTTGAAGTTTAGAAATGATTTGAATTTAGAACCTCTATTTGATTTGGAAAATTGATTTGAAAATGTATGATTAAGGTTTAATCGGGTGACAAGAACTCGTGCAATATGGCGTACGCCAATTATTCAAGTGCTTGAGAAATAGTGAAGCGTACGCTCCCTATATCTTTTTCATCCCAAAATTTATGCTTAAAAGAGAAAATTATTTTGAAATTGAATGATTTGAAAAGTGATTTGAATTCGTGTTTATGAATGAAATGAATTTTATTTAGTGTATTATTCATCTACTCGATTAATCAATAACCAAGTAGGTCTCATTGTAAGAAAGCCCAAGAGTAAGCTATGTGAGGTTGATGGCGACGCATAAAAGCGATCGACTTACAAAGGTGTTTTTGAAAATGGGCTCGATATTTGGATCGAGAATTGTGGTTTGTGCTTTTTGAAATTGGTTTGAATTGATGATGAATTGAAATGAAATTTGTTTATTATGAAAAGATGGTGGAAAAGAAAATCCTTCAATTTTTAAATCATCAGAATTTGGTTAATCTAATTAATTGAAATGAATTATTCAAACAAAAGTCCAATTAATTAATTTTTAAGAAAACAAATGAAAATGAGTGACAATGTTGATTTATTTAATTTAAATTGATGTGTTTGAACTGGTTTATGCGAGATAACAAGGATTAATGTTATTCGTGAAACTCAAACGCGGTGAAAATATTCTTTTGATTTATTGAAATTTTGGCGGTATTGCGACATGAATTTATCGAATCCACAAATTAAAAGTCGATTTAAGAATCAAATAGATTATTTACATACTTTGCAAATTGCATTATACCATCAGTTTCAAAGAAAATCTTACAACCGCTCAATGTTGCTGAAGTGAGAATCATAATGAAATGTTCATAGTAAAGCAATATAAATCCATCTAAAACGCAACCGAAATGTTACATCATGCTAACATCATAATTTGACCGAATTTAAAATGCCATGAAATTAAAAAAAGGAACTAAGCAGCAAATCATCCCTTTCTTACAGAACTCATTCACAGCACAACCAACCACATTAACAACAACACAATACAGCCCAGATTTGAACAATAGATGCGGCAATCATAAACATAAAATCGTGAATCATTGATTGACAGCTTAACTACAACACCAATAATATAATCGCAAAGTTGGGATTAAAATTACCTATTATTCTATTTAACTTGAACAGAAACTAATTAACCCAAAAATTTGGAATAAGCTTTGAGATTTATATCCTATAGAAACTAAATTTAACCATATGACAGAATGAGGAAATCATTTGCTACAGCTCAAAATCGAATTGAAGATTTTAACTGCTATCACCAACAGCACACAGTTTCACACATAAATCGTCGAATCGACTACTCGATATGAGTACAACCCAAGAAGAATCTGGACAGAAACCAACAGACGGGATTCTAATGACAAAAGGAATAAAATTTACCGTAATGCTAACGCTGGATGAGCTTGCCAACGGACGGTACGGTAAGTCGGTGATGCTCGCTGCGATTTCTAATGAGGTCTTGAACACCGACGATGTGATAGGGATTAACGGCAACTCGGACGGCTCAAACGCTTTCTCTTTTTTCGATCTTCCTCTTTGTGTGTAACTGGAATACTGAAATTGCTTTGTTGCCGTGACCAATCTTGGCTTTGCATCTGAAAAATGGTAGCACTAAATGGTGATGATGGTTGTTGAGGGCGGTCGAGCGGTGGTTGAGTTAGGGTGGTGGCGGATTGAGCGTTTGCGAGGTGGATAGGGTTGAAGTTTGTTTTGGGTTTTTGCGGTGATAAGCGGATCGATTTGTATGGTGAGAGAGATGGAGTTGTTGGTGTGAAGACTGGAGCGGCGGTGGGGGTTGTGATTGGTTTGTTTTCGCGGTTGTGATTATGGATGGAGGGTGGCGGTGGCTTGTATTGTGATGGTGTTTGAGGTTGAAGAAGGTGTTTACGGTGAGGGTGGCGGTTTTGATGGTGACGAAAGATGGTGCGGAAGCTGGAAAGGAAAATGGAGGGTTTGTGAGGGTTTTTGTTGGTCGTTTGGGGAAGACGATGATGGTTTCGGCGTGAAAACAGAGGTTATTTGTGGAAAGGGCGTTGCGATGGTGGTTGGGTTTATGGTGATGGTGTTGTAGTTGGAAGAGGTGATGGCTGAGGAAGATTGTGGTGTGGGTGGCTGTTTACGCTTTGAGGGAGGTGAACGGCGGTAGTGGTTGTGAATGGAGATGAGTTGAAGGTGAAAGGGATGTTGAGAGGAAGAAGAGTGAACGGCGAGGGTAGGGAAGACGGAGGGGTTTTTTTGCGTGAGAGAGGAAAATCATAGAGAATCCGTGGGTGAGGCTGTGAGAGAGTAAAAATACTGAGTGGTAGGTATAGGTGTGGAATTTGTTGCGAGTGAGGAAAGGGTGAGGTGGCGAGAGAAGAGTGAGTGTCCGTTTGTGAGTGGAGAGGCAATTAGGAAATTGTGAGTGGGTAGTGACGCGTGGTGAGAGGATTCAGAGTGATTTTGTGGGAGATTTTGTGAGTGAGACGCGTTAGGTGCTAGTTGGCCAATCCAAGGAGAATCCAATGCTAAAATATATTATTTATTTATTTTAATACACTTATTATTCTCTTAAGGACATAAGACATTAATAAAAAATTAATTAACATTTGATTTAGATAAATTTTAACTACTTTAATTAACTAATTAAACCAACAAAATAGTGATCGATTATAACAGGGACCGAGTACAAATTTGCTTGGGAAATTAAATCGACCATACTAAAATTGTCAGGTCAAAATATACTTATTAAAAAAATACAGTCTTTCCTCAAATTCTGAAATGATTTTGCACCGGTTAAAAGGCTCAGACGGGTCGAAATGCAACCGAAACAGCTACTAAAAATGCAATGAGCACACCAGGTTAAACTACGTGAACCATAGATCAATAATAATGGTGTCCGCAATTTTAAATCTGAAACTTTTTACCCGCTGATTTTTGCATGTTCTTGAGAAACGATTTAACCGATTTGTCTGTATTCTCAATAAATTCATTCTGACTGATATTTTAGGTGTTATTCATGATGCAAATGTATGTCATGTTATGCATATGATGCAATAATGAAAAATGAAATCAATTCTATGAAAGTTTAAATATGCCCGGACAAAATTGGGGTATGACAGCTGCCCCTATTTAATTATCTTGAACTAGAAAGTAAGAATGACAATGGTCTTCATACATTCATGGTGGAAGGTAATTAAATACGAAAAGACTCAAATTTTGTCCTTTGGGATGCAATGGAGAAATGCAGACGGAAAATGCAATGGATTCTAACAGCACCAAGGTAATAGAGGTAGAATGTCAAATCAATGCCAACCTTCGAGTCGACACTCAAATCTTGCACAGGTTGTTATTGTTGTAAAGACAAAACTGAACATGTTCTCTGGCACCAAATGGATGATAGTAGAATTACTCGCTATCACCAAAAGGATGATAGTAATTCACTATGATTGTCAGGATTGTCATCACCAAAAGGATGATGGATAAGCCGAGATTCGAAAGTAGTTATCACCAAAAGGATAATGGTTACAGTGGATACAACAAAGATCACCATCACCAAAAGGATGATGGTAAGATCAATCAACAAATCTCGCTATCACCAAAAGGATGAAAGGTAGACACAATACAAAGATTTTCATCACCAAAAGGATGATGTCTGCCACCAAAAGGATGATGGTTATTCTGATAAGTTTTTCATTACCGAGAGTATAATATCAAGGCTATCACCAAAAGGATGATAGTTGACTCATCGACTTCAAAGATCACCGTCACCAAAAGGATGAGGGTAAGATCCATCAACAAAACTTGTTATCACCAAAAGGATGATAATAAGTCAAATAACTTCAATGATCACCATCACCAAAAGGATGAAGGTATAGTACAAGATAAAACTTGTTACCACCAAAAGGATGATAATAAGTCAAAACGATCACCATCACCAAAAGGATGAAGGTATAATTAAAAACAAAACTTGTTACCACCAAAAGGATGATAATAAGTCACACAACTCAAAGGATCCCCGTCACCAAAAGGATGATAGTAAGATTAAAACAAAGCCTTGTTATCACCAAAAGGATGATAATAAGTCAACAATCACCATCACCAAAAGGATGAAGGTATAATTAAAAGACAAAACTTGTTATCGCCAAAAGGACGATAATAAGTCGACAATCACCATCACCAAAAGGATGAAGGTAAGGTCAAACGACAAAACTTGTTACCACCAAAAGGATGATAATAGACACACAACGCAATTGATCACCATCACTAAAAGGATGAAGGTAAGATCAAGACAAAAACTTGTTATCACCAAAAGGATGATAATAAGTCAACAATCACCATCACCAAAAGGATGAAGGTATAATTAAAAGATAAAACTTGTTATCGCCAAAAGGACGATAATAAGTCGACAATCACCATCACCAAAAGGATGAAGGTAAGGTCAAACGACAAAACTTGTTACCACCAAAAGGATGATAATAGACACACAACGCAATTGATCACCATCACCAAAAGGATGAAGGTAAGATCAAGACAAAAACTTTTTATCACCAAAAGGATGATAATAAGTCAACAATCACCATCACCAAAAGGATGAAGGTATAATTAAAAGACAAAACTTGTTACCACCAAAAGGATGATAATAAGCACACAACGCAATTGATCACCATCACCAAAAGGATGAAGGTAAGATCAAGACAAAAACTTGTTATCACCAAAAGGATGATAATAAGTCGACAGTCACCATCACCAAAAGGATGAAGGCACTACAACACAACAGGACTCGTTATCACCAAAAGGATGATAATGAATCAACTATCACCATCACCAAAAGGATGAAGGTGAGATCATAACTTCGAAACTTGTTACCACCAAAAGGATGATAATAAGTTATAATAACTGCAAATATTGCTGACACCAAAAGGATGACAGTGGGGTTGGACTTTCCAAATGTCACCATCACCAAAAGGATGATAGTTTAAACCAAACTCTGTAATCTCTATCACCAAAAGGATGATGTTTAGATCGAACTGGACGTCATCACCAAAAGGATGATGATTGAACCAGAATGACAAGGATTACTTATCACCATAAGGATCGCCGACACCAAAAGGATGACGGTAAGCTGTAATAATTGCACAGGTCACCATTCACCAAAAGGATGAAGGTTGGACCAAAACTTCAAGGATCTTCGACACCAAAAGGATGACAGTAAGATCACAAATGCCAAGGATTTACCACTACCAAAAGGATAACGGTTATCGTAAACAGGGTGATGATCACTATTATTTTTCAATGGACTTTCACCAAAAGGATGATAGTGAGAAAAATTTCGGAAAAACAAGGCTACTGTCAAAGTTCAGTAAACCCGATTTGCTGAGTAGTGTTGGAACATTGCTGGGTGAGACATGCTCAGGGTATCGACAACAAAAGGTTGCCGAACAATATTCTCTGGGGAGGTGTACTTTCTGTCAACAAAAGGTTACAGGAAACGACTCATTGAGGGACGCTCAACGTGAAACAAGGTAAGTATTTGGAGAAACATTGTTTGACTAAGCTGAGGATAACATCTTATCAACAAAAGGTTGAAGGATGCAACTCAATGGGAAACACCCAATAATAGGGTAGGAACTCACTCAGAGAAAGTGACAATGACTCAACTGAGGGGTGGCCTGGATGCCTACGACTAAACCTTGGATTTTGATTCGTGTTTATGTGCATAAATGATATGTATGCGTTATGTATGAGGTGATGCATGTGATGCATGAGATGTATGTTTGAATGCAGGGGATTATTGGTTTGTTTGGGATTGGCCCCCCTTTCAAAGGCGATGTATTTTGGAAACCAATGTTGGTTGGATTAGTTTTTGTGTGTGTGCCAGCAAGGTGGACTTTGGCTTTTTGTAATTGTCGCTATGGATGGGCTATTGGTTGGTGGGAGGATCTGACTTCCCGACACTCGGTAGTTGATGGTGTGATGAACACGCAATGGATGTGGATACTCCTGGTGCCCCAAGTTTGATCTCTTGTTGATATATTGTGTATTTGTCTTTGAGAAGATCTCGATTTCTTCTTTTGAGATGTTTGGCCAGCCTGTAACTGAGCATAGCAACGTGATCAACACATGATGATTATGCCTTTGACGTGCCCTAAGGATTCTTATCAATATATGATGTTGTACTAGTATGAACTTTTAATGTTTTTGTTGTGAATTCAAGCAGTCACTAGTGTCTGATGCAATCTGCTTGACTGATTTGAAGATATGAAGGGAATTTTGCCCCTTGCACCTTGTCTTGCCCCAGACTGTAGGGTGTCAAATGGCATTCTCCCTGAAAGAAAACTTTAGGAGTGATTATCCCATGACATGGTCTGAGTTTGTTTTTCCCAGCTCCTGAATCTTACAATGGTCTGCCCCTAATTAGCCTTCGGGGGACTTTCCCCAGACGGGCTAAGTATTGAAGTGTTTTTCCTCCTTGATTAACTGATGCTTGGAGATTTGTCTTACACTGACTACTTCTCAAGTCAATATAATGAAAAGATGCCATGTCTCTGATTTATGAGATGATTTTGATTCGTGTCAGCACCAACGATCAAGTGCCCCTCGAATTGCCCCTTGTTGGAATTTTCTCAATGTCAAGTACTGACTGACAATTAAGAATTGTTCATTCAATAAATGGCGATTTTAATGCAATAGTTATGCAAGTTTTGAAAAACAATCATTCATTTGGAGTGTTGTGGTAGTGTGTGGCGAGTGAAATCATGAGTCCAAACGCGGTGTTTGATTTAGCTAGCGTATGAGTGATATAGTGAGAAGAGAATATTAGCAAATCTCTAGGAGTCAGTTTACTCAACCTTGCTATAGTATGCTTTCAGAATAAACCTTACTTCAATTAGGTCTTTTGAAGGTTGTAACGTGGCTTGGTTCATGGTTATTGAAACAAAAAGATATAAGGCTCAAAGTTTATTTTAGCCCACCCCTTCTTCATGATGATCTCCAATCCTATCTTCAGTTAGTTCACACACATTCGTCTTTTGCAGGTGTAAGGATAAAGATGGTGATTCAAGGTCTCTTGGAATGGCAGCCACCTTATTTAGTTTCTTGGATGTCGGTGACCCTTTGATTTTGGTATGGTGGTCACTGAATCTTGTTTTGTTTTGTTGAGGATTTTCATTGCCTCCTTTGATTTTTTTTTTATCCCTAAATTTTGCATGGACCGCTTTGTTTGAAGCTTTAATCCATCGGGATTGCCCTTGTTTTTGCCTAAGTCTCCTTTCAGGATGTTGGACTTAGCGGGCTCTTTCTTTGATTTTTTTTTTGAGTTGTGACTGCCAAGTCATTGGTTATTGAAGAACAACCGACATAAAATTTAGATTTGTATGGTTCCTTCGATACTTCAGGATGTGTGCGAAGAATATCATGTGATTGATCCTTGCATGGGACATTTCAACTTGTAATTTGTATGTGTAGTCAGATCAACTGAACACTACCCTGCCCCAGGTTAAGCGTAAGGGTTTTATAGATTCGAAAGAAACTCCTACTTCTAGGCTCGAAGTGGTTGACTAGGGATTAACTCCTTATATCTCCAGTGTTTAGAGATTTGAAACAATGCCTGTACATCATCAACAAGATTTTATCCGAAAGCATTCAATCAGCAATTATGAGTATTTTGTTTTCGTCATCCTCCTTCCAACATTTACTAACAATAGTGCGATGAAGAAAGTGAGGTGGAAAAGTATGTGTTTGTGATTTGCAAATGTGATAGATGAGTGAATATGAAAGATTGATTCAAAGCATGCATAATCATCCCATTAATAAAACCAAATACAAATAACAATGTTTAAAGCATACAGTACTTAAACAAACAAGAATAAATTACAAGAATGCAAAAATGGTAAAAATGGCATAATGATTGCCTTCATTCAAATGAATAGGCCTTCATCTCTTGATTCTTTGTTGGGGTTCGTTCTGCTTGTTCAGGCCAGCGAGAGGCTTTATCTTCGAGCTTCACTTGACTCTGCATGCACCGGCATGGGTTTTGTTGCAACGTTTGGCCTCACTGGCGTGAATGTAAGTGCTTTACTGTCAATCAAATCTTGAACCTTGTGCTTGAAAGCCTTACAGTTCTCTATTGTGTGCCCTGGGGCACCCATGTGATACTCACAGTGAGCATTGGCATCGTAGCCTAGAGGATATGGTGGAGTTGCGGGTGTTAGCTCCTTCAAAACAATTGATCCATCCTTTAGCAGGTAGGGAAGGATCTTGCTGTATGGTACTGGCAATGGATCAAAATGTCTTTCTGGTCTCCTTGCCCTCTGCTGATTAGGTTGACGTGGTTGTGGAGCATGCTGTTGTTGATTCTGATGTTGTTGTTGGTAAGCCGGCTGTTGATAAGGTTGTTGATATTGTTGCTGATATGGTTGTTGATAGGGTGGCTGATACGGTGTTGGGATGACAGCGACAACCTGATTGTAAGGCATAGGAACATTCGGGTGTGCCCTATATCCTCCTCCTCCCATTATGGCATTAGTTTGACCTTCTGGCTTCTTCGGGAGATTAGGATAAGGTTTCTTCATCCCACCTGAAGCATTGGTAGTGCAAGGTAATTTTCCCTTCTTGATCTGGCTCTCGATTCGTTCTCCCACGGAGACAACCTCAGCAAAAGTAGGGAAACTGAATCCTACCATCTTCTCCATATATTGGGTATGCAGGGTTCCCATAAACATGTCAATTAGCTCTTTGTCAAGGAGAGGAGGTTGGACACGAGCGGCTAGCTCTCTCCACCGCTGAGCGTATTCCTTGAATGACTTGTTGTTGCGTTGAGTCATGTCTTGCAACTGGGTGTGGTTGGGTGCTAAATCAGTATTATACTTGAAGTGCCTAAGGAAAGCTTCAGCGAGGTCTCTCCATGATTGGACCTGTCCCTTCTCTAGTTGCATATATCATTCCAAGGATGCCTCACTGAGACTATCTTGGAAGTAATGAATCAGGAGTTGATCATTACTGATGTGGGCGGCCATCTTGCGGCAGTAAGCTCTGAGGTGAGTTCTCGGGCAACTGATCCCTTTGTATTTGTCAAAGTCTGGGACTTTGAATTTTTGTGGAATCACGAGTCCTGGTACCAGGCACATGTCAACAGCGTCCAAACCGGGAGTAGTGTGAACCTCCAAGGACTTAAACTTTTCCTCCAAAGCATGGAGTCTATCAACAGTTGGGTCTGGGAGACCTCTAACAGCAGGTTTGACGGGTTGTGGCATGAAGAAAGCATCATACGGATCTTCATCACCCATCATGGATCCATGTCGAGCAGATGTAGCAGAATGCTCATGGGGGTTCATGTTGACCATGGGGATCGGAATAGGGATCGGTCCTCCTCTAGGCTGGGCGGGGTTACCATCAAGTTCAGTTACTCCAGGAATGCTAAGTGATGGCGATCCAAACTGGGCAACAACTTTTCTGGCTTTGGCGTTAGTCTCAGCATCCTTCTCCTTTTGGGCCAAGAGTAACATGGTCTCAAGCAAACGATCCATCTTTTTCTGCATGGAGTCAATGTTTGTTCTCATCGAGACTTGGTTTGCTTCCAATTGTTCAAGTGTCATCTTGTAGTTGCAGCGTGTCTCGTACCAGTGACGAGTAGTCAGCATTACTGGACAAAGGGTAGAGTATGGTGTAAGTTTTTGTTTCTGGATAATGATATGCAATGCATGTTGATGATATGCAACTGCATGAAATTTTGCCATGTTTTTTCGCAGAGGAATATAGACTCAAGATTATTCACACGTCAGGTACGTCAGGATAACAGGAAGAAGCAAAGGTTTCTCTGATTACTAGAAATTCCCAAAGGTAGGTTCTAAAGTTATGTTTTCAAGGAAGGAACTTAGACTCACGAATCAAGTTCAAAACTTCCTCGCAATGGTGGGCTAGCCACATCGTGATGGGAGTTCTGAAATGATCTAATCTAAGTGGGATTCTCGTATTGTTCGAATAGGGTGTAGACCCTTCGGTTCAATACTACACAATCACCAATCATGAAAACAAAACTTGGGTTTAAGGCGAGGTCCCTAGAGTCACGGATCGTGTTTAGAACCTCCCCCACAATGATGGGCTAGCCATATTGTGATGGAAACTCCAAACTGATCTACTCTAGGTGGAGTCTTCGTATTGTCCCAATGAGGTGTACACCCCTCGGTTCAATACTACACAACTCCGGGTTCTAAGTTCTTCTCGAAGCTCGGGTATGGAGCTTATCTCACAACAAACATCAAGTCCCATATCAAAGTATCGAGGCATATTATATACAACACAATCAATCAGAATAAAATACAGAGAAAAAAACATGGAAGAATAGAATATCTTCCAACAGTCATAGCAAAATCAGACTAAGTTAGGCTAGACTCTCTCTTGCTTGGAGCAGGGTCCCCAGTAGAGTCGCCAGTCTGTCGCACCTCGAAAAATGCGATCCCTCGCGATGGAACGCGGAAAAAATGTTTGTTCGAACAGAGTCGCCACCGAACTTTATTTATTCCAATGAAGGAATAGGAAAATATCGAGAAAACCTTTAAAAATAAAAATAATGGTCGTCGCAACCATATTCGGGTTCGGGAGTCAATTACGCAAGGGGAAGGTATTAGCACCTCTCACGTCCGTTGTACTCAACGGGAACCTTTTAGTCTGATTTTCCTATTTGACTGTTAATTGACTGTTATTTGCTTGCTTCGAGTAATTAGAATTGATGATAGATATGGATGAAGACCTCGGGAGGGGGAAATGGGAGGTTTTTTATTAGTGTGCTCGCGAAGATACAGCAATCTCCTGCCTACGTATCCTTATAGTGCAATAAGGAAATCAGAGCATTCGTAGTTCGGGCTACTACGAATATTTGGTGTGTTTTCTTTGATGAACGACTGTGTAGGTCGGCGTTCTAACGGCTAAACGCTGGCTTGTCTACTCTCGGTGGAGGCTCTAGCACTGGTTTGTTGGGCGCATTAGAAAGGATTGACAGTGTTCTTTTGAAGAGGTTTTGGTCACGCGGGGGTGACAAGTTGAATTGATGTGTTTGGGTGTTTTGGTTTGGTTGGTTTCGATCACGCGGGGGCGAGAAGTTAGGTTTGATTTGTTTGAGATGTTTTTGAAGAACGACGAAAGATTGAGCAATATAGTGTACACCAATCATCCAATTCTTTCGAGGAATAATAAGGCGACCGCCTTCTACTCCCTTTTCGTTCGGATTATTATTGAAAGTTTGTTTGTGGATGTTGAATATGCACGGTAGTGAGGCGTACGCCTCCTACTTGCTTATTCAAAGAATAGTGAGGCGCATGCCTCCTATTCCCTTATCCAAGTTTAATTAGCGTGTTTTAGTCGGAAGTCGATAATTTATGCAATATGGCGTACGCCAATTATTCAAATAATCGAGAGATGGCGAGGCGAACGCCTCCTATCTCTTATCATCCGAGGTTTAAATTGTAAAAGATATGTTTAGATGTTTGTATGTGATTTGCAAAATTAATTTGAATTTTGAATTGGTAGGTTTTGATTGAAAGATGATTTGAGCAATGTGGCGTACGCCAATTATTCAAATAATCAAGGAGTGGTGAGGCGTACGCCTCCCATTCTCTATTGAAGTTTGTATAGTTTTTTTTTGTAAAATTGTGTTTGATATGAAATGTGATTTGAATTTATTCGATTGTGTTTTAATTTGATGACGAAGATTCGAGCAATATAGTGTACGCCAATTATTCGAACAATCGAAAGATAGTGAGGTGTACGCCTCCTATCCTTTTATTATCGAAAATTTAGAATTAAATGTATTTAGGATTTGTAGTTGATAAAAAAAAGATTTGAATATGATGGTTGAAGTTTAGAAATGATTTGAATTTAGAACCTCTATTTGATTTGGAAAATTGATTTGAAAATGTATGATTAAGGTTTAATCGGGTGACAAGAACTCGTGCAATATGGCGTACGCCAATTACTCAAGTGCTTGAGAAATAGTGAAGCGTACGCTCCCTATATCTTTTTCATCCCAAAATTTATGCTTAAAAGAGAAAATTATTTTGAAATTGAATGATTTGAAAAGTGATTTGAATTCGTGTTTATGAATGAAATGAATTTTATTTAGTGTATTATTCATCTACTCGATTAATCAATAACCAAGTAGGTCTCATTGTAAGAAAGCCCAAGAGTAAGCTATGTGAGGTTGATGGCGACGTATAAAAGCGATCGACTTACAAAGGTGTTTTTGAAAATGGGCTCGATATTTGGATCGAGAATTGTGGTTTGTGCTTTTTGAAATTGGTTTGAATTGATGATGAATTGAAATGAAATTTGTTTATCATGAAAAGATGGTGGAAAAGAAAATCCTTCAATTATTAAATCATCAGAATTTGGTTAATCTAATTAATTGAAATGAATTATTCAAACAAAAGTCCAATTAATTAATTTTTAAGAAAACAAATGAAAATGAGTGACAATGTTGATTTATTTAATTTAAATTGATGTGTTTGAACCGGTTTATGCGAGATAACAAGGATTAATGTTATTCGTGAAACTCAAACGCGGTGAAAATATTCTTTTGATTTATTGAAATTTTGGCGGTATTGCGACATGAATTTATCGAATCCATAAATTAAAAGTCGATTTAAGAATCAAATAGATTATTTACATACTTTGCAAATTGCATTATACCATCAGTTTCAAAGAAAATCTTACAACCGCTCAATGTTGCTGAAGTGAGAATCATAATGAAATGTTCATAGTAAAGCAATATAAATCCATCTAAAACGCAACCGAAATGTTACATCATGCTAACATCATAATTTGGCCGAATTTAAAATGCCATGAAATTAAAAAAGGAACTAAGCAGCAAATCATCCCTTTCTTACAGAACTCATTCACAGCACAGCCAGCCACATTAACAACAACACAATACAGCCCAGATTTGAACAATAGATGCGGCAATCATAAACATAAAATCGTGAACCATTGATTGACAGCTTAACTACAACACCAATAATATAATCGCAAAGTTGGGATTAATATTACCTATTATTCTATTTAACTTGAACAGAAACTAATTAACCCAAAAATTTGGAATAAGCTTTGAGATTTATATCCTGTAGAAACTAAATTTAACCATATGACAGAATGAGGAAATCATTTGCTACAGCTCAAAATCGAATTGAAGATTTTAACTGCTATCACCAACAGCACACAGTTTCACACATAAATCGTCGAATCGACTACTCGATATGAGTACAACCCAAGAAGAATCTGGACAGAAACCAACAGACGGGATTCTAATGACAAAAGGAAGAAAATTTACCGTAATGCTAACGCTGGATGAGCTTGCCAACGGACGGTACGGTAAGTCGGCGATGCTCGCTGCGATTTCTAATGAGGTCTTGAACACCGACGATGTGATAGGGATTAACGGCAACTCGGACGGCTCAAACGCTTTCTCTTTTTTCGATCTTCCTCTTTGTGTGTAACCGGAATACTGAAATTGCTTTGTTGCCGTGACCAATCTTGGCTTTGCATCTGAAAAATGGTAGCACTAAATGGTGATGATGGTTGTTGAGGGCGGTCGAGCGGTGGTTGAGTTAGGGTGGTGGCGGATTGAGCGTTTGCGAGGTGGATAGGGTTGAAGTTTGTTTTGGGATTTTGCGGTGATAAGCGGATCGATTTGTATGGTGAGAGAGATGGAATTGTTGGTATGAAGACTGGAGCGGCGGTGGGGGTTGTGATTGGTTTGTTTTCGCGGTTGTGATTGTGGATGGAGGGTGGCGGTGGCTTGTATTGTGATGGTGTTTGAGGTTGAAGAAGGTGTTTACGGTGAGGGTGGCGGTTTTGATGGTGACAAGAGATGGTGCGGAAGCTGGAAAGGAAAATGGAGGGTTTGTGAGGGTTTTTGTTGGTCGTTTGGGGAAGACGATGATGGTTTCGGCGTGAAAACAGAGGTTATTTGTGGAAAGGGCGTTGTGATGGTGGCTGGGTTTATGGTGATGGTGTTGTAGTTGGAAGAGGTGATGGCTGAGGAAGATTGTGGTGCGGGTGGCTGTTTACGCTTTGAGCGAGGTGAACGGCGGTAGTGGTTGTGAATGGAGATGGGTTGAAGGTGAAAGGGATGTTGAGAGGAAGAAGAGTGAACGGCGAGGGTAGGGAAGACGGAGGGGTTTTTTTGCGTGAGAGAGGAAAATCATAGAGAATCCGTGGGTGAGGCTGTGAGAGAGTAAAAATACTGAGTGGTAGGTATAGGTGTGGAATTTGTTGTGAGTGAGGAAAGGGTGAGGTGGCGAGAGAAGAGTGAGTGTCCGTTTGTGAGTGGAGAGGCAATTAGGAAATTGTGAGTGGGTAGTGACGCGTGGTGAGAGGATTCAGAGTGATTTTGTGGGAGATTTTGTGAGTGAGACGCGTTAGGTGCTAGCTGGCCAATCCAAGGAGAATCCAATGCTAAAATATATTATTTATTTATTTTAATACACTTATTATTCTCTTAAGGACATAAAACATTAATAAAAAACTAATTAACATTTGATTTAGATAAATTTTAACTACTTTAATTAACTAATTAAACCAACAAAATAGTGATCGATTATAACAGGGACCGAGTACAAATTTGCTTGGGAAATTAAATCGACCATACTAAAATTGTCAGGTCAAAATATACTTATTAAAAAAATACAGTCTTTCCTCAAATTCTGAAATAATTTTGCACCGGTTAAAAGGCTCAGACGGGTCGAAATGCAACCGAAACAGCTACTAAAAATGCAATGAGCACACCAGGTTAAACTACGTGAACCGTAGATCAATAATACTGGTGTCCGCAATTTTAAATCTGAAACTTTTTACCCGCTGATTTTTGCATGTTCTTGAGAAACGATTTAACCGATTTGTCTGTATTCTCAATAAATTCATTCTGACTGATATTTTAGGTGTTATTCATGATGCAAATGTATGTCATGCTATGCATATGATGCAATAATGAAAAATGAATTCAATTCTATGAAAGTTTAAATATGCCCGGACAAAATTGGGGTATGACAGCAGGTTTAGCAACAAGTGCCGGATTCGGAGCATTCACAGCATTCCCAACCGGGCGTTCAGCATAATCAGCAGTATTATTCCTTCGAACATCAGCTTGAGGTTTCGACGGAACCGAGAAAACACGACCGCTACGGGCCAGGCCGTTGACGTCGGCAATATTAAAAACAGATGAAGAGGGCAGGGGCACCTCTTTCCCATTCTCTAATGCTACAACATTGTAGCGATAGGGGACCGCCTTCTCAGCAGAATAAGGCACGGGGCCAGCTGGTTTGATGATCAAAGAAGGAGAAGCCTTTTGCTTGCTACCATCATACTTGATGATAACAGGCTCAGGGATCCGAAACACTGGAGAAATTACATTGACTTCATCAGCATCTTCGTCAACATTTCTGTTTTAAAGTATTTCAATAACTCCTTCATCCAGCATTTCCTGAATATCTTTGCGCACTTGGCGACATCCTCTTTGGTTGACAGAACAAACTCGGCATATATCGTGGTCATGCTCATAATGACTATAATCACACAATAGTCTATGCATCTCGACCAGAGATTGTCGAATATGACTGACATATTTGACTTTGTATTTACCAGGGCAACCCTGGACCATGTTGACAGATTTCCCATGCTCGGGTAATGGGTTCTTCTTTACATTAGGACCTACGTCCTCGAAACACAGAATACCACATCTCACAAGGTCCTGAACCTTGGTCTTCAGAGGGTAGCAATTTTCCACGTCGTGTCCGGGAGCACCGGAATGATAAACACGGTGTAATTCGGGCTTATACCACCACTGAGGGTTGGTAGGTATAGCCGGTGGGTCTCGTGGAGTAATCAACTTCCTCTCTATCAAAGAGGGATATAATTCGGCATATGTCATCGGAATAGGATCGAAGTTGACCCTTTTCCTCTCGTAGCTTGTACTAGCTTGATTACTGTTTCGAGGCTGGTAGGCCTGCTGTTGCGGACGGTGCTATTGTTGTTGATATTGTGGATGTTGTTGTTGCTGATTATTATTGTGATGCTGGTACTGTTGATTATCTCTGAAAACAGGTGCTATGTGAGCCACCTGGTGCTGATTACCGGCGGGACGCATGGTCTTCCTCCTCACTGAGGGTCTTCTAGGTTTAACATGGGAGGTCACAGCATGTGCCTCGCCATCTTTCTTCTTCCCAAACGCCCCCATACCGTTTGGCAGAAGAGCCTTCTTCTCTGGTTAGGCGCCCTTCCCTGACTCCTTCTTTCAGTCGCATCCCCATATTCACCATCTCGGTGAAGTCAGAAGGAGCGCTGGCAATAATCCACTCGTAATAAAAAGAACTCAAGGTCTTCAGAAATATCTTGGTCATCTCTTTCTCCTCCAGCGGGGGCACAATCTGTGCTGCTACCTCTCGCCACCTCTAGGCGTACTCTTTGAAAGTTTCCTTGTCCTTCTGGGACATGGCTCTCAATTGATCCCTATCGGGAGCCATATCCATGTTATATTTGTATTGCTTGACGTAGGCCTCGCCAAGGTCGTTGAAGGATCGGATGTTCGCACTGTCCAAGCCCATATACCAACGTAGGGCAGCACCGGACAAACTGTCCTGAAAGTAGTGGATGAACAGTTGGTTGTTGTCGGTCTGAGTCGACATTTTCCTGGCATACATGACCAGGTGGCTGAGAGGGCAAGTATTTCCCTTGTACTTTTCAAAGTCAGGCACTTTGAACTTTACAGGGATCTTAACATTCGGAACCAGGCAGAGTTCAGCAGCAGACTTGCCAAAAAGATCCTTTCCTCGAAGAGTCTTCAATTCCTTGCGGAGTTCAAGAAACTGGTCATTCATAGCATCCATCTTTTCATAGACATCTGGGCCCTCAGACGGCTCAGAATGGTAGATGGTGCCGTCTACTCTAGGCATAGTATGCACGACAGAAGGAGGAACACCAAGGACCGGGCTAGATGCCGGCAGAGAAGCAAAGGTGGGTGCAGGACCCTCAGGCATGAAATTAGGAGGCATCCCCCACGGAAACCCAGCTGGCATAGCAGTTGGAACAAAGTGTGCACTGGCCGCAGGCACAGTTGAAGAGACAATCTCAGAGATGACTGTCCTCTGGGGAGGAGTTGAAGGTGTTAGAGACGATTGGCTCAGGGCAGCCATGAATGACTCCATCAGGGCAGTCAATCTGGCTACTTCCTCCTTAAGCTCACGGTTCTCTTGTTCCAAATGATCCATCAGTCTTGAAATGTTGGCTCGGGTGTAGTACCGGTGAGTCAGCTTGTCTTCAAAATAAATGAAGAACACAGAGTTAGACCATAGACCAAGAAACCTGGAGCAAAACCTGCTTATGCACATGATGCATGCAATGTATATGATTTAATTTTTATATCAGAGGAACTTTGGAGTTCTATTTGCAAATATTGGAAATGTTAAGCATTTATCACGTATGGAAATATCTCATCAATAATATCTGGAAAATCTTTTTCACCAAAGAAGTACAGTATTGGTAACCAAATACAATACAAGAGAGAAGGAAAGTAGACATCCTATGGATCCCTAGAAACAATCATCTAAAGCTCGGGAGACTGGAAGATAAGATGCACGAAGCCTCTTCACCTCTCTCTCGTAGGCTGCTTCCATGTTTGCCTTCTCTTTGGTGAGTCGATCATACTTCCTCTTCCAAAACTTGGAAGACTGAGGAAGTAGAGAATTCCATGCATCATCAGGATCATCTATAACCTGGTGCTCAAGGAACTCTATCAAAGCATCCTTCTCCTTGATCTGCTGAAGCAACTCCTCTCGTTCACGGATCCAAGCACGTGAACGGTCTTCGTCCCTCAACTCCTCTACTCCTTGGTTAGGGAGGGTTGAAGGCCCAGCCACAACCAAAGCTGTAGGTCTCGGATACTCGTAAGGCATAAGGTACTCGGAAGCTCTCCTCCTAACCCAAGAAGTATAAGGCTCCAAAGCGATACAATTCTTCGGACCTAGCTCCTTCCTTCCTTTCCTATGGATCTTGTGCCAAGCGCGGACCATCCTGCCCTTCAAGCCTTGGGGATCTTTACCCTCCTGAAAGAACACACCCTCTAACAGAATGTTATTGGGTTTATCCTTTAGGGGGAACCCAAGCTGACGACGTGCCAAAACGGGGTTGTAGTTAATCCCACCACATGTACCAAGAAGAGGCACATTGGAGAATTCACCACAAGAGTCGATAATCTGCACACCATCATATACACTATTGTACCAAAAGATATCATCATTAGTGAGAGACATAAGTCTCGTTGACCACCGTAGACATCCTTTGTTCTCCTTGAAGGCGACCGTCTGCGGCAAGTGCGAAATAAACCACTTGTACAGCAGAGGCAAACACCACACAATGGTACCACCACCCTTTGCATTCCTCATATGCAAAGAAAAGTAAGTGTCACCCAACAGAGTCGGAACGGGATTAAGAGTAGAGAAAATCCTAATAGCGTTCACATCCACAAACTTTTCGATGTTGGGGAATAACACTAGTCCATAGATGAGAAGTACAAATATGGCTTCAAAGGCGTCCTCACTCATGGCCTTCCCATACATAGTAGCTTGAGCAATGAGGAACTCAGAAGGGAGACCTTGAATTCCACCTTTGGTAGTCATATGAGCACCAACCAGAGATTCATCTATATGCAACATATCATCTATCTCTTGAGAAGTAGGAATACTCTCTAAGCCACTGAACGGAAACTGGTCTAGAATAGGTATACCCACAAGGTAGGCATACTCCTCAAGCGTGGGAAAAAGCTGAAAATCCGGAAATGTGACGCAACGGTATAAGGGATCATAGAACTGCACCAGTACACTCATCAATCCTTCGTCCACTTGAGTAGTCAGAACAGATATAAGCTTCCCAAAACGAGCCTTGAAACCCAAGGGATCTAATACATAGGATGTCAAATTCCTTAGCTCTTTCAAGTCGGGTTGTCTAAAACTGTACTTCTTTGTATTCCTTCTTTGTCTTTCCATGTCTGAAAATTTGCAAATAGACCTCTTAAGTTCCTTGAAAATTTTCTTATTATTGATGATATGGATGCAAATGGGTGCATGAATGCAACAATCACACTCAAGGATCAAGCAAAGCACACCAAACAAAGGTCATGGGATGGATCATGTCATCCGTAATATCAACCATCCATTTTGGTGGATTATGGTTTACACCTTATCAACACCCAAGTTCCATTGATATTAAGGATACAAGAATAGATCAACCATGAATCAAGGGTTTGTTGCAAGTCACGAGCATGGAGTCTCGGTTAAGAACCACCCAAAGGGAGTGTACTAGGGTTTAAACCTGCCAAACATGTTCTACAAGAGGTTCCCATAGTCATCATCCCATCTTTCGGATATTATCGGAGAAATGACTACTCGTATTCCAAAAATATTCTCAAGAGAGACTCTTATGAGTGTAGTATCGCGTAACAATTGTATCAAATCTTACACTTGAACGACTTTCGCACCACATCCTAAGAATAGGCTAAGATGGGCTTCGTAAACTAAGGTCCTTGGCTTCTAAGGTCTATATTGGAAAGAGCAATGTCTAACCACAACTACTTATGTGACATTATTGATCCCAACATGACCTTCACCAAGTGAATGGGCTTGCAAGTCAACTTGCTAAGGAATAACTCCACACAAAGTCAACAAGACTATGCCATTCTCCTATCCTAAGTGCACTCGAGTTCGGGTATAGAACTCATCTCACAAAGATCACCAAGCATACAAGGAATTAATATTCAATCAATTCAATCATTACATACAATACAGTAATCCCAAATTGCACAAAAATATGTCACAAAACAATATACACAACAATACAACAAATATGAAAAGTAGGCAAAACCCACTAGGCAACTTTCCCCAGCAGAGTCGCCACTTTTCTGTAGCGGGTTATTCGTTACCTTTAGAGATATTGACTAAATCCAAGGTAAACCATACAAGTCGAGTCGCCATCGCACTTCTATTTATCCAAAGGAATGGTTAGAAAGCAAACAAAAACCTACAAGTTTTATCGAATCAAAAACTAGTAAAAATGTCAGAGTTCGGGGTAAGGGAGTTGGTTATGCAATGGGAAGGTTTTAAGCACCTAAAACATCCTAGGTACTCCTAGGGAGCCCTTTTCACATTTGTTGTAAGGTTGGTATTTTGTGAAAATTTATTTGTGCAAACATGATTGAAGAGATGAGAAGAGAATATACAAGTTATTTACATTTTGTGTTTGGATGGATAAACCCATTACCTACGTACCGTCTTAAAAAAGATTAGGATCAAAACCTCGTAGTTCGGGTAAAAATCTCAAAATGAGTTGGTGAATTGATTGGTCCAAAAGCCTTAAGGTCTTTTATTATCCAAGGGAGAAAACTCAACCTAAAACCACAAATCCACCATGTGAGGATAACTTCAACATGCTAGTGAGGGGTTAACCCTATAATAAGCATGGAAGACTCATTGTCCATCACTAAGGATATAGGTGAGTATTACATCTACCTCAAGGATAACTCAAACCTAATAGCTAAAGGTTATGAAAATATTTGATTAAGAAAGTGGCCATTGAAACCACAAAAAGCATTTGAATGGGTTATATTTACCAATGAAAAGTATATACAAAATATGGTCAAAGTTGACTTAGAAGTTCAATTCAAAATAAGTGTTATGAAAGGAAAGTTTGAAAATCAGAAGCATAAGGCTTAGGTTTCTAATGTTTGAAAACAAGTGTTATATGTTTGCACAAAAGTTTTGGCTTGGGTTAGAGTGGAGGGAAGAAGAAGAATGGCTAAAGTCCTAATCATACAAGAGATAAGGGGTAAGAAACAAGACCACAAATGGAGTTCCTCTCTTGAGATCATATTGATGATCCAAGTAGCTCCCATCCTTTGGAATCTGCAAGAAAAATAAATAATAGCTCAAGCAATCAACATAATCAAACAAGCTCCTTAGGAGATCCCCAATGTATCTTGTATCTTTCACTTTGGATGAACATGGCAATGATTCTTCAAGTTGAGTTCTCATAGGATCCCCTAGCACAAAAGCACACACACATCAAAGAGTCTTATGAAGTAAATCAAGAATGGACAAGAATGAGTTTAGAGGTTTGGTCCTTCTAATCCATCTTCAACATTAAGGTCCTTTTACTCCAATTTTTGCATAGGGAATGTCCTAGAAACTAAGTCCATTTGTTCATTTCTTTGCATTTGGTCCACAACAATCAAAACATAACACAAGCACAATGATATTTATACAATTATGTGCTCAAGTGAGCAAAAGACAAATTGCATTACCATAAACATGTGATCAAGTGAACAAAGGGGGAAAAGCAAATGAATAATATGTACAAGAATAGTAAATTGCATAAATGTAAAGAGCAAGAAGTAAATGTTAATAGTCAATGGTTAGTGTTAGTAGTTAGTGTGCCATAAGGCAAATTTAGCGCTATGTTAAGCAATCGTAATTGGACTTATATAGAAGTCACAGCTATCTAAGGCCGGTCAATAATAATGTAGGCAACAACACAAGTTAGAGGTCTTGATTAGTGAATCAAACTCCAACAACTTGCCATGCCAAAAAGAAGATGAGAAATGATCTTGTATTGATTTAGGTCCTTTGCATGATTTAGGAAGCAATTTATCCTTAATGCAAAGCCATTCACTTGATCCATGATCAAGATGAATTAGATTTGAATCAAGGAAGATTAAACCTTCCTAACCAATGCTAACCACCAATCTTTAACTCATTGATCAAAAAGAAAAAGAAGGAGAAGAAGAAGATGAAGAATTAAAGTGCATTAATGGAAATGGTATGTACTAATCAACAAGTGTTGACCAGAGATAGAGAAGATCAAGGTCAAACAATAGAAAACAGAAGCAAGATGAAGATTAGAAGTCAAGAAACAAGTAAAATATTTTTGGCATTTTTAATATTTAAAATAAAACTTGAATTAAAATAATAAAGAAAGGTCAAACTTCAAACTCACTTCAAATCAACTTTGAAAAGTCCAAGTGAATTATCCCAAGTTCAACAAGGTCAAACAAAGTTTGACAAAAAAATTCAGCATTTTTAAAAGTCAAAAACTATTTTAAATCAATTAAAAATGCATAAAAATAACCTAATTGAACTAAACTCTCAAATAAATCTCAAATCAATTAATAAATTGATGATAATATTTTTCATAGATCTATCATCATTCAAAGAGGTTGAGAAAATATTTTGGTATTTTTTGGATCTCAAAAACTATTTAGAATGAATTAAAAATAACCAGAAAAGAGAAAATTACTAAAAAATAGCAAATGATAAAATAAAAAATAATAAAAATCATTTTTAGAAACTAGAAATTTAAAGAGAAATAATGCAATTGGTCCCATAATTTTTGGACCAATAGTGAAGGAGATATGAATTTTAGAAATAAAATGGAATTAAAAGAAATAAAAGAAAATAGAAATCAGAAATTAAAAATAAGAAAAAAGGAGAAGCGTTGGATGATGGCTCATTAATTGAGCTGGCACATCACATGGCTCCTGAGCGCGCTTCCACCATACACGTGAGTCAATGCATCACACATGGCCAATTAAAAAGTCATAACATTGTGTGGACGAGATTAGATCTGGAAACTGAGATGGACGGCTCAGATCCAATCTGGAGACCAGACGGTGGCCAGCGCCACCGTCTTCTCCGGCTCGCTCCGGCGAAGGCCAAAATTTACAAGGAAATAAATGTGAGCCAAAACGCGCGATCCAGGTATCAAACGAAAGGTGGAGTGATGTACATCACTCCTATGCCACTCAATTCCACTCTAGATCTCTAGATTGAGAGAAATCAGAGATGGAAGTTTTGTGGTGTTCAAGTGAACTCAATGATTTTCAGAAATTCAAAGCTCAATAACGATGCCTCTATGCAGAGGACTTCAGATCACACAAAAACAAGGCAAATGGAACAATAAACAAGCTGTTTCGAAGCAAAGCTCAGTTGAGGAAAACCTTTGAATTGTGAGGAATTGGGGCACGATCCTTGAGTTCTTTTGCAAACAGAAAGCTCTATGGAACAAGGTGAAGAGGTCTAGGAACTTTTAGATCTAAGAAAACAGTCGAGGAAACTGAATTCTAGATCTGAAATTTTTAGAGAAAAGAGAGAGTTCCTTTGGTGTGAGGGTGTGGATTCAATTCAGCAGAGGTTCAGGCGCCTTCGGGTTGAAGAATTGAAGAGCATTGGCCTTGTGTTTATATATGGAAGGAGCTGCAAGCATCATCAAACTCGTGTGCATGGGAGAAGAGGGCCTCCATGCATGGGCCTGTACAGGCGCATGGAGGGCCCAATTCTGATTGGAATTGCAAGCTATACATCACCAAATATGAATTGAACGTGCAGATTGGATGTTAATGGATCATGCATGGCAATTGGAATGATTTTCATAAAATGCACTATTTCATTGAAGCCTTCGAAAATGCCATGTGCAAAATCAAAATGCAACCTTATGAGTTATAGTTGGAAAGCTTATTGCATAAGGAACAAATGTCATGTTGATCAAAACTTCATTTGGTCCTTGGAAATTAATGAAATTTGAGCTTGAAGTGTAGGGTGCAAAACATGCATATGTGAAATTTCCAAAATTGGCCAATGTTCAAGCCCTTCTGTTTCAATGATGCAAGCTCCAAATGATAAACTTTTCAACATGAAAGTTGTAGATCTTTTCAATACAATCAATTTGGACTTACATTTTGAATCATTTGGATTTTTTATGAAGACGTTATGGGCACTTGAAGTTGGACTTTTTCACATTTCAATGCGTTTGGTCCAAAGTGACCTATAATGTTTTGCATTATCACATGTATTTCTTTTGAGATTTTGTAATTTTTCTCAACATAAAATTTGAGTTAGACACATTAATCTTTCCAATGCATTAAGTTTCACCTCAAAATCATGAAAAATGAATGAGTTATGTTCTTGGGAAGTTGACCCAATATTAGGGTTTCAGTCAAAATGACCTATAATGTCTTGGAATGGATGATGATCTTCCCAGCTTCAAATAAAATTTTGATGAACTTTAAAGTTATTCATATTGTTCTTAAGAACATTTTTTATCTTGGGGTCATCTCCATTTGACCAACACATAAAAAGTTAGGTATCAGTGCATTTCAAAATAGTCAGATGAATTGACTGATCAACTTCTTAAGTCCAAAACTCATATTTTGATGAATTGATGATTTAGGGCAATCAAATAAGTTCAAATATGCATGAAATGATGAATTAAATAACTTCCATTGATTGTATTTGACCATGGGCTGAGGTTGCTTCATGAACAAGGCACAGTTGATGGACAGATAAACTAGGGTTTCCTTGGGAAACAAACCTCAAGCCCTTTGATTTGCCTTGATCAAAATGATGAATTGAGACACTTGGGAGGCATATTTGATGGATGAGAGCTTTGGGAACCATTATCATGCTTACTTTCACCTTCTCTTGACCATACCATTGCACAAAGGATCTCCTAGAAGCTTTTGACCTTGTGACTGCTCAAGCTACAAACAAGAGATGTTAGTGACATATTTTTGTGATTTTGGTTAGTAAATAAAAATGAGAAAAGCAATTATATACAATTCAAGCATGCTTGGTGATCTCAAACCAACATCTCAAGAGATCCCACCCAAAGGCAAAGAGCCAAGATGCTTATGATCCTTAAGGCTATGTAAATGCAATGTTATGATGCCATGAGGGATCTTAGGTCAAAATTGGGGTCTTACAATTATATCATACTTGTATTTTATCTTTTTACTAACTAAAATACCAAAAATATGGCTTTGCATTTGCCTAACTCTTTTATAGGGAGGGCATGATCTCATTGATTCATTGATCATATCTAGAGTTTTGAGACCCTCATGAACAAAGAGCACAACCAAGAATTGATTCAAGAATGGATATAAGCTTCATATATGAGTCCCACTGATCTCTACATTTTATATTCTACAACAAGCTATCTCACCAATTGATAAAATTTCTCAAGGTACACTTCAAATTGCATCATCTTATTCATATATGATCTACCATGAGCCAAGAAAGTCAAGAGAATTGGAAGTTAGCAAGTTGGTTGATGGTGGTTAGCCAGATGAATTCATCTAATCAAAATTGGGTCTCCCTAGACCCTATCTCCTACAATTTTCACCATATGAAAATGATTCCAAGAGAAAACCTTCTCTAAATGACATTCCAAACAAATTTCATGTTGATACCTAGAGCTAGTTTTGCTTGGAAAATCATTTTCTATGTTGAAACATTATAGGTCATTTTGTCTAAACCCTAATTTGAAAGTCAACTTCCCAAGGACATAACTTTCTCAATTTTTATTAGATGAAAGATTTCCAAGTTACACAAGCAAATTCAATGTGTCTACTTCAACTTTGATGTTTGGAGTGGGAGCCAATTCAACTTTTTTGAGCATGTGATATGAGGCTACATTATAGGTCACTTTTGACCTATACCATTGATCAAATGATTTTTCCAAACTTCAAAAATGCATAACTCTATCATTTCAAATCCAAATGACATGGAATTTGTGAACATTTTTAAGGTATTTGATAGAGCTACAACTTTGATGAATACACTTTTCTCATTTGAAGCTCCTATAAGAAGTTAAGCAAGGGGGAATATTGAGACATATGGCTTGACACTTAGAATTTTTTTGATATGTCAAATTTTTCCAAACTTCCACCTCAAATTTCTCCAAGTTCCAAGCTCCAAATGAAAATCTGTTGAACACCAAAGTTGTTCCTCTTGATCTCACCTTTCGAAAGAGCTCAAATTCATTCATTTTGGATGAGAAATGCATAGGTTGAGCATGGCTTAAACAGGCTAATATCATTTGGCATGGATCAATCTTCAAGCATCAATGTACATTTACCTTGCAATCTAAGCTAACTTCAAACCATCTGATATGCAATTTTGGACCTCAAGCTATCATTTCTTGGGCCTATGCGCGCCCATGCACCATTGCATCATCATTTTGTCAATTTTGGAAAGTGGAAGTGAGTGTGCAAATATCACATGATTCTTCTATAAATAGAGCTTCAATTGCTCAGAATTAAAGACACCATGGCGCCAGCTTTGATTCCCCATTGAAAACCCTTCACTCTTAAAGGATAAACCTGATAAATTCATTTGAATTTGAGCTTGAATCTCCACTGTTTTGGAATTCAATTCTCCAGGAGTCCATTGCTTCTAAACCTTTCCATTCTCTTCCTGCAAGCAAGTAGAGTGAGTCCAAGTGCAAGAAAGCTCAAAATCCACCAAGTTCAGACCTCCATTGAAGGTAATTTGCAGAAATTTTAAGCTCTTTGATTCTCTTAATTTCTTACTCAATTCCATTGATTCTTTGGTTGTATGAAGTCCTACCAATATAGGCAAGAAGATTGAGTTGCTTCGAGGTCAAATCGAAGCAACTTAGTTCATGTACCTCAATTTTCAATTCCACATATCTCTCAATATATTTGGAATTGGAATGAATGGAGGTCAGATTCGAGCTCAGTGTCATTTTTTCTTCAAGATCAAGTCCTTGTTTTTCTTTTTGGTGATGGTTCATCTTGACCAGTCCGGTGAGGACCACCAGAGAAGATGACCGGAGCTCTAGCTCCGACGATGACTTGGCAAGGTTGTGAACCATAGGATCCATGTTTCATGTTCTAATCTTGATTGTCCCTTCTGATTACCATTTGTGCCACGCGGTTAACTCAGGTGCATGTGGAGCGCGCATTTTGGATCATCAGATATGCCACCTCAATTAATGAGGGAAATCTGATGGTCCACGTAATTTAGAATTTCTGAAATTTTGTTTTAATTGCATTTTTTTCAATAATTCATATTAAATTCAATATTGATCCAAAAAATATGGGACTTTCACCAAAAAATTTCAAATATTTTTCTCTTCCATATTCTGAATTAAAATTATTTTTTGGATCATTATTAATATTTTCATGAATTAATTGATTTTGCTTTTGTTTTTAATTTTTTAAAAATATTTTTAAATGTCCAAAAATTATGAAATTTTTTCTCCAAGGTCCTTTGACCTTGTTAGACCTATGATAAATCTCATGGTCATTTCTTTTGTGTTTTGATGAAATTTTAGGATTTGGACAAAACATATTTGAATTAAATGCACTATTTTATTATTTTTAATTGAATAAAATGCCATTTAAATTTTGTTGGCTATTTGTATTGACTTGTATGAGTTTGCTTGTTTGTTGTTGGGCCTTGGTCAATGAAATTCTGGTATCAGATATGAGATATCGAAGATAATCTCATGACACTAATATATGAACAATATAAACAGGATAAAAGATAAAGAAACAATAGTACAAGTGACACAAGCAATTGTTAACCCAGTTCAGTGCAAACTTACCTACGTCTGGGGGCTACCAAGTCAGGAAGGAAATCCACTAAACAGAATTAGTTCAAAGACTCTTAGTAAACAACTTCAAGTTACAGTCTTTTCACCTAATCTCTACCCGTGTGACTTCTATTTAAGAACTCTTAGATAAGAGACCCTACTCACTCCCTCTCAATCACAGCAGTGATGTAAAAACAAATATTACAAAGAAAGAAGACACTCTTCAAGAACACATACTTGATCTTGCTTAAAAGCTTCAACCAAGTAAACACACACTCATGCTTCAAAGCTTAGAGTGGACAAATTACAACACAAAAGTTAGTCTGATTCAATCATCAATAGGATGAGTGAATGGCTCACAATACATAAGCTCACACAAGACTAAAACCCTTATTCTCTCTCACTATTTTACTTGTTATCTTGTGTGTATTAAAACCAGGTTTTCCATGCCCTTTAAATAGAAGCTTTTGAATGGGCTTGGACACCACAAAACCCTAAAACTATTTTCCTTTCATATCTTCTTATTCACAACAGCTGATCATATCTTTTTAGAAAATTAATCAATCTGATTTTAATTCAGAATAGCGCGTTCAATCTCCACATCAATCACACAAAGATTTGCATGAAAAGCGCAATCATAAGATACATAACATTCAGACTGAATGTTCTGTATACACATGTCTTAACATCGGGTCTGACATCTCAGTTAAATCCTGTATAATCATATTTAAACACCCTGTAGGAAACTGATATCTCATGTCAAGACAACACTCGTGACAACTTGTGATAACTCTAGGTTTTACCAAAATTGATGCCAACACATTAAACTAACAAACACCCCCTTTGGCAAATTTTGGCTAAAACATACATCAGATCATACGTTTCACAAGAAAATAATCACAGTATCAGTTCAGCAGCAGAAGTAATCAAACACACATTACTAGCAAAAATAGCAACTAGTAAACACATATTAAACACACATGCGCTTGCGCTCAAAACACACCACCTCCCCCTCCAGCTAGCACTAGTTTGCTCAACACAGACAAAACACTTCCCCTTCTAACATCACCTGTAACACAGAATACCTCCCCATCTAACAACACCTTCAACATCACCTGTAGCATACAGTTTAGCATCATCTCCAACATCATCTCCAACATCATCTCCCCATCTAACATCACCTTCAACATCATCTGTAACATCATCTATAGCATATAATATAGCATAGCTACTTTAGCTACTTCTCCCCCTTTTTAGCCAAAAGGGACCAAAGAGACAAAATAAATGTCTATTCAGTCAAACAAACAGAATGTCAAAGCAGAATGTTAAGTGTTACAGATCCAAGAACATACACAGCTTTATACAAGCTGAGATAAAATCCATCAATCCAGAAAAATACATATCACATCAGCAAAACATAACTGCCAAAAAAAACCAGAACATCCATCACATCAACAAGAAAAACAAAACAGAAGAATGGGGGCCAACTTCACAAAGGGCTAATCAGAGGAGCTTGAGCTTGCATCTTCATCCGCATCAGAAACAGAATTGCCACTTGTCTCATCTTTAGTTGTAGACCTCTCACTAGAGGTTTGCGCTTCTGCTTCCTTGGCTTGCAATCAGAGCCTCCAACGCTTATTTCCTGGATGTTGCTACCCTTATCCATGTACCCAACTCTTTACAAGTTTCCTTCAGCTCAGGAATAAGACCACCTTTTAAGGCTGGCTTTTTCACAGCAGATGTCATGACAATGTCTTCTATATGACTGCCTTCAAACAATTTGTAGTGTACTGATAGAGGAGGTTTTCTTCTACTTGGAAGGTCACTGGTACTCAGAATTCCAGGGTGTTGACTCAGGATAATCCCACAAATCATTGAGGGAAAATCTATAGGCAGTTTTACTGCATTTGTAGAAGCGTGTTTGACAATTTGTTCAAACACAAATCTACCATAATCAAATTTCAGCTTGGTTCCAATAGCAAAGATAAATTTTCCAAGGACATTTGAAATTGTGGAAATGTGGTTGGTAGGTACCCAATTTGCAGAGCATATCTTATGCAATATGGCATACTTAACAGTCAGCTTCCCAGCAGGGAGATGCTTTTTACTAGGCCACCCTTCACCTGTCTTGCTGTAATTTCCCTACAGACCTCATTGTCTGTGGCTTCTAGTTCACATGCACCTTTTGTACCTCTTCCTAGAAACTTGTTAATCACAGTGGGAGAAAATGTGATACACTTCCCTCTTACAAACACTTTACAAAATTCCTTATTGTTTTTATCAGCAATATCTTCAGGAATGTTGACAACAAATTCCTTAACCAATCCTTCATAGCACTGAGATAACCCAACCACAGTCTTCATTAACCCAACACTTTTAATTAGGTTCATGACCTCTTTTACCTCAACAGCATCCTTGCCTAACTCTCTCTCTCTCTACAGCCACCCTTCTTTGGATCACAAACTTCCATTTTGCTGCTCCATCTTCAAGATGGAAAGAGATATTGTCCAAATGTACAGCAGTAACTTTCACAAGGGACTTCCTAACAGTTGTCCTCTTCACAGGGGACATGTCAGGGACATCTTCTTCAACATCTTCATCAGACTCAGAAACTTCTCTCACCTTCCTCTTCTTCACATCAACTTTGCTCCAAGATTTTGAGGGACCTACACCAATAGTCTTCTTAGCAGTTTTGGCTGACATCATTTCAGCCACAGACCTACCTTTTCTAGTCTTCATCCGCTTAGCCACACTAGGCTTTAAGTGATGAAGTAAGCTATCATCTTGATCATCATACCTATCATCCTCTAGGTCAATCACATTGGCAGTTGCAGAATCATGCTTCTTAGAATGTGAAGCATTGGCAGTTGTAGATGCCACAGATTTTTTACCAGACACAGTTTGCCCTAAAGAGCACAAACCTTCAGCAGCTATATCCTTTTCAGATCTAGAGAAATCGTCATCCTTCTCACTATGAGGTTCAACCTCAGGAGAGGGGTCCTTTCTTGATAGAGGAGTAGAAACTCCCTTCAAAGAATGTCCTTCATTGAGGATTCTAGTGACTAGGTTTCTTATGACACGATCGGTGTGGTGCATGTTGTAACACCCCGATAAAAATAAGATAATTATTTAATTTAAGTTAATATTATATTTATTAATTTAATTAAATAATTGGAATTATTGGATTATTATTATTATAATTATTGGAATAATAATTATTGGAAAATATATATAAGTTGGAAATAAGAAAAAGAGTCCATTTTTTGGTAAAGAAAGGGTTTTACGTGAAAAGCAGAGAAGCGGCTGAAAAGAGGAAAAGGGCAAAGAGACAGAGCAAGAGGAAGAAGGTTGGAGAAGAGAAAAGCTTGAAGCTTAAAGATTGCCGGATTAACTCAGGTAAGGGGGGTTTATCGTCGTTTAATGGGTATTATGGGTTAACATGTAATGGGTAGTGATGAACCGTTGATTTGACCCTAATTGGGATGTTGAATGCTGAAAAAATTGTGTTGGATAAGTTGTGTTAAAGCTGTGATTGAATCTGTAATTGTGTGAGTTGTGAATTCCCGAACGTATAGCTTTTTACGGAATTGGAATCGGAGGTCCGGAAGTCCTCCAACGGCGGAAAATGTGGAGAATTCTGCATTTTGCTTCGTGTTAGCGCAGGAACAGCTTTCTGTCTTGCGTTAACCGGTTAACCCAGGGTGTTAACCGGTTAACACTGTTCTGAATGAGGAAATATTGCTGTCTGTCTTGCGTTAACCGGTTAACCCAGGGTGTTAACCGGTTAACACTGTTGTGATTTGTGAAAATTGTTGTTCCGTTTGCGTTAACCGGTTAACCCAGGGCGTTAACCGGTTAACACTGTTGAGTTTTGCCAGAAAGCGTGTTCTGTGTTGCGTTAACCGGTTAACCCAGGGCGTTAACCGGTTAACACTGTTGGAAAAGTGAAAAATTAATATTTGAATAATGGTATGCATAATGCTGTGAATGTATATGTTATGTATGCAATTGTGAATGGACTGTTTATGGCTTAGAGTGTGAGCATATGTCCATTGTGGATTATTGTTGATGAGTTTGCATTGCTAGGTGATTTAGCATGCATATTGTAGTCTTTATGGTGGTAGCTAATTCCCGTGGTGAGGAATTAGTGAGTTGGTGGTAGCTAATTCCCGTGGTGAGGAATTAGTGAGTTGGTGGTAGCTAATTCCCGTGGTGAGGAATTAGTGAGTGAGTCACTAGGTCTCAAATGAGTGGGACTAGTGGGCTTGGTAGCCGTATCTGGATTTGATCGGTGAGGTGAACTATATGTTCACGAATAGTCGGTACCGCATGCATGGAGTCTCATTGCATAATGTATGTATGGCGTATAATATGAATGGATGTATTCCAATATTATACGTGTGTTTGTGTTGGCATTGAGTATGAGTATGAATTGTGTTGGTATTGAGTATGATATTTGAGTTGATGTGCCGTTACTGAAGGTGTGATATGATTAGGGTGATTGATGTGTTATTTACTTAGCATTACATGATATTTTATAATGCTTATTATATCGATTGAGGAACTCACCCTTACAACTATGTTTTCAGGTAACGAGCAGTGATTGAGTAGAAGCTAGTGCTTGGAGTCTAGTGTAGTCTCCTTAGTGGGTCATGCTCTGATAGATGTAACATCGGGACGGGATGTTTTACCTTGTTGAATAATTTTACATGTAATGTGTTACATGTTTTGCATGATTGATTTGATTTCTATCCGCTGCGTATTGTGCAAATGCTTTATGTTTTGAATTAATAAAAGAGCATGACAGTTATGATGGTGAATGGTGTGTAATGATTGTGTGACACCCTTAATTGCATAATTACTCTGATTGAGATATTGCTATTTTAATTAAATATTTGGGGTATTTTAGAAGGGCGTTACATTAGTGGTATCAGAGCATAGTCGGTCGAGTCGAGTCGTAATTATTCTGTTTCCCTGTACGTGATAGGTGTTGTGTAACCCTATCAGTACTTATTGTTTTATCTTGTTGGATTAACTCAGAATAGAGATGGCTGGAAGGGGAAGAGATGATGCTGCGATTGCTGAGGCTCTGGGTATGCTAGCTGGAGTACTTGGAGGGAATCCGAATGTTGTGGGAATGGGAGCTGCTCGTCAACTGAGTGAGTTCCAGAAGAACAATCCTCCAATGTTCAAGGGAGCATACGATCCAGATGGTGCTCAGAAGTGGTTGAAGGAGATCGAGAGGATCTTCCGAGTGACTGAGTGTGCCGATAACCAGAAGGTCAGGTTCGGTACACATATGCTGTCAGAGGAAGCAGATGATTGGTGGGTTGCTACCCGCACTGAGTTGGAAACTGCTGGGAATGCTGAGATCACTTGGGTTGTGTTCAGAGAGAGATTCCTGAGGAAGTACTTTCCAGAGGATGTCAGAGGAAAGAAAGAGATAGAGTTCTTAGAATTGAAGCAGGGTAACAGGTCTGTTACTGAGTATGCTGCTAAGTTCACAGAGCTGTCAAAGTATTACACTCCCTATGATGAGGCTGCTGGAGAATTTTCAAAATGTGTGAAGTTTGAGAACGGGTTACGTCCCGAGATCAAGCAGGCTATTGGGTATCAGCGGATTAGAGTGTTTTCTGACTTGGTTGACTGTTGCAGAATTTTTGAACAGGATACCAAGGCCAGAGCGGAGAGCTATCAGCAGAGGGTTGATAGGAAAGGCAAGAATCAGAATGATCGTGGAAAACCGTATGCAGCTGGCAAAGGTTTTCAGAGACAGAGTGGGATGAAGAGGCCTAGTGGGGGAGACTCTAGTGCCCCTGCTAAGTGTTACAGATGTGGTCAGGCTGGACATCGTGTCCATGAGTGTACCAGTGCTGAGAGGAAGTGTTTCAAGTGTGGAAAAGGTGGTCATTTGGCTGCAGAGTGCCGGTCGAAGACTGTGACTTGTTTCAACTGTGGAGGAGTGGGTCATATCAGTCCACAGTGTCCTAAGCCGAAGAAAGAGAACCAGTCGGGAGGCAAGGTCTTTGCTTTATCGGGTTCTGAGACTTCTGCAGATGATCGTTTGATCCGAGGTACGTGTTATATTAATGGCTTTCCTCTTGTAGCTATTATTGACACAGGTGCGACTCATTCCTTTATATCTTTGGATTGTGCTGTGAAACTTAAATTAGAGATATCTGAGATGCTTGGAAGTATGGTGATTGATACTCCTGCGAAGGGTTCAGTGACTACTACTTCAGTTTGTTTAAATTGCCCTTTGAGTATTTTTGGTAGAGACTTTGGAATGGACCTAGTGTGTCTTCCACTAGTGCAGATCGATGTTATTCTGGGTATGAACTGGTTGGTGTGTAACCGAGTTTATATCAACTGTTTTGATAAGACTGTGATTTTTCCTGAGATTGAGGGAGGGAAGAGTTTGTTTCTATCAGCAAGGCAGGTGAATGAGGCAGTAGTAGATGGGGCAGAGTTGTTTATGCTGTTAGCGACTTTGGAGGCTAAAGATAAACTGGTGATTTGCGATCTAGTCGTGGTGTGTGATTTTCCTGATGTGTTTCCTGAAGAAGTGAATGAATTACCGCCAGAGCGTGAAGTTGAGTTCTCGATTGATTTGGTACCTGGTACTAGGCCGATATCGATGGCTCCGTACCGTATGTCTGCTGTTGAGTTAACTGAATTGAAGAGTCAGTTGGAAGATTTGTTGGATAAGAAATTTATTCGTCCGAGTGTGTCACCGTGGGGTGCACCAGTGTTATTGGTTAAGAAGAAAGAAGGTACTATGAGGTTGTGTGTGGACTACAGGCAACTGAATAAAGTGACGATCAAGAATCGGTATCCTTTGCCGAGGATTGATGATTTGATGGATCAGTTAGTTGGCGCGAGTGTGTTCAGCAAAATAGATTTGAGGTCGGGATATCATCAGATACGTGTGAAAACTGAGGATATTCAGAAGACTGCTTTCAGAACAAGGTATGGACATTATGAGTATTCTGTAATGCCTTTTGGTGTGACTAATGCGCCTGGAGTATTTATGGAGTATATGAATAGGATTTTCCATCCGTACCTAGACAAGTTTGTTGTGGTGTTTATTGACGATATTTTGGTGTATTCGAAATCTGAAGAAGAGCATGCTGAACATTTGAGAGTGGTTTTAGGAGTTCTACGAGAAAAGAAGTTATTTGCTAAACTGTCTAAGTGTGAATTTTGGTTAGAAGAGGTTAGTTTCCTTGGTCATGTGATTTCAAGAGGTGGTATTGCTGTTGATCCTTCTAAGATAGAAGCGGTATCTAAGTGGGAAGCTCCGAAGTCAGTTTCTGAGATAAGGAGTTTTCTTGGACTTGCAGGTTATTATAGGAAATTCATTGAGGGATTTTCTAAGTTGGCGTTACCGTTAACGATGTTGACTAGAAAGGGGCAAGCGTTTGTTTGGGACTCAAAGTGTGAAGAAGGTTTCCAAGAGTTAAAGAGAAGGTTGACTACTGCTCCTATTCTGATATTACCGAGTTCGTCGGAATCATTTGAGGTTTACTGTGATGCTTCATTGTTGGGTTTGGGTGGTGTGTTGATGCAGAACAAGCAGGTTATAGCTTATGCTTCGAGACAACTGAGGGTTCATGAGAGGAACTATCCGACACACGATTTAGAGTTGGCAGCTGTGGTATTTGTTCTGAAGTTATGGAGGCATTACTTGTACGGGTCAAGATTCGAGGTTTTCAGTGACCATAAAAGTTTAAAGTATTGTTTGATCAGAAAGAGCTGAATATGAGACAGAGGAGATGGTTAGAGTTTCTGAAGGATTATGACTTTGGTTTGAATTATCATCCGGGTAAAGCAAACGTAGTGGCTGATGCATTGAGTCGGAAATCATTGCATATGTCTATGTTAATGGTTAAGGAATTGGATTTAATTGAGCAGTTTAGAGACTTGAGTTTGGTGTGTGAGAGTACTCACAATAGTGTTAAATTGGGAATGTTGAAGTTAACGAGTAGTATTTTGGATGAGATTAGAGAGGGTCAGAAATCCGATGTGCTTTTGGTTGATAAGTTGACTCTAGTGAATCAAGGTCAAGGTGGTGAATTCAGAGTTGATGAGAATGGTGTTTTGAAATTTGGTAATCGGGTGTGTGTTCCGGATGTTACCGAACTTAAGAAGAGTATTCTTGAGGAAGGACATCGTAGTGACCTGAGTATTCATCCTGGAGCTACAAAGATGTATCATGATTTGAAAAAGTTATTTTGGTGGCCGGGAATGAAAAGAGAAATTGCGAGTTTTGTTTATTCTTGTTTGACTTGTCAAAAGTCAAAGATTGAGCATCAGAAGCCGTCTGGGCTAATGCAACCGTTGGCTATTCCAGAGTGGAAGTGGGATAGTATCAGTATGGATTTTGTTTCTGGTTTACCGAGGACAATTAAGAATTTTGAAGCTATTTGGGTGATTGTTGACAGATTGACAAAATCGGCTCATTTCATTCCGATCAGAATGGATTATCCGTTAGAGAGATTAGCCGAGTTGTATATTGAGAAAATTGTAAGTTTGCATGGTATTCCGTCGAGTATTGTTTCGGACAGAGATCCTAGATTTACATCGAAGTTCTGGGAAGGTTTGCAGAGGGCTTTGGGAACTAAGCTGAGATTGAGTTCTGCATATCATCCGCAGACTGATGGTCAGACTGAGAGGACGATTCAGTCACTAGAGGATCTTTTGAGGGCTTGTGTTTTGGAAAAGGGAGGTGCTTGGGATTGTTATTTACCTTTGATTGAGTTTACCTACAACAATAGTTTTCATTCGAGCATTGGTATGGCACCGTTTGAAGCTTTGTATGGTAGGAGATGTCGGACGCCTTTATGTTGGTATGAGTCCGGTGAGAGTGTTGTGGTTGGACCGGAGATTGTTCAACAGACTACGGAAAAGATTAAGATGATTCAGGAGAAGATGAGAATTGCTCAGAGTCGTCAGAAGAGTTATCACGACAAGAGGAGGAAGTCACTTGAATTTCAAGAGGGAGATCATGTGTTTCTTCGTGTTACTCCGATAACTGGTGTTGGTCGAGCTTTGAAGTCGAAGAAGTTGACACCTCGATTTATTGGTCCTTATCAGATTTTGGAGAGGATAGGGGAGGTAGCCTATCGTATCGCTTTACCGCCGTCGCTTGCGAATTTGCATGAGGTTTTTCATGTGTCTCAGTTGAGGAGGTACATTCATGATCCGTCGCATGTAGTCCAAGTCGATGATGTACAGGTGAGAGATAACCTGACTGTTGAAACATCACCTATGAGGATCGAGGATCGAGAGTTGAAGCAGTTGCGGGGTAAAGAGATTGCCTTGGTGAAGGTAGCTTGGGGAGGACCAGCAGGTGGCAATGTGACTTGGGAACTTGAGAGTCAGATGAAGGAGTCTTATCCGGAGTTATTCGCTTGAGGTATGTTTTCGAGGACGAAAACTCTTTTAGTGGGGGAGAGTTGTAACACCCCGATAAAAATAAGATAATTATTTAATTTAAGTTAATATTATATTTATTAATTTAATTAAATAATTGGAATTATTGGATTATTATTATTATAATTATTGGAATAATAATTATTGGAAAATATATATAAGTTGGAAATAAGAAAAAGAGTCCATTTTTTGGTAAAGAAAGGGTTTTACGTGAAAAGCAGAGAAGCGGCTGAAAAGAGGAAAAGGGCAAAGAGACAGAGCAAGAGGAAGAAGGTTGGAGAAGAGAAAAGCTTGAAGCTTAAAGATTGCCGGATTAACTCAGGTAAGGGGGGTTTATCGTCGTTTAATGGGTATTATGGGTTAACATGTAATGGGTAGTGATGAACCGTTGATTTGACCCTAATTGGGATGTTGAATGCTGAAAAAATTGTGTTGGATAAGTTGTGTTAAAGCTGTGATTGAATCTGTAATTGTGTGAGTTGTGAATTCCCGAACGTATAGCTTTTTACGGAATTGGAATCGGAGGTCCGGAAGTCCTCCAACGGCGGAAAATGTGGAGAATTCTGCATTTTGCTTCGTGTTAGCGCAGGAACAGCTTTCTGTCTTGCGTTAACCGGTTAACCCAGGGTGTTAACCGGTTAACACTGTTCTGAATGAGGAAATATTGCTGTCTGTCTTGCGTTAACCGGTTAACCCAGGGTGTTAACCGGTTAACACTGTTGTGATTTGTGAAAATTGTTGTTCCGTTTGCGTTAACCGGTTAACCCAGGGCGTTAACCGGTTAACACTGTTGAGTTTTGCCAGAAAGCGTGTTCTGTGTTGCGTTAACCGGTTAACCCAGGGCGTTAACCGGTTAACACTGTTGGAAAAGTGAAAAATTAATATTTGAATAATGGTATGCATAATGCTGTGAATGTATATGTTATGTATGCAATTGTGAATGGACTGTTTATGGCTTAGAGTGTGAGCATATGTCCATTGTGGATTATTGTTGATGAGTTTGCATTGCTAGGTGATTTAGCATGCATATTGTAGTCTTTATGGTGGTAGCTAATTCCCGTGGTGAGGAATTAGTGAGTTGGTGGTAGCTAATTCCCGTGGTGAGGAATTAGTGAGTTGGTGGTAGCTAATTCCCGTGGTGAGGAATTAGTGAGTGAGTCACTAGGTCTCAAATGAGTGGGACTAGTGGGCTTGGTAGCCGTATCTGGATTTGATCGGTGAGGTGAACTATATGTTCACGAATAGTCGGTACCGCATGCATGGAGTCTCATTGCATAATGTATGTATGGCGTATAATATGAATGGATGTATTCCAATATTATACGTGTGTTTGTGTTGGCATTGAGTATGAGTATGAATTGTGTTGGTATTGAGTATGATATTTGAGTTGATGTGCCGTTACTGAAGGTGTGATATGATTAGGGTGATTGATGTGTTATTTACTTAGCATTACATGATATTTTATAATGCTTATTATATCGATTGAGGAACTCACCCTTACAACTATGTTTTCAGGTAACGAGCAGTGATTGAGTAGAAGCTAGTGCTTGGAGTCTAGTGTAGTCTCCTTAGTGGGTCATGCTCTGATAGATGTAACATCGGGACGGGATGTTTTACCTTGTTGAATAATTTTACATGTAATGTGTTACATGTTTTGCATGATTGATTTGATTTCTATCCGCTGCGTATTGTGCAAATGCTTTATGTTTTGAATTAATAAAAGAGCATGACAGTTATGATGGTGAATGGTGTGTAATGATTGTGTGACACCCTTAATTGCATAATTACTCTGATTGAGATATTGCTATTTTAATTAAATATTTGGGGTATTTTAGAAGGGCGTTACACATGTCATCCTTAGAACTAGTGGCATGAGTAAAGCTAGAAGGGATACTAGAGCTGTTACCTTGAGTGGGGCATGTAGAAGCAGATGCATCCATGGGATGGTTTGAGTTAGGAGCTTCGCCTGGAATAACAGACAGAGGAATCACATCCAAAATTTCTTCATCAAGAAAGTCCATTGAAGGCATTCTATCCTTGTGAGTAGGCTTAATAGGTTTTGAACCAAATGGTGTTTGATATTGTGACATCTTGTTGTTTTTGTGGAAAGGTTTCAGTTTCCCTAGCAGAGGAGTTTGAGGAATACGCAGGGAGTTGGAAATGTTTGAGTAGAGGTTGCGTGTGAAAAGGTAATAGATGGTATTTCCAATACTAGGTGATGATTTACCATAAATGGGGCGCTTTATTTTAAGTAAGCAGACAATAATTTGATTACATTTTCCATTCCAAATTAATTGCTACAAATTCTCATAAATACAAATCCCTAATTTCCCTCTTAGAAATTCAAATTAATTTGCATCCAAGGCCTTTTTTTAAAAATATCAGCTAACTGCATTTCAGTAGCAACGTGTTCCAGGGCTACAATTTTATCTTCCACTAATTCTCTAATAAAATGGTGACGGATATCAATATGTTTTGTCCTGCTGTGCTGAATAGGGTTCTTAGAAATATTTATAGCACTCAGGTTGTCACAGTACAATGTCATGACATCTTGCATGACATTGTATTCAGTCAGCATCTGTTTCATCCATACCAGTTGAGAACAACTACTTCCAGTTGCTATGTATTCAGCTTCAGTAGTGGACAGAGACACACAATTTTGTTTCTTACTAAACCATGATATTAAGTTGATCCCCGAGAAGAAGCATCCTCCTGATGTGTTTTTCCTATCATCAGCACTTCCAGCCCAATCAGCATCACAGTATCCAGTCAGCACAGATCCAGATCCATGAGTGTACATCATCCCATAGTCACTAGTGCCATTGACATATTTCAGGATCCTTTTCACTTGGTTTATGTGACTCACCTTTGGTTCAGCTTAATATCTAGCACATACACCTACAGCAAAAGCAATGTCAGGTATGCTTGCTGTGAGATATAGCAGACTCCCTATCATGCTTCTGTAGAGACTTTGATCCACACTGACACCATTTTCATCTTTAGAGACTTTCAGGTGAGTAGGAGCAGGTGTCCTTTTGTGACTTGCATTCTCCAAGCCAAACTTCTTAACAATATTTTTGGCATATTTGCTTTAAGATAGAAAGATATAATCTTCCATCTGCTTGACTTGTAGCCCAAGAAAATAGGTAAGTTCTCCAACAAGGCTCATTTCAAATTCAGACTGCATTTGTTTAACAAAATGCTCAACCATCTTATTTGACATCCCACCAAACACAATATCATCCACATATATCTGAGCCACCATGAGTTTTCCTCCTTCATTTTTGACAAATAAGGTCTTATCAATGCCTCCCTTCCTGTATCCACTGTCAATGAGAAACACTGCGAGTCTATCATGCCAAGCCCTAGAAGCTTGTTTCAACCCATAGAGAGCTTTCCTCAACTTATACACATGCTTTTGAAGATTTGGGTCTGTGAACCCTTTAGGTTGTTTGACATACACTTCCTCATTTAAGTAACCATTCAAGAAGGCACTTTTTACATCCATTTCGAACAGTTTAAACTTCAGAATACATGTCACTTCGAGCAGTAGTCTAATGGACTCCAGGCGAGATACAGGAGCAAATGTTTCATCAAAGTCAACTCCTTCAACTTGAGTATATCCTTGTGCTACCAATCTTTCTTTATTTTTTGTAACCACCCCTTGTTCATCAGATTTATTCTTGTAAACCCACTTTGTTCCAATAACATTTATTCCTTCAGGTCTTGGAACCAATTCCCATACTTCATTTCTCTTGAATTGGCCTAACTCTTCCTGCATGGCATTGATCCAGAATTCATCAGTTAAAGCCTCTTTGACATTCTTGGGCTCAATCTTGGACACAAAACAGCCATGTGAGATCACTTCCCTTGATCTAGCGGTGACCCCTTTATTTGGGTCTCCTATAATGAGATCCTTCGGATGATCCTTCTGAATTCTGATAGAGGGTCCCTTATTAATTTTATCAGCTTCAGGTTCAGCTTGAGTGGGTTCACTCTCATTACTTTTGTCTAGGAGATCAGCTGGGGCATCATTCAGAGATGTTTCAACATCGTCTATGACATCAGTCTGTTGATCATCAACAACAACATTGATGGATTCCATCATTACTTTTGTTCTGGAATTAAAGACCCTAAATGCTCTACTGTTTGTTGAGTAACCCAGAAATATTCCTTCATCACTCTTGGGATCCATTTTCCTTCTTTGTTCACGATTAGTTAGGATATAACATTTACTACCAAACACATGGAAGTATTTGACAGTAGGTCTTCTTCCTTTCCAGACTTCATATAAAGTAGTTGAAGTCCCTTTCTTCAAGTTTACTCTGTTGTGAACATAGCAGGTTATGTTCATAGCTTCAGCCCAGAAATGGTAGGGCAACTTCTTAGCATGAATCATAGCTCTGGCAGATTCTTGGAGAGTTCTATTTTTCCTTTCTACCACGCCATTTTGCTGAGGGGTAATGAGAGATGAGAACTCATGACTAATTCCTTCAGATGAACAGAATCCTGCAAATTTAATGTTCTCAAATTCTTTCCCATGATCACTTCTGATTCTGATAACCTGGCTTTCTTTTTCTCTTTGAAGTCTTAGGCAAAGATCTTTGAATACCTCAAATACATCAGATTTTTCCCTGATAAAATTTACCCAGGTGTATCTGGAGAAGTCATCCACCAGCACATAAGCATACCTTTTCCCACCAAGACTTTCCACCTGTATAGGTCCCATCAAGTCCATGTGGAGAAGTTCCAGCACTCTGGATGTGGTGTCATGTTTGATCTTCTGATGTGACACTTTGTCTGCTTTCCAATCTGACACTCCCCACAAACTCTTCCTTCATCAATCTTTAATTTTGGGATTCCTCTGACAGCTTCAACAGATATAATCCTCTTCATTCCTCTAAGATGCAGATGGTCCAGTTTTTGATGCCATAGTTTCACTTCCTCTTCTTTGGCTAGAGTACACATTGATGAGTAACTAGTTTCTTAAGAACTCCACATATAGCCATTGTCCTTAGACCTGACTCCTTTCATGATCACTTCATTTTTTTTATTAGTAATCAGACATTCAGTTTTTGTGAAGTTCCATTTAAACCTTGGTCACACAGTTGACTGATGCTGATTAGGTTTGCAGTCAGTCCTTTAACAAGTAGCACATTATCAAGGTTAGGGACTCTAGGGCAGTTTAGTTTTCCAATCCCCTTGATTTCACCCTTTGCTCCATCACCAAAGGTTACATAGCTGGTGGCATGAGGATGAAGGTCAATTAACAAGTTTTTTCTTCCAGTCATGTGTCTGGAGCATCCACTGTCAAAATACCAGTCTTCTTTGGCTGAAACTTTGAAGGAAGTGTGACCTATCAAGTTAGTAGCACCAGTCCTAGGAATCCATTATTTTTTATTGACAGGGATGTGGTGTTTGGGTCTAGGTTGATGATGAGTAGGACTAGGATAGCCATACAACTTAAAGCGGAATGGTTTGATGTGGCCAAATTTTCCAGAGTAATGACATCTCCATCTTTGGTGTTTTCCTTTATGTTGTCTTTCCTTGTGATGTTGGGACATCTGATGTGACATCTTTGGTTTGCTACCAGTGTGACTACACTCAGGAGTGGATTCATTGAACCCAAGGCCAGACTTGTCTCCTGCCATTTTTCTTGTCTGGAGGATTTTGTCTAAGGTGTCAGATCCACTATTTAGCATTTTGACATACTTTGTCATCTCATCCAGTTTGGAGTTCAAGAACACGACTTTGATCTTCAACTTAGAAATGGTTTCCAAGTGTTTTGTCTTCTCATCCTCTAGTTGGGTTATTAATTTCTTCTTATTCTCCACTTGTTGACACACTGCTTCACTTCTGTAACACAACTTTCTGTAGGTAGTGGCTAACTCATCAAAGGTTACTTCATCATCACTTGAGTCTTCATCAGAACCCCATCTTCCAGTCAAGGTAGTCACAAGATTGGCAGACTCTCCTTCTGTTTCACTTTCATCAGACCAAGTAGCAGCAAGACTGTTCTTGAGGTAGGTCCCACATTCAGCTCTAATGTGTCCATACCCATCACATTCATGGCACTGAACTCCTTTGCCTTGTTTGGATTTTTCTTCAGATTTTGTTCTTCTTCCAGCATCATTGGACCTACTGATGTCAAATGAGTTGTTCTTGACATTAGACTTTGACCTTACATCCATCCTTTTCAGGAGTTTGTTGAACTGTCTCCCTAGTAATGCCACATCATTTTCCAGATCTTCATCGGTATCCTGATCACTTTCTTCCTCTTTCTCTTCAGTGTTTGACGTGAAGAATATGCTTTTGGCTTTCTTTTCAGATCCATCACTCATCCCCAACTCAAATTTTTGGAGGGATCCAATTAGCTCATCCACTCTCATATTGCAGATGTCTTGAGATTCTTCTATGGCTGTCACTTTCATGGCAAATCTCTTGGGAAGTGACCTGAGAATTTTCCTCACTAGTTTTTCATCTGACATCTTCTCACCCAGGGCTCCTGAGGCATTAGCAATTTGAAGGATATTCATATGGAAGTCATGAATACTTTAATCTTCTTTCATCCTCAAATTCTCAAACTTGGTAGTAAGCAGCTGCAATCTAGACATCTTTACTCTAGAGGTGCCTTCATGAGTGGTTTTGAGAATATTCCAAGCATCTTTAGCCACCTCACAGTTGTTCACCAGTATGAAGATGTTCTTATTAACCCCATTAAATATGGAATTCAATGCTTTAGAGTTTCCAAGAGCTAGTTCATCCTCCTCCTTGGTCCATTCAACCTCAGCCTTCTTATCAGTTGTAACTTCTCCTTCCTTAGTAATAACGGGATGTTCCCAGCCTGTTAGAACAACCTTCCAAGCCTTATAATCCAAAGATTTTAGGAAGGCTACCATTCGAGGTTTCCAGTAGTCATAGTTAGATCCATCCAGAATTGGTGGTCTGTGAACAGATCCTCCGTCTCTATCCATAGTACCAGAAAGTAACGTCCCAAGATCTCACCCAGAACCAGAGCAGGATGCCTGCTCTGATACCAATTGAAATTCTGGTATCAGATATGAGATGTCGAAGGTAATGTCACGACATTAATATCTGAACAATATAAACAGGATAAAAGATAAAGAAACAATAGTACAAGTGACACAAGCAATTGTTAACCCAGTTCGGTTCAAACTCACCTACGTCTGGGGGCTACCAAGCCAGGAAGGAAATCCACTAAACAGAATTAGTTCAAAGACTCTCAGTAAACAACTTCAAGTTGCAGTCTTTTCACCTAATCTCTACCCGTATGACTTCTATCTAAGAACTCATAGATAAGAGACCCCACTCACTCCCCCTCAATCACAACAGTGATGTAAAAACAAATATTACAAAGAAAGAAGACACTCTTCAAGAACACATAATTGATCTTTCTTAAAAGCTTCAACCAAGTAAACACACACTCATGCTTCAAAGCTTAGAGTGGACAAATTACAACACAAAAGTCAGTCCAATTCAATCATCAATATGATGAATGAATGGCTCACAATACACAAGCTCACACAAGACTAAAACCTTTATTCTCTCTCACTATTTCGCTCGTTCTCTTGTGTGTATTAAAACCAGGTTTTCCATGCCCTTTAAATAGAAGCTTTTGAGTGGGCTTGGACATCACAAAACCCTAAAACTATTTTCCTTTCATACCTTCTTATTCATAACAATTGATCATATCTTTTTGGAAAATAAATCAATTTGATTTTAATTCAGAATAGCGTGTTCAATCTTCACATCAATCACACACAGATTTGCATGAAAAGCGCAATCATAAGATACTTAACATTCAGACTGAATGTTCTGTATACACATGTCTTAACATCGGGTCTGACATCTCAGTTATATCCTACACAATCATATTTAAACACCCTACAGGAAACTGATATCTCATGTCAAGACAACATTCGTGACAACTTGTGATAACTCTAGGTTTTACCAAAATTGATGCCAACACATAGAACTAACAGTCAAGGTTGATTTGACTTTGTCAAGTTAATATCATTGGATTTAGAGGTTTGATGGAATGTACATTCCATCTCCCAAAATGAATGAATGATATTATTTAATAAAAGTCCTCCTCTGACCAATTTGTGATCTCATTCATCCCCTTCCCTCTTCATCTAATTCTCCTTCTTCATTCATTCATTTCCATTTGGCCTATGACATCTCAAAGTCCTAATACTAGTTGATTGAAAAATTGACATGAGTATGGATGAGATTAGGCCACACCTTTTGCATATTCTTTTTTGTGTGTGGTATGTTTCATGAGCATATTTCATTATACTATGTCTCTGAAATGCATTAACACCAAAATTCTATTGCCCGACCTCAAATAGTTGTGACTTCTACATAAGTCCAATTACGATTGCTTAACATAGCGCTAAATTTTTGACACAAAAGGCATAAGCATTCTAGTTAGTGAGATTGTAAGTCTCCCCTCTTTCATGGTATTGTGTGGAAACTTGGCCTTCTTTCCTTCCTTGGGAAGATGTTTTGGTTCAAGGATACATGCTTGTGATAAGTGGGTTGAGTGTTCTCCAAAGAATGTCTTGAAAGCAAAAGCAAAGCAAAACTAACCTCTAACTTACTAACCATTAACTTTTAATTTCAAGCTTTTACTTTGATGTAATTTACCTTTTGCACTTTATTTCATTTGCCATTATACATATCATTCTAATTGTTTATGTTAATGCAATTTTCATTTTGTCCATTTGGACCATATTGTGTGCCATATTTTGTTTGTATATACTTTGCTTGTTTGTGTGGTCTTTGACCATTAATGTACATAATAATGACAAAAACCATAAGAAAAACTTTTGAGTGGATTGTTGGCTTGATCTTGGACAAATGGACTTAGAATCTAGGCAACCTCCCTAAGCTAAAGGATTTGGCCAATGCCAATTTATGAAGAACCAAGTGCTTGCAATTTGAACTTCATTTGATACATCATTCAAGACCTCTCTAGGATTCATCTACAACATGATCATTATGAAGTTGTTGTTCTGAACCTGGGACTTGTGAAATTCATCTGTTACATGGGCTATTTCTGAAGAAGATCATGGAATGGATAAGCTTGGATGAGGCCATATTTATTTGATGCCTTTGCTCTTTAAGATAATATAATTGTGCATTTGTGTGTTGCTTGATTCTAAAAGTCCAAGGGAATTCTGGGTTTCTATTGACATTCTTGTCTATTGGATTGCTACCCATTTGGTCAGATCTTTTCAACTCTAAACTTTTAAATTTTGTGCATAGGGTAGTCTCTTCATCTTCTCCCCATTTCTTTAATTTCAAAATCTCTCCCTCCATTTTCAAAATCTTCTTTTTGTGAACTATTTTTGTTCTAAACTTTGACCACTTTTGCAAAAAAGATAGAAACTTTGGCCTTATGCCATTGCATTTTCAAACTTATTTTCTTAAATCAAACTTGTGAATCAACTTAACTATACTTGACTTAAACTTTCAAAAAAGCCAAAAAGAACTAACTCATTCAAACCATTTTAGGCCTTTGTGCCTTTCAAACTTAATTTTTGTTAAAATCAATGCATCTATTTTGAAATTTGTAGCACGAACTACGAGGTTTTGATCCCTCATTTTTATGTTGGTACGTAGGCACAAGTCCAAAGGTCTTGTCAAACACAAAAATATAATTAATGAATTCTTTTCTCATCCCCTCATTCTATTTATTTGTAAACATCACTTTGTACAAAATACATATGCACACAAAAAGGACTCCCTAGGAGTACCTAGGACACTTTGGGTGCTAACACCTTCCCTCTGTGTAACCAACCCCCTTACTTGTGATCTCTGATTTTTATTAGTTTTTAGTTGAAAACTTCTTACTTATTGGGTTTTGTTCATACTTTTCCCTTAGAAGCAATAAAAGCGCGGTGGCGACTCTTGTTAATTGATCTCTAGCTTATCAATAGCTTTATGGTCATGAATTTCCCGCTACACTTGTAAATGACAACTAATCATTTCCCAATACATAGCTTCTTGCTTGATCAGTGTCTTTTGTAGTCCGGTGTGCTTGATCCTTCAGCCCTTGAATCTCTTCGAACCGTTTGTCGAGCTTTGTCTGGTGTTGAGATAAAGAAACCTCCAACTTCTTAGTACGGCTTCTTTCTTCCTTCAACTCCTTCTTGAAACTCTATAGTTGTTCTCGAAGCTTCTTCAGCTAGTCCTGGCAACTGATCTCTATCTCGCATTCTTGATACAGGGCGTCGGCGAGTCGTTTCTTTTTTATGAACAAATTGTCAATAGTCCCCTTCAAAGCGTCACCTAATTTTCTCCTTTTGAACTGCTCATCTTGGGCTTCCTCTACCTCCTGGGATGTCATGATTCTCTTCTGGTTGAGATTAAGCTCCAAGTCTTCTTTCTCCCCTGTGAGCCTACCAAGATTAGATCGGGGATCAATGCTCTCTTTCTCTAAGCTCTTGATAGTCTCTTTGAGCTTCCCAACCTCAAAGGTAGGAACAACTACAAGAACAAGTTGTAGGATATTCATAGATGGATCCAACAAAAATGGCAATTGAATTTCTTCAACCTTATCCTTAACTCACTATGTATAAGCTTCATTGGCAATGCAATTCTTCTTTCCTAACTCGGACCTTCCTTGAGGACAGACTTCTCTCCAAGCTTTGACGATCTTTTTTAGTAAATTCGGAATGTCATCCCCTTCAAACAAGACAAACTCCTCCACATGCTCGGAATCTGGCTCACACAACATCAGGTAACCCAACTAATGTACAGCTATCCTCGGATTGTAGTTGATTCCACCCTTTGTACCTATGAGGGGCACATTGGGGACATTTCCATAACTAAGGATAATCTTGACATCATTATAAGCTCTAGAGTACCATAGAATTTCATCAGCGATTAGAGACATGATTCTCTAAGACCACTTGAGATTGTCCTTGTTCTCGACGAAAGGACCCTTGTTGGGAAGGTGCGAAATAAACCACCTATATAACAGAGGAACACAACACACAATATTATGCTTCTTCTTCTGAGTCCTCATATGAATGGAGTAATAAGTGTCAGTAAGAAGCCTAGGAACCGAATTTTTAGACAGGAAGATATGAATAGATGCAAGGTCCATAAAGTCTTCCATACTAGAAAACAACACAATCCCATAGATGAGAAAAGCAAAAACAATGTTGAAAGCTATCCAACTCCCAACATCAGCAAAAGAAATGGCTTTCTCAACCAAAAACTTCAGAGTAAAACCATGGGTTCCACCCTTAGGCTTAAGGTTAAGCTCCACTTCCTTCTTCTCTAAATGTAAAGCTTCGACTAAAAGAGGAGACTTCGGTAGTTCCTTGATACTGAAAAAAGGAACATGATCCTTAATTATAAATGCCAAGATATATGAGTATTCTTCCAATGTTGGCGCCAATTGATAATCCTGAAAAGTGAAACAGCTCAAGGGAAGATCCTAAAACTGCACCAAAGTATGGACCCTTGTAGTGCTTACATCAGTATTTAGAATACCTAGGAGATTCCCATAGGCCTTCTTGAAATCCTCTATGTGATCCAGATCCAAACTATTTCCTAGACCCTTCAAGGCTTTCAACTGGGGTTCCACAAACTTGAAACTGAACACACTTCTTCTGCCAGGATTCATGCTGTCTCTGAGCGTTCAACAACAAACTAGGCTCTCGGATTCCATAAAATTGCATATGCAAAAAGACTTATATGATGTTATGATGTTTTATGATATGAAAATGCTATGCAACAACATAGCCACATTCTAGATAATCTGAATATTTTACTTGATGTAGGACCAAAAGTCTGAAGTTACAGGAGAAAAAAGGTATGTAGGAGCTTTTTCCTGTAAAACCCAATATCCCACTCACAGGTATGAACTAGTCTTCAAAAGGTGATCCTAAAAGGCCTCCCGGAGTCATGGAATCAAGTGAAAATACTTTGCCATAGTGAATTTTCACAGGATAAAAGTACTCTCAAGTGAAACTAGTCTGGATGTGGGTCTCGTGTCAACCCAATGCATGAAATGCAGGTTAACACGACTATCCAAGAGTCTATCATGTGTATATACTCAAGCTCGGGGGTAGAGCTTCTCTCAAGTAACACCAACCCATTCCCACAACAGCAGAATAAGATATCCATAATGGGGTTAGCAAAAATGCAATATATAAAGTAATAAAATGAATGTAATAAATAAACATAAAGCTAAAAGACAACACAATGAAAAGAAACACCTAGGCAAACAAAAAACAAACAAAACTAGGCTCGATTCCTTCTAGCAACTGAGGTTTCCCCAGCAGAGTCGCCAGCTGAAGCTAGCTGAAATATGCCCACCGAACGCATCGCACGCTCGAAGGTACAACAGATTCTCCATCGAACCTTATTTATCCCTAAAGAGGGAAGGGAAAATATTGATAAAACCCAAGAGAAAAGAAACAGAGAAACAAGTAAGGGAATCGTTTATGCAAGGGAAAGGTATTAGCACCCTTCACATCCATGGGAACCATTTTTAACGTTCTTGCTTGGATGGGTGTAATAATCTTCATGTACCTGTAGAAAAGAAAGGGGTTTAAGAAAACGGAGTGCTCGAAGAGGATTGTGGCCCTTCTGCCTACATATTCTCATGGTGCAATGAGAAAGTCAGAGCCTTGTAGTTCATGGAACCGGGGAGGACAAAGAAAAGAAAGGAAGGTGCTCGCCAAGGACTCACATCCTCGTGCCTACGTATCCTTATGGTGCAATAAGTAAGTTAGAGCTTTGTAGTTCGGAGGACAAAGACTGAGAAAAAGATATGATTGGGGATGGTGTTTAAACCGGAAAGCAAAGGGTAAAAGTGGGGTTAAAACTAGGAAATAGGGGTTAACCAAAGAGGTGTGTGCCAAAAAGAAAGTGGTGTCATAACCAATAACATAAATGTAAAGGTGATGCCAAAACTAGAAGACGGGGGTTAACCAAAGAGGTATGTCCCAAAAAGAAAGTGGTGTTATAATCAAGAACAAAAATGTAAAGGTGGTGTCAAAACCAAGAGATGGGGGTTAATCAAAGAGGCGTGTCCCAAAAAGAAAGTGGTGTCACAACCAATAACAGAAATAAAAGTGGTGTCAAAACCAAGTAGGGGGTTAATCATGAAGGTGTTTCCCTTCATTGTGGTGTTAGAACCAAGAACAGAAATAAAAGTGGTGTCACAACCAATAAGGGGGTTAACCATGAAGTTGTGTGCCTTTTTTGTGGTGTCATAACCAAGAACAGAAAAAAATGTGTTATCACAACCAATAAGGGGGTTAACCAGAGAGGCGTGTCCCTTAATTGTGGTATGATAACCAAGAACTGAAATAAAAATGGTGTCAAAACAAAGAAGGTGAGAATGACCAAGAGGTGTATCTCAAAATAAAATGGTGTCAAAACTAAGAAATGGGAATGACCATAAAGGTGTATCCCAAAAGATAGAGATATTGCAATGGTGTTTAAACAAAAAGGATCTAAAAAGAGGAGCCATATGGGGCTAGTTGCAGACTTGATAATGAGTTGACTGAAATTGCACTAAAGTATAGGAATAGAGACAAATACTCTGAGCAACAGTGTCATTCATCCCATACCCAGAGATATTCTAGACAAATGTAAGGAAAATCCCCTCTCATCATTCTCTATTTCTTAAGGCTCATGGCATGCAAGCCTAGTCAAAGACTGGAAAGTTGTTGAAGCATGTTCCCAAAGATGTTGTGTGAGGATGAGTCAGATGGTTTACTACTAAAGATAGTTGTAGTCCACTAAGGGTATTAAACTTGTTGGGAGGTTGAAGATCCAAAGTGACAGAGGATAGTCCTATCAAGTGATCAAGATACTTATGGTCACTTGACAAAGAAAAAGGGGGAGATGTAACAGATTAAGGGATTCAGTAGATCCAATGTGAATTTCATCAAGCCAAATCAAAGGAAATGATTATTGAATAAACAAAGATACATGATCATACAAAACTAGCCTAGGGTCTCATTGTTAAGTATCCCAAGAGAAAGTCATGTGGGTGCAAAGTGTGATGTTGTATGTCTCATTGTTAGGTAGCCCAATAGAAATCCATGTGTGTGAAAGAGTGTGCTAAACCTAAGAAGATGAATATAAGAGGCATAAAGCAGATGAAATAAACACACAAGCTCAACAGCTTAAAAGGAACAAAGGCCAGTCAAAGTGTCCATAAGGTTTCAGTACCAATCTCACTCCAAGTCAAGAAAATGGCCTAAATCCTCAATCAAAGTCCAAAGTCCAAAAGTTCTTCAATACTCCAGATCAAGCATAGGATTAAGATTAGGTACAAGTTACTTTATCATGTTTTAATTCATTAAGTTTTAACAAGTAAATAGTTAAATAAGATAAGAGCAACTGATGAATATAGCAAGATGAGTAGAGTATGATATGATGTGATGATTAATGGGACATAAAATTAAAGTCCATTAAGTAAATAACATAAACTTAAATGACTTGAATTAAATGGAAATAATGTAAAGAGGCAAGAATTAATTTTAGGAGTTAATGGTTAGTCAATTGTGTCAGGAAGCACTGTGTTAAGCAATTGTAAGTAGGCTTATATAGAAGCCATGCCTATCTGAGGTCGGTCAATAACAATGTATGTATCAAACATGTTAGAGAATTAACACCAAGTTAATCTCCTACAACATGTCACACAATGGTTAAAACAAAAGAAAGAGATGAAAGTAGAGAGAGTGAAAGAGGGAATCAAGTTAATCATATAGGGATCATTCTATCCTTAAATCAAAGGACTCAAAATGTGGCGCATCTAGGGTAAACATATCATTGATGTAAAGTATTGAAGATGATTCGCAATCATCTATCAACATTTTTGGATCAAAGAAGGTTGATCAACCTCAAGTCCATCTACCAATGATTTGAGATGAGGAAGAAAACATCAATCAATCAATCAAACTCAATTCAAAATATCAAATAATCATCAAAATAAAAAAAATCAATTAATAATGATTTAATATTGATTAAATAAAGAAAATAAAAAGGAAAATGTCAAAGAGGGGTCAAAGAATCAAACAAAAGTTCAACAAAAATGTGGAATTTCAATAAAATTAAGAGTGAATGGGCCTCACAAGTTGGGGTTAAAAAATTTGAAAATGATTAAAATAAAAATGCAAAAAGAAAATTAAATGGAAAATAAAAGAAAATATGAATTAAATGCAAAAATAATTTTTAAAAAATATAAAAAAAATGGCATGAAATAGAAAATATTTTTATGGAATTATGGGGGGAAATTGGATTAAAAAATAATAAGGGAGCTATTTAAAATTAATTTTGGAAGAAAAGAAAAGAAAATGAAATAAAAATAAATTAAAAATAATTTGAATCCAATGGATAGCTAGGTGGCACGTTTTGATTGGAAGGAACATTTGAAATTGGCTTCATTGTGCGCACACCTTCATCTTCAACCTCCAGATATCCAATCTTACAACATTATAAACTCTTGTTTTTAACATGAATCAAACATGGATTCAGCTGCGAAACATCTCATTGTTCATGTATCCCTGCATCAGAGCAATTGATTTGCTCTGAGCATGGAGAATTTGCTCAAAAAATCGAAGAACCCAAGTTCTTCCAAGTAAAATTAAACGGTGAATACTGAAAATAAATGCCAAGTAGGTTAGGGATTTTGATTAGTGGAACAAGGCGAAATGTGTGGTAACTTATTTGCTCAAGGTTGTAACTCATATCTACCTGTTCGAATGAAGCTTCAGAAGTCAACAATGGTGGATCTGGTAGCTAGGTTACATAAGGATTCAGACCAAGGCAATGCTTCAGACATGTTCAGAGGATGCCAATGAAGGATTTTGGGCAAAGAAATGGAAGGAAATAGCTTAAATTGAAAAAGATCTTGACTAGTTATTTGAGGTATCAGGCTTCAATGGTGGTAGGGTTTCTTTGACTTTGAAAGCTTTCCAATCAAGGAAAAAGTTTACACTAATTATAGGGAATGTGTTGGGATTCAAATACTTGTGAAATTGGCTTGAATTCGTGTGAATGAACTTGGAAAATTTGAGATCCCCATCGTGTGAAATTTTGGTACCAAGCCCGTGATTTTGGAGCTTCTCAAGTCGTTTCAAGTTGTCATCAGATGCGTTTAGTCATGGGTAATTGGTTTGCACGCGTGAGAAGTGGTCCCAAGTTGATTTATGCAAGTTTCAACATTATAGGTCACAGTGTCAAACAGGGCTAGGTCACCATGTTGAATCTTAGGCCAAATCCAATCCACTCGTGTGTAGCGGTAAATTCATGATCATCAAGCTATGGATAAGCTAGATATCAAATAACAAGAGTCGCCACCGCGCTTTTATTGTTTCCAAGGGAAAAGGGAAAAAGTATGAACAAAACCCAAAAGTGAGAAGTTTTCAAATCAAAACTAATAAAATGTCAGAGATTACAGGTAAGGGGGTTGGTTACACATAGGGAAGGTGTTAGCACCCAAAGTGTCATAGGTACTCCTAGGGAGCCCTTTTTGTGTGCATATGAATTTGGTACAAAATGATGTTTACAAACGAATAGAATGGGGGGATGAGAAAAGAATTCATTAATTATATTTTTGTGTTTGACAAGACCTTCGGACTTGTGCCTACGTACCAACATAAAAATGAGCGATCAAAACCTCGTAGTTTGTGATACAAATTTCAAAGTGGATGCATTGCTTTTAACAAAAATTAAGTTTGAAAGGCACAAAGGCCTAAAAATTATTTGAATGCGTTAGTTCTTTTTTTTTCTTTTCTGAAAGTTTATGTCAAGTATAGTTAAGTTTATTTACAAGTTTGATTTAAGAAAAGAAGTTTGAACATGCAATGGCATAAGGCCAAAGTTTCTATCTTTTTGCAAAGTGGTCAAAGTTTAGAACAAAATAAGTTCAAACAAAGAAAATTTTAAAAGGAGGGAGAGATTTTGAAATTAAATAAATGGGGAGAAGATGAAGAGACTAATCCTATGCACAAAATTAAAAGTTAAGGGTTGAAAAGATCTGACCAATGGATAGCAATCCAATAGACAAGAATATCAATAGAAACACAAATTCCCTTGGACATTTTGAATCAAGCAACACACAAATGCACAATTATATCAATCTTGAAGAGCAAGACATCAAATAAAGATAGCCATTTCATGATCTTCTTCAAATTAGACCATGCAACAAATGAATTCCACAAGTCACAGGTTCAAAATAACAGCTTCACAATGATCATGTTGTAGATGAACTTAGATAGATCTTAAATGATGTATCAGATGAAGTTCAAATTGCAATCACTTGGTTTCACAAAAGTTGACATTGGCCAAGTCCTTTAGCATAGGAATGTTGCCCAAGTTCTAAGTCCATTTGTCCAAGATCAAGTCAACAGTCCACACAAAAGTTTTTTAGGGTTTTTGTTGTTATTATGTACATTAATGGTCAAAGACCACACAAACAAGCAAAGTATACACAAACAAGATATATCACACAATATGGTCCAAATGGACAAAGTGAAAATTGCATTAACATAAACAATTATAATGGTATGAATAATGGCAAATGAATAAAGACTAAAATTAAATGACATTAAAGTAAATGGTTTGAAATTAAAAGTTAGTTGTTAATGAGTTAGAAGTTAGTATTGTTTTGCTTTTGCTTTTCATTTTTAAGTCATTCTTTGGAGAACACTCAACCCACTTATCACAAGCATGGATCCTTGAGCCAAGACATCTTCCAAAGGAAGGAAAAAAGGCCAAGTTTCCACACAATACCATGAAAGAGCGGAGACTTACAATCTCACTAACTAGAATGTTATGCCTTTTGTGTCACAAATTTAGCGCTATGTTAAGCAATCGTAATTGGACTTATGGAGAAGTCACAACTATTTGAGGTCGAGCAATAGAATTTTGGTGTTAATGCATGTTAGAGACATAGTATAATGGACTATGCTCATGAAACATACCACACACAAAAAGAATAGGCAAAAGAGGTGGCCTAATCTCATCCATACTTATGTTGATTTTTCAATCAACTAGCCTTAGGACTTTAAGATATCATAGACCAAATGAGATGCATGCATAAATAAGGGGAATGAGATGAAAAGGGAGGGGAATGGATCAAAACTCAAATTGGTCAAAGGAGGACTTTTACCAAGTTAATATCATTCATTCATTTTGGGAGATGGAATGTACATTCCATCAGTCCCCTAAATCCAATGATATTAACTTGACAAAGTCAAATCAACCTTGACCAAGGCCCAACAACAAGAGTCAAACTCAAACAAGTTATCACAATTGGTCAACACAATTAATTGGCATTTATTTAAATTAAAAAGACTAAAATAATACATTGAAATTAAATATGGTTTGTCAAATTCCTAAAACCTCATCAAAACACCAAAGAAATGGTCATGAGATTTATGATAGGTCAAACAAGGTCAAACAAGATCAAAGGACCTTGGAGAAAAAATTTCAGAATTTTTAAAGACTTAAAAGTATTTTTAAACAATTAAAAATATTCACAAAATCAATTAAATCATGAAAAATATTAATAATGATCCAAAAAATAATTTTAATTCAGAATATGAAAGAGGAAATTATTTAAAAAATTTTGGTGAAACTCTCATATTTTTTGGATCAATATTAAAATTAATATGAATTAATGAAAATAAAAGGATTAAAATAAAAATCAGAAAATAGAAAAAAACGTGGACCACTTGATCTCCCTCATTAATTGAGGTGGCAGATCAAGTGGTCATCGGCGCGCGTTCCACAATGGACACTAGTCAATGCGCTGCAGGGATGGTAATCAGAACCAACGCGTGAGATTAAAACATTTGAAAAGGATCTTATGGTTAGAGACATGCCAACACACGGCTGGAGTTGTAGCTCCGGTCTTCTTCTCCGGTGGACCTCATCGGACTGGTCCACCTTCAACCATCACTAAAATAAAAAAGGAGGACATGATCTGAAAGAAAAAATGGCGTAGAGCACGAATCTGACCTCAATTTCAACTAACTCCAAATATATAAAAAAATATGAGGAGTTGAATTTTGAGGTGTGTCAACTGAGTTGCTTCGATTTGACCTCTAAGCAACTCAATCTTCTTGCCTACATTGGTAGGACTTCAGACAATCAAAGATCCAAGAGAATTGAGTAGAATTGAGTCAGAATCGAAGAGATGAAGTTTTTTGAAATTACCTTCAATGCTATGCAGTTCTTGATGTGGCTTGCTCCAAACACGATCTGATCACACTTGAGAAGCTAGCAGGAAGTGATTAGAGAGGTTGTAAGGCTTTGGATCCTGGAGTTCTTGAATCTCCAACAGTTGAGATTCAAACTCAAATTTCAAATTGAAATTTCAAAGGTTTTCCTTTAGAATGAGAGGGTTTCAATGGGGGCAAAGTTGGCGTGCAAAGTGTTTTTCAAATGAGCTCAGAGGCCTTCTATTTATAGCCAAAAGGCATGATATTTGCACACTTCAAAATTTGTCCAAAATTGGCAATGTGAATGGCACGAGTGCATGGATATGTACAGGCCCATGATGCAATGCATTAAGGTCCAAAATGATTCCAAATGAAGTCTGAATGAAGCTTGGATAGCAAGGCAATGTGAACTGAAGTTTGTGCAATTGATTATTTCCAATGATGCAGCCCTGTTAAAGCCATGCGCAGACCTAGCAAACCTCATCCAAAATGCATGAACTTGGGTTCTTTGGAAAGCTTGGATCAAGGGGAACAAGTTTTATGTTCAACACTTTTTCATTTGGAGCTTGGATCATGGTGAGGTGGAAGTTTGGAAATTTTAACATGTTGAAAAAAATTCTAAGTGTCAAGTCATATACCTCAATGTTCCACCTTGCTTAACTTTTTATGTGAGCTTCAAATGAGAAACGTCTCTTCATCAAAGTTGTATCTCTTTCAAATAAATTAAAAATGGTCACCAATTTCATGTCATTTGGATTTATAATGATAGAGTTATGCATTTTTGAAGTTTGGAAAAATCACTTGTTCAATGGTATAGGTCAAAAATGACCTATAATGTATCCTCATATCACATGCTCATAAAAGTTGAATTAGCTCTCACTCCAAACATAAAAGTTGAAGTAGACACCTTGAATTTGGTTGTTAAACTTGGAAATATTTCATATCATAAAAATTGAGCAAGTTATTGCCTTGGGAAGTTGACTTTCAAAATAGAGTTTAGACAAAATGACCTATAATATTTCAACATAGAAAATGATTTTCTAAGCAAAACTAGCTCTAGGTCTCAACATGAACGCTGTTTGTAATGTCACTTAGAGTTACTTTTCTCTTGGAATCATTTTCATATGATGAAAATTGTAGGAGATAGGGTCCAGGGAGACCCAATTTTGATCAGATGAATTCATCTGGCCAACCACCATCAACCAACTTGCTAACCTTCAATTCTTTTGACTTTATAGGCTCATGGTAGATCATATATGAATAAGATGATGAATTTTTAAGTTTCCCTTGAGAAATTTGATCAATTGGTGAGATAGCTTGTTGGAGAAGTTACTTAAGATACCCAGTCAAACTAGGGTTTCCAAGGCAAATCACCTTCAAACTCTTGAAGAAAACTTGATCAATATAACATGTAGGAATCAATGGAAATCATATATGATGCTCATAACCATTCTTGGATAAATTCATGGTTATGCTCTTTGTCATGAGGGTCTCAAACCCTAGATATGGACTTGATAGATCAATGGAGATCATGCCCTACCTACAAAAGAGTTAGGCAAATGCAAAGACATATTTTTCGTATTTTGGTTAGTAAAATGATGATATACAAGTATGATACAATCACATAGTGCTTGGTGATCTCTCCCAAAACAAACCCAATGAAAGAGGGGTAAGGAGGATGCCAAGGTATGATCCCAATGCTAATGCTTATGATGAAATTGCATGAGGGATCTTAGGGTCAAAATTGGGGTCTTACATCGTGCATTTGGTAATTTTCTTGGATCCAAATGATCACTTCATGGAGCAGAATAATATGCAAAAAGAATCATTGCAAAATGATATTTAAGGTGAAAGTTATGGTCTTGACCTGTAAAATTGGGTTGGGCAATTGGTCAAGCATTTTGCAGCATGCTTAGTCATTTTGAGGTCATACGTTCATGATGCAATAACTTTTGATTCCCCGGTGCATTTTAAGCCAAACTTGGGTCAAATTATCTTTGACATAAGCTTAACATAATGCAAATGGAATAGGATCAAAAGAGTGTTTTGACTGAAAATGGAAAGGGTGGAAAGTAGGGGTCATGGCAAGGTTTTGGCCCATTTTGGCAACTTGGTCATTGGCACAAATTAGGTCTTAAATGGATGAATTGATGTATGACCCTTAAATAAAAGTTTTAAAGGATCTCAAAAGGCACATTTGTCTCAAAATATCATGACATTTGGATGAATATTGAAGGAGTTATAGAGTTTGACCAAAGGCATGGCATAATTGCAAATTAGGTCAAACCACCTTGCACCCCTTTGTGCAAACTTGATGTTTTGTTGAATTTTAAGCCATGATGATGATGAAATAATCATCCTTTTATGAAATATTGATTAGGGCTTGAGTGATATGAAACATGGCTTGAATATTGAGGGTTGTTGGATAGAAATCAACACATGAACCATCTTTGAATCACCATGATCAAACTTGCATTTCCCTTTATCAAAGACCTTAACTTTGCCTTGCTTTGAAGCATGATCACCTACTTGGGTAAAAGAGAAAATAAGTACCATCTCTTCATTAAATTAGGGTTAGTTGACAAGTAAAACAAAGTGAAGCCATAGGGTTAATATACAAACCAAAATGTGGCCATGCTTGTGATTCCATAATCAAAGGAAATGGTCATGCATGATACGACTTGATGTATGCAAATGAGGTATGTTAAAAGAAAGAAATAAGAGGGTAAGTTTTAGGGTATGACAGTTGGAACTAGAGTAATTATTGTACTTACCTTGGTTGAATAGGGCTATGAGACCTCTAGTGGTGGCATTTGAGTTAATGAACTATTGCATTGCCTGATTTCACTTACGTTGGTTGAATATGGATAGGAGACCTCTAGTAGGAATTAGTGAGCCAGGGAATTGGGTATAGTGGTTTTGTTAGTTCTTCATGGAAATATAATGACTTTCTCATTCATGTAATGCATCAAATATCAAGTGGGGGTATATAAGGGATTCTATACAAAACCTGACTACTTTTGAATTTTCTCATAACAACTTTTATTTTTCGCATTCAAATCAACATCCCCCTCCCCCATTGTTACTTTCTACAACTTGCATAAATATTGTTTTGTTAAATAACAGTCCATGTGGATTCAATATCTTTTTATTAATGTGACACTATCGGTACACTTGTCGAGAGGTAATCAACAAGCTATCAAGAGGGGGTGGGTCTTTAATTGCCACTTTGTGTTTTGTTATCTATACCTATGTGTTTTTTGTGTTGGGTTTTGATTACTTTAGTTGTATACTGGTGGGATTTGTAACAGTATCCCTGAATCGTTTGTGGTGGCAATTTGATTGCTCTAGTCTTGTGCTTGTGGTATCGATAGCACCTCGGCCTCGTGGCTATACTTTATAAACATAATGAAAAGTGTTTGGTAAAATTTATTTATTTCATTGGAAATAAAACATAATATCCTTATTGTAAGACCCCAATTTTGTCCCTAATATCCCTCATGGCATCATAACATTGCATTGCATAGCCTCAAGGATTATTGAGCATCTTGGCTTCCTTTCCCTTTGGGTAGGGATCTCTTGTGAGTGGTTTGAGATCACCAAGCATGCTTGAATTTTATATCATTGCTTTTCTCATTTTTATTCACTAACCAAAAGCACAAAAATATGTCACTAACATTTTTTGTTGTAGCTTAAGCAATCACCAGGTCAAGAGCTTCAAGAAGATCCTTTGTGTAAGATATGAGGACCACATGATTATTATAAGGAGCTTACATGAGCTAGGGTTTCATTTTGAAGCAATCTCACCAAGTGGTAGAGGCCCAAGCTAATCAAGACATTTCAAGGTCATCTGAGGACCAAAAGTCAACTATGCAGTCAACTGAGGGCTATGAGGTGGGGAAATGAGTTGAGACACCTCAATCATGTTCAAATAGGGCCTATTAATCATTATAAACATCCATCTTGAAGATTCAAAGGTCATGGCAAAAGTTACTAAAAATGGAAAATGACCTATAATTCAAAGTTTCCAAATTTGGCAAGTTTTTGGTCCACATTCAACTTGACTTATCAATGTCAAAGAAGTTTCAAATGGATTTTTGGTGAACATGAAAGTTGTAGATCTTTGTCTACCCTTTCCAAAAAGTCCTAGTTCATGTCCATATGATGAATGGTTGAGAAGTTATGGTCATTTGATCACAAGGTGTGCATGGAAATTCAAAATGGCCTAACTTTTGATACAATGCTTCAAATTGGTTCATTCTTTTTGCAAAATGCTCCTCATGTTCAAGGCATCTCAAAATGATATCATTTGGCTCAATTGTGCAAAGGAATTATGACCAAGAGTTCACTAGTCCACACATGTGCAAATTGAAGCAATACTTAATTATTCATTTTTGGCTTAAGGTGCAAGCAAATTGATCTTCAAATCATGATCATTGGATAATTTTGAGTGAATTCCAAGCCTTGCATGGAGCTGTACACGTGGAATATGGCTTTGTGAGCTTCATTTGCATTTTTGCATATTGCTTCATAACTCCTTAATCTTGATTAACCATTGGCTTAAGTGATTAGCATTGTGATTGGCATGGAGTATATAAGCTGAAACCCTAATCATAACTGCATAACAGAACAAAGCCATTTCAGATCTGAAAATTCAAAACTCCCTCCAATTTCTCTCTCTTCGAATTTTGATTTTCTCCACACAAACACCAAAAATTCTTGCAGATTCTTGATCATCATGATTCATTGAGCAAGAATCAACCACTTTTGAGCAATTCAGCTAGGTTTCGAGCAGTTCATGTGTAATCTCATGTTGATGGAATTTGAAAATTGAAGAAGATTCAAGTGGTTTCAACTGATTCTCTTTGCACAAAGCTTCAAGGCAAGGTCAAAGGAGTAGATCTGGAGCATTAGAGCTTGAGAGATCGTGAATTCAAGAAGCTCCAATTTCAGGTGAGTTGAAATTCGATCTCTCCTTTTGCTGTTTTATGATCATAAATGTGTAGATCTTGTTGAGTAGAGAATGTAGATATGTTTAGAATTAAAAATGGTTGAGAATTGAGCATGTATGATGAACTGGAAGTTTAGATCTAGGAAATGTTTTCATTCGATCTGGAAAATCTATGAAGAATTAGGAAGATCCAATAGCATATGTGGAATGTACATGGAGAGGCGGTTCGAATGATGTATGCCTTGCCAATTTCTGGAAATTTTTGGTCTGAACTCGCCGGAATCGCGCCGGAGAAGACGACCGGAGACTGTAGCTCCGGCGTCTGAGTTGTTTAGGGTTTGTCCATGTGTGTTGCCATGTGTTTGCTGCGTGTCTGTTTGATTGGTTGTGGATTGTTTGACCAAGATGCGTGTGCGTTTGAATGCTGATGTGGTGTGCTGACTGTTTAATGAAATGCATCGTTTCGATGTTTTAAATGTGGAGCGTTGATTTGCCATGCGCGCCAGATCCAAGGGCGTGTGTTTTTTCTGGTTTTTATTTCAAATGTTTTCATTTCCCTCCATTTTCCATGTTATTTCATTTATTTTGCTCATCTTAGAAAATTCATAAAAAATGCAAAAATAGTCCAATTTAATCCCAATTTTTTTCATAGTTTTGTTTTGATCTCTACTATTTTTTAGTGTTAATTTCATGATTTGTTGATGCCTGGATTTTTATTTGTGAATTTTTGAATCCATGTGGTGCCATTTTGACCTAGTGTGTTCAATGCATTGTGAAATCCTCATCTTTGAGCCATTTGATCCAATCTTTTGCATGCTTGACATTAACACATGATGTGAATTTTTGATCACTGGTTTGGAATTTTTCTCATATGTTATCATCACTTTTGACACATAGAGAAAAGTGTGACAATTTGTGTCACATTTTTGACATTGAATTGTTGCATTTTTGTTCATATATCATTTGAACCTTTCTGGATTTGATCTTTTGCATATTGATTGTTCATGACATAAGGAACTTGTACAAAAAATATCAAAGTCATTGCATGCATTTCTGATTTGATGTGAATTTTGTAAGTTGGAAGTTCATTTTGTGCATATTTTTGGTCATTGCATTACATAGGTCATTTGAGATACTTTCTTATTGATTTGATGCTGGTCCTTTTGAGGACATTAGATGGATTGTTTGAATGTGCATTGTGTAAAAGATTGGGTTCTGTTTTGGTCATTTGATTTGGTTTTGAATCTAGTCTTTGCTCTAGTGTTTTGTACATGAACTAACCTTGCTTGTTGTTTCAGGTTTGGATATTCTTCATGGATGGTTGGATTTGTTCTCACTTGTGAGATGTAAATGCATTTGAGTTCTAACATATGTTTGTTTTGTAGGTTTGTTTTGATGTGGTGAACTCATGAGCTCATTTGAGTGCCAAGGCACTTATGCACTGAATTGTGTAACTGTTAGGTGGTTTCACTGTTTGTTTTCTGGTTGTATGACTGAAGTACTAATTGTTTAGTCTTTGTACAGGTACCTTAGTTGCTTGCTTGCTTTAGCTCTTGCTTGAGCTTTGGATTGTGGTTGATACACCACTCAGGTAGTTAGCTTCTTACTTCCTGTAGTCTGAAGTCCTGTCACCTTTTTGGCAGGCATTTTGCTGGCAAGTCCTCCTTCAGAGGCTCTGTTTGTGTTTGTTTAAAATTGTACTCAAAGACCTCCAAGATGAGGCATGTGTTATTTGATAAGACCTCTAAGAGTTAAGGCAATTGATGGATAAAAGGGATTAGTAGCCAATCCCCCGTTATTCAGTGAGTCGTTCTTTATGCTCGCAATACGTGCTGATGCTTCTGAACATGTGCCCAAGATCTTTGTCCAGAGTCTGTCAAGTGGAATAGGATCTCACTTTCTGGATCCCCACGCTTTCTTTGTCATGAGCTCACCCAGGCCAGGGTTAAGAGCATGAGGTCTCATCCTCATTTACCATCTTTGATCAGCTTCACCCTAACGTTCAATGTTAGTGGTTAAGAGCTACAGATTACCCATTACAGTTTGGCTTATTTGTCGAGGTTGATATGACCCCTCTTGACTAAAGCCCACCCATTTGTTTGAGCCTCTTGTATGTATATAGTATGTGATGTTTGTTTACTTGTGAACTTTTGATGTGTGTGCTCTTGAACCTAGGAGTTTCCATTTGAGCTTAATTTGAGGATCATTACCATGTTCATCTAAGTGGAAGATACAAGATACATTGAGGATCTCTTATGAGACTTGTGTGATTGCTTATGCTTTGTGCTTGCTTATTCCAAAGGATGGGAACCACTTGGATCATCTATATGATCTCAAGAGAGGAACTCCTAGTGTGGTGTCATTTCTTAACCCTCACCTTTTGTTTTCTTTAGGACTTAACCTTTCATCTTCCTTTCTCCATCCTAACCCAAGCTAAAATCTTTTTGTGCAAACATTTGACTTTGTTTTCAACATTAGAAACCTAAGCCTTATGCTTTTGATTTTCAAACTTTCTTTTCATAGCACTCATTTTGAATTGAATCTTTAAGTCAACTTTGACCACTTTTGTATATACTTCTAATTGGTAAATATAACCCATTCAAATGTCTTTTTGTGGTTCCTATGTCCACTTTCTTAATCAAATTTTTCATAACCTTTAGCTATTAGGTTTGAGTTATCCTTGTGGTAGATGTAATACTCACCTATATCCTTAGTGATGGACAATGAGTCTTCCATGTTTATTATAGGGTTAACCCCTCACTAGCATGTTGAAGCTATCCTCACATGGTGGATTTGTGGTTTTAGGTTGAGTTTTCTCCCTTTGATAACAAAAGACCTTAAGGCTTTTGGACCAATCAATTCACCAATTTGTTTTTTTGAGATTTTTACCCGAACTACGAGGTTTTGATCCTAATCTTTTTATAAGAGGGTACGTAGGCAATGGGTTCATCCATCCAAACACAAAATGTAAATAACTTGTATATTCTCTTCTCATCTCTTCAATCATGTTTGCACAAATAAAATTTTCACAAAACAAACAACCTTCACAAGTATGAAAAGGGCTCCCTAGGAGTACCTAGGATGTTTTGGGTGCCTAACACCTTCCCATTGCATAACCAACCCCCTTACCCAGATCTCTGTTTCTTTTACTAGTTTTTGTTAAAACTTTTAGGTTTTTGTTCGCTTTCTAACCATTCCTTTGGATAAATAGAAGTGCGGTGGCGACTCGACTTTGTATGATTTACCTTGGATTTAGTCAATATCTCCAATGGTAATGAATACCCCGCTACACTTATGACATGTGCATTTTATATGTAGTAAGAGGAAATTTAACCAAGCGATGTAGTTGTTGCTTATTGTCCACTCAGGAGTTGGTAAGGTGTGTGGTAGTCGGCTTCAGGTCTCATCCAGAGTCCTCCCCCAATAGTTGTTAGGCTAGAATTATTAATTTTACCTCTTGGGGGCTTAATCGTCATATCTATTAACTGCATGATGAGGTAGATTAAGTTTGTCCTCATCGCCTTTTCTCTGTCCTCCTTTTAATCCCGTTGTAAATCCTTGTGTATCCTTCACGCCCTAGATAGGTCGGAGAATATTGTCACCAGTTCGTCATGGAAATTGTGATAATTTTGTTTGAGATGCACTGAGGAAGATAGTGTGTCTAGGGTTGTTGCGAAAGGCCTACCCAAAATACAATTATAGATGCTTTTGTTTGGAGTTTCAGTCCTCTCTAAACTTTAACTCTTTAGAGGTTTCTCTAGAGACCCCGAGATTTGGTTGTCGAGGATGAGGAGAGACCATGTGTTCTTCTTTCACTATGGAGCAGGAGTATTTATGTCATGTATTTCCCTTTCTTCTGAATGATGTGCTAGTGAACGATGAGGACGACGAGCTTCTGGAAGAGTATGGCTATCACTCATTCCTCAAGAATCTGGCAGGGGAGTATTATGTCATCAATGTCAATTGTGGGCTAGTGGCCTCAAAACCTCTCTTAGTTGTGTAGTTGTGCCAACCAGGACTTACTCTAGTGTGGCAACATGATTGCTGTTAGAGGTTGTCTCCAGTATGTTGATGTCTCTTTGGTGGAGCATATTGAAGGTTCTCTTAAACCCTGAGTATAGTACTTGTCACGAATTATGAGTTTTTTTGTTGTACTAGGATGTCAACATTGTTTAGAAAATAAGTGGATCCTTGTATTATAGGATTTACTCGCAACAAATGAAGGCTTATGAGCATTTCCTATCCAGGTACAATAGGTTATGAAAGAGGTCAATGTGATAATCCACCATGACAAGGTTGTTGTATAGATCTGAAGAACATGAAAGTTTGGAACGATCCTTGATCTACTCTTGAAGGAATGAAATCTTATTGCATGTGGCCAGATGGAGATGCCACTAGAATTGGATCGTCTTCCACCAAGTGAAGGGGAAGAAGAGGTGAAGCTTTGGCAGCTTCAGCGGCTGCAACAACAACTTGTTATTGAACAGAAGATTGAGTGAATTTGGATATCACCATGCTCCATGAATTTGATAATAGATCTTTTTGAGAAGGAGATTGAAACTTCAAGAAGAAGATGGGGAGTTGGATCTTTGGTGGAGAAACAATGTTTTTTGTGGAAATTAGTGAGAATCAAAAGTTGATTTTCGTAGATGTTGTCATTGTTCTTTTAGGAACCAGAAGTAGAAGATGAAGCAATGAAGTTACATCTCACGACAATGAAGCAATACTTCTGGTGTAATGGAAGGGGGCTGAAGGTTAACATTCCAACAATCAAGTCAATGAGCGAATCAGAAGTAATGTAAGAGTGAGGATATATTATAATACCTAAAATGATGCGCTTTTACCCTTATATATTAAGAGAGGTTGAAACCACTAACGAGCGATGTGGCGTGTTGTGCGGTCAATTGTCTGATCAAATTGGATGGTGATTGATTTGTTGGGGTTAGAATGGTCGGCTTGTTGCCAAAGTCAGTGTCTGCCTTTTTGACCCACATTTCCATTTGGAATTAGCTCTTTGGCCTTTTTCCATGGACCTTGCGGGCGACCCAGAACATGTGTACATTCTCCAAGGTTGGGGATGCATTACCCAGTTAGAAGAAAAATGTGTGCTTCAAGAGTGTGAGAATAAATTCTATATCATGTAATTAGTATAATGTATAAAACCCGTCATGAACCAAATATGATGTATCCGTTTGTTGAGTTTAACGTATCCATGAGTATGTGTTCTCAAATGGTTTATATCCTCAACATAAAGATCGTAAAAATATAAATCTTAAAATTGAAGAATACAAAAATTTAATTAGTTTACGGTAATTGGGAGACCTCATAAAATAGATGTTTTTTTTGTGTGTTGAAATTATGATATTTTGAAAATTAAATTGAAAAGGAATGTATAAAGAAAATAAAGTTGAACGTGGTAGTTTTGTAAAAATTCTAAAAAAATAAATACTTTGTTTAAAGAAGAAAAGAAAAACATGAACACTTAAAAGGTAATTGAATAGTTTATTGGTGATCATTAGCTACAAGAATAACTACATTATTATACAAGAACAAAAGTTAATCTATCTTTAAGGGTCACATCATCTTGGCACAATGTAATTTTTGAGGTAGGGACAAGAAAGTAGTCTATCAATCCATAATGCTAGGAGTTAACACAAACTTAGTACTAATTTATTATCTTATGCTTTTGTTTTTAGTGGAGATTTTTGTTTCGACAAAAGATGTTACTATAGGACAACTCTCCAAAAGTTAACTCCCATTCTAAGTAACATTGCATTATTAAGATAAGTGCAATGCACCAAATATGTATTATATTCTTAATCCTCGAAACAAAAGAGAAAAAGAGACAATTATCCTATGATAACGATGTTTCAATGTGTGGATTTCGAACATTAGTGGACAAATTAACGTCCACAATTATACATAAAAATATGCTTTGAAATGACGGGTTTCAAATTTAGTTCAAAAGGAATGTTAATTGTTTTATTGACTTACATAGAAATGTTAATGGTTCTAAATGATACTTAGAATGGATAATGACAAAAGTATTAGGAAAGGAATTTTGAACCATCGTTATCATTGATAAATCAAGAGAAGATTATAACAAGATTACGATCAATATTTTATTCAATTTCTTATCTAATTTTTTGAAAAATACACTCACCTTAAAATCTCTTAAAATAACAACATTTTCTTAAATTCTTAAAAATGAAATAATGTCCTTAAACTTGCATATATCAACTAATATTTTTAATAACAAATAAAAAATCATAAATATGTAAATATAATTTTTCCCTTAATTTTTTATAATCCTCGTCGAAGATTGTATTAGGCACATAAAATAAATAACTAATTTTCAATAATTAATATTTGAATAACTAATTACATGATCTATATTTTGAAATAATTATTAGTAAAAGGTTTAGCTCTCATTGATATGTAAGCTTAGTTTTATTTTATTCTTTTAGTAAAATAAACTTAGCTTAATATGTACGCATTTCTTACTATACGTGGTAGAATGTAGATAGAGAATAAACGAAGTATTTGATTTTTTTTACCAATTTACAATTAAATAAGAACTTTTTTTAAGAGTAGGACAAACACTTTTTTTAATATTCCCTCATATTTATTTATTTTATTGAGTTTAGTTTTAGAGTAAAATATTCGCATGTATTTTATTCAATAAAAAATTGATAAATGGAATATATTTAGCAATTTTCATATTTATTTTGTAAGTTAATGTGATTGAAGTTTAGAGATAGAAAAGAAGTTATTACGAATAAACAGTCATTTTGACCATTGAATTTATAAGATGTTGTCAGTTGTCACTATCCTTCTTAGTAAATTACAACAGAGTATTGTAAAAATAAGTTTCTAATTTCAACACATTTAAAGATTATAGTAATGACACTTATACATTCAAATACTAAAATGGTTATTTATTCAAATTATTTTTAATTAGACGAGTTTAGTCGAAATGTATATATTTAATTAGGATTAACATAAAAATAAATAAAATTATATTAACTATATATAAAAAACAAATTACATGTGTTTTTATGATTTTGATATTATTTATATCACAAATTTTTCATAAATCTTTTAATGTCGAATATACGTCAGTTGAAATTTTCACATATAATTGATTATGTAAAAAAATCAATCGAGTTTTATTGCACAATCCTAAAAATTAGTTAATATTTCTCAATAATATTACTGATATTCCAAATTCAAATTTCAACTCTTTTGATTTGGAAGTACATAAATATTAATTGTCTTCAAGAATTCTATTGTGTGGATATCATTGACTATAACAATATTTGAATTGAATGAGTATGGACTATCGTAACTTAAAAAAAAAATTCCTCCGAAATAAATCCAACACATAAACATTAATCATATTGAGTTGAATTTTTTTTGGAATCAATACATCCCTGTTTCGGAAAAAGATTTTGCATTTAATATTATCTAAATTAAAAGGATATGTGCTTTCAATAATTGCGGTAAGAGGATTGCTATTTGTTATAATAAGCAAGTCCTGTGGAATATCAAATGTAATATCAATGTCATTAGAATCTCCCATTAAACCATCACCAATGAGAAAAATAAACAGTACTTCAAAAACATTCAATACTATATAAACCATAGACTATCAAACTAAAGGATATTAATCATGATATTCTTCAGAGTGAAATAAACATATTCATTATTGACTGTCTCAGGTACACCTAATTTGATAGTCATACAAACACGTACACACCAATCTTTATATAACCATCTCCAGTCTCCACCAATTATAAAGTGCATATATGGCTCGCTAAAAAATTCACACATGCAATTCTATTGATTTCAGCAATCATCAATCGACATCAACTTTGTAGCCGTCTTTGGTAAAATCATTTCACCAAATCCTTCTTACGATAACACTTGTAGAATTATTGACCAATAGTGGATGTTAAATATAATAAATCATCTTATGTAACAAATGTTTAACAAAGGAAAACAAATATACATTAATACTACAAGAGTGTATTTCTATCAATTAACCACTAACAAAATCATTGCAGGACAATGTCTTTAAGAATGAGATGCATAAATTATCATTTGAATGACATGTTATGGAAGATATGGAAGACGCAGTATTGATAAAATATGATTTTTGGACTTTTTTTACTTTTCCAACTTGAATCGTATTGGAATATTATGAGAAGGACACGCCATTGATGCACCGAACATGTCACATAATGTTATTACAAATTGGCTTGGGCTAATGTATACCAAAGTAACTTAAGCATCAAAGTGTATGTCATAAAAAACACACAATGAATACCAACATATAGTAAGCAAACATACCACCGACAAATTTCTCTACCAAAATCTCAAATTGATTCCCAAGTGTGTTAATCAATGTCACAAAGTGACTTATCTGATGGCCAAAATCATAAACAAACAACCTGGGTAATTTTCCATATTCTTGTAATATAAAGGATAAAAAAGGAGATGAAATTAAGTAAATTGACCTTGATGCATGATTTTAAAAATATATAGTTCAAAACATATTTGGTTGTTATCAATTTTGCGATAAAATCTAACCACATTCATCTCAAATTCCATGTGATATGTTCTATACTTCATTTTCAGAGAATTGATAAAAAAAAAAGATTGTCATGAGACGTTGGTAATGATTCCAAAGATTATGAAAAGCAATAAATATATATTGAATCAACAAAATAAATTTTGAATCACATTATGAAAAAATAGTTATGAAATGGAACCTATGAGACATTGAAGTGCAAGAGTGGCTTCAATAATGGAGGTAAACATGATAAATAATAAAAAAAAGTAAAGAATACAATATAGAGATTGTCCCATATACTTATAAAGTGCAGTTAGTAAATTTTCAATATAATATTAATATTGATAGTATGAAAAATAAATAGACAATAATTACTCTTAGTAGTGAAATCCTCGTTTCTATACAAAATCATTAATTTGTTTAATGGCAATGGTGTCATTAAACATTGTAGTGCGCATACTCTTAAATGTTCATATCGACGATTCAACTAGTGTGTAACCTTGTTATATGTATAGTCACAAATATATATTATTCAATTAATGAAGTCATAGTAAAATTAAAAAGACATCAACATTCATTATCATACACTTATAACATTAATTCCTTTTTTTTTACCTTTGGTGTGCGATTAGAGGATGAATTGTACACTTATAAAGTCCATATTTATCATTTCCAAGATGATATTAATGCCTCTGATATGGAAAACTAAACAGACAATCATTTTTATTAGTGAAATCCTCGTTTCTCAACGAACACATTAATGATTCAGGAAAGTGTGTCATTGAACACCTCTATCATTCAAATGGGAAATTTTTATTATGATAGTTCAAATAATTTGTAATACCGATAAATGTGCACTCAACTTGGAAAACATGCATTAATTAATGAAGTCATGGAAAAACTAAAAAACATCAATATTCATTATTCTACATTTCATTTCTAACAAGATTTAATAACGCTACGTAAAATGTTGTCATTGGATCTCGATATACATGTCATTCATGAATTATCCATGATGAGATATTAAGTGTATTCCTTTAACGAAAATATGAAAAAAACTAAACACACATCAACATTCAGTATTCTACATTTTATTTTCAACAAAATTTAATAACTCTATGGAAAATGGTATTATTGAATCTCGCAATACATGTAGTTTATAATTTCTCAATGATGAGATATTAAGTATATTTTCTTAATAAAGATATGAAAAAACTAAACAAACACTGGCATCCATTATCCACATTTCGTTTTACAACATAATTTAATAACAATATGGAAAATTGTGTCATTAAATCTCGCAATACTCGTAGTTTATAAATCCCCAATGATGAAATATTAAGTTCATTTCCTTAATGAATATATGAAAAAACTATTAGGTTATCTCGATTTGATTGTCTGATACTATCACGAAAATACATAAAGTAGCCAGCTGAAATGATTAGTAAACATCGTAAGTCATCAATTTACATTAGATAATAACAAATCATTTTCACACATCATGAACAAGCACGTGAAAGATATGTGAATGACATAAAGGTAACAATGTATTCCATAAATTAAAAATAAAATAGTGTTTATGAAATACAACAAATAAAAATAAGCTACAGTTCTCAAAATGATGAAACTGTTTGGAATCCATGATCAAGCCTAACCCGTTTTTTCTTTTCTAACTGGATGTCAACAGTGCACAACTACCTTATTCCATAATCATCAACCAATTAGATATTGTGATCATTTGATCACATAGCATATTTACCAATGTCATACAAAGCTATGTCCTGCAAACACATAAATGATTTAATTATAAATAATGTAAAAACAGAAAAGAAAAATATATCAATAGGAAATGTAATGAGAAACATCAAAATAATAAAATACTAGATTCTGTAAGTAACATCATCACACCTTATGTTTCCAAAATCCATAGTGAAAAGTGAAGGAAGTTGTGTGATAACCTATTCAAATGAAGAAACCATTGTCGATTTTCCTTCTCTGTGAATCATTTGATACAAGATTTTGTCCAAATCATGATTGACAAATCAATTACAAATTTATCACTTCAACTTCTAAGAGGTTCTGATACCATCAACGTCAACACCTTGAACATATCCATCAACATCTTGACCACATTCGTTGAATAACACCATCAACATATTGATAAAAATATCAAGATTGACAAACGACATTAAGTAACAACTTCTTCTTGTATACATAAAGTATGCACATGGTTTACATAACTTTATTGAATTTACAAGGAAGGATCCTTTAAAGCTGCAAAGCATTTGATGACAGTCCGTCATTGCATGAATTTAGTAGAAGAATCGGATCAAAACAAGTGAAAGATAAGCCAAAATGAAGAAGAAAGACCAAAGAATAAGGAAAAAATATTGTGAAGATTGTGGACTTACGAAAAATTTGAGTGAAAGGGAGCAAAAAAGAGTATAGATTCGGAAATAATCACATGTACCATCGTGCAGCATCGCGCGCATGATAGGAGCCATAAAAGTTGCATCGCACGCGATGCAACTCATCATGTGATGATCCCTTTTCTGGGCTTTTTCTGTCACGTCTGACCCATTTTGAGCTCTTTTAAGGGGAATGTTTACACTTTGATAAGGGTTACGAAAATTAGAGAGTAAAGCATGATTTGGAGAGCATCAAAGGATATTTTTAGGGCATTTGAAGTCATTACTTCAAGGTAACTCATATGTTATTTTCATCTATCAATTATGATATTATTCTGAATTAGGAGCAGTTAAGCTCCCCTAGGTTAGGTTGTCTTATGATGAACTTATTTCAATATTGTTGGGTTATATATTTATTTGACTTTGTATGAACCTTTTTTATCTATAATGTCATTCAATTTCTTATTGTTCTTAATGCTTTTTATGTGAGACACTCTTTTAAATTGATTTTGGGCACATGTGGAATACTGACCATTAGTCTATGTGTTGGACCTAGGGAAATTACTGTACTTACGCTGGTTGAATAAGAATAGGAGATCCCGAGTAGTGGCATAGGGATTTAACATTTTGTGCATTGCCTAATCCTGCTTACGCTGGAAGACTATGGATAGAAAGCTCGGATTAGTGGTTAGTGAGTTATTTCGTGAAGCGTCGACTATAACGGTTTTACTAATTCGCATTGGGGTTATAGTGCTAAGATCATTTATACAAGACATCAAACATCAACAATAGAGAAATAGGGGATTTTAAAACACAACTTGGTCACTTTCGGAATTATGTTTAATCTCTTATTTACTTTTCGCATTAAAACTCAACCCCCCCCCCCTCTCCCCTTTTACTATTTTTTATACATTGCACACATTTTGCCTTGTTAGAAGCAGTCCCTGTAGAATCGATATTTTTATTACTTCGACATTATCGGTACACTTACCGAGAAGTCATCATGTTTTTGGCGTTGTTGTCGGGGATTATTGATATCTCAACCAGGCGACGTTTGTGCAACATTTTATTTTTATTTTATTTTTATCTTCTTGTTTATCATAGTGCTACTGAGGTATTTTTTATTTGTGTATGTGTGGTTCATAATCAGCATTAATACCATTGGATCTAGAGATTGAAAGAACCACACATGCTCTCAGAAAAGTAGTAAGAGAAGAAACTATGGACGATGGAATACCAGTAGAAGAGCAACTATCACGTTATTATGAATCTAAAGAAGAAGTCACCATGGCAGCTTCACCATACTTAACTATGGGGGATTACTATAAAAGAACCGATGAAGGACAAGTTTCAAAAGGGTTTGTACTGGCAGACCCTGCTAACTTTGATATTAAGAATTATATACTTTCAAGTTTAAGAGAAAATTTGTTCGATGGGAACGCGATTAGAGACGCGTGGGAGCATCTTGCATGCTTCTACAAAACAACTTCAATGTGTAAAACAACTGATGTCACTGAAGAACATGTTAAATTCAGGTTGTTTGGGTTCTCATTGATTGGAAGGGTGAAAGATTGGTTATTTTTCCTTTCCAATTTAACAATTTAGACTTGGAAGAAATTGGAGTACAAATTTAGGAAAGATTCTGCACTACTACTCAGTTTAACGAGCGCCGAGCAGATATTATGAATTTTGAGCAGCAGGAAACTGAGTCAATATATATATATATATATATATATATATATATATATATATATATATATATATATATATATATATATATATATATATATATATATATATATGCCTCTATCTCTCTCTCTCTATCTCTCTCTCTCTCTAGAAAATATTTATTTCACTTGAAATTTCCTTAGTTTTTGCGAGTGAAACTTTACTTGTGAGGAAGAATTTTGTAAGTGGTTGTTGTGTTTGTTTAATTTTTAGGAGTGTGATACTCTTGAAAATATTGAGTTTAGTTTGTGAGATAAACCAGTCATAAATCTCATTTGTAGTTTATATAGCTTTATGGAAAAAAGTTATGTTTTAGTTATTGAGATCAGCCTGAAAATCTCTAAGAAGGTTCTAGCTTAGCCTATGGTAAAAGATGTTTGTGGTTAGGGATAACCCTGTAAAAATTTCAAGATCGTTTTGTATAAAGGTTCGTGGGCATAACCTATAAAAGCTCACAAGCTTATAGTCAAAATCTCAAGAAGACCTTTTGGGGACATGACAACGCCAATGTTCGACCTGTAACACCCTAAACAACCACTAATACTTTACTCACAAAACATGCGGAAATCATAATTAAATAATACACTCACCAGGGCATCACAATTCTCTATATAAAACATCCTTTCTCAACAATTTAATAAAACATCGGAAGTCATTTATGAAAACTCAATATAATTCAGTTAATCCTTGAAATTCATAAAACAACTTTAAATAACTCTCAAAATAAACATCAACGACAATCCCATCCTAGTGTTACAGTATCCATAACGACACTTGGAAATTCTAAACAATACCGACATAAACAATAAAGTGTGAAGAAGGCATGTTAACACCCTCTTCCAAGGTAATCAATCACTAAGGTTTCCTAGTCCCTACATAAGTATCTGAATCAAAAGCGTATAAATAACACAAGAAAACAAAAAGTGGTGAGAAGTCATTCAAATAAGTTAATGATGCATAAAACATTGAGGGTAGTACAATCAACATAAATAAGTATTCATAATAATCGCCATACACAATAATAATCACTCACAACATTAATCATTCACATATGTAAAAATAAATGTAATATACTCTTCTTCTCTATTTAATTTTGCATGTGGTACCAATTTTGGATATCAGAGTTATGTTACTGATTTTATCCCCTTACTGATGTTTCCTCTTCGAACCTAGTTCCTCTTCAAACCTAGACTCGTCACTGATCCTCTCTTCTAAACCAGCAACTTGTCTCTGGACCAAAGTCCATACACCTATTTCATATAATTCGTGGTTCAAAAGATGCAACAACAAAAAATACACATGTAACAATCATTATTGGTACCTCTTCGAACCGTAAACACCGCCAATATCAGGTCACCATCGTAGTTCCTCTCTGAACCACACTTCTTAACATAGTTCAAAGATATATATATATATATATATATATATATATATATATATATATATATATATATATATATATATATATATATATATATATATATATATATATATATATGTAATGATAGCGTAATAATTAATTATGTAAATACTCACCAATTCTCATCAAATTGATTCTTAACAAATCAAATTGACACAAAACATTACTCATTTATTCACACAAACCTAACATAACAACTCAACTCACCACACTCATCAACAGTCAGCAAATTCACAAACCACTTTACCATCAATCGAATCAAACAACTCAATTTACACATTTAGAACATTTGATTCCCATCCTCATACAAACATATAAACTCTAAGAATTTACTATGATGTAGTACTGCATGTTAGCTTCCCAACACTTTGAATCGCTCCTCAAACGGAGTCACAAAACTCAACTTACGCCTGAAATATTGCACTTGGCACAAAAACCATAGAGCTACTACAAAAACTCGTGTTGGCTAACACAACCTGTAGCACTCCCTAGGAAAAACCCTTATATAACATGCCTCTAGTACAAAAACAAGAATGCTGCTACGGCTGCCCGTAACAGCTCCCATAACCCAACATTATGTTTTGCGAATTTGTGCAATTTCTCTTGTTTTTCAACCCCGCATCATACTCTAAACCCCAAATTTTGAATTCTAACAATCCCAAAACATATCATAACTTAAGGTACATGAATCATATAGTAATTAATACTTGATAACATAAAAATCAACATCATCACATTAATTCATCATGTTTTTCATCAATACATAACATCAACATATGAACATCATCATCTAAAATATTCTCATGGCATCAATCATACAAATTCACATCAAAACAACACATAGCATGATTAACACAATTAAAACTAACCATAAATCAATCCAATTGTGTAGGTTCTGCATAAACCTCACACAATTCACAAACGCTCAACAATGGAGGACAAAGGAGAAAGGGAAAAATAAAGGGGGTAAGGATCCCCCTCTACCTTACAAGATTAAGCATCCTTATCATGAATAATCCCCCTACCTCTAATTTGTGAAAAAGTTTGTATCTTGATGATTGAAACTACATCTCTTCACTTTTGCTCTGCTAGGGCTTTTCTCTTCTCTCTTGGTCTTTTTCTCTCAATTTCACGTATTGACTGATTTTCTCTCATTCCCCTAGTTTAAATAAAATAAAATAAAATAATTTTTTTCCATAACTTTACTAATTTCCCTTATTTCTTATTTATTCACTATACCTCACCAATTCCCATCAATTTCTATTTTCTTCACAACCATTTATTCTTTATTTTCTCTATATTTCAACTAATTAAATAAAAATCTATAATATTTCTACCCACTCTAATGAAATTAAATAAAACAAATAACTAATTAAAAACACACCAAAGCTCAAATAAAATCAGATGATTAAAATTAGGGTGTTACAACTCTCCGACACTTAAAGAATTTTCGCCCTCGAAAATTACCTAAAGGAACCAACTCTGAATAAGACTCCCACATCCAACTCTCCAACTCCCACTTCACACTTCGTCCACCAGGTACTCCCCACACCATTTTAATAAAAGGAGTCTCTTCTCAAGTGTTTCACTTCTCAATCCTCAATCTGCATGGGTGATTCCTCGACAGTCAAATTCTCTCTCACTTGCACATCATCCAACCGAATCACATGAGAAGGACCATGAATATACTTCAGAAGCTAAGACACATGAAAGACACTATGAACATTCGAAAGAGATGGTGGTAAGGAAACTCTGTAGGCCATTTATCCCACTCTCTAGAGGATTTGATATAGACCAATAAAAAAAAGATGTTAACTTTCGAGACTTCAGCGCACGACCAACACCAGTCACCGATGTGACTCTCAAGAACACGTGATCTCCTTCTTGGAACTCAAGTGCATTTCTTCATTTTTCATGGATACTCTTCTGACTGCTCTACGACACCTTCATCTTCTCCTGAATCATCTTAACTTTCTCAGTAGTCTTCTGAACAATCTCTGGTCCAAACACAACATTTTCACCTAATTCATACCAATACAAAGGTGTCTTACACCATCTACCATACAAAGCCTCAAAATGTACCATTTCAATACTAGAATGGTAGCTTTTGTTATAGGTGAACTTGATCAATTACAAGTAACTATCCCAATTACCTCCCTGCTCCAAAACATAATTTCTCAATAAATCTTTTAAAGATTAGATAGTCATTTCTGCCTGACCGTCCGTCTGGGGATGATAAGTAGAACTCAACCTCAACTTGGTTCCAATGCTTCTTGCAAACTATTCTAGAACCTTGACATGAACCTCATATCTTTATAAGAAACAACACTCAAAGGATTTCCATGCAGCTTCACAATCTCGCTAGTGTAGATCTCTACTAACTTTTATAAAGGACAATTGATCTTTATCGGAACACAATGAGCCGACTTAGTCAACCTATCCACCACAACCAAAATTGGATCACTCCCTTTAGCAGTATTTGGCAAACCCACCATAAAATCCTTAGAGATATTATCCAACTCCCACTCAGGAATACTCAAGGGTTTCATTAATCAAGATAGTTTCTGATGCTCGACCTCCGACTTCTGGCAAGTCAAACAAGAATAAACAAACTCGGAAACAACATTCTTCATACTTGGCCATTAAAATATCTTCTTAAGATCTTGATACGTCTTATTAGCTCTAGGATGAATATTGTCCTCTGATTTTCCTCAAGAATTCTCTTAAGCTCTAGAAAATATGGCACACAAACTCTGTCTCAAATTCTCATAACTCCATTTTCATCAACTTTGAAGTCTACTTCTTTACCATGATTGATTAACACCAACCGATCAATCGGTCCCAAATCCAACTTATGACCTACTTTGATCTCTTCAAGCACACTACTAATCAACTTCAACATATCCAAAGGTGGTCATAATTCCTCTTCTATTAAGCATCTTTGTATAAGAAATGCACACTACTGTACATTTGGTTTGAGTAAACTATACAATTTAGTTTGAGTAAACTATACAATTCCAGCCTAGCTCATGTGTAGAGATTTCCATTGATTTACTGTCATTCAATGATTCTCATAATTAGGGTTTCTCATATTCTTAGTTATGGAGAAATTGAATTTAAAAGGTATTAAGAACAATTTGTTCTTAGCTTTTGCCCACTAACTGTTTGTTAAAATACCTCTATCACCCACTTTTGAAAGCTTGCATTACAAAGTTACATAACTCATAATTGCTTGGCTTTTCTTCCTTAGAGGTGAGAAAGTCTCAGAAATCCAACAAAGACATATATGATTTATGGTGTGGTGGGAACAATAAATTGGTTGAATTCACATAGATGAAGAAGAATGTATGTTGCATATTCTGTTTGAATAATAGTGTCCATCAACAATGTTCATAGCATGACATGTATGTCTATGAGAAATGTTGTTTAATAATGTGCACCGTCGGTAGAAATAGGGGAAGAAGAAACTTAAAAAATCATTGTGATGCAATGAAAGAAGAAACTTAAGAAATGTTGTTTAGCAATGTGCACCATACTAATTGGTTATACAATTAAAGAAGCATTGTCACTTACTAGAAGTGTGGCATGTTAAGTGATACATGTTTTAGTTGGATGAAATTGGGATGAATTTACAACAATTCTTCTTTAATCTTCCTCCATAGTCTTCAAATTTAAACTTCAAATTATTACCCAGAAAACACTGCAACATTGGTCGAGAAAAACATACGAGTTAGAGATGGTGGCGGAGACATCAACAAGTGGAAAACACACTCATGGTGGCTAGAAGATAAAGTGACCAAGGGAGAGTTGTGGTGACGGCGAGAAAGTTACGGGTGATGGAAACATTTGAGCAAAAGTGAAGGAAAAGAATATGCTTTTGGATTTTTCAAATGGGGAAAAACACAAACACCTTATGTGTATTCTCATGAACACTACAATTTCATGGTTGACATTTAGCAAGGTTTAAAACCCCTCAAATCTAAAAGTGTTTTTTTTATAATAAAACATGACGTTGAGTTTAAGTAACGTAGCATGCCACGTCAGTTTCAATCAGAGAAAATAGACGATAAAAACCTAAAATATCGACAAAAAATTTTAGGAGGATTATTATTCAAAGAAAATTAATTTTTATAGAAACTAAAATTAAATGATGAATGATTTATATGAAGGAAAAACATATTTAAAACCTTTATATAAAAATCCAAGATACATTCAAATATTTTCAAAAAAAAACTAATTATCATATCAACATAAAAAAAAAAAAAAATTGACTTAAAGAAATTCTTCTAATAAATATTTTTCATGTTCTTCATTGTTCTCTCCAATATAATATGTTTTATTGAAAAGTTGGGTTCAACATTCATTTCAAATAGAATTGCTCATCTATATTTAAAAAAATATAGAGGATGATAAGTTTGTCAATATACTCAACAATATTAGTACAAATACTATGTACATAATGTGTAGTCAAATCATTTAATATCTTGAGTTTATTTGTATTTTTTTAACTCTTCAAATGCAACAAAATTACAATGTTGCAAGATGAATCTATTTCTTTTGAAAGAAGTTTCAGAAACTTATAATCAAACAGTAACTTAAACTGTAGAAATTTTATTGTTTTTCACTTGACAAAAATTCCTCGGAGGCTATGCAACAGTAACAGTACTCTCTTCAATTTTAAAGTTCTATTCAATATTCTCCGCATTCATTCATGCATTCGATATATTTTCGATAATTAATTCAAAATTAAATATTTATATTTAAATATAATTTTTGTTGATTTTAGAATTAAAAAAATATTAAATTTTATTTTTATAATTTAATCTTAATACAATTATCGAAAATATATCGAATGCGTGAATTCGGGAATAAATTACCGTAGGGTAATGAAATTAAGCAATTAAGAGGTCTGATCCAGAACCAGCCCATGACTTGCTGGTTAGCAGTATACCTTAATGGGTCCCACAGGCTCACCAAAACAAGATTACTGACTTCATCATCAAAAACTAAAAACCAAAACAACTCAGAGAAAGAGTGTGGGGTCCACATGTATAAATTGATTTTGAAATTTAAAATTAGAGTGGTAAAACTGAAATTACAAAAAACAAAATGTACCCATAACGTAAAGTGCGGATGTGGAAAACCAGACACTCACTCTGTTTTTGTACTATCTTATCTCGTCATCATCTTTATTATTTAAATGTCATAAGTGTTATTTTCAATTTAACTATGAAATTATTTTTAATTTAAGATTTTTGATGTGGGAATTTTTATTTAATAATTTGATGGTCATAATTTGATCTTTTAACAAATCGCGTGTTCAAATTCTCTAGTAGTTGTAATAGATTATTACATATAGAATTATCTCAAATTTTAAAAGGTTTGATATAGTTATGGATACAATTTAACAATAAAAAAGTAATTATGATTTAAACGATGATAATATTTTATGAAATTGTATTAACTAAAATTTAAAATTCAATTAAAATAGTTAATTTGTATTTAATAAAAACATAAATTCACTCGAAAGGATGACAAGACGATCGAAGTCGTCGAACATTTGTTATTGGACAAATTAAAGTTTTAGACATACACTTTCTAATTTGTCCATTCCAATCCGTCTTATTTTTGTGTAGTCTTTTGTGAGTACGGATATTAATATAATATTTTTTTATAATTTAAGACTTTAAAAATACAATGTGTACGACCGTCCTTCCTCGCCTTCAATATTTTTTTTAGGACATATCAATTTTTTTGGATTGCAACCTCAACTATCTTGGTACTGCCCGCTTTGTTTTTTGTAAGATAAACTTATAGCATGTTTGATTGGCTCTTAGAATATCCAAAAACAATTTTAAAGGTGTAGAAACGATTCTATTTGAAACTATGATTTATAACTTTTGAATTTAAACTTTATTTTTACATTAAAATTTGTTGTTCAACTCACTTTTACATAAATATATCCAAACATAAATTATTTTTGCTAAACTCAATTCTGCTAAAATCAATTTTAACAAACTCATTTCTATCAAAATCAATATTGTCCATCGTCATTTCAAACACACACTTAAAGGACCGTGCATGCCTAATTGCACTCTCTAATGTCTATGTCACTATACCTTTTTCCAAAAAGGCATGGATAAGGTTCCCTTTCAGGAAAAGCCTTGTTCAAACCCTACTTCAATCATTACAAGAGCTGAAAAGAAAGGTTTGTACATGTAAAATTGAGAAAGGGTTCCCAAGTCGTTGTAGGGGGAGATGGCACCCCTACCTTTCCTTTGACCTGGACAGATAACCCTGTGGAGATCGCCGGATACGTCTATAAGTACCTTACATCTAGCGAGGCCAAGATGGTTTGCCTCTTGGAGAAATTTAACATCATGGAGTCTCATGCAATGATTGAGAGCTGGCAATAGGGCGATGACTTCCCTCAATGAATACCTGAGTAAGCTTTGATATTTTGATGCTTTTATATGTATCATTTGACCGTGTTTGACCTTTATTTATTGTATTATAGGTCAAATGGATAAAATTTCTTTAGAGGAACGAGAGAAAATATGGGACAAAATCAAGGAATAACACAGGGAAACTAATAAACCTCACATTCATCATGTGGTTGTGATTCTCAAAGGGGCGAGAAGGGACGCCGAAGGCCATCCCCTATTGATTCACCAAGCGCTAAGACCTAAAAGCTTGAGGGGGATGCGACTGGAAGTGAAGTTGTTATGCCTATCCTAGAGGAGGTGGGTGTCCATAAGTCTCTTGGTGGCAAGGTTATTCCAAGTCTTCCTTGTGAAATGACCATGGTTTTGACGCTATCAAGTTTATCGGCTCCCACCTCCTTTTCTCCGAAAAGTTTCTAGGCGACTATAGGGCTCTCTGCACCAAGTAGAACCCCAAGCTATCTGATATGAAGTAGAATCACTTGCTAAGGGGGATGATGTTGGAATGCGTCGACAAGGATAAGCGGGATTATGTAACAAATGAGCTTAGAGAAATGTTGAAACATTATGAGGAAAGTTTTGCCAAGGGCCAATAGTTGTTTCAGTCCTTGCAAAAGGAGAAAAAAACATGGGCAACTAAGTTGGGCATGGTCGAGAGTAAAGCCAAGGAACTGGCCGCTTTAGAGGAGATCTTGAATTCATCCTTGGAAGATTCCCTTCACTCCAAGAAGGAATTAGAAGTAAATGTATCGAAGCTCAAGGATGACATGGTGGTGATCTATAATACTTATTTCGGGCGTACGAAGGAAAAAATGTCCTTATTCTAACCTACATTACATTTGATCCCTTTGGATATCTTAAAGGTTATTTATAATGGCCAACTGGTGGATGACAAGGATTCATCACCTTCCACACATCCAATATCTCCCTTAGTTACGGGTGCTTAGGATGACCATGATGGCGAGATGACAGTGGAAGGTGAGCCAATGACTCCTCACCTAGAGAGGGTACCCTTGTAGAAGGTAATCCCAAAATATGGTTAATGAGTTTTAGCAAACATATGGTTTTTTTCCTTGGCCATTTGTGGCTTTTCTCTATACTTTTTCCCCTAATAAAGAACCTAAATTTTGTGCCTTTTAGGAGTCTTTGCTTTTGCTTTTTTTTTTTCCTTTATTATCGTTTTTCTTGTGTGATTTTCATAGGATTTTTCTTTAGGAGACTTCATATAATTGATCATAAGCACTATTTCGCTATTTGCTAATATTTTCCCCTAAGGCGGAAAAGATCCCTTATGAAAATCTATTGCATTTTATCACCTCCAGGGACGATAAGGATTCCATATGAAGATCCATTACATTTTATCGCCTCAAGGGAGTTAAGGATTCCATGTAAGAATCCAATCTTTATTATCACCTCGAAGGGAAGCAAGGATACCCTATGAAAATTTATCATTTTATCGCCTTAAGGGAGACAAGGATTCCTCTATGAGGATCCAATATTTTATTGCGTTAGGGTGCGACAAGGATTTCTTGTTGGAATCCAGTAAGTCTGATCGCTTCAAGGGGCGACAAAAGTTCCTCCATGAGGATTTAGCCGTTTATCGACTCCAAGGGTGGCAAGGATTCATCCAAGAGGATCCAATATTTTATTTCCCCAAAGGACTGCAAGGACTTCCTCCAAGAGGATCTAACATTTTATTTCCTCTTAGGGCGGCAAGGATTCCTCCAAGAGGGTCCAATATCTTATAACCTTCAAAGTCATAACTGATTCCTCCATGAGGATCCAACATTTTATCGCCTCCAATGGCGGAAAGGATTCCTCCATGAATATTCAACATATTTTGGTCGTTATGGAAGACTTCATACAAATTTATTCCTCTAGTTTCTTGTAAAATGAGAGATTACCATGCAAATAATTTAAAATTACAAAACTAGGAGCCTTATTAAAACCTCTTGCCCCCACACGAGGAGAAAGGGAAAAAGTGCTTCTCCATGAAGACAACTTGTCCTTACAAACGACAGAGATAGAAAACTCGTATGAAATCCAAAATAACAATAAATAAAAACAAATAATGATAAAAAGAAAGGGTACTTCTGGAGCTTTCATTTGATAATTCCTTCTTCTATCTTCTCATCTTTCTGGGGAGGAGCTTATCCATCTTTCAGGACCACTTCAGGTGGTTTAATTCTCTGAACCACGCTTTTAGGGTTCACACCCAGACTTTTGACTCTCTTTAGCTTTAGAATTTCCATGTAGCATTTTTTGGACACTTTTTGGTCTCCTTGTATGACTCCAAACTGCCCATCAGAAAACAGGTATTTCATGCACAAATATAGAGTACACAATACGCTGATTTAAGGTTGGTCACCTTATGATCATATTATAAGAAGAGGGTTGTCCATAACCAGATACCTGACCTTGATCTACTTAGTCTGTTCTCCAGCCCCAAAGATGGTCTTTAGCGTTATGTAGGTCTTTACTTGTACATGCTCCCCTGAAAACCCAATTAGTGACCCTTTGAAAGCTTTTAGATCATCTTGATCGATGTGAATCATCTCAAAGGCATCCTAATAAAGTATATCTATAGAGCTTCCTTGATCTACCAACACTCATTTGATTTCACAATCGTCACACCTCACTGTGATTACCATGGGGTCGTTGTTATGGGGGTGAATGCATGTTGCGACTTTTTCCAAAAAAGTGATCTCGGCCTCTGGTGCTTTGGTATCGCTTATCTCCGTATCTGTGGGCAGGTCCCTTATAAATAATATTTGGCGAGCATATTTTCTTTGGGAGAAACTAGTGTGCTCATCCCCATCAAATCCTCATACAATAGTATTCAGGGTGTGGCGCACAATCTTGTCGTCATCTTCTTTGCACAACTTTTTTCCCTTTACGGGCACAAGGCTTCCTAAACTGTCACTCCCACGAGAGTTGGCCCTGTTTGGCCTTTGGGAGAATTCAACTTTGATATATTTCTTGAGGTGGCCCTCTTGGATTATACACTATATCTCTTTCTTAAGCTTGTAAAAATCTTCGTTGTGGTGTCCCTTAACCTTGTGGAACTTACACCACCTTCCAGGCTCGGGTTCTATGGCGTATGCTTTTGGAGATGGAGGTGTGTACATGTCATGCAAGTGGAAAACCTCCCTCCATATCTTCTCACGATGTGTGTTCAATGGTGTGAAAATCTCCACGACTTTTCCACCTCGCTTAAAGGTTGTCTTACCCCCGACGGGCAAGGTGTAGTTGTTCTTCTGTGGATGTTGTGAGCCTTTGACGTTAGGAACACACTCTTTAATGTCACAGGACTTCATCTCAGCATTACTCTTCTCGCCTTTTATATAACATTATGCCTTTGTGACCACATATTCTAACAAAGACAATGGCCTTTGAGCGAGGGACTCGTTGAAGTGCCCTGCTTTGAGACCATTTTGAATGCTCCTACAAACATTTCTTGGTTCGAAAGGAGGACTTTTATGGTTGCTTCATTGAAACAGTCAAAGTATTTCCTCAGTGACTCTGAGGGGCCTTGTCGAATGAAAGGATGGTGGTGGACATATTTCTATGTCAAATTGCTGCGAACTGGTGCATAGGTTTTTTCACCAGATCTTGGTAGCTAATGATGGAAGCTCAGTGTAGGATCACGTACCATCAGAGGGATGCATCCTTGAAAGCGCCAGATAAGAGCTTGCATTTTAGAGAATCGGGACGCTCTAATGATTTCCATATGTGTGTTGATAGAGGTGACTTTGATGATTATCATAGTGGTGGTAACACTGGAAGGTGTGGCTCAGGTCAATTTTATCGGGCCCCATGGTGGATCTCATTGTACTTGCTAAAAAAGAACAAACGTGAAACTTTAGTATATTTTGATTGTTAGGGCAGACTCACGAGGGTGGGGAGCCTTGTTTTAGAGGTGTTATTTGGGGGTTAGAGCAAGCTTACGAGAGTGAGAAACTATGTTGCTGTGTTGTTTTTGGTGAATATGGGATTGATCCCTTCAACATTGAAGTTAAGGTATTTATAGCGGCTCTAGACATGAAGTTAGAGAACTCCTAAGATGTAGTAATTGTCACACCTTGACTAGAGAATTTGTTAACTACCTACTTCTTAAGGAATCTCGGACATGACTTCTTTCCTACGTAGTTGTGGACTGCATAAATGTCATCATTTTCGTTTTCCTATCGAACCATTTAATAAGTGAAAATCATGGACTGCATAAATGTCATCATTTTCATTTTCCTAACAAATCATTTAATGAGTGAAAATCATGTCTAAACACCATCATTGTTGACTACCTACTTCTTAAGAAATCTCAGACATGACTTCTTCCCTACGTAGTTGTGGACTGCATAAATATTATCATTTCCGTTTTCCTAACGAATCATTTAACAAGTGAAAATCATGTCTAAACACCATCACTTAGAAAATCGCCCAAGAAGGATAGTTTCTTGTATCGTCCATGCATGTCTTTTACAAACATATCAATATACTTATTAAAAAAACACATTTTTAATCTCATTCTACGTGATTTTACAACATTTATAAATAAAAAAATCAACTTATCCTAATTATTTTTATTCCATTCAATCTCAAAATTTCAACATTTTATGTACTGATTTAAAAAAATGAAGTTATGTATTATTTTAGTAAGATGGATATCTACTTTCATTCCATGATAAGGAAAGTGTCCACATATTATTCTCGTGGGAATATAATACTAAAGCTACTTAGAATGTTGATTCCAAAAAAGTTACTTAAAATATTAAATTAGTCATAAAAGTTCATCTTAAGATCAGATAACGTCGTAATAAGCACATGATTAGAGACAATAATTAAAAGCATTATCAAAGCTTCTTTTGGATTCATAAAGCCAATATTACTACAAAACACATCCATTAATAAAATGCAATTTACTTATTTATTTATTTATTATAGTACTAAATTTCATTCTTGAAAACACAGCAACACAGTACCAAAGGAATGAATGAATGAATAGAATAGCACCACCACAAATTTCACCACCTTCCATTAAACAAAACAAAACAATAAAACTTCTGATCAAACACCAACACTTTCTGCTTCTTTCTCTCAGACACGAATACTATACTACAATTTAAACAAAAATAAATAAATTAATAATTAATAATCCTTTCCATTTCTTACGGGAGAAAAAAAATAAAATTCCAGAAAGAAAAAAAAAACACAACCAAATAATGACACTGACAATTTCACTGTACAAATTTCACTATCAAACAAATTTGATCTGAGCAATGAACAGAGAAATTTAATTAAATCATACCAAACATTTCATAACAGTAAACTTACATAATCACATAAATAATATTTTAATCCAAGAACTAACACAATTAGTATATACTAATATTTTAATAATTAATTAAGCTTACATAATCACATAAATAAATATAACACATAAAATAAAATAATAAATTCTCTTCAATGTTAACAAAGGTGGTAATCATCATCATCCATAATCTCATTACATAAACTAAAATTAAAATTTAAAAAAAAGCTAATTAATTAAAAATTAACCAAGTAATAATACATAGTACTTAAAAATCTATCTAACAAATTATTTAATTTTCTTCCATTAAAGATCAATTAAAGATCTATTAAAGATCAAGAAGAAGATGAACCATTAGCACGAACAGTTACTCCAACATCATTCTGGTAGTGATGATTATGATTATGATTATGAGTATGAATCTCAAGTTTTGTTTCACCTTTGTTGATGTTATTGATGTTGTGTTCTTCATTCTCAAGAGGCAAGAAACTCTTAACACCAACATTAACCTCATTGTTGATGTTGTTGAGGTTGTTGTCGATGTCGTTGAGGTTGTTGATGTTGTTGTCTTTTTTAGCGAAAGTGTTTTTGTTGTTGTGCATCCAAACTTTGAGAACACTTCGATCAACACAGATTTCGTTGCAGAATTCATGAACATAATCTTCGTCTTTTTTCTGCATCTTCCAACCAACTTTCTCAGCGAATTTCAGCATCTTTTCTTTCTGATCTTGAGTGAATTTTGTTCGGAAGCGTTTTCTAGTGTGGGAGCCAGGAGAGATCATGGCGGAGTTAGGGGCTGAGACGTTTTCCGGCAAGGCGGTGGAGAGGGCGAGGAGCATGTGAGGGGCGGAGGGGTAGTAAGTTGAGGAGATCGGCGGTGGAGAGGATGAATTCGGGCTGCGGGTGGAGAACGGCGGCGGTGGGAGAGGCTGATGACGGTGGTGAGGTTGATATTCGATTACATGCGTGGTGGTGGAGAGATGTGGCTCTTCGGGTTCACGGCGGTGGAAATTACGGTGACAGCCACAGGCAGCGCATTTTAAGGATGTTGGGTCGGCGGATGTTGCGGTGGGGGATGTCATGAATTCGCCGCAGCCGTCGAGGGCGTGACCACCTAAGTTTGCTGCGTGGTTTTTGAGACATTCTTTGTAAGTAACAGTTACGAGGTTGTTGTGGTGGTTGTTAAGGTGGTGGTGGTGGTGGTTGTGGAGGCGTTTGAGAACACCGTTGGAAAAAGATGAGATTTTTGGTGTTGTGGTTGTAGTGGGAGTGGTGATTTTGGTGGGTGTTTCGGTTTCATGTTCTGGTGATTTTGTTAAGGTTGTTGTAGATGTTGTTAAAATGGTTGGTAATGGTGTTGTTGTTGTTGTTTGTGTTGGGGTTATGTCCATGGCTCTAACATCTATGGTTGAAGAAAAGATTTTTGTGATATTAATAATAATTTAAGGAGAAAAAAATGATATAAAAAAGGGGACAAGGTTAGCTTTTTATGCTTATAGGTTTAGGTTTTCTTTGTAGATTAGAGATTAGAGAAAGAGATGACATGTATTATATATACTCCATGAATTGAAGTTTTTTGAGAGTTTTATGAGTTTGATGAGTGATGGATGACACTGTTTTATCATTGAGAAATTAAGGGGTTTTGGTTTTGGATTTGGGGTTTGAAAAAAAGTGAAAATTAAAAAGAACAAAGGTTAGAAGGAAAAGGGGGAAGAGATGAAGAAGAGAAAGGTTTTTTTGTTTGTTGGAATGATGATGCAAAATGAGAAATGAAAATAAGGTTTATGTGTGGTTGTGGCTTCTTAACCACTTGTTTTTTTAACTAGGGTTATAATCCATGGTTAAGATGTTGACCCTACTTGAGGTTAGATGTGAGTAATAAATATGCCTTGTTTGCCCCATCACTATGTCTTTGTTGGTGTTATGTTGAGTGTCTATTTAGTTTTGGTAAGAATTTAATTTAAATGAATTGATTTTGGTTTCAAATTATTTAAAAGTGAATATATTTATTTTTGAATAAAATTATATAAAATTGAGTTAAATATAGTAAATTTATTGTTAATTTTATAAATAAAAATAAAAATATTGTAGAAAGATGTAAGAAAAAAATTAAGAAAGAGGATCTAAACTTAACTTTAAGTTTACGATAAATAAATGATACTAGAGGTTTAGGTTTAGGTTTGATCAAGAGGGTACGTGGTCTTGACAATCATTTCAGAAATATTAGAGTTAGAAAGACGAGACAATGAAGTCAGGTTGGTGGAAAGACCTTTAGTTTAGGTTTGGTAACACGATGATCCACCGTTATTGCATGTTTAATATTTTTTTATCGTAGTTTTGAGAACTAATATGTATAGTTTCCGACTCACCGTGATTTTCCACGTTGTTTTTCATGTTTTTCAAACACACTTAGTAAGGAAATGGTGATTTTGAATATATGGGAAATATTTGATGCATTTCTTTTTTGCGATTTATATTGGTAAAAGTACGTCTTTCTTACACGATTCTTAATTGAAGAGAAGTATGTTGAATGAGAATTTTATCAAATTGAATAAACATTCTAGTTAAAGAAACGATAATAGCTCAAATATATAGGGAGGAAAATAATAAATATTATAAGTAAAAATAACGTATTCATCATGAGAAGATATTTTACTTTCAGATTATTGAATATTATAAAAAAAAAACTTAAATAGATAGATCTAGTAACTTAATGATGGTGAATATGATGTCAAATATGTTAATAATTTGTTTATAATTATTTAAGTGTTCTTATTTTGCCCCAAAGATTTTCTGAAACATATTTTCTACGAATCAAAACTTAGAAATAGTATGGTTGAATACTTGTAGCATATTTTGTTTGAAAGTGTCATGTTACTTTTTTTATGTGGTCTTATGTCTAATAAAAGAGAACTTCACAAAGACCTTCATGTCATATGTTTGTCAAGTGTTTAAATGTCATATGTTTGTCAAATGTATTTAAATTTTATGAAAAGAAAGAAATTAGTGGTTGTTGCTAATGAGGAATTCTCAACTCTATAGATTTTAGATCAAATTAAAATGATGGTTTGACAATGTCTTAAAAGTGTGAGGATCGGTGTAGTTCGAGCTCACCATGTTTGCAATTTGTTGCTTCACATAACAATGATAAATGAGTACAATGATAAAACAATGTTGCCATATTTGAATTGAAAAAATTATACTCAAATTGTTTTCCCGCACAATTTTAGTTCTTCTTAAACTTTTAATTTCTCTCTCACAATTCATCACTTTATTTTTTAATTTTTAAAATTTTCTCTCACAAATATTTTACCCAATCTTTTTTCATTTTACTTCAAAGTTTTTTTTCTTATCAAAATAATTTAGTTTTTTCAAAAAGATTTCCAAAATAATCCATATTTCATATAAGTTCTCAAACTATCTCATTTTTCAAAAAAAAGACGTCAAAGCATTGATGTCAGATTAATTGGCGACTGCACTCTAATTTAAAGAGGTGGTGCAATTGGATTGACTTATGCACCTAGTGCTGCCAATCCAATTGCCGTCTATGTGTTAGGTTTAAGTGCAATCGCCAACTGGCTTGACATCAGCGTGTTGTGTTATTTTTAGTATAAATAGAGGTGTGGTGTGATCCATTTTTCCATATCTCTTCTCATTATCTTGTAATATTTCTAACATGATTCATCTTCATCGCCGCAAATGAAAAGTGATTTATTCGAGAGACAAGTCTCCGATGAAGTTGCTCTTCTGGAACATTTATAGTTTCAAGCAACTATAGAGGGAGTTGATTCGTTGGTTAGACAGAGACATACCTGAAGGCGAAAAAAATTAGAATTATTGAGAGACATGATGCCATGTGTGGGTGAGTGCGAGTTAAAAATGATAAGGATGCGAGAAAAATGATGTTTGGATCAAATGATATCAGTTTGATTGTTGTAATAAGTTAGAAATGTTGTTTTTAAATGTTGTGGTTAAGTATTTTTATTTGTTTTGATATCTGTTGTTTGTGTTGTTTATTTAAGCCGATTGATGTTCGTTTTGTGATATCTGGTTTCTTGTTGGAAAGTGTTGTTGTTTTTAAGTGTGTTTAAGTTGGGGTGATATTTGTTGTTAACATTGTTGTAAGAAAAAATATATCAAAATCTAAGGTTATAAAAATTGAAAGGAGAAACTAAATAATGATACAAAGGGTGCTCCGACATTAGGACAATTTTTTCAATTGTGTCCGGGTTGACAATATATACTACATAATCTTATCATTTTATCAGTTGTATTCATTTCTGTTCTAATAAACGTGTTGTTTGGGCGTCCTTTTTTTCTTTCTTTGCATCTCATCGTTGTGCTAAACTATGTCTCCTTGATATGGAGGCCAATATTCCTCCATTGCTAACATTGTGAAGCTTTCGTTGTAGACATTCATAACATTAATAGCATTTAAAGGGTAAAATTTAACTTGATTATTTTCGAAATAAATTGGATTTTGATATGTGATTTGTGACACAAGACAAGATCTTAGATAGATTTCTATTCATTTTTTCAAATGCAAGAAATTTGAATTTCTCTTGATTATAAATTAGACAGTTTCGATATTTCGAAAACTAAACTCGTATACATCAGAGACATAACTTTCACCATTGCAGTGAGAATTGATAATATATTTGAGTGCAGATCACATAGTATGGTTCTTTTGGTATGACAATGAATTTGTGTTGGTTTGAGTAAGAGTATGAACTTGTATGAAATGTATTTAATAGTATGTGACAAGACCATGCATAGAAGAACACTCGCCAAGCCAATTAGCAATTGCCTTGGAACATTAAACATGATCGCCAGTCAGCTTGGCGCCTCATATGCATGCAACCTCAAGAATCTGCACTACATTCTGCAAAGACTATTTGACAAGACCATATATGGAAGACCGACCACACAATAACCATGCATGCAACCTATAGTCATGCATGCAGCCTATGGAATCCTGCCATTAGTCAGTTTTTGGCGCTAGCATGTAAATTTTGAATGTGGTCGTCAATTGAGATGGCGACCAATTGCATGTGGTCAAATAAATCCTGATCAATAAAACTTTCAATAGTTTATGTTCCATTTTATACAAAATTATCAACATCGATAATCGACAAAAAAAAACTTCATTTTATTTTTGTTGTCAACAAACAATTCAAATATGTATTATAGAATTCAAATAAATATTTATGGGATAAAAATTTTCTCGTCATGAATCCAAAACCAAATTATTTAAATATTTATTTTACATTATATTAAAATTAATTTAAATAAAAATTTTAAGCTTAAAAAATTTAAAATTGATAAAATTTTATAATACATAAGATAAAGTTGTGCAATCTAATATCAATTATTTCTATTGAATAATTAAAGTTAAAATTAAATGAATCTAAAAAAAATCTAAAGATGAATTGAACTATTAATATGTTTTTAATCTTGAAGACTTGTTAGAATCTAATAAGTCTATGAAATTTAATTCACCTAAACTCTTTTTTAAGGTAAAAAGTATTCTTTTTGCTTTTTAAAAAAGTTTATAATTCATTTCAAAGATAAAATAAGTTGTAAGTCAATTATTTTCTTACCTATAAGTCTATAAATCTAATTTAATCTTTCATTGAAGTTGAAATGAAGCATGACGCCACTATAGGCTATTATTACTTTCCACCATTATTACTTATTAGAAGTTACAACTTAGAACACTATGCTACAACAGTAACACTTTAAAATATAATAAAAAGAATATGATATTGACTAAAGCTTGCATAAGCAAAAACACAAGAGACCGAGTCATTAGAATTTTTTAGCTCAAAAAAGAAGGATTTTATTAACTCGGTTGAGTTGACTCGTTGTTAACATGAAATTAGTATGGCCTGCAATTCTGAGGCAATTGACTGTAACACATCTTAATTTGTCAAGTTGGCAGTAAAGGAAAGGACTGGAGGGACAGCTTTCACAGTAAAATCATTGAGGTTTTTCATTTTTGGGGATGTAACCCATTCCCTTTTCTTTTCATCTTTACTTTCTTTTTTTCTTCTTTTCATAAATAAACCCTTTGTTTAATTTAAGGTCAATTCTAGGTGGACCACCATTAATATTTAAAATATTAGATTTAAATTTATTTTAAAATTTTTTGTTAAAATATTATTGTTTATAGTTGTATAGATTGATTTAAAGTTTAATTTTTTTTGATGATTTTATATTTATATATTAATATAAATAAGTTCTATAAATTAATTATTTAACTTTAATATTTTCAAAATTTTAATCATTCACTTCAATTTGAATTGATTATTTTGATATTATGGTTTTTAAATAACTAAATTCAATGTTTATATTATATTTTAGAGCTAGTTTTATTGATATTTCAAATTAATTTATTAATTTATGTTTGAGAAAAGGTGTGATATAATAATGGTGTAAAGTTTACGTTGTCAATAATAATGACGATCATGTATTCCGTTAAATAACGAAATTTTTTAAATTATTTATTAAATATTAATTTAATTTTTTTATATATTATTTAAACCCTTTATGTTTTTTGAAATTGAGGATAAACACTAATTTTTAAAATAGAATTTTTGAAAATAGGAATATAAAAGTAAGACAAAATGTTAACAATTACAAACAATATAATTTAAAAGATATAGTTTATAATTTTAAAGTAATAATTTGATTAATATTGATTCAACATGAAATAAATATATTTTTTTATTTTTATAAACAATATTTTTAAATTATCAATAAGTCATTAGAATAAAAATGATAATTTATGTTTATTTTTAAGAATAATCGTTATTGTTGAAATTTTTTAACATTTATTGAATGCTCATCCACTTGATCTATATTAAAATTGATGTTAACTTAAATTGAGTGGATGTTGAAAATAAAGTAACATTTTCAACCTCATTATTTCTTCTCTCACTATACTTCTATCTAATCTAAATCTTTTCACTGTTTATGTGATAATGATGAGACAAGATTACGCCTTATAACTTGAATGAGAGTTCAAATGCAATTTCAGTTTAGAAAGGAAGTGTACAGGTAAGACTAGTGATAATCATAAGGATTAAATAGACTTTTGAGTCATTTAAATGATGGGCCCGTTTCTTTTAATTTTTAAAAAAAAGATTTTTTTTATGTTTTTAAAAATGATTTTAATAAATGTTTTTAAAAATATTTTAAAAGTTATAAATTAAAAAATAATTTCGATGTCCAATAATATATATATTATCAAATATTAAATCTAGTGGAAATCATAATTTTTTTTCAAAAAGATATATTTCAAAAATAATATTTATAAAAAATTATTCAAAATATCACCTACTGCTCAATATCAGAATTTTTTTTACCAAAATAACTCAATTTTTAAAGAAAATTTCCAAAATAATCCTGTTTTAAAAAAAAATCCCAAAATACCCCACTTTTAGGAGGAGACGTCAATCCAATTGGCGACTCCTCTTAAAAATAGAATGGAGGCGCCAATTGGATTGGCTAGGGCACATGGTGCAGCCAATTCAATTGGCGCCCATGTGTATCAGTTGAAAGGAGGCACCAATTGGATTGACACCTCAGTGTAAAATGTAATTTTTTTTGTTATAAATAGAGGTGTTGTGTGGATCATTTTTCCACATCTCATTTCATCATTTGACAATCATGTTTGGTGTTCGTCGTCGCTACAGAAAGATGATTTATGCGAGAGACAAACCTCAGATGCTGATGCTTTTCTGGAACATCACTACTTTCGATTAACTAAAGAGGGAACTGATTCGTTGGTTAGATGGGAGAATACCAGGAGGGGGAAAAATTAGAAGTATTGAGAGACTCAATAATATCTTTGGTTGGGTGCGAATGAAAACCGATAAGGATGCTAGGGAAATGATGTTCGGTCGAGATGACATCACCTTGATTGTTATAATCAGTTAGAAATATTCTGTTTTCAGTTAGCTTATTTTGTAGTGATGTTTGTTGTGAACCTCGTTGTAACAAAAGCTTTATGATATATAATAATTAAAGGTTACAAAAATACAATGTTACAAAAAGATTATGACCCAGATGATGCTCCTCGATTGGGATAGTTGTTCTTGTTGTGTCCTAGTTGACGACAGATACTACATAATCTAATCATTTTATCTGTCGAATCCATTTCTGTCCTGATACGTGTGTTGTTTGGCCATCCTTTTTTCTTTCTACGCATCTCGTCGTTGTACCAAACTATGCCACCTTCGTATGGAGGCCAATATTCCTCCATTGGTAGCATCGATAAGCTTTTATTATATGCATTCATGACGGTGACAACCTTGTACACATCAAATAAATGGTTGTAAGCGTCTTGACGAGTATATGCGCATGCTGCAATGACATGGGAGCAAGGAATGCGGAACGCCTGGAATTTTCCACAGTCGCACCAACTTCTATTTAGTCTAACAACATAGGCTAAATTTGGTCTCCCCTCGTTGTGGTCCATTATTTCCAGGACGCTGAAATTTTTCCTATGAAGGTCAAAGACTGTTACAACGTGTGTGCTAGCTTTGATGCTCTCCTCTTTCATGACTTTCATGCAACACTCACTGAATACTTGCCCAGACATTAACACCGCACTTTATCTTTCACCTCTGGTTGCGAACGTAGAAGCCAACCTATAATAGGTCGATCTGACCAAGGCGGTTATTGGCAGATTTCTAATTCCTTTGAATATCCCGTTCATGCATTCCACAAGGTTTGTTGTCATGTGTCCCCATCGACAACCTCCGTCAAATGCCCTTGTCCACTACTCTGCTGGTATGTTATTCAACCATCTTTCATCTACAACATTAAATTCCCCATCGACATCCTCTGTCAAATGCCCTTGTCCACTTCTTTTACAACATCAAATCTTTCATCTGCAACAACCTCTTTCATCTGCACCAACCTCTTTCATCTCCGATAAGATGTTTGTCCTCATAATGGGCGAATTACACAGAGGAACAATTGCAAACATAACAACTTATGTAAGCGTTTTATTGTTTTGTTATTTGTCTAGAGTACCTTTTAATATAGTACATTTTAAAAACATATCAACTTAGTATAGTATTTTGTTATTTCTTTTATAGGATGTTTCAAGGTTTCGTACTCGGGTCCACGAATATGTCCACATGGACCCGATGATTCATCCTTATGTTGAACTCACTGGTTTTGGACATATAAGTAAAATTATGTCTTGGTCGGTGGATAATAAATTCATTCTTGCTTTATGCGAAAGATGGCGTCCTGAGACACACACATTCTGGTTTCCAACCGGTGAGTGTACCGTGACGTTAGAAGACGTCTACATGCTTTTGGGACTGCCTATTGAAGGTAAAGCTGTAAATGGTAAAACCAACTATGCGAATTCAATTTGCGTGGACCTCTTGGATACTGATTTGTTAGATGATAACTCAAGAGGTCAAGGTATACTCCTTTCACACCTTAAGTCATATTATAACAGTTTATATTTAAATGAGCATTCTACCGAAGATGCTCGAATAATAAAAATTAGGTGTTACATTATGCTTTTAATTGGTTCTTTTTTATTTCCCAAAGGCAGTGGTTCTAGTATGCATATTATGTATTTACCTTTACTAAGACATCTAGATATAATAGGAAGTTACAATTGGGGATCCGCTTGTATGACCTATCTTTATAGCTCTTTATGTAAAAACTCACAGAAAGACACATCTACCTTTTCTGGATATGCTGTTTTGCTCCAAGCATGGGGTTGGTCAAGACTACCGTCCCTAGCACCCGTCAACAATAACCCTTTCCACCTTCCCGTATGCACAAAAGTAAGTTGTTTAAATTGCTATATATTTATTTATTTCTTTAACGATTATTTTATCTAACTAATATTTTTACCTTTTTGGTGCAGATGGCCGACACGTGGTATGAGTTATAACAGATGTCCTAGACATTGTATTACCTAGTATCGCAATCTGTTGGATCACCTTCGACCGATAGGCGTAAGGATAATAACCTCATTATTTCATTATAATTTGTTAACTTCTTTGTTGGTTCTTTGTTTTGGCATCAATTTTGGTAAAAGTTAGTGTTATCACAAGTTGTCACGCGTGTTGTCTTGACATGTGATATCAGCTTCCTGCAGGATGTTTAAATATGGTTGTGCAGGATTTATCTAAGATGTCAGACCCGATGTTAAGACATGTGTATACAGAACATAGAGTCTGAATGTTATGTATCTTAATATTGCGCTTTTCATGCAAAGCTGTGTGTGATTATGTGAAGATTGAATGCGCTATTCAAGGAGTAATTTGATTTAAAACTAGATTGTTCTATTTTCCAATAAGGGGTGACTATTTGCTGTTTCTTAGAAGATATGCAAGGAAAATAGAATTAGGGTTTTATGCTGCCCAGGCCCATTCAAAAGCTTCTATTTAAAGGCCATGTAAAACCTGGTTTAAACACACAAGAGACGAACGATAAAGAGAGAGAATTTTAGGGTTTTAGCCTTGTGTGAGCTTGTGTATTGTGAGCCATTCATTCATCTTAGTGATGTTTGAATTGGACTGACTTTTGTGTTGTAATTTATCCACTCTAAGCTTTGAAGCACGAGTGTTTGTTTACTTGGTTGAAGCTTCTAAGCAAGATCAAGTATGTGTCCTTGAAGAGTGTCTTCTTTCTTTATAATATTTGTTTTTATATCACTGCTGTGATTGAGGGGAGTGATTAGGGTCTCATATCTAAGAGTTCTTAGATAGAAGTCACACGGGTAGAGATTAGGTGAAAAGACTGTAACTTGAAGTTGTTTACTGAGAGTCTTTGAACTAATTCTGTTTAGTGGATTTCCTTCCTGGCTTGGTAGCCCCCAGACGTAGGTGAGTTTGCACCGAACTGGGTTAACAATTGCTTGTGTCGCTTGTTCAACTGTTTCTTTGTTTTTATCCTGTTTATGTTTTATTTGTTGTTCAGATATTAGTGTCTTGACATTACCTTCGATATCTCATATCTGATACCAGAATTTCATTCTTCTACCAAGTTTATAATCCAAGTTACTTTTACATTCAGTTCATTTGGAGTCCATACCTAAATTTAGATCATGACCATGAAGTCAACGAAGAAGACGCAACCATATGGACTGCATGCACATCGATAATAAGATTCACAACTGTGGAGATGCACAACAGTGATCGTGTGAAGTTGCAGTTCGGTATGCTTCAACACATCCCAGATCCCCCAGCAAGCCTAGGAGAATGGCATATGCCCAAAGTTAATGATGAATGGAACTTCAATCCATGGCAAAGCTTTGCAAGATCTGAGTGCCGCACATGGAAGCACCGCCATGACCATGTCTTAACTGACGCAGTGATGCCAAATGAAAAAAACAAAGTCATACTTATATGGCTTGGTACAAATCGGTTGGTTTTCAGTTCATCGCCGAGGATATGTACCTGTACAACCCACGCCAACAAACTTACACACCAGACACCTCAACATCTAACCCCCAACAACATTGTCAGACCAGATACACACAAACCCCTATTCGTCAAACATTCCGTTCCACAAACACACAAACATACAACCCAAACATGCCATACACCCAACCCCAATACCAAGAGCATACCCCATACCACCACTAACAAATTGATCATCAACCAGATACCCAACATCGCTTCGCACCCAACACATCACCCTACCAAAGCCGCCTTAGCCAGAACACTCAATGATCATTCAACACCAACCGTCCCTCCTCCTACCATAGCCAAGAAGCCCAAACCTCACAAAACCAAAACCTCCAACAACCCTATCTCTACCAAACACCCCAACAATCTTTCCAACCTTTCCTCGACGCATCATTCACACCCATGTCTCTCTTCAACCGTCTCGGTCACCCACCAATGAGTCAAACACAACCCAACTACTCTGGTATGGGTCATGAACTCAGCTATGGCGATACACCTTCGATGCATAATGAAGACTATGCTGATTTGTCTGACTATCTCAACAGGCCATCTTCTTTAGTTGGTAGTGATGCTCCTGGCCCCTCAGATGCTTAAACAACAGTGGTGAATCATCAACGCGGGTTAGGGCCACGAGTTCGGGTAGCTAGGGGATGTGGGGTCGGAGGTCGGTTAGGTGATCCCGGTCATCACCATTATTTTTTTTAAACGGGAATTTATATTAATATCAATTGGTCCTATTTCAAAATTATATATCACGTAGACCGTTTAACAAAAAAAATACAAAATACATTGAGGTGTCAATCCAATTGGCGCCTCCTTTCAACTGATACACATGGGCGCCAATTGAATTGGCTGCACCATGTTCCCTAGCCAATTCAATTGGTGCCTCCACTCTATTTTTAAGAGGAGTCGCCAATTGGATTGGCGCCTCCTCCTAAAAGTGGGGTACTTTGGGATTTTTTTTGAAAACAGGGTTATTTTGGGAATTTTCTTGAAAAACTGGGTTATTTTCGTAAAAAAATCTCAACATCACTATTCATGTTTAAAATAACGTTGCAATATCAATCATATTAAATAAACCGCTACGAATTAAATAAACGATAAACTACACTAAGAATTGAAAATCTAAGCATGCAATATTCTATGAAAATTAAATATGCGCGCGCGTGTGTGTGTGTGTGTGTGTGTGTGTGTGTGTGTATGTGTGTGTGTGTGTGTGTGAGTGTGTGTGTGTGAGAGAGAGAGATAGAGAGAGAGATAGAGATAGAGATAGAGAGAGAGAGAGAGAGAGAGAGAGAGAGTACACTCGGATATATAATGGTTCAACATTCGTCCTCTCTTTGCCTACTCCACTCTTCAATGGTTTTCCATTGGAATCTGTTGTGTTCCTTTTTATTTTGACAAATATTTGCAAGAGTTCATACAATCACTAATCCACAATAATGCTGAGAAAAAATAAATCTCCTATGTAGATATTTATTTGTATACATCGTAATGTCAAACTCTTATGTGTAATCTTTATTCGATTCACGCTTCTTGAATCTTCTAGCTTCACCCGTCTGCTCATAGTCTTCGTGTATGACAATTACTCCTTGATTCCATTGATTTCTTGAGCGATGAACTATCTGAAGATTTGAGAAGAACTCCATCTTGTATGTAGCCTTCGACGCAGTCACTGCCAAGATAATCTAGAGAGAAGAACCTCATTCTTTTCACTGGATTTTTTTAGCACCAATGACAACCACCTTAATATTGCAAGCTACTGAATTTCCCAACCATATCTTCAAAAAAATTAATTTTGAGTCAACGTCTTCCTCAATCAATTACAAATCTCTCATGATCAAGATCTGAAATCAAACTTAAGGTTAAAGATGAAATAATTTTGTTACAAGATTTTATGTAAGCATTTTATTATTTTATTATTTGTCTAGAGTGTCTTTTAATAGAGTACATTTTAATAACATATCAACTTAGTATAATATTTTGTTGTTTCTTTTATAGGATGTTTCAAGGTTCCGTACTCGGGTCAACGAATATGTCCACATGGATCCGATGATTCAACCTTACGTTGAACTCGCCGGTTTTGGATAAATAAGCAAAATTATGTCTTGGTCGGTGGATAATAAATGCATTCTTGCTTTAGGGGAAAGATGGTGTCCCGAGACACACACATTCTGGTTTCCAACCGGTGAGTGTACCATGACATTATAAGACGTCTACATGCTTTTGAGACTGCCTATTGAAGGTAAAGCTGTAAATGGTAAAACCAACTATGCGAATTAAATTTGCATGGACCTCTTGGATACTGATTTGTTAGATGATAACTCAAGAGGTCAAAGTCTGCTTCTTTCACGCCTTAAGTCATATTATAACAATTTATATTTAGATGAGCATTCTACCGAAGATACTCGAATAATAAAAACTAGGTGTTACATTATGCTTTTAATTTGTTCTTTTTTATTTCCCGAAGGCAGTGGTTCTAGTATGCATATTATGTATTTACCTTTACTAAGACATGTAGATATAATAGGAAGTTACAGTTGGGGATTCACTTGTCTGGCCTATCTTTATAGCTCTTTGTGTAAAAACTCACACAAAGACACATCTACCTTTTATGTATGTGTTGTTTTGCTCCAAGCATGGGGTTGGTCAAGACTACCGTCCCTAGCACCCGTCAACAATAACCCTTTCCACCTTCCCGTATGCACAAAAGTAAGTTGTTTAAATTTCTATATATTTACTTACTTCTTTAACGATTATTTTATCTAACTAATATTTTTACCTTTTTGGTGCAGATGGTCGACACGTGGTATGAGTTATAACAGATGTCCTAAACATTGTATTACCTAGTATCACAATCTGTTGGATCACCTTCGACCGACAAACATAAGGATAATAACCTCATTATTTCGTTATAATTTTTTAACTTCTTCTACCAAGTTTATAATCCAAGTTACTTTCACATTTCAGTTCATTTGGCGTCCATACCTAAATTTGGATCATGACCATGAAGTCAACGCAGAATACGCAACCGTATGGACTGCATGCACACCGTAATAAGATTCACAACTATGGAGATGCACAACAATGATCGTGTGAAGTTGCAGTTCGGTATGCTTCAACACATCCCAGATCCCCCAGCAAGCCTAGGAGAATGGCATATGCGCAAAGTTAACGACCAATGGAACTTCAATCCATGGCAAAGCTTCGCAAGATCTGAGTGTCGCAAATGGAAGCACCGCCATGATTATGTCTTAACTGACGCAGTGATGTCAAATGAAGAAAAACGAAGTTATACTTATATGGCTTGGTATAGATCGGTTGGTTTTCAGTTCATCGCTGAGGATATGTACCTGTACAACCCATGCCAACAAACTTACACACCAGACACCTCAACATCTAACCCCTAACAACATTGTTAGACCGGATACACACAACCCCCTGTCTGTCAAACTTTCCGTTCCACAAACACACAAACATACAACCCAAACATGCCATAAAGCCAACCCCAATACCAAGAGCATACCCCATACCACCACCAACAAATTGATCATCAACCAGAGGCCCAACATCGCTTCACACCCAACACATCACCCTACCAAATCCACCTTATCCAAAACTGTAGAAATTATGTTGAGCCATTTTTACTTACTTGTGATGTTTGACTATGTGTTTGGGCCTTGGTCAAGGTTGATTTGACTTTTGTTAGATTAAAATCATTGGATTTAGGGGATTGATGAAATGTAAATTTCATCTCCCAAAATGAATGGATGATTTTAATATGATAAAAGTCTTCCCATGACTAATTTGTGTTGATCTCATCTCCTCTCCCTCTTCATCTTCAATCCCATTCTATCCCATCCCTTTTATTGACCAATGAAGTCTCAATATCCTAAGGCTAATGGGTTCATCAATAACTTTGTGTTAGATGAACCAATACAAGTATGGATGAGATTAGGTCCATCATTTGATCACTTTATTTTTGTGTATGGTATATTTTAGGAGGGTGGTTCATTATACCATATCTCTAACATGCATTAACACCAAAAAATTATTTCTCGACCTCAAATAGTTGTGACTTCTACATAAGTCCAATTACGATTGCTTAACATAACGCTAAATTTTGACCCAAAGGCATAACATTCTAGTCAGCGAGATTGTAAGTATCCCCCCTTTCATGGTATTATGTGAAAACTTGGTCTTTTTTTCCTTCCTTTGGAAGATGTCTTGGTTCAAGGATCCATGCTTGTGAATAGAGGATTGAGTGTTCTCCAAAGAATGACTTAATCAATTGAAAAGCAAAACACCACTAACATCTAATCAACTAACATTTGACTAACTTTTATTAATCTTGCTTTTTATTTTCAAGTCATTTACATTATGCAATTTAAATTCAAGTCATTTACCATTTCATCTGTCATTTACATATCATTTAACTTGTTTATGTTTATGCCATTTTCACTTTGCTCACTTGAGTCATATATTATGGTTGTATATATTTGTTTGTGTATCTTGTTTGTGTTTGTGGTATTAGGACCTTCAAATACTTAATAGACAACAAAAACCCTAAAAAATGTTTGTGTGGATTGTTGGATTTGATCTGAGCTTTGGACTTAGAATTATGCAATATTCCCTATGCAAAAGGACTTGGCCAATGCCAACATTTTTGGAACCAAGTTATTGTGAGTTGAGCTTCCATCTGATGCAAGTATGGGGATCTACATGAATTCATATGCTACATGGTCTTGATGCAAATGTTACTTTGAATTTGTGTCTAATGCCTTTTTCTGATCCAATCAAGGAGTATGTCATTTGATACATTGGAAGATTAAGAAGAAGACTGTGAAGTTACTTGCTTGGATGTGGCTATCTTTATTTGATGCCTTGCTCTTCATATTGGTACTTGCTTATTGATATTGCTTGATTTAAAAGTCCAAAGGAAAGTGGGGTTCTATATGACATTCTTGTCTATTGGATTGCATCCCATTGGTCAGATCTTTTCAACTCTTAAATTTTAAATTTTTGCTTAGGATTAGTCTCTTCATCTCCTCCCATTTCTTAAATTTCAAAATCTCTCCCCCTTTTCAAAAACCTTCGTTACCTGTGATCTCTAAACTTAGACTTTATTGCAAATTAGAAACTTTGGCCTTATGCCATTTCATTTTAAAACTTTTTTCTTAAATCAAACTTGTAAATGAATCTAACCATATTGACTTAAAATTTCAAAAGACAAAAATAACTAACACTCATTCAAACTCCTTTAGGCCCTTTGTGCGTGTTTTAAGTTTAAATTTTGATTACAATCAATCCACTCACTTTGAAATTGATACGACGAACTACGAGGTTTTCATCCATCATTTTTATGTTGGTACGTAGGCACAAGTCCGAAGGTCTTGTCAAACACAAAAATATAATCAATGAATTCTTTTCTCATCCCCACACTCTATTTATTGCAAACATTTTTATCCAAAAAACACATACACACATAAAAAAGGGCTCCCTAGGTGTACCTAGGACACTTTGGGCGCTAACACCTTCCCTCTGTAAAACCAACCCCCTTACCTGTAATCTCTGGCATTTTATTAGTTTTGATTTGAAAACTTCTTATCTTTGGGTTTTGTTCGTACTTTCCCTTTTCCTTTGGAAACAATAAAAGCGCGGCGGCGACTCTGGTTTTATTGACGTTAAATTTATCCATAGCTTAATGGTCATAAATTTACCACTACTGAAATTAAGTGGTGACTCTGCTGAGGAGTAGTCCTCAGAGGGTTTAGCCTACTTTTTTATGTGTATATAATTGTATATTTGATGTTTATATACTTGTTTGTGTGATATAATTTGCTTGTTGTGCTTGGTGATCTCTGAGTGGTGATATAAGTTCTAACCCCAACTTGAGTTCAATTAAGATAGGAGGATGGTATAGTGATGTTCGACTTGTGTGGAGTAGTCCTTAACAAGTTGGCTTGAGACCCATCTACTCAGTGGATACTCTTTTGGAGCTATTGATGTCACACAAGTTATTTGTGGTTAGGCATTACTTTCTCTGATTTGGGGTCCGAGAAGCTGATGACCTTAGAACATTTAACCCCACTTGGCCTATTTAGGCCGTGGTGCAAAGACTATTCAGGTGTAGACTTGATAACAGTTGTTACGCGATACTACACTCAGACGAGTTTCTCTTAAGAATTTTATGGGTTGATGAGTCAGTCATCCTAACCTATAATATCTGATAAATGGAATTAAGACTTTGGGATATTTTTTAGAACATGATTTATAAATTTTTATCCTTAGTTCACTCCTTTGGGATGGTTCTTAACCTGACTCCAAGCTCGTGACTCACAACAAACCCTTTGATTCTTGGTTGATCCAATCAAGTCTTGTCAATATCAATGGAACTTAGGTGTTGATAAGGTGAAAACCATAATCCACCAAAATGGATGATTGATCTTGACAATGACTTGATTCATCCCTTGACCTTTGTTTGTTTGTCTTATGTGTGATCCCTTATTTGTGATTGTTGCTTTCATGCATTCATGCGCATCATGACATTCATCACACGAAAAATAACTTCAAGGAACTGAGGTTTTATTTGCAAATATTTTCAGACCATGGATTGTGGACGAAGTAACACTAAGAAGTACAGTTTCAGATGTCCCGACTTAAAAGAGTTGAGGAAGTTATCATCCTTTGTATTAGATCCATTGGACTTCAAGCAACGTCATGGAAATATTTTACCTGTGTTATCTATTGACGTAGTTGAAGGACTCTTGAGTGTGTTGGTTTAGTTTTATGACCCTCTCTACCGTTGCTTCACTTTTCCCGATTATCATCTTATGCCTACGTTGGAGGAGTATGCCCATCTCTTGGGAATACCTGTTTCTGACAAGCTTCCCTTTAGTGGATTGGAGGAGATTCCCAGATCTCATATTATAGCTGAAGCTCTTCATCTGAAGAAGTCTCAGATTGAGGCTCATTAGGTGAAGAAAGGAGGAATGTTTAGGTTGACTTATGAGTTTCTCATTGGTAAAGCCATTACCTTTGCTCAAGCCGGTAGTATGGATGCTTTCGAAGCCATCTTTGTGTTGCTCATCTATGGTTTGGCTTTGTTCCCTAACATTGACGGTTTGGTGATGTTAACGCCATTAGAATCTTCTCGATTGGAAATCTTGTGCCTACTTTGTTGGGTGATATGTACTTCTATTTGCATTTGAGGAATTCTAAAAGTGGTAGGACTATTGTGTGTTGTGTTCCTCTTCTGTACAAGTGGTTTATTTCGCACTTGCCTCAAACGCCTACTTTTGTGGAGAAAAAGCAATGTCTACGGTGATCTCAGAGACTTATGTCTCTCACTAGTGATGATATTGTTTGGTATGACTCCGCCTTGAGTGGATTGGATATTATAGATGGTTGTGGTAAATTATCTAATGTCCCTCTCATTGGTACACAAGGAGGAATCAACTACAACCCTACTTTGGCTCTTCGTCAACTTGGGTTACCTTTGAGAGACAAACCTAATAACACTCAGTTAAAAGGTCTTTTCTATCAAAAGGCTAAAGATCCCCAACATTTGAAGCAGAAGACGATACATGCTTGGCATAATGTGCATAGGAAAGGAAGATCCGAGCTTGGTATGCGAAACTGTGTAGCTTTGGAAGCTTACAGTACTTGGGTGAAGAAGAGAGGTTTGGAATTGAAGATGTCATATGCTTGTGAAAGACCTATATCTATGGTTGTGGTTGATCCATTAACTCTCCCTAACTAAGATGTAGAGGAGTAGGAAGATGCACTCGCCAAGATGAAGTAAGAGAAAGATATGTGGGAAGAGAGGTTCCATACTTTGAGTCTAAAGCATGAGGAGTTGCAGCTTGAGTCAAAGGACAAAGACGCGCTTATTGAACTTCTTGAAGACCGAGCAGTGAAGACACAGAGAGAACCAGAGGTTCCATCTTCCTCTAGTATGCCTCAGTCTTCCGGTGCTTGGAAGAAGATTGTTGATTAGCTTGTCCTCGAGAAGGCTCAGATGAAGACTTCTTTTGAGTCTGAGATTCGATGCATCCGATGGAAGTACGCACCTGCAGCTAGAGCATCTGACACTATTGCTAGGGATCCTTAGGATGATTAGTTTCCTTTTCTCTTGTATTTGTATTCTGGTTTCTGAAATTGTACTCAGTGTAATCCTTCCAAATTATATGAATAAAAGAGATTTTTATGGTCAATCAAATTGTTATTATTGTTATTATATATTTGCAAATAAAATAGTATGTTCCTTGAAAATAAAATCAATCAAAAACATTGTATTTCATGCATCATTTGCATAATAGTCTTTCTTCCGCCAGATGTCTTATCGGTTATTCTTCTGTGCTTCAGCTAAGCTGACTCACCGATACAACACTCGCGCCAATCAACCCAGAATCATGGAGCACTTAGAGCAAGAGAACCGAGAAATAAAGGATAAAATTGCTCACCTAACTGCTATGGCGGAGTCTGTTCTAGTTGCCCAATATCAATCTTCTCCAACTCCCGCAACTCCTCCTCCTCAGAGGACTGTTATCTCAGAGGTTGCTACCTCAACTGTCCCTATTGCTTCTACTCAATCCGGTCCAACTATGCCTGCTGGATTCCCGTGGGGAATGCCACCGAACTTTATGCCTGAAGGATTTTCACCCATATTTGCTTCTATGTCGGCATCTAGACCGGTCATGTCTATGCCGCCTCCAGTTGTTCATACCTTGCCTCGTGTTGAGGACACCATCTATCATTTTGAGCCATCCGAGGGCCCGAATGTTTACGAGGAAATGGATGAAATGAAGAATCGGTTCCTTGAGCTGTGAAAGGAATTGAAAACATTGAGAGGGAAAGATATGTTCGGTAAAAGTGTTGTTGAACTCTGCTTGGTACCCAACGTTAAGATTCTGATGAAGTTCAAAGTCCCTGACTTTGAAAAGTATAAGGGAAATACTTGTCCACTTATCCACCTTGTTATATATCCCAGGAAAAAGTCAACTCAAATTGATGATGATCAGTTATTAATTCACTACTTCCAAGACAATATGACTGGTGCCGCTTTGAGATGGTACATGGGGCTAGACAGTGCAAGTGTTCGTACTTTCAACGATTTGGGTGAAGCTTTTGTTAAGCAGTACAAGTACAATGTGGACATGGCACCTGATAGAGACCAACTGAGGTCTATGTCTCAGAAGGACAAAGAGACATTCAAAGAGTATGCCCAGAGGTGGAGAGAGCTTGCCGCTCAAATCAATTCTCTGTTGGAAGAGAAAGAGATGACGAAGATTTTCCTTAAGACCCTGAGTTTGTTTTATTACGAACGCATGATTGCCAGTGCCCCTAATGACTTTACCGAGATGGTAAACATGGGGATGATATTAGAGGAAGCAGTCTTAGAGGGACGTTTATCTAAAGAAGAGGTGTCATCTATTAAGAGGTATGGGAGTGGGTTTTCCAAGAAGAAGGAAGGAGAAACTAATGCATTGTCTGTAGGGAGGCAAACGAGTCCTCATGTCAAAATAAATCTGCAACCGCGTCAACATCATCACCAAGAAATCCGCCTCAAATTCCAGAACCACTTCCATGGTGGTATAAGCTCGAACTCCGTTGTGCCTTTCATCAAGGAGCTCCCGTCCATGATATTGAAAATTGTTACCTGTTGAAGTATGAGGTCCAGAAGCTTGTAAAAAGTGAGATGGTATCCTTTGAGGACCGTGCGCCGAATGTGAAAGCTAACCCATTACCCACTCATGGTAATTACTCTGTTAATATGGTAGATGGTTGTCCAGGAAGCTTTCGAGTCTTCGATGTGCGACGTATTCGTCGGTCCTTGATGGAGATGCATAGGACCCTGTGTACCATCAATGATTGTGAGCACGACCATGATGGTTTTGTAATTTGCAGTGTAAACCCCCATGGGTGTTTGATCGTCAAGAGAATGTAATCCAGATTCAACAAACTAGGGGTATATATGATATGAATGTGATTGTTATAATGTTCAGAACCCCTTAGCGGGTAGTAATTCAATTTTACAGTAGCGGCAGTAACAACGTCAACAGATCGGTATCACCGTTAGTGATACGGTTAGTGGGCCTCGTCCCGTATGCATCCAATAAAGTTGTTCCGTACCAATATAATGCCATGATGGTGGAGAATAGTCCAGAGGTTCTGTTGCCTACGACCAATTCTATTATGAATATAGCCGATATTGCGAAGGTGACCCATAACAGTCGTGTATTCAGTCCTGTTTGTCCAAAAGAGGTGTTAGAGGATGGTAAGAAGGTTGATGTACCTACAGTAAACCTAGTTAGTGCTCCAATGTGTCAGTCTGGTGAATCCATCAAATTGAAGCCTAATTATGATGATGAGGTACTAAGATTAATTAAGAAGAGCGAGTTTAATATGGTGGAGCAACTACTCCAAACTCCTTCGAAGATTTCAGTGTTGTCTCTGCTAATGAATTCTGAAGCGCACAGAGAAGCATTGCAAAGAGTATTGGAGCAAGCCTATGTCGAGCATGATGTTACTGTGGATCAATTTGACCATATTGTGGCTACCATTACTTCCTGCAACAACTTGAGTTTTTATGATGAAGAACTTCCTGAGGAAGGCAAAAATCACAATTTGGCACTGCATATATCGATGAACTGCAAGGAGGATGCATTGTCCAATGTGTTGGTTGATATCGGGTCTTCTCTGAATGTACTCCCCAAATCAACTCTATCAAGATTATCCTACCAAGGCGCCCCGATGAGATATAGTGGCGTGATCGTCAAAGCTTTGATGGTTCTCGCAAAACCATCATAGGAGAAGTGGACGTTCTAGTGAAGATAGGTCTGAGTGATTTTCAAATTACTTTTTAAGTAATGGATATCCACTCAACCTATAGCTATTTATTGGGAAGGCCATGGATCCATAAAGCTGGAGCTGTAACATCCACTTTGCACCAGAAATTGAAATTTGTGAAGAATGACGAGCTTGTCATTGTGGGTGGAGAGAAAGAACTTTTGGTGAGCCATTTGTCGTCCTTTTCATACGTTGAAGTTGAGGAAGAGGTAGGGACTCCGTTCCAAGCCTTGTCTATTATTGAGGTAAAGAAAACTGGGGCACCCATGTCTTCTTTCAAGGATGCTCAGAGAGCTATTGAGGCCGGCAACACAGACCAATGGGGTCGTATGGTAGAGGTCGCCGAGAACAAGAACATGGATGGATTAGGATTTCAAAAAGGGTCGTACAATGTCAAAGATGAAGAAGTGAAACCGAGCTTCCGTAGCGGGGGGTTCATCCATGGTAATGAACAACACTCAGCTGTTGTGATCGAGGGCGATGAAGATGAAGACTGCACCAATTTTGTGACACATGGCAAGGCTTGCAACAATTGGGTTGTTGTTGATGTTCCTGTTATTGTCCATCTTTCTAAGTAATTTGCTTTTTCATTATTTTAGAAAAATCCTTCTCTTATGCATAAGGGAGAAGTGAATATTGTTGGGCATTTTTCAAATTATCATCAATAAAATGCAGTTCTATTCATCCACATCTATGATGTTTTTACTTTTTGCTTTTCTGAAAAAATGGTAGTCACAAAAAACATAAATAAATAATAACTGTCCATCTGAATAATATTTGGTCACAATTTATTTCTCTAAAATCAAAATATCAAATCATTATGCAGGTTGGTGTCTAAACCCATTGAATACAATGATGTTACTCCCTCTCCAAACTTTGATTTCCCTGTGTTTGAGACTGAGGAAGAAATTGATGAAGCGGTATCTGATGAACTATCTCGTCTACTTGAGCACGAGGAAAAAACCATTCAACCATTTGAAGAGAAGATTGAGCTAGTCAACTTGGGTTCTGAAGATGATGTGAAGGAAGTCAAGATTGGGTCTCAATTATGTCCAGAGGTTAAGAAGGGGTTGATCGATCTTCTTCGAGAGTATTCAGATGTGTTTGCTTGGTCCTATCAAGACATGCCTGGTTTAGATTCTGAGGTTGTGGAGCATAGATTGTCGTTGAAGCCATAATGCCCGCCAGTCAAGTAGAAGCCGAGGAGAACTCATCCCGATATGGCAGTGAAGATCAAAGAAGAAGTGCAAAAGAAAAATGATGTTGGTTTTCTTGTTACCGCTGAGTATCCATAATGGGTGGCTAATATTGTGCATGTTCCGAAGAAGGATGGAAAAGTTTGTATGTATGTCGACTATAGAGATTTGAACAAAGCTAGTCCGAAAGATGATTTTCCTCTGCCACAAATTGATATGTTGGTAGGCAATACAGCTAAGTTCAAAGTCTTTTCATTTATGGACGGATTATCCGGTTATAATCAAATCAAGATGGCACCCGAAGATATGGAGAAGACCACATTCATTACTCGTTGGGGAACATTCTGTTATAGAGTGATGCCTTTCGGTTTAAAGAATGCTGGTGCAATATACCAGAGAGCTATGACCACTCTTTTTCATGATATGATGGATAAAGAGATCGAAGTCTATGTTGATGATATGATTGTTAAATCCAGTGATGAAGAAGAGCATGTTGAGCATTTGTTGAAGTTATTCAAACGTTTGAGCAAGTACAAACTCCGCTTGAATACCAATAAATGTACTTTTGGTGTTCGTTCTGGTAAGTTGTTGGGATTTTTATCAGTGAGAAGGGTATTGAAGTTGATCTTGCCAAGGTCAAAGCAATACAAGAAATGCATGCGCCCAAAATTGAGAAGCAAGTCAGAGGTTTTCTCGGCCTCTGGAATTATATCTCAAGATTCATTTCACACATGATTGCCACGTGTGCACCTATATTCAAGCTTATTCGGAAAGATCAGTCTTGTGACTGGACTGAAGATTTCTAGAAAGCTTTTGATAGTATCAAAGAGTATCTGCTCGAGCCACCTATTTTGTCTCCACCTGTTGAAGGAAGACCGTTGATCATGTATTTGACTGTGCTTGATGAAAGTATGGGTTGTGTTCTTGGTCAGCATGATGAAACTGGAAAGAAAGAATATGATATTTACTACCTTATTAAGAAGTTCACCGACTGTGAGTCTCGATATTTTATGCTAGAAAAGACTTCTTGCATATTGGCTTGGGCTGCTAAGCGTCTGCGTCAGTATAGGTTGAATCATACTACTTGGTTGATATCCAAAATGGATCCAATCAAGTACATTTTTTAGAAGCCTGCTTTAACTGGGAGGATTGCCCGTTCGCAGATGTTATTATCCGAGTATGATATTGAATACCGATCTCAAAAAGCAATTAAAGGTAGTGTCTTGGCTGACCATTTGGCTCATCAACCGATTGAAGACTATTAGTCAGTACAATATGATTTTCCTGAAGAAGAAATCTTGTACTTGAATTTGAAAGATTGTGATGAACCATTGCTTGAAGATGGGCCAGAACTTGGTTCTCGTTGGGGAATGGTATTTGATGGAGCTGTTAATCAGTATGATAATGGTATTGGGGCAGTGATTATTACTCCTCAAGGCACTCATTTTCCATTTATAGTTATATTGACTTTCAAGTGTACAAATAAAATGGCCGAGTATGAAGCTTGCATTATCGGCTTGAAGAGGCCATTGATCTCCGAATCAAGTATTTGGACGTCTATGTAGATTCGACTTTGGTTGTGAATCAAGTCAAAGGTGTATGAGAGACGAATCAACCCGGTTTTATACCATACAAAGATTATGCGAGGAGAATTTCAACTTTCTTTACAAAGGTTGAATTTTATCATATCCCTCGAGATGAAAATCGGATGGCAGATGCTCTTGCAACGTCAGCTTCAATGATTATGGTGAAATTTTGGAATGAAGTCCCCAATTTGACTGTGATGCGTCTTGATAGGCCAGCTCACGTGTTTACTATTGAAGAGATCAAAGGTGAAAAGCCATGGTATATTGATATGAAGTGTTTTCTCCAAAGTCAGATTTACCCGTCTGGGGCATCTTTGAAAGATAAGAAGACTTTTAGGAGATTAGCCGACAACTTTTACCTAAATGATGATGTGCTGTACATGAGAAACTTCGATATGGTTTTGCTCAGATGCGTGGATAGACACGAAGCATACTTATTGATGACTGAAGTCCATGAAGGTTCCTTTGGTACTCATTCCAATGGACATGCCATGGCTAAGAAGATGTTAAGAGCAGGTTACTATTGGCTGACAATTGAATCTAACTGTTGCAAGTTTGAGAAGAAATTCCATAAGTGACAAATTTAGGTAGACAAGATTCATGTTCCTCCGACACTGTTGAATGTCATTTCCTCTCCATGGCCCTTCTCCATGTGGGGAATTAATATGATTGGCAGGATTGAACCAAAAGCTTTATACAAACATCGTTTCATTCTGGTGACTATTGACTACTTCACAAAGTGGGTTGAAACAACATCGTATGTGAATATAACCAAGCAAGTTATTGCGAGGTTTATCAAGAATCAGATTATATGCCGGTATGGTGTGCCAAGTAAGATCATTACTGATAATGGATCTAACTTTAATTATAATATGGTGGAAGCTCTTTGCAAAGACTTCAATATTGTACATCATAATTCTTCTACCTACAGACCCAAGATGAATGGGGATGTTGAAGCTACAAACATGCACATCAAAAAGATCATTCAAAAGATGGTTGTAACGTACAAAGATTGACATGAAATGCTCCTATTTACTTTGCATGGGTACCGTACATCCGTCCTCACTTCAACAAGGGCAACCCCTTTTTCACTTGTTTATGGTATGGAAGTTGTGCTCCTTGTAGAGGTTGAGATCCCATCATTGTGTCTTTTGATGGAAGCCAAGTTGACTGAAGCTGAATGGTGTCAGACCAGGTATGGCCAGCAGAATTTGATTGAAGAGAAGAGATTGACTGCCATGTGTCATGGTCAGTTATATCAGTAGAGAATAAAGAAATCTTTTGATAAGAAGGTCAGGCCTCGTGTGTTCCGGGAAGGTGACCTTGTGCTCAAGAAGATTCTATCTTTCAAACCAGATTCTAGGGGAAAATGGACTCCTAATTATGAAGGCCCATATGTTGTAAAGAGAGCCTTTTCAGGCAGTGATTTGATTCTTACAACTATAGATGGTGAAGAGTTCACTCGTCCTATGAATGCCGATGGAGTCAAGAAATACTTCGCCTAAAAAGAAAAGAACAACTCGCTAAGTTGAAAACCCGAAATGGCGGCTTAGGCAAAAATGAGCATCTCGGTGGATTGAAAACCCAAAAGGGAGATCCAGGAAAAAGTTAGAGACATAAAATAGAAAATTTATCCCGATAAATTAAGTACCTCACATTGGGGAAATTTATACAAAAATTAGGGATTATGGCAAGTAACTGCATTCGGTAGACCTTCAGTCTTGAAGACATTCTTGAGCACGTCATTTGGTTCTGATTCGTCACTCTCAACCAAAGCCAAGAGCACATTGGAAATTGAAGTTGGCAGAAGGTTTAGTGATCATTGTATTCAATGTAGCCCTTTTCCATGTAAATTACCAATTTTCAACTTTTGTAAAGATCTATGGAGTCTTGTCATTTACAGACTACCATTCTATTAAATAAAGTTGAACTTTTTATCCAATTGTTTCTAAAACCCATTGAATATAATGATCCTACTACCTCTCCGAACTTTGATTTCATGTGTTCAAAGCCGAAGAAGAGAATGATGATGAAGACGTTTTTGATGAGTTATCATGTTTGCTTGAGAACGAGGAAAGAACTATTCAGCCATTTGAAGAGCAAATTGAGTTGGTCAACTTGGGTTACGAAGATGATATCAAGGAGGTCAAGATTGGGTCGCGGCTTTGTCCAGATGTTAAGAAGGGGTTGGTTAAGCTTCTTCGAGAATATTCTGATGTGTTTGATTGGTCTTATCAAGATAGGTCAGGTCTTGATACTGATATTGTAGACCATAGATTTCCTTTGAAGCCCGAATGCCCGCAAGTAAAGCAGAAATTGAGAAGAACTCATCCTGATATGGTAGTGAAGATCAAGGAAGAAGTGCAAAAGCAGATTGACGTCGGTTTCCTTGTTACCTCCGAATATCCGCAGTGGGTGGCCAGTATTGTTCATGTTCCTAAGAAGGATGTAAAAGTCCGCATGTGTGTTGTTTATAAAGATTTGAATAAAGTCAGTCCAAAAGATGATTTTCCTCTGCCACACATTGATATGTTGGTAGACAATACAACTATGCTCAATGTATTCTCTTTTATGGAGGGATTTTCCTGTTATAATCAGATTAAGAGGGCACCCGAAGATATGGAGAAGACCATATTCATTATGCCTTAGGGAACATTCTACTATAGAGTGATGCCTTTCGGTTTGAAGAATACTGGTGCAACGTACCAGAGAGCTATGACCATTCTTTTCCATGATATGATGCATAAAGATATTGAGGTCTATGTTGATGATATGATTTCCAAATCAAGGACTGAAGATGAGCATGTTGAGCATTTATTGAAGCTATTCCAGCATTTGAGGAAGTATAAACTCTGCTTGAATCCTAATAAGTGTACATTTGGTGTTCGCTCTGGTAAGTTGTTGGGGTTTATTGTTAGTGATAAGGGTATTGAAGTTGATCCTGCCAAGGTCAAAGCAATACAAGAGATGTCTGTGCCAAAAACTGAGAAGCAAGTTAGAGGTTTTCTCGACCGCTTGAACTATATCTCAAGATTTATATCACATATGACTGCCACATGTGCACATATATTCAAGCTGCTTCGGAAAGATCAGTCTTGTGATTGGACCGAGGATTTCCAGAAAGCTTTTGACAAATATCAAACAATATTTGCTTGAGCCTCCGATTCTGTCTCCACTTGTTGAAGGAATACCTTTGATCATATATTTAACTATGCTTAAAGAAAGTATGAGATGTGTTCTTGGTCAGTAAGATGAATCCGATAAAAAAGAATATGTAATTTACTACCTCGGTAAGAAGTTCACTGATTGTGAGTCTCGGTATTCTATGCTTGAGAAGACATGTTATGCTTTGGCCTTGGCTGCTAAGCATCTGCGCCAGCATATGTTGAATCATACTACTTGGTTGATATCCAAGATGGATCCCATTAAGTACATATTTGAAAATCCTGCTTTAACTGGGAGGATTGCCCGTTGGCAGATGTTGTTATCAGAGTATGATATCGAATACAGATCTCAGAAAGCGATCAAAGGTAGTATCTTGGCTGACCATTTGGCTCACCAACCAATTGAAGATTACCAGTCAGTACAATATGATTTTCATGACGAAGAGATTTTGTACTTGAAAATGAAAGGTTGTGATGAACCATTGCTTGAAGAAGGGCCAGAACCTGGTTCCTGTTGGGGCATGGTATTTGATGGAGCTGTTAATTCTTATGGTAATGGCATTGGGGCAGTGATTATTTCTCCTCAAGGCGTTCATTTTCCGTTTACAACTAGATTGACCTTCAAATGTACGAATAATATAGCTTAGTATGAAGCTTGCATTATGGGGCTCGAAGAAGCCATTGATCTCTGAATCAAATATCTTGACGTCTATAGAGATTCAACTTTAGTGGTTAACCAAATCAAAGGTGAATGGGAGACGAATCAACCAGGTTTGATACCGTATAGAGATTATATGAGGAGGATATCAACTTTATTTACAAAGGTTGAGTTTCATCATATCCCTCGAGATGAAAATCGGATGGAAGATGCTCTTGCATAGTTGACTTCCATGATCATGGTGAAGTATTGGAACGAAGTCCCTAATCTGACTGTGATGCGTCTTGATAGGCCAGCTCATGTGTTTCCTATTGAAGAAACCAAGGATGATAAGCCATGGTATTATGATATAAAATGTTTCCTCCAAAGTCAGATTTACCCGCTTGGGGCATCTTTGAAAGATCAGAAGACTTTGAGAAGATTAGCTGACAACTTCTACCTGAATGGTGATGTGCTTTACAAGAGAAACTTAGATATGGTTTTGCTCAGATGTGTGGATAAACACAAAGCAGACTTATTGATGACAGAAGTCCATGAAGATTCCTTTGGAACTCATTCCAATGGACATTCTATGGCAAAGAAGATGTTGAGAGCAACTTACTATTGGCTGACAATGGAATCTGACAGTTGCAAGTTTGTGAAGAAATGCCACAAGTGAAAAATTTATGTGGACAAGATTCATGTTCCTCTGACACTTTTGAATGTCATTTCCTCTCCATGGCCCTTCTCCATGTGGGGAATTGATATGATTGTTATGATTGAGCCCAAAGCTTCAAACGAACATCGTGTCATTTTGGTGGCTATTGATTACTTCCCAAAGTTGGTTGAAGCGGCATCGTATGCAAATGTGACCAAGCAAGTTGTTGTAAGGTTTATTAAGAATCAGATTATATGTCGATGTGGTGTGCCAAGTAAGATCATTACTGATAATGGATCGAACTTGAATAACAATATGGTGGAAGATCTTTGCAAAGACTTCAAGATAACACATCATAATTCTTCTCCCTACAGACTCTAGATGAATGGGGTTGTTAAAGCTGCGAATAAGAATATCAAGAAGATTAGTCAGAAGATGGTTGTGACGTGCATAGATTGGCATGAGATGCTCCTATTTTCTTTGCATGTGTTCCATACATCCGTCCGCACTTTAACAAGGGCAACCCCTTTCTCTCTTGTTTATGGCATGGAAGTTGTGCTCCCCGTAGAGGTTGAGATCCCATCATTGTGTGTGCTGATCGAAGCCAAGTTAACTGAAGCTGAATGGTGCCAGACTAGGTTTGATCAGCTTAATATAATTGAAGAGAAGAGATTGACTGCCATGTGTCATGGTCAGTTATATCAACAAATAATGAAGAAATCTTTTGATAAGCAGTTCAAGCCTCGTGTGTTCCGAGAAGGTGACCTAGTGCTTAAGAAGATCTTATCCTTCAAACCTGATTTTAGGGGAAAATGGATTCCTAATTATGAAGGCCCATATGTTGTTAAGAGAGCCTTCTCAGGCGGTGCATTGATTCTTACAACTATGGATGGTGAAGAGTTCACTCGTCCTATGAATACTGATGCAATCAAGAAATACTTCGCCTAAAAAAAGAAAAAAACAACTTGCTAATTTGAAAACCTGAAAGGCTGCTTAGGAAAAAATGTGCGTCTCGGTGGATTGAAAACCCGAAAAGGCGATCCAGGAAAAAGTTAGAGACATAAAACAGAAAAGTCATCCCGATAGATTGATTACCCCACCTTGGGGAAATATAGGAAAAAATTAGGGATTATGGCAAGTAACTGCATCCGGCTAGATCTGATCGTTGAAGCAGCATAATCAGTCTTTGGTTCTGATTCATCATTCTCAACCGAAGATAAAAGCACTGTAGATTTCAAAGTTGATAGGGAGAGTAGTGGTCATTGTATTCAATGTATCCCTTTTCCATGTAAATTACCATTTTCAAACTTTATAAAGATCCATGGAGTCTCGCCATTTACGGACTACCATTCTATTAAATAAAATTGAGCTTTTATCCAATTATTTGCAACTCTTATTTGTTTCTGTTTAATAAAATTACATTTTTATGATGATAATTTTTGAAATAAATAAATCAATGAATAAACATTTTCTTGAGATAATAAGATATTTACTTTAAGAACTTTGAATTCGAAAAAGGAATGTCAACAGTAATATGTGAACGGTAAGTCTTGACGTGTGAAGCATTGTTGTCTTCCCTAAGTAGTGTTTGTAGGTGTTTGCTCCTCAAATAGTTCGTTGTTCATCCCCATCATGGTTGATGTGTTGTTCTCCTTGTAATTAATCATTCTTTCCCCAGCTGAGACCTTCATGAATTTTCATCCATGATTTTCATTGTATTGTGATTGAACCCTATATCTCCGTGAAACCTTTATTTGGTTTTCAGATCCCCGATAACTTTATTTGGTTGTTGCATAGTCGTGGCAGTATTTCCCCTTTGCGAGTTCCTGCAGGCTTGGTTGATATTTTTGGTACCTTGGAATTGGTTTATTTCTCAATCTCCAATAAGAGTCTTATGACTGTGTAAGACCCCAATTTTGACCCTAAGATCCCTCATGCTATTATTATGATATGCATTAGCATTGGGATCACATCTTGGCATCCTCCTCACCCTTCATTCATTGGGTTTGCATTGGGAGAGATCATAAAGCACATTTGATTGTATCATACTTCATTTTTCTTTGTTTACTAACCAAATTACCAAAAATATGTCTTTGTATACTTTAAATCTTTTGTAGGTAGGGCACAAGCTCACCTTTGTTCTATCAAGCTCACATATAGGGTTTAAGACCCTCGATACAAGAAGCTCAATTAAGAAATGGTTTACTATGGCTCTAAGCATCATATGTGGATCCCCATGATCTTCACATATTATTCTGATCAAGAAATCATCAAGAGTTTGGAATTGGTTTGCCTTGGAAACCCTAATTCATCTGGGTATCTTATATGACTTCTTTAACAATTGATCAAATATATCAAGGGATACTTCACATTTCATCCTCTTATGCGTATATGATCCTCCGTGAGTCCCAAAAGTCAAGAGAATAGCAAGCTAGCATGTTGGTTCATGGTGGTTGACCAGAGGAATTCAACTGATCAAAACTGGGGTTCCCTAGACCCTATCTCCTACAATGTTTATTGTATGAAAATGATTCCAAGAGAAAAGTTACTCTAAATGACATCCAAACAAATTTCATGTTGAGGTCTAGAGCTAGTTTTTCTTGGAAAGTAATATTTTATGGGGAAAGATTATAGGTCATTTTGTCTAAACCCTAATTTGGAGGTCAACTTCCCAAGACCATAACTTGCTCAATTTTTATGAGATGAAAGACATTCAAGTTGAATGATCAAATTCAATATGTCTAATTAAACTTTGATGTTCGGAGTAATAGCAAATTCAACTTTTAAATGCATGTGATATGAGGAGACATTATAGGTCATTTTGGGCTAATACAATTGAACAAGTGATTTTCCTCAACTTCTAAAATGCATAACTCCTTCATACTAAATCCAAATGAGGTCAAATTTGTGACCATTGTAAAGTAGTTTGAGAGAGATACAACTTTGATGAATGAAAGTTTCTCATTTGAAGCTCATATGAAAAGTTAGCCAAGGTGGGAGAAGTGAACATATGGCTTGACACTTAGAAATTGTTTTGATATGTTTGATTTTCCAAACTTCCACCTCAAAATTCATCGTGATCTAAGCTTAAAATAAAAATGTGTTCAACATGAAAGTTGTTCATGTTGATCTAAACTTTCCAAAATGTCTAAATTCATCCCATTTGGACAAAGTATGAGTGACTTGCACATGGCTTAAAGTTGGATCACCATTTGGCATAACTGAACTTGCATCTTCCATACACAAATACATGGCTTGCTAACATGACTTCAACAATGTTTGTACATGATTTTGGACCTAATTGAATGATTAGATGGGCCTATCACACAGACATGCATCCATGCAAAGTGAAGTTTCTATTTTTGAAAATTTGAAACAAGTGTGCAAATAACAATGCCTTGGCTATAAATAGAGACCCTTTCACTCGGAATTGAGGACACTTGTGCGCCAGCTTTGAATCCCCAACCCTAAACCCTCGCATTCAAAGGATAACCCCTAGGGTTTCCATTGGAAATCGAGTTTGAATCTCCACCGTTTTGAGATTCAAATCTCCAAGAGTCCTGCTTCCTTTTTGATTCAATTCTACTCTATCAAGCATCCAGAGCAAGGCTAAGTGAAGTTGGAAGCAAGATTATGGCCATCTGGACCTGCAGTGGAGGTGATTTTCTCATTTTTCTTTTCTTCGACTCTCACTCAATTCTCCATAATTCTTCTTGATTTTTGGTTGTGTGAAGTCCTACCAATGTAGGAAACCAGATTGAGTTGCTCTGAGGTCAAATCAAAGCAACTCAGATCATGAACCTTAAAATTCAACTCCCTGTATCTTTCAATATACTTTGAGTTAGACGAAATTGAGGCCAGATTCGAGCTCTTGAGCATTTTTACTTTAAATTCATGTCCTCCTTTTTTATTTTGGTGATGGTTGAAGGTGGACCAGTCCGGTGAGGTCCACCGGAGTTGCAGCTCCGACGATGCGTTGGCATGTCTCAGACCACATGATCCTCTTATTTTATTTTAATCTCACACATTGGTTTTGATTACCATCCCTACAGCGTATTGACTAGAGTCCATCATGGAACGTGCACTGAGATCCACTTGATCTGCCACCTCAGTTAATGAGGGAGATCAAGTGGTCCACGTTTTTTTTAGCATTTTCTAATTTTCATTTTATTCAACTTATTTTCATTAATTCATAATAATTTTAATATTGATCCAAAAAATATGAGACTTTCACCAAAAAAATTTAAATAAATTCCTCTTTCTTTTTCTGAATTAAAATTATTTTTTTGATCATTATTAATATTTTTCATGATTTAATAGTTTTTGTGCATATTTTTAATTGTTTAAAAATACTTTTAACTTTCCAAAAATATTGAAATTTTTTCTCCAAGGTCCTTTGACCTATGATAAATCCCATGGCCATTTATTTGTGTTTTGATGAGGTTTTAGGATTTTGACCAACCATAATTTAATTTAATGCAGTTTTTAATTGATTTTAATTGTTTAATTGCAAAATAAATTGTGTTGAGCTTTTGGTATTGACTTGTTGAGTTTGACTTTTGTTGTTGGGCCTTGCTCAAGATTGATTTGACTTTGATGAGTTAAAATCATTGGATTTAAGGGATTGATGAAATGTACATTTCATCTCCTAAACTGAATGAATGATTTTAATTTGATAAAAAGTCCTCCTTTGACCAATTTGTGTTGATTCCATTTCCCCTCCCCCTTCATCTCAATCCCATTCTCTTCTCATTCATTTCATGGACCTATGATATATCTATATCCTAAGGCTAGTTGATTGTAGAATCAACATAAGTATGGATGAGATTAGGTCCACCCCTTTTGCATTTTTCTTTTAAGTGTGGTATGTTTTAGGAGTATGGTTCATAATATCATATCTCTAACATGCATTAACACTAAAATTTCTATTGCCCGACCTCAAATAGTTGTGACTTCTATATAAGTCTAATTACGGTTGCTTAACATAGCGCTAAATTTTGACACAAAAGGCATATCACTCTAGTAAGTGAGATTGTAAGTCTCCCCCCTTTCATGGTACTGTGTGGAAACTTGGCCTTTTTTCCTTCCTTTGGAAGATGTCTTGGTTCAAGGATCCATGCTTGTGAATAGAGGGTTGAGTGTTCTCCAAAGAATGGCTTAAACAATTGAAAAGCAAAAGCAATACTAACTTCTAATCAACTAATAATTAACATCTAATTTCAAGCCATTTACTTTTATGCACTTTAAATTCAAGTCTTTATTCATTTGCCATTATTCATATCATTTAACTTGTTTATTTTAATTCCATTTTCACTTTACTCACTTGAGCCATACTTTGTGATTATATTGTGATTGTATATACTTGTTTGTGTTTGTGGTCCTTTGACCTTAATGCACATAATAACAACAAAAACCCTAAAAGACATTTGTGTGGACTATTGGATTTGATCTGAGACATTAGACATAGAATTAGGCACCACTCCCTATGCAAAAGGACTTGGCCAATGCCAACTTTCATGAAACCAAGTGCTTGTTAAGTGAACTTTCATTTGATGCAAATATTTAAGATCAATTTGAGTTCATCTGCAACAGGATTTTAATGAAGTTGTTACTTTGAATCTGTGTCTAAGGCCTATCTATGAATTCATCTGATACATGGGAGATTATGAAGAAGATCATGGACTTGCTAAACTTGGATGTGGCTATCTTTATTTGATTCCTTGTTCTTCATCTTGCTATTTGTGTATTGATATTGCTTAATTCTAAAGTCCAAGGAAAATTTGGGTTTCTATATGAGATTCTTGTCTATTGGATTGCATCCCATTGATCAGATCTTTTCAACTCTTAACTTTTAAAATTTTGCTTAGGATTAGTCTCTTCATCTCCTCCCTACTTCTTAAATTTTAAATCTCTCCCTCCTTTTAAAAAATCTTCTTTGTTTGTGATTTATAAACATAGACTTGATTGCAAATTAGAATCTTTAGCCTTATGCCATTGCATTTTCAAACTCTTTTCTTAATCAACTTGTAAATGAAACTAATTATATTGACTTAAAATTTAAAAAAATCCAAAAAAGAACTAACACTCATTCAAACCTTTTAGGCCCCTTTGTGCCTATTTCAAATTTAAAATTTTGTTAGAAGCAACTCATTAACTTCGAAATTAATACCACGAACTACGAGGTTTTGATCCCTCATTTTTTATGATGGTACGTAGGCACAAGTTTGAAGGTCTTGTCAAACACAAAAATATAATTAATGAATTCTTTTCTCATCACTCCACTCTATTTATTGCAAACATCATTTTATACAAAAACACATATGCGCACAAGAAAGGGATCCCTAGGAGTACCTAGGACACTTTGGGTGCTAACACCTTCCCTCTGCATAACCAACCCCCTTACCTGTAATCTTTGACATTTTATTAGTTTTGATTTGAAAACTTATTATCTTTGGGTTTTTTTCGTACTTTTCCCTTTTCCCTTGGAAACAATAAAAGCGTGGTGGCGACTCTGGTTTTATTGACATTAAGTTTATCCATAACTTAATGGTCATGAATTTACTGCTACAGAAAAATAAGTGGAGACTCTGCTGGGGAGTAGTCTCCAGTGGGTTTAGCCTACTTTTTTGTGTGTGTATATATTTGTATGTTTGATGTTTGAATATTTGCTTGTATGATATAATCTGCTTGTTGTGCTTGGTGATCTCTGAGTAGTGAGATAAGTTCTAACCCGAATTTGAGTGCAATTAAGATAGGAGGATGGCATAGTCATGTTCGACTTGTGTGGAGTAGTCCTTAACAAGTTGGCTTGAGACCCATCTACTGATGGAGACCCTTTTGGAGCTATTGATGTCACACAAGTTATTTGTGGTTAGGCATTACTCTCTCTGATTTGGGGTCCGAGAAGTTGAGGACGGTAGAACATTTAACCCCTCTTGGCCTATTTAGGACGTACTGCGGAGACTGTTCAGGTGTAGACTTGATAACATTTGTTATGCGATACTACACTCAGACGAGTTTCTCTTGAGAATATTATGGGTTGATGAGTCAGTCATCTTAACATGTATTATCCGATAGATATAATTAAGACTCTAGGAACTTTTTAGAACATGACCTACATGTTTAATCCTTAGTACACTCCTTTAAAATGGTTCTTAACCTGAATCCATGCTCGTGACCAACAACAAAACCTTGATTCTTGGTTGATCCAATCAAGTCTTGTCAATATCAGTGGAACTTGGGTGTTGATAAGGTGAAAACCATAATCCACCAAAATGGGTGATTGATCTTGACAATGACTTGATTCATCCCTTGACCTTTGTTTGTTTGCCTTGTGTGTGATCCCTTACTTGTGATTGTTGCATTCATGCATTCATGCGCATCATAACATTCATCACACGAAAAATAACTTCAAGGAACTGAGGTTTTATTTGCAAATATTTTTATACCGTGGATTATGGACGAAATAACACTAAGAAGTACAGTTTCAGATGTCCGAACTTGCAAGAGTTAAGATAGCTATCATCTTTTGTATTAGATCCCTTGGACTTCAAACAACGTCATGTGAAGCTTCTATCTGTGTTTTCTGCTGATGTGATTGAAGGACTCTTGACTATTTTGGTTCAGTTCTATGACCCTCTCAACCGTTGCTTCACTTTTCCTGATTATCAGCTTGTGCCTACGTTAGAGGAGTACACCCATCTCTTGGGAATACCTGTTTCTAGCAAAGTGTCATTTAGTGGATTGGAGGAGATTCCCAGATCTCATCTTATAGCTAAAGTTCTTCACTTGAATAAGTCTGAGATAAAGGCCCATTGGATGAAGAAAGGAGGAATGTTTGGGTTGACTTCTGAGTTCCTCATCAATGAAGCTACTTCCTTTGCTCAAGCCGGTAGTGTGGATGCTTTTGAATCTATCTTTGTGTTGCTCATCTATGGTTTATCCTTGTTCCCTAACATTGACAGTTTTGTTGATGTTAACGCCATTAGAATTTTCTTAATTGGGAACCCTATGCCTACTTTGTTGGGTGATATGTATTTCTCTTTACATATAAGGAATTCTAAAGGTGGTGGGACGATTATGTGTTGTGTTCCTCTTCTGTACAAGTGGTTTATTTTGCATTTGCCTCAGACGCCTACTTTTATGGAAAACAAACAATGTCTACGGAGGTCTCAGAGACTTATGACTCTCACTAATGATGATATAGTTTGGTATGATAATTCATTGGGTAGCTTGGAGATTATTCATAGTTGTGGTGAATTCTCTAATGTGCCTCTCATTGGTTGATCGCGACTTTATGAGTCGAATTTGGGGTACAAACTGCAAGTGCACAGTTCTATCGCGTAGTTTTAAAAGATAACGATCCCACAGGGACTTATGAATCGATATACCGTTATCTAAGGTTACTTCGTAAAGCTAAGGCGGGTAATACTTTGATTGTTTGGGGAAAAGTTAAAACTAAAAATAGGATCTAAATTAAATATCAACTAAACGGATATCGGTATGTAGTTCGTCGTAATTAGGGAATCAATTCTTCGTTGGTTTCTTGGTTTTAAAATAAATCTTTTCAGTTGACACTATTGATTAAAAGTCTTATCTCAAACTCTCGCTCTGTTGAATAAACTATGATTTTATATTAACGTAGCTGTCACTTATTAGTTAAGTCAAAAACCACTTTTTGAAAACAATAGAATCCGTAGAAACTCTTTTTAAGAAAACACTAATCGTTTAAACACCCTTATCTCAAACTCTCGCTCTGTTGACTTAGGTTATATAATTAAATTCAAATGCTTAACTCTCGTCCTCACATTCAATCTTTAAAAATACTTTTTGAAAAAGATTAGAATTTAATTAACTCTAAAAATTGCTCTCGCCCTGATCTAGAATTAATGTCCAATTTACACTGTCCAGTCAAAAACTCAAACTCTCGTTCTATTGCTTTTAACTTCTTTATGTCTTTTACTTTCGTACAAAAACCTTGTTATTAAACCTGTAAATTGGGACCATGAAAAGAGTGATTTTAATTTTAAACTTAATTAAACCAACTTGGTTTTGATTCCTTCATTCCGCTTACTCTACATACCGATACCTAAATAAATTAGCCAGACATGCTAAACAGACTTAAATAATTATCATGCATAAACAAATTCATCTCAGGCAAATAATATAAATAAACAGTAAAGCAGGGCATATATAAATTCAAACAATAATTAAAGAACCTGAGTAATTAACAGCAGTCTTGAACACTCCACCACAGACCGGTTGGATTTGTTCTTGAATTCTTCAATCAAACAGAAAAATAAAAGCGAAGGAATAAAAAAACTAGATTCTAACGTAAGGTTAGATCCGGTGAAAGGTACACAATAGTTTCCGGTGTAGAAACTATTGTGCGAAAAAGAATTAATTAAGTGCTGAAAAAGAAAATAGAAATTGCAAAGGAAACAATATAAAAGTTGTAAAAATAATGCTGTAAAATATGCTTATGCTGCTGGAAGAGAAAAAGTGAAAAAAGAGAAAACGGCGAAGAAGCAAAACGTCCCGAGGGTTTGCCAAAAACTACAATTTATATTGGTCTCTTCTCGTAACTGCTTCCAAAGGTCTTCCGCGTCAAAGGGTCTTCACGTGCCAAATGGTCAGGCGTACAAATAGGCCTCAACGTCTCTGAAGCCAAGAATATAGGAGACTGGTGTGACGTCCGTCACACCATGTGTGACGCTCGTCACACAAGTGGATAAAGCGTGACGCTCGTCACAGCCTTTGTGACGCTCGTCACAGGCACAACGCCTGTGCTTTTGGGCTGGGCTTTGGCTTTTGATATTTGCTTCTTTTCGTCCCTATTTGCACCTCCTTTTCTTCCTTTTTTTCTTGTGCTTCAAATAAACTACCTGAGATAAATAGAAAGAAAATACCGCGTAATATCGAATAAAATGAAATATATTGAAGTAAATAATAATATAATTTAATTAAATTGAGTCCTAGAATGTGATACTATTTTATGTTATCAAACTCCCCCATACTTAGATCTTTGCTTGTCCTCAAGCAAAATACAGTATAGAACTTGTTTAAAAATTTTAGCCAGATGAAATTTCAAAACACACATCAATTCGTACTAGGTTGCATGTAAACCTTGTTTAGAAGTAACTTGAGTTTAATCTTGACATCAACAACCACCGTCACAACCTCAGATAACCCCACCTTATGCAAACCAGTTCGAGTAATGCTATTATAGCTATCCTAGTTCCTTTACTCTTATTTCACCCGTTTTCATTCTAGCGAAATCACATTAAGCCCTTTATCTTTTCGCGCACATAGTGGAGTAACCGGTTAGTGATTCTGATCCCCTTTTTGCTAGAAGTTCTGGTACATAAGTCGGATAACTTCGTTATTCAGTCCATTGCAAATTGCGGGGGATCGGACCGTAGTCCGCCCTACCAAGTTCAGCATCAGATACCTGCTGAACCAACTCATAATGGATCTTTCATATTATGCTTTTGTATGATCTGCAACCTTTAGATTAAATGATCTGGTAAGGATCACCTAACTTAATTAGTGCATTTCCTGATATATATATATTTTTTATGTTACTTTGGGAATCATTCACTTATATTCATCGGCTCTCCACGTAGTTTGCTATTAAGATGGTGCTGACTTCTCGTATAAACTACTCGGGGTTACTATAAAACTAAAAGTTCAAGGGATTGGTATAATAGGTACTTATCCTGATCTAACATGTTGAGGTTCTTAGAGCGTTGTTATGGTAATAATTTTTGTCTTGATTTCACTCAAGTTTTATAAAATAAGCGACCTTTATACTTATTGGGTGTGTTAAATTTTTGTTATGGCTCATGAAAATTGAGGGGAATAGATAATAGAAAGTTTTCACACTTGGGACTTAACTTAAAATAAATCTATATTATAAGAAATATTATTTTATTATTTTTTTTTATAAGGGAAATAACAATGAAAAGAAAGATACATACTTGAAAAAGAAAAAGGAGGATAGAAAGAACACGGTTTTCCCCCCCATACTTGAATGAAACATTGTCCCCAATGTTTTAAGGAAAAGAAATGAATTACAAAAAGAAAGGAAAAGGAAACTAAAGTTAATTCTGCCTGCCGCCTCTTGTTCTTGGACCTGGTGATCGTTGACGTATTTCTAAGTCGTCAAATCTGCTGAACAACTCAGTGAACCGCTGATCGGTTATGGCATTCCTCTCTTCCTGTTGTTGTTGCATTTGGCGCATCATTTGCATCATTTCGAGATTCTGTGCTTGCATACCATCAATAGCATCCATGATGTCGTCGTTGGTTGCAGGCCTTCTTCGTCGACGACGTCGTGAGGATGGGCCAGCTGCATTATCGGAAGGGTTGAGCGGGACTGATTGTTGTGCAGGAGCATGATCACCTTGATCCATTTCTTCGAACGAGACGGGTTTGTATGTGAAGGCTCGGTAGCTTCGGGAGCATTCAGATCATAGAGGTGGCGGTTGGGGTTGGTGACGTCTGTTAGGGCAATGTTGGGTAGAACAACGCTTGGGACTGCCTGGTTATTCACCATGAGGTAATATTTTCCGCCTACTCTGTTCTTAATTAGGCGACTGGACCGACAATAGCTTATATCCATAAAGAGGGGAGGTAAAGATTCTAAAGTTTGGAGTCGGTCCCCTAGGTTTAAGCCAAGTGCTATGGTGGTGTTTAATCCACCAATTACAAAAGGTTGACGGCCTCTAGCATATAAGGTGCGGATATGATGAAATAGGAAGGAGGCGGCGTTTACCTTAGCATTCGGTTCGAAGACGCATTCGAGGAAGAATAGTTCCTTTGCGTTCACCTTGCTATTGTTCGGTCTTCCAAAAACTGTGTTTTGTAGGATGCGGATAAAGTACCGGATAGTTGGGTTATGTATATGGGAAATAAGGAGCTCTTCCCAGTTTTTGGCATCTACACCGGATATTTTCCTAAAGAGGTCGAAAGCGGCAACTGTGTTCCAGTTTAGGTTTGGAGGGATTCTGGGGTAGACTTGACCTTCTATGGGGAATTGTAGCATGGTGCTCAATTGGTTTTGGGATAGGGAGTATTCGGTGTTGAACATACGGAAGGTTGCGGTACCGGTTAAGAATTCGTCGTCACCGGTGGGAGTGTTGTACGAATAGGAACTTAAAAATTCTAAGGTTAGGGATGGGTAGGTAGGTTGATTATGCGTGCATAGAAAGGTTAAATCAGCAAGACGGAGCATCCATTCTATACCTTGAAGTAATCCTAATTCTTGTCAACAAGTTAAATCAGGATACCTGGTAGAGGTGACACCTCGTTGTTGGAAACTCTCGAACTGCTCCCTTTGATAATTATCATCTTCGGATCGGAAGATGATGTTTCCGAAATTTTGATTTCCCGCCATACTGATGAATGAGTTGGAAGAAGTAATTAGGAAAGAAAAGAAATATATTTGATTGTATAGAATAGTTGTGATGTAGGAAGAAAGGTATGGTGGGTATTTATAGGAAAAATTTTGAAGTTGGAAAGGGAGTGGTTGAAAAGTAAATAAATGTGGGTAAATGTGAATAAATGGGGAAGGTAAAAAGGTGAAGAGGTGTAACGGTCGTCTCCAACGGCTTTGTAACGTTCACCTAGTCAGAAGGGTGTTACACTCGTTACAGGGGCATGACGGGCGTCACAAGCACTTGGCGTGACGTCCGTGATAGATTGTGTGACGCTCGTCACACAGTCATATTGGCCTGGTTTCTGCTTGCGTTCTTCATAATGATTTCGGTAATTTATTTTTATTATTTATTTTGTTTTACTTCAGATTATTTTATTCTTCTATTTAAATTTCCCTGCATGCTATTCTACTTTGTATAATAGTGCATAAATATATTATATTTTTAATAATTTATGTAGGCAGCAATAGTAGAGAGCATTTTTTGATAGATATTGCATAATTCATAATAAAATAGGATAATTCAACAGCTTCATAAAATAATCATAATGTAACATTGGAAAAAAAAACAAAAATGCGAAAGAG